>NC_050069.1:204378343-204978343 GCF_009764565.3 Dermochelys coriacea
CAGCTTAGAAGAGCTACTGTTTTGGTCAACAGATCTCATGATATATAGGATATTAGGGGAAATGTGTGGTTCCTTCTCCTCTCCCTTCCTTCATTTTTCAGATGGTGAAGATCATGAATGGAACAGTTGTAGATGGACTGTCTGTTAGAGAAAGATGGCCATCATATGTGAGCTGGAGATGAAAAATGAGAATCCTTGATCCCCTTTGTTATGGTTTACTATAAGTAAGGCTAAGATTTAGTCATGGGTATTTTTAACTAAAACTCATGGACTGGTCACGGCAATAAACAAAAATTCACGGCCCGTGACTGGTCCATGACTTTTACTATAAATATACTGACTAAAACTTAGCAGCTCTTAGGGCCCTGGGATGCCCCAGCTCTGGTGGCGGGAACTGACAGCCCCCTTCCACTTGTTTATTCAAGGCCCATGGAAACAGCTGCTCCTGGGACTGTTGCTGCTTGGGGACTGCTGCTGCTCCAGCAGCCCCTGGGGCCAGCTGCCTGGGGCTGCCCCAGCAGCTGCCCAAGTGGCTGCCCTGGAGTCTGCCTCAGCAGCAGGCCGGTGCGGCTGCCTCCATGGCCACCCCAGCAGCCACTCAAACGGCTGGCTCTAGGACCAGCTACTTGGGCTGCCCTGAGGTCGGTCTCAAAGGTAGCTGCAGCTACGGAAGTCATCGAGGTTCCAAAAAGCCACAGAATCAGTGACCTTGGTGTCAGACTCACAGCCTTAACTATAAGATACAGAAGAGGACAACACCTTAATTCTTCAGCCTTGTGGACACCCTATATGGAAATAAGTGCATTGTAACATTTCAGGTGTCCAGGGCAAAATCTGTCCCCCTGAAAACAAGTCAGCTATACTATTAATAATGCTTGAAATGCGGTGAGCCCTGTAGTATGTGCTATAGACAAGGCAGGCAGTACAAAGGCTCATATCAATTGCATAACTTGAGGAGAGTTTGGATGTCTAGTTGTTGGTGTGTGAGCTGCTGTCTGATTCTCAGACCAAGACAAAACTTCTCATCCCACAACCTGGAAAAATTTCAAAATTTAATATCGTGGTGAGTCCAAAATCACACCAGTTTAGAGACAATCTTTTGAAACTCCCAGCTCTTGCATAGCAAACACTGAAATGCAGATCCCTGACTTGTCAGAGTATATAACAGGAATTCAGGTGACTGATGCCATACAGTTACAGACGCATACTCCATTCTCTTTCTAAGAGAGAGCCTCCTATATTGCCATTCCTGACTCTTCCTTTGATCTCCTGGTGGTGGTGAGCAGGAAAGATGGGACCACTGAGTTTGTTATTGCAAAAGATGAATCTGAGGATCTCACACCCATGTCTCCATCCACCTCCCTTAATTAGTCCCTTTTTTCCTACGTAAGCCTTAGTTTGGAAGTAATGATGTCTGTCTACCCCCCAGATTGGTCAGGGTCATGATGGAGTTTGTTTTTTCTGGCTCTGAAGAGAATCTGGGACACTTGGTGAGTACTAGCAAATCTGGCAGTGAATGGTCACATGAATGCCAATAAAGAAAAAGCTATGTCTAAAATGGGTAGGTTACGTGCCGATCAGTTTGCCTTGCAACTACTAACTTCTACAATGTGCTGAAGGTCTCAGAGGGTCACACAAGTCGTGGTAGAAATGCGACCTTTAATTGGGAACCCAAAATGTTGAGATAAACTCACAATATGTGGAATATGTACTTGATAATGCTATTTTCCAGTAAATCCCCATCCTTTCACCATCTTGACAATAACCAGTTCAGCTGAGTTCTCCTAGGGGACAAGGTCCATCTGGGGCAGGAAAGTTGATGAATTAATTTTAAAAAAAAATCCTTGGATTTGTTGGGGGATGCATCCAAGAAGTAAAGAAGCTAGAAACTGAGCATAAATTTCAGAAGGGACTGGCTAATTATGGTAACAGCCTCAAACTTTTGTGGAATCTTCTCACAATTACTCTTGGGTGTTCCCTAGATTAAATGAGATTGTTAAATACATGGAACAGAACTACAAATCTTATTCTAGGAACCCTAAATCCAGCCCTAAAAATTCTTCTGGGCAGGCAGTCTGGGAGAGATGAACTTAATGAGTCTGACTCCTCCCTTTTTCTTCTGTTTCTTTCTTATGGGAAAAATAGTTCCTTTTTCTATGAAAATGCCTTTCGTCTTCCAGCAGAAGAAAATTGCAAGCTGGGCCCCATATTTCTAACAATTGTGCACTTAGATTTATACAAGAACAATGCACTTGCTTAAATGCTCAGAATTGTCTTTCCCTGTTCGGGGGAACTTTTGGAAGTTTGGAACGTTGCCCCTCTTGTTAGGGAAGAGAGTGGGAGACTCTCCGGTGCATCTGTGACCAGCAGCCTGCTGGGTGTGAATCAAGGCTCCACAAATGAATGAGGTATCATGAGTGTGCTATCTCCTCAGATATAAATGAGACCAAACACTGCTCCACAAGAAACACTTTTACTGTGATGCCTTTAAGAAATCATCCAACCAAGAAGACTAATTTATACAACAGTCAGAATTAGCTGATTTTATCATTTATTAAAAACTAAGATGATTTGGAACCATTAAATTGTACAATAGCTGCCTTGTGACTATACGGTATTTTCATTATTTTCACTTTTGTCTCCTTGACTCCTATTGTAATGTGTTATATCAAATTAGGCTCTAAGTTTTGTGGGGCAGAGATCATGAGGCAGAGGCCAGGCCTACCTGTGCGTTTAATTGTACTGTGCCTAATACAATGGGGTCTTGGTCCTGATTGAAGTTCATAGGCACTACCACAACTAATCAATCCACCTCATATGTACAGTACAGTACTGTATCTACTAGTGTATGTTCTCAACAACAGTGGATGAATGGGAAAAAAACCCCAGATATTTAGACTCGATTCTATACCAGATTTTAACAAATATATGTCTAATCTCTAAATATTATGATTTTAATAAAGCAGAAAAGCTACAAGAAATTTAATTTTGAATTATTTAAGTATCTCATTTCTTTCAGAATTTTAAAAACATTTTTAAACACTGTATATTTTAGCTAATGTACCGAAAGGAAGTTACCTCTACGGTGGGAGTTGGTTACCATTAAGCAGTAGCAAACTAAACTGTTCCCATTTATTGTGTCTTAATTTTTTTTTTCCTGTCAGTAGTTTTCAGTGCAGTGGAGGGTGGCAGTAATATCTGTTACACCTGGAGGGCGGAAAACTCATTTACCATATATATCTCAGGCAGGAATTGAACTCAGATCTCAAAAGCAAAAGGGCACTTAAATTACTGTGCCACCTATCAATTTATCTTGAATAGCAAAAAATACATTATTTTACCATATGTAGGGTAATGTTAGTGGAAAGAGATTATAACAGCACAAAAATTTAGGTAGACTATAAGTGTCTATATTTATATATAATATGTATATGTATGTATATGGTATTCTTCAGTCATTTTGGAAGACATAGTTTTGTTGCCATGCATAGCAGGGATTGAAAGAGTTGTGCAGACTTACAGGGAAGGGAATATTTCACAGGAGCAGCCCACTCACCAGTTTAAGGGGTGACATCTGTAGATTCTGAATTATCCAGGTCTCAGCTGAATTTATGGTAACTCCAACATTGGTCTTGTAACAGGAAAAGTAAACGGGGGACATTAAGTGCTGTGTTAGAGACACAGATGATCCTTTGCAGGGGGAGGAGCGGAAGAACTCCACAAAAGATTAAACAATATCAAACCATTTTAAAATAGCTTATTGCATTGCTGCTGATTAATTGAAATGCTAATTGTAGATAATAGAATGCAACACGTGTAAACTTACTTATATCTTGGGCTAACTTAGAATGTCTCCTTATATCAATTACTGTACACTAGTAAAGATCCCTACTGTTTTTGTTTTGTTTTGCTTCCTAAAACCCCCTGCTGCTGTTGATTACACCTAGATCTGCTACTGATTGCAACTGTTAAAAGGCAAAGATAGCGTGGATGGTTGCTGAATCATTTAATTGTAGAACTAATAAGATGTTTTCTCTGGGCCATAACAGAACTGACTATATTAATAACCATATGTAAACTGTCCACAATAACTCCCATTGCTTTTTAAATTTTTTATAGATGTGAATCTAGTACTTTCAAGCTTAATGTGGCACATCAGGTACAAGTTTCTTTTTTAAACAGTACTGCTTGGTGTGGTTGAAAGGAAGAGGTGAGAGTGAAGGAGAGGGAATGTTAAGGTTGTGATTATAGCGGCACAACATTTCAGAAAATTCAGAGTTAAAGGAAAACTGGTTAAAATTCATAGTGTGTATTAAAAACAAAATTCCTTACCTGTTGTTGCTTCAGATTACTAAAGCTAAAAACTTGAAAAATCTATTTTGCTTTCCACCATTAATACTGATGCATTTGTCAGTTTGGGTGATTTTAATGTTTCACTTCCTGGCTTTCATTCATAGCACAACACAGTGAAATGACTTTCAGTGGAATGCTTAAAAATCATCACATTTACAGTGTGTTGCTTTGGAGGTTTTATTATTATTATTAAATAATAGTCTTATTTTAATCAAATGTTAATATGGGGAGGAGCCTAGGTCAACCTGACATTATTCTATCAAGGTTTCCACAATAATTTAAAATCTTTCTTATGTGTAGGTGTTTTCATAATGTCTTCTATTCCATAATTGTAAAACACATATGTAGAAATATTACATGCATCTCTCAGGTTATGTAAAAACACATTATTAAGTATAAATCAACACTAGAAAGTTCAACTTATTTTCTCATGTTTTAATTTTTTCATAGTTTTAATTATTTAATAATTTTTTTGTTTTAAAAGCACATGTAATAACGCATAATGCTATGTGCAACTGTAGAAAAAAATGAAATTACTTAGTATAATATTATTTGCCAAATAGCATGTCACTTTGCCTAGTGTTGTGTGCTCACATAATGAAAGATGCTAGTCTCCCTCATCTGTCCATCAGCCCTCCACTTCAGGTTATACCATTAACTTGCCAAGGCCCAAATGTGGAAAGCAGTGTGTGACAAAGACCTAAAATGACAGCGAGAGAAAGGAAAGTTGAAATTGTAAGTGTCTAAGTTATTCTTCCTATAACCTCAGTTTTCATGATTCTTTATTACTGACGAAAATAACTTTCAACAGTAAGAGTGAGGGGACACCAAATGTGTGTGGAACTTCTGGACTGAAATGAGTGATGTCCCTCAAAATGAGATATGTTTAAGAGGCAGTATGTGTGCCTTTCTGAGGATTTACACATGTTTGAAATGGATACCTATGAGACAGGACATCCAGAAGAGCTTTGCTCCACTACAGATTCTCACCAGTTAACTCAGAATTTTCAGATAAGAAAAATAATAGTTGGAGCTCTCATTTCTTTGTGTTTTTTCATTCCAATTGTTCCTAACCAATAACTGAATTTTGAGTATTCTAAAGTTATTAATTACATCTGCATTGTTGCTATTACTTTTATGACTAGGAATGAATGCCTGCATTTTTTTCTTTAGGCCATGTAAATACCCATGGTAGGAACAAAGCTTTCAGTTAGGTTTATCAAGTTGCAAAAAAAAAATCAAGAGATAGCACTATAAAAGTAAGAAATGTAGCACCTGTTTTGCTGATTGCCAGCCTTGCACTGAAGATTTCAAGGGATTAAAAAAAACCCAGCACTTGACTTATCCTCTTGGGACTTAATGCTGAAAGGATGCAGCTCTCTGAATTGGAGACTGAACCTCAATATGAACTTAGCTTCCCCCAAAATTTGTTCAGGTTCTGTTTTAAAAAAAAAAAATTCCAGTGGGTGGTCGGTTTAGGTCCCCACTTTACGTGAGGAGTTGTGAGAGGAAAATAGGTTAGTTCAGGAGAACAGAGGAATGTTCCTAATCCCCTGAAAATTTGAAAAGGGGCTAGTTAACCCCATTCCTGGGTCTTCCTTAAAGGCAATTGGCTAAATTAATTCCAGGATCAGTTCCCTGAGTCAGTGAGGCAAAGGAAGGTTGTAGAATAATCCAAACATGGCCCCCACAGAATTCAGCTGTCGTTTTGTCTTTGAGCACTTCCCATTCAGATCAAGATCTGAATACATTACATCAGTTGATCTATAAAGAATGATATGTAAGTCAGTAAAGCTTTGTCAAAGGTAGCCTATAGAAAATGTTAGTTTTCTCAATGTACAGAGTTAAGCCTAGCTTTTAATGCCACATTAATTTAGTTTTGTGTGTATATTCCCTATGCTTTTTTATATAAAAAAAATCCTCTCATGGAATAATTCAAACAATAGAAAATGCAAGGTATTATTATGACCTAATAAGTACATAACAATACCTATTTTGAAAAAAGGTATTGTGTGGTAGAGAGTAAAAGGGAATAGAAGTATGTGAGCAAAGATTGGCAGTAATAGGGAGGGTCGTGGAGGATTCATCTTACCCCTTGCTCTCCTGTGAAGGGAAATGAGGGTACACATGAGTAGAAGAGGCCTCAAGTCTTCTGACTGAGGTCCCTTTCCCTACAGGCTATTTGAGTCCACCAGCTATAACAGGGTTCAAAAAAGAACTGGATAAGTTCATGGAGGATAGGTCCATCAATGGCTATTAGCCAGGATGGGCAGGGATGATGTCCCTAGTCTCTTTGCCAGAAGCTGGGAATGAGCAACAGGAGATGGATCACCTGATGATTACCTGTTCTGTTCATTCCCTCTGGGGCACCTGGCATTAGCCACTGTCAGAAGACCAGATACTGGGCTAGATGGATCTTTGGTCTGACCCAATATGGGTATTCTTATATTCTGGGAGTGGCTGGCTCATTACAGAAGCAGCTTTGCCTCTCCTGGAATTGACACCTCCTCATCTATTGTTGGGAGTGGACTACTGATCAAATTGACCCTGTCAACCCTGGTTCTCCACTTGTGAGGAAACTCCCTTCTCTTCATGTGTCAGTATATTTATGTCTGCAGCTGTAATTTTCACTCCATGCATCTGAAGAAGTGTGGTTTTTACCCACGAAAGCTTATGCTCAAATAAATCTGTCTTTAAGGTGCCACCGGACTCCTTGTTGTTTTTGTGGATACAGACTAACACAGCTATCCCCGATACTTATATTCTTAGTTTTGCTCCCCTTCTCTTCCCCTCTCAGGTACCCCACCCCAAGCAGCCTGACTCTTCTGGCCTGTGAGCACCTACACTCGTCATCTCCATCCAAATTTGAGTGAGTGGCATTGTGACCTGGTGCATGGGGTCACAGCACCCCGAGGGCTTAGCCTGGCCAAAAAGTGGTTGGGCTGATGACCGGGTGGCCCTTCAGCTCAGCACCTTGTGTCTCCAGGTGTTGCCTGTCCCCTGCCAGCGCAATCAAATCCAGGCTCCTTTCTTCTCAGCCCACCTAGACAGGGGCAAGATACATTTTAAAAATCAGATTTCCTTCCCCATGTTACTAACTTTTAAAAGATAATTTGCTTTTCACCATTTCATCTTTTTACCTTGTTGATTTACATTTAACTTTGCTGATGAAAATAGATGCTACTTTTATGGTTGGTTATGGTCAGTTTATAATCCATTTCACTCTCTGATTCTACTACATTAACAGGAGGCTGCAGTGTTTGGCTTCAAATACCAGGAAAATGAAATTCTCTTTAAAATGTTTTCATTTTTTTAAATTTCAGGGAAATATTTGTATTGCGTTTTATAAAAACTCTTAATCACTTTCCTCCAAAAACAAAATTTGGGGCCTCAGTTGAGAGAGACATTGCATTTAACCTGTAGAGGTGCCAGTGTACCTAAAGTAGCAATGTACTTCTCCATTTTTGCCTCTTCTTTTCTCTCTAATTAAATTGTAGAATTAAACTATAAGATAGAATAATGTCTAACTTACACTAACAGCATTGTGAGGCGTTAGAGAAAAAACAGCATCATGTGCACAGATAATGAAGTGATAGTTTTTCGTGTGTGTGTGTTGTGTACATACGCTACAGATTTAGAAATTAGTTCTGGAGGAGAAGAGGTAATCTGGACTTCAGATAGTTGTGATACTTTTCTGGAGGATAGTGTACATGCAGTAAAAATAATGTTTAAAAAGTGTAAAACATTAGTTATAATCCATATTCATTTATTCCCTACAAATTTCAGTTTTAGAATTACAAAGCTCACCAAGGGACTATAATATCTTGTGGAATAAAGGGTCAAATTGTTTGCTTTGTATTATAGTGGCTTCTTAGTCCCTTTGACTAATTATCCAAATTCATTGTTCTTTGATTAACAGGGAGAATAGGAGAAAACTATTCTGTTGTTTCTGAGAAGCACGCTATAGGAGGAAAAGTCTGCTGATCACAGAACTATTACTTTTCTTCTTCTGTTCCTGCCTTCCTTTACTTTCAGCAAAGACTAAGGTATTGTTGTACTCCTTATTTTAATTTAATATACTATAACATAATATTCAGGTAGTGTAGGAGTTGGCTTTCCTCTTCAGTCTGAATTGGTGTTATTTTCTTAAACTTGTTTTTTTCCAGAGTTCAGTTTTATCATGCTTTAAATAAGGAATGGTGAAAATATGGGATAATATATTTTAGGGGTCCAGAGCGAATAGATTTAACCTTTTACAGTATGACAAGTGAGTCTGGAGATGGCTTTCTGGGATTCCTTGTAGGGTTCTCAAAGACATCCAGAGAAAGTGTGTTCTGGTTACAAGTACAAGGATATGTTTTCTAAATGCAAATGGTGAACATGCACCCTGAACTCTGAAAGTCCAGCTGCTTTTCTTTTTGACTTTGACATAACTAAATTTCATTTTACTAATGTGAACCAGAATAAAATTAATCTTGGAATATGTATGCGTATACTGTGTGTACAATAATATGTATATATATGTGTGAGGAAACAAATGCAAATTGTAACGAGGAGCAATAATAGTCAACCCTAGGTCCTCCTTTCCCATTCCCAAACATGAAAAACCAGATGATCATATTGATAATCACCTATTTGCTGTTGAACTCTTCTAGTGTACCAATGTTTGCATGAGGTGTTTACTTGCATACTAAGATCAAATATCTGTACTCAACATTAGCTTTTTGTTGCAGTTTTCAGAAAGGCCAAACTGAAGCTCACCAACTCATGGGAAACAGTGGCAGTCCCTTTGTGCTTTTGCAGAGTATTCTTTACTTAATCCCCTATCACCACCTCTTCCATTTCTTTGGCTTATCATGAACAGCTCCATCAGAATAAAACCCAATACTCCTAACAAGAAACCAGGTTTGTAGGGGGGAAAAAAATCACAAACGTTCTTGACAGAAATAGTTCCCTTATTTAACTTACTAGCAGGCAAGTGTGCACATCAAAAAACACACTTGTTTGCTGTGAGGTATGTGATAGCTGATCAGTAAAGAAACTTAATTGCTGCTCAGGGTTTAGGTCACTGTTCATTCACTCATTTATTCCTGGAGCTATGAACTATTCATATATTGCCACAGTATGTTACTTACACAAGACTGATGGTAAAGGAAATAAGAGCTTAGATGCCTCACAGATATAGACATTGGGGGATTAACATGTCTACTTCATTAATATATATGTGCATACATTAATGTTGGAGTATTGAAGCTGTTTCTAATAAGATCAAAATAGTTATCTCTCTCAAGATCTTCTGTAGCCATTAAAAATATTTTAAAAATTGGCATTAGCTTTGTCAGTTTCTTAATAGTCTGACTTTTCTCTGTTTCTTTTCTTTTGTCAGTGAGGATAAAAGTGCAGACAAAACCTGCCCTTTATTCTGATGCCCAGTATTTCCTAGTAGGTCTTTCCTATCCATTTGCTTGCTGTCACTGAGCATATATGATTCTCTGTGGAGTGGCAGGCATACATACTATGAGTGATGTTTCTGGCAGCATTCCCTTGTACATGGTACTAGGCCTGACTTTCAGAAGTGCTAAGCATCCACAGTGCGCATTTACTTTATCTGGAGATATGGGTGCTGAGCACTCTTGAAAATTAGGTCCCCATGCCTAATTTCAACTAGCCTAGGAAATGAAGTCGTAATTTCTTAGGGTTCTGGAGACTATGGATCTGTTACTTGAAAATAGGTCCCTCTATATGACAGCACACACTCCTCCACACCGGACTGCATTGCCACTGCTATCTTTTTAATTAATGATCTAGCATTTTGGCCCTGCAAAAGTCAGTTTTCATACTGTTAAACACTTCAGTGCCAATCTTTATTGGAGCTCTTTAAAATATATTTAGAATGTGTAAACCACTTTGATATATAGAAGCATGCACCCTAATGAGATTACATTAAGTAGCCTAATAAGATCAAGGCTTGAAATTATGCTTTTCCGGATTTGGGTGATATAAATTAATTTTGCTTTAAACCAGTGTCTGTGTTCTAGTTCAGTTTAGATATTGGTTTCAGATATTCTCATTGCAATTTATTTGGGCATCTCTTTAAATAAAAATCTGCTCTCAATTGTGCTATTAACTTTTCCTCTCATTCCAAGACACTGAAGCTACAGATTATCTAAGCATTGTTGTAATTATTAAACTAACAAGTAAATTATGAAGAGAAAAACAGTGGCTGATCACCGAACCCTGCTGATGCTGGTCTTTCACTTCTCATTTGAGTCTAACATAATATATAAAATTAATACAGTATTATCAATTTAGATTCCTTGTGACCAGAAATCCTCATCACAAAACCATCATACAGAGAAAGTGATTTCCCTTCAGGAAGTATCTACAAGTACGTTTGAACCTAAAATATACTAGAGACTTCTAGGACAACTTAAATTAATTGTCATTCCTAGTAACTGAATGGTTGTGGCTAAAGTGTTGGGTGGGGAAGTTCATGTACAGTAATACATCAATAATACACATATGGTCATTCTTTTTAGTACATTTTACCCATTAGTCATTGTGGATTATTATTTTGCTGCCAACTGTTGCACAGATTCAGAGTTTAAGGCCAGAGGGACTGCCAGATCATCTAGTCTGACCTCCTGCATTTTTTACCACCCAGCACCTGCATGCTAAACTCAACAGCTGAAACTAGGCCAAAGTATTACAGACCACAGAATACTTAACTATTATGTATCACAGGCACAGGGAATATAACTATAGACTATTTCCATGGTATTCAGTGATACATTTTGATATACACCGTTATTACACGATATACAACAAATGTGTGTGTATACATATGTATGTGTGTATATTAGGGCTGTCAAGCGATTAAAAAAATAATCATGATTAATCGCACTGTTAATAATAGAATATCATTTATTTAAATATTTTTGGATGTTTTCTACATTTTCAAATATATTAATTTCAATAACAGAATACAAAGTGTACGGTGCTCACTTTATATTTATTTTTGATTACAAGTATTTGCACTGTAAAAAACCAAAAGAAATAATATTTTTCAATTCACCTAATACAAGTACTGTAATGCAATCTGTTTATCATGAAATTTGAACGTACAAATGTAGAACTATGTACAAAAAACTGCATTCAAAAATAAAACAATGTAAAATTTTGGAGCCGGCAAGTTTACTGAGTCCTACTTCTTGTTCAGCCAATTGCTCAGACAAAGATGTTTGTTTACTTTTGCAGGAGATAATGCTGCCCACTTCTTGTTTACAATGTCACCTGAAAGTGAGAACAGGCATTCTCATGCCACTGTTGTATTCTCATGCCACAAGATACCTACGTGCCGGATGTGGTGAAGATTCACATGTCCCTTCATGCTTCAACCACTCTTCCAGGGGACATGCATCCATGCTGATGATGGATTTTGCTCAATAACAATCTAAAGCAGTGCGGACTGACACATGTTCATTTTCATTATCTGATTCAGATGCCACCAGAAGAAGGTTGATTTTCTTTTTTGGTGGTTCAGGTTCTGTAGTTTCCACATCAGTGTTTTGCTCTTTTAAGACTTCTGAAAGCATGCTCCACATCTCGTCCCTTTCAGATTCTTAAACCTTGGGTCAAGTGCTGTAGCTATCTTTAGAAATCTCACACTGGTACCTTCTTTGTGTTTTGTCAGATCTGCAGCGAAAATGTTGTTAAAATGAACAAGATGTGCTGAGTCATCTTCGGAGACTACTATAGCATGAAATATATGACAGAAGGTGGGTAAAACAGAGCAGGGGACATACTATTCTCCCCCAAGGAGTTCAGTCACAAATTTAATTAACGCATTTTTTTTAACGAGCGTCATCAGCATGAAAGAACGTCGTCTAGAATGGTGGCCGAAGCAGGAAGGGGCATACGAATGTGGAGTATATCTGGCACATAAATACCACATAAATGCCGGCTACAAAAGTGTCTGTTCTCACTTTCTGGTGACATTGTAAATAAGAAGAGGACAGCATTATCTCCTGTAAATGTAAACAAACTTGTTTGTCTTAGCGATTGACTGAATAAGAAGTAGGACCAAGTGAACTTGTAGGTGCTGAAGTTTTACATTCTTTTGTTTTTGAGTTCAGTTATGTAACCCAAAAAAAAAATATATCTGCATTTGTAAGTTGCACTTTCACAATAGAGATTACACTATAATACTAGTGTGAGGTGAAATGAAAAATACTATTTTGTTTATCATTTTTACTGTGCAAATATTTGTAATAAATATTTGATTTCAAATACAACACAGAATACAATATATATGAAAATGTAGGAAAACATCCAAAATATTTAATAAATTTCAATTGGTATTCTATCGTTTAACAGTGCGATTAAAACTCCGATTAATCACAGTTAATTTTTTTGAGTTAATCATGTGAGTTAACTGCGATTAATTGACAGCCCTAGTGTGTGTGTGTGTGTGTGTGTGTGTGTGTGTGTGTGTGAATAAATAAAATTAAATTATATGCTTATAATTACTTATTCATGTTTTTCATTTGTGTGTGTGTTAGTAGAGCACACACCCATATCAGCCTGATATGGAAGATGACATCCCAAGGGAACTGTCCAAATTTCCTCAACTTTAGCAGTATGTATTGATGATTCACAATAGTATGAGTAATTATTATTATTTATTTGTATTACTATAGTACCTAGGAGCCAGTCATGGACCAGAACCTCAGTTGCTAGGTGCTATATAAACACAGAACAAAAACATGATCCCTGCCACAAAGTACGTACAATCCAAGTAGAAGGCAGGAGAGAAAAGATTACACACACGCACGCACACGCACACACACACACACACGCACACACACACGCACACACACACACACACACACACACACCCCGGAGTACAAGGAAATAATGAAACAGTATTGATCAGCATGTTAGGCAGTGATATCAGTGCACCAATAGCCTAAGCATTGTTAAGTTTTAGGGTCAGTAAGTATATGAGTAAAATAGTTATCTTTTTGCTTTAATTTTTAAAATAGTAATGTTCTGCTGTCTCCTGACTATTGGGGACATTTAATGCATGCTTCCTTAATAAAATTGTTCTCCTCTCTTAATTATTTCAAGTTTAGACATTTTTTGCTAGGACTCTTTAAAGTGTGCTGTATTTTAGAAAATTAACAGTAACCACAATATGTACATCTAACAAAGATGAGGGGTTGGTTATAACATTTTTATTTGTAAAGTTCTCACCTCCCCACTCAGAAGCAGCCTTTGCCCAAGGCCTACTGAGGTTTGCTTATTTTACTGTACATGAAAAACTTAATTATCTTGGTGAAAAAAAATTCCAAAAGGGCTCATCAGAACTGTTCGGAAGGAGCCAAAGGTGTGTGGGTTTTTTTTTTTTGTTTTTTTTTTACACTAGAATCTAATGCATAACTGCCCATACTAACTTAACTTAGATTTGTGATTAATTTAACATGATGAACTTGACAACATTTTAGGAAGTGAAATTTGGATGGTGTAATGACCTAAAGAGGTTGTTCTAGTTAGGCTTTCAGATACCACAGTGATATAGTTGTATAAAAACTGGTAAGTGTTGATTCATTACACTTAACAATTTTCAGATACCCATCCACCCTATCCAACTACACTGCAGATTTTTACTTTGGCGGTTTCCTTAATTTAAGAAAAAACAGTGCATTCTACTTGTCTGTCTGGCATGCAGCAGAGCACACAGTGTAAAATCAATCTTGTACCTATATTTCTCCAGAGTGCCAAGCATAGATTGTCAATTTTTTTACAGCTTTGTGTGCTTAAAACCTTCATACCAAGCTTTGGAGCAAAAGTAGTAATGACCTTGAAACTTAATTTTCCAATATTCAGTTCTCACTGTAACACAAAAAAATTCCCTTCATTTTGTCTCCCATTTCTCACCCCTCCTGATTATCACTTAATTAGTTTACATTAAAACTTTTTGTATATGTTATACATTTTTTCTTTTAAAAAGTTGTACATTTTTTCCTTTATACAAGAAATATTTCAATTAATGCTTTTTCATTATAAGAGGCCTTATGGCTTTATAAACATATTAAAAATTTCAGTGCAGAGAGACAGATATAAAATTTAAATATTTATGAAAATATAAAACGTAACTTGAAAATATGTTTTGTCTTGGAAACTTCTGGCCAAAAATCCCTTTCGGGAAAAGAGGAGAATATGTAGTCAGTTTTAATATTTTTAATGCTTTTCACTTTGTATTTTATAGATTACATAAAGAATTTTTATATTAATATATATTCAAGATTTGGGATTTATAGTTTTTTTCATTTACCACATTTTATTTGTCCTTAGACACTTTCAGGGTCTTCTGAATTTACAGAACCATAGCAATTGTGCATGCAGATGGAGACGCCTCTTCTTCTTTGAGTGCTTGTTCATGTCAGTTCCATTCTAGGTTGTGGTGTGCCAATGTGCACAATCGTTAGAGACTTTTGCCTCAGCGGTATCCGTAGGGTCGGCTCTTGCGCCCACGTGAGTGCCACGATCAGTATATCAGGCACTGCCGACCTTATGCCCTCTCAGTTCCTTCTTACTGCCCTTGACAGTTAGTCGGAGTGCCTCGTCTTCCATTGCAAGAGCGTTAGCGATTCTTTCAGACCCATTGTTCTGTCTCTTTTGTTGTTGGGGACTTTAAATTAATGGTTAAACTAAGTATTAAATAATAGTTTTAGTATTTAGAGTCCCAAATGGGACTTCGCCGAGGAACGGGGCATGCTCTGTTCCCCGAACTTTAAGCCATGTTCATCGTGTACCCGGCCAATGCTCATTAGTGACCCCCCACGATAATTGTTTGAAGTGTCTGGGGGAATCGCACAGAAAAGACAAGTGAAGGATCTGCAAAAACTTTCACCCTCGAACTCAAAAGGAGCGGGATATCCACCTGAGAACATAAGAACTGCCATACTGGGTCAGACCAAAAGTCCATCTAGCCCAGTATCCTGTCTTCCAACAGTGGCTAATGCCAGGTGCCCCATAGGGAATGAAGAGAACAGGTAATCATCAAGTGACCCATCCTGTGTCGTCCATTCCCAGCTTCTGGCAAACAGAGGCTAGGGATAACATCCCCGCTCAGCGTGGCTAGTAGCCATAGATAGACCTATCCTCCATGAATTTATCTAGCTCTTTTTTGAACCCTGTTATAGTCTTGGCCTTCACAACATGAAGAGTTCTGGCAAAGAGTTCCACAGGTTGACTATGTGTTGTGTGGAAAAAATACTTCCTTTTGTTTGTTTTCAACCTGCTGCCTATTAATTTCATTTGTTGACCCCTAGTTTTTGTGTTATGAGAAGTAAATACCACTTCCTTATTCACTTTCTCCACACCAGTCATGATTTTATAGACCTCTATCATATCCTCACCATAGTCATCTCTTTCCCAAGCTGAAAATTCCCAGTATTCTTCTTCTTCTCTCCTCATACGGAAGCAGTTTCATACCCCTAATCATTTTGTTGGTCTTCTCTAAACCTTTTCCAATTCCAGTATGTCTCTTTTGAGATGGGGTGACCACATCTGCAAGCAGTATTCAAGATGTGGGAATATCAGGGATTTATATAGAGGCAATATGATATTTTCTGTCTTATTATCTGTCCCTTTCTTAATGATGCCCAACATCCTTTTCACCTTTTGGACTGCTGCTGCACATTGAGTGCATGTTTTCAGAGAACTATCCACAATGACTGCAAAATCTCTTTCTTGAGTGGTAACAAATAATTTAGACCCCCTCATTTTATATGTATAGCTTTGTCCTGTGTCAGAGTCCTCCCGATCAGACTCCACACCTAATGCTTCGGCTTCGGCATGGAGTGCACCACTGGCACTGGAGCCTGCCTGGCACTGATCCCCCTTGCCAGTGCCCAAGAAGTGGCTGAAGCCCAAGGGCCTGTCAGCACTGCAAGATAAGGGGGCTTTGGGCAAAGGCCACATGCCCACCCCAGAGCTACAGGGGGGGTACCACTGTGGTTGGACCCCCTAGCCGAGCCAGGGGGTCTGCCTCTGACTCCTGGGAGCATCAGGGGATCCCAGCCCCTCATAAGGCTATGTGTGTCTGAGGTGGCCAAGGACCAAGTAGACCGGCAATGGACCCGGTTAAGGCCCAGATCTCTAAGGGCAAGCTGATTATGGGACCTCCCTCTAAAGCAACAGAGCATCCCCAGTCCCCGGACTTCAGGCTTTGATCTCTGTCACCACGGCCTAGGACCCCGGCGTCGCAGTCTCGGTCTCCGATTAGAAGACCTAGGTCCCAAACCAAGGTCACCATCTACAAGGCATGTGACGCCTGAGTCACGATGCCAATCCGTGTGCCTGTGTTACCGCCAGGTGTCCCACCAGAGATTAGCTCAGCGCAGATCTCTATTGCCTAGGCGGTCCCCCAGGTGTTGATCCCCCTTGATGCGGGATCGTTCCTGGTCGTGGTACCGGTCTCTGTCTCCCTGGTATTGTTCTTCAGGCAGGCGCCGTTCCTTTCCCTTTCCTTACTGGTTGCTGATGAGGGTCAGCTGACAGACTCAGGTATCTACGTCTCCGTCCTAGTCGCTGGAAGGGCAGTGGTCCACGTCGGAGGCAGAGTTCAGTCCCTCACCTAGGTGAGGCAAATCGCCAGCGGCCACTGTTCCTCTCAGGCCATCTTGGACCAACTGCTTCCAGCCCAGCCGGCTCTGCAGGAGCATTGCAGCAGGCCCTGACGTCGAACGTGCCTTCCTCTGGTCCACAAGTTGAAGCCGTCCGTCCCCCTGTGGTACTGTCAGCTGTGTTGTCTCTTGACTAGGCAGTGGCAGGCCCCTTGCAAGTGAGCACCCCCTAATTCCGATGACTTGAAAGATCACCAGGCTCTGCTCCAAAGGGTGGCTTCTAACCTGATCTTGGAGGTCAAGGAGCTAGTGAAGGTGTCCGATGATCTCTTCAAAGTCACACCCTCCTCCACACCTGCCCAGGTCGCATTGCCTGTTCACCCAGGGATCCTAAAAATTGCCAAGTCTGTGTGGCAGACCCCCTCTTCCATTCCACCTACCTCCGAGAAAGTGAAAAAGGACATTTGAATATATGTACACTGACCCTCCAGCAAGATCCCAGGTAGTGTCTGCTGTCAATGAAAGGGCCAGGCCAATGGGCACACCCAAAAATGAAGGCAGCAAGCAATTGAACTTGTTTGGCAGGAAAACTTATTCAACAGCCAGCCTGCAATTTTGGGTGTCTAACCTTCAGGCCCTGCTAGGCAGGTACAACTTCAACTTTTGGGAATCCATCTGCAAGTTCAAACAGGACCTTCCACAGGACCAAGCCCGGGAATTTGCCACCTTAGTGGACGAGGGCAAATCCAGATGGCCTGGAATGCTATGGACTCGACGGCCAGGGTGGTCGTCTTAACCGTGTCATGAGGCGGAGCTCTGGGTTACAGTCCTCTGGGAGATGCAGGCTTCCCTTCAGGACCTCCCGTTTGAGGGAGAAGAGTTCTTTTCGGAGCTAACCAATGCATGGCTCCGCAGCCTTAAACGCTCCCATACCACCCTGCACACCCCTTAACAGACTAGAAAGCCATTCCAGCCTCCTCCTCTGCCAAGGTCGTGGGGTGTCCCCTGATCCAATGCCTACAGAAAGAAGAAAGATGAGGAGTTTAAATGACAGCATCCTTCGTCTTCCTGCTCCTTTGCCCAACCTGGCCTCTTCAGAGACCAGGGCAGCCAGAAACAGGCATTTTGAGGATGCGCCAGAGGACGGTGCCCCAGCCACTGCCCAGGATTCCCCCCGGGCCTTTTCCTTGATCATCTACTCCCCTTCTGGTCCGGCTGGTTGTGGCTGACCTTGGACCATTGGGTGCTCGACACAGCTTCTTCGGGCCCCCATGCAATTCTTGGCCAATCCTCCCTCCCATTCCCCTTTGCTGTCTCTCTTCAGAGACCCTTCTCAAAAGCAACTACTCATGCAAGTGGTTGAGAACCTGAGATGCCTCAGACCCATTTTTAGACCTATGAAGCCTCAACAAGTCCCTCAAGAAGTTAAAGTTCCGCATGGTCTCCCTCGCCTCAATTATCCCCTCCATGGATCCAGGAGACTGGTATGCCACTTGACTTAAAGAACGCATATTTCTATATTCCCTGGGAACAGGTGTTTCTTCCATTTTTGGTTGGGCCACCACCATTTTCAATTCATGGCACTGCCCTTTGGCCTTTCGTCGGCACCAAGAGTGTTTACAAAATGTATAGTGCCGGTGGCTTGCCTGCCTGAGGTGCAAAGGCATGCAGATTTATCAATACATCAGCGACTGGTTAATAAAAGGCCGATCCCGGGATCAGGTATGGCATCATCTTGACCTGGTTTGCTCCATTTGTTGTGACCTGGAGCTGTTAATAAATGAGATAAAGTCAACCCTTAGTCCTGATGCAGTGTAAAGAGTTCACTGGAGCAGTCCTCTACTTTACCCAGGCCAGGGCTTTCCTCCCCAAGGCCCGTGCCATGGCAGACCTGATCTTGTGTATACAAGCTCGTTCTCTCACCACTGCATACGTGCCTGTGGCTGTTGGGCAACATGTCCGCCTGTACTTATGTGGTTCGGCACGCACGTTTCCACTTAGACCTCTGTGGGTGTGGCTGGCGTCAGTCTACATCTGCAACTGACACAGCATGGACCGTGCAGTCAAGGTCCCAGACCACGGTATGTCATCGCTTGTATGGGGCAAAACCTTGCACTGGTGCTGGAGGGAGTCCCATTTGCGCGCCCTCCCACCCTCCCTTCGGTTATCCTCATCTCCGATGCTTTGGACCTGGGGTGGGGAGCCCACTTAGGCAAGCTCAGCACACAAGGTCGTTGGTCCCGCCTCGATTGTTCACTACACGTCAAAGTTAGGGAGCTCAGAGTGGTCCGCTTGGCCTCCACATCTTCCTACTTCACCTAAAGAGCAGGGTGTCTAGGTCCTGATGGACAATACAGCCGCTATGTTCTATATAAACAAGCAAGCTGGAGCCAGGTTATCTGCCATTTGCCAAGAAACCCTCAGGCTATGGGACTTCTTTGTGCAATACAACATCCATCTCGTGGCTGTGCACTACACCGGGGCCCAGAACGTTTTAGCGGATCGCCTCAGCAGGACGACCTCCTCTTGCCATGAGTGTTCTCTCCATCCAGAGGTGGTCAGCACATCTTCCACAGGTGGAGTACTCCTCTGGTGGACATGTTTGCATCCAGGCACAACAGGAAATGCCGTGTCTTCTGCTCCTTTCGGAGGTCAGACAGAGGCTCTCTGTCTGGAGCTTTTCTGCTCCTGTGGTCAGGGACTCTAAACGTACACTTTTCCCCCAATTCCATTGATTCAGAGAGTCCTCATGAAGATCAAGCAGGATAGGGCGAAGCTGATCCTCATAGCATCGGCTTGGCCATGCCAACACTGGTTTTGCACACTGTTGGACCTCTCAGTAGCTACTCTGTTACAGCTACTGCTCCTGCCGGATTTGCCATCACAGAATCACAGCGCCCTCCTGCACCCAAACCTGGCAGCATTGCACCTGATGGCTTGGCTGCTGCAGGGCTAAATGCGGAGGAGCAGGAGTGCTCGGCTAGAATCCAGTAAGTCTTGCTGGAAAGCAGAAAGCCCTCCACTAGAGCGACCTACATGGCTAAGTGGAGGCGGTTTATGTATTGGTCCTCAAAGGCATTCGGTCTGAGCGGGCTTCGTTGCAGTTGATCCTGGACTACCTTCTTCATCTCAAGCTCCAAGGCCTGTCCCTGTCATCCATTAGGGTCCATCTAGCTTCTATTTTGGCTTTCCATCCATCACTTGAGGCAGGTTGTTTTTGCCCACGACATGACTGTTGGGTTCCTCGAGGGCCTTGAGCGCCTCTACCTGCATGTCAGGACCTAGTCCCTCCGTGGGACCTAAATATCATGTTATCTCAGCTCATGGCACCTCCCTTCAAGGCTCTGGCTTCCTGTTCTCTCCTCCTCCTTTCTTGGAAGGTCACGTCTTGGTCGCAATAACTTTGGTCCACAGGGTCTCTGAGATTAGGGCACTTACCTCGGAACCACTCTATACAGTCTTTTACAAGGACAATGTCCAACTGAGTTCACAGCCAGCCTTCTTGCCCGCGGTGGTCTCCCAGTTTCATATGAGTCAAGACATTTATCTGTCTATCTTTTTTCCAAAGCCGCATAAGTCGGAGGAGGAGCGTCAGCTGCCATTCCCTTGTTGTCAGAAGGGCGCTAGCTTTCTACATTGAATGGGCCAAGACATTCTGCAAATCTACACAGCTGTTTGTCGTGATGGCCAACAAAATGGAAGGTCGTCCAGTGTCTGCTCAGACTTTCTTCTTGGATGACCGCCTGCATTTGCTGCTGCTATGACCAGGCGAAGGTGCCACCTCTGGCGATTGTCACCGCCCACTCAACCAGGGCACAAGCCTCGTCGGCAGCTTTCCTACCCCAAGTGCCTATCCAGGACATCTGTAAGGCGGCCACCTGGTCGTCCATCCACATGTTCACATCCCATTACGCACTTATCCAGCAGACCCAGGACAATGCTGGCGTCAGTAGAGAAGTACCTCAAGCTGCTAGACTGTGAACTGCGAGCCCACCTCTGAGGGTACTGCTTATGAGTCACCTAGAATAGAAATGACATGAGCAAGTACTTGAAGACGAAAAAACGGTTACCTACCTTCTGTAACTGTTCTTCGAGATGGTTGCTCATGTCCATTCCATTACCCGCTCTCCTGTTCCTCTGTCAGAGTTGCCAGCAAGAAGGAACTGAGAGGACATGGGGCGCCTGATATACCGACACCTGAGTGTGGCACTCAAGGGGGCACTACAGCCGACCCTGGATACCGCTAAGGCAAAAGTCTCCAACGACAGGGCACATGGGCGTCCACACACCCTAGAATGGACATGAACAACACATCTTGAAGAAGAACAGTTACAGAAGGTAGGTAGCCATTTTTTCCCTGTTGCCAGCTTTTCACCACCCAAGTAGTTGAAGCTATTAGTCCATCAGAAGGGCAAACTGTTAACCTGTTGTTTAGCAGTGCTCAGTTAGGATATTTTGAGTATGAGAGTAAGATGCTGCCTCTTAAAGAAAAGAAACAGATTAATTTTTTCAGAAGATTTTAGTTTCTCAGCTATTGATGATCTGACGTGAAATAACATGACTATTAAGATAAGCATTTTAACTCTGCATATGTTTTAAGTGTAGCAATTAAAAAATGGTCAACCCCAAAAACATATTATTATAGCTGGGTTTAAAGAAACAATAATAGAACAAATACTGGAATTTTTTCCACAGTAATTGATTTTTTGGGAGTCTATAGCTTAAGTTAAAATATTACTGGAATATTCTGGTTAATTAGCCTATTGATTTACAGTTAGTTTTTCAAACAATTTTTAAAATATTGACTATTACTGAATTGCTACATCAAATAACATTGGGCCTAGCTATTGTGGCCTTTCTATCCAAAACAGACCTCGATGAGATTTTGCGCGGTCATTCCTGAAAGGTTTAACTGTCATTGCTTTCTTTGTTACTTGTCAATAAAAGAGAGTAGAGAGGACTAGGAACTATTGATTAATCACTAGAAAAGATACACATTCCTAAATCTAACACATTTCTGAAACTAACAATGCATATTTTCCCAATTCGTTGCTATTGTTTGTATATAAAGTTTGGGTGTCCTAATATGATGCTTCCTATCATAAACATACGTGAAGTGATCTTTCTCCAAGTTATAGAAACCTTACTTGGAAAAAAATTCAGGGAGTTCAAGAAATATTTGTGGCAACTGCAGCAAGTGTATAAATTATGATTTCCCTTCCCCCCCCCGTACAACTCTTACTATAATTAGCCAGCATTAACAGCAAATGTTTGCTTTGGTTAAATTATTCAGAACATTTATTTTACTTGTCAAAGGTTAGATCAGGTTGTTTGAACTGATAATTAAATGCAGCCTAATATACTTTCATATTTATATGTTTCCTTGTCATTCTGTATAATTTTATAATGTTCAAGGCTGACATTTAGAAAGACTTTTTGACTCTAGTTCTGTTTTCTAGCAAAGGAGGAGAAGATTTTAGTTCTCATATACTGTTGTACATGTTCAGTCTCCGTAAAACCTATACAGGGATGTTTAGAATATTACAGCTGTAGTGTTTCTTTTAAAATTTTTGGTTTGTTGGGGGCCTTTTTGAATTTTTATTATTGCACATAGAAAAGAGTCATTTTATAGCACTCGAAACATAGTGTACATTTTTCATAGAACAAGGCCAGAAAAAAAATGCATCTCTCCTTCACTAAGAAATGGATGGAAGAAAAAGCCCAGTATTGTGAAGCAAACAAATGAAACGTGAATGATTTTTTCCTCTTCTGTTCTGTTCTTAACATGTTTAAAAGAACAGTGTTAACTACTTAACTTTTTGGCAGGTCATTCCCATATCACATGCAGCCGATTTTAATAAGTCAATAAAATACTTTTGGTATGCAAGTAAATGAATATTGAACATTAAGCTCCCAAATCTTTTGACAGAAAATACGCATAGAGATAAAAGTTTAAAAGAAATGTTTCTAGAAATTTTAAAATTACACTAAATAAATGTAGTTAAGAGAACGTAATGGTTGTATCAGATAAGCATTCACAAGTTAGGAAATGTCAAGGTTCAGCTTGCTGCTGCTTCAAATAGATGCAGCTATATATTACACTTAGTTCTGTGCATGCCCAGCAATCGGAGCCAGAGAAATTTACCTAACAGTACCCATAGAGGGATGGCGCTCATGTCTTGGAACCATAGCCCCCATGGAGTTGGTGCCAGTGCATGGGGTGGCACGGGTACTTCCAACCCTTGTCCGATACCAAGTATGGAAGTTAGAAATCCTGTACCATCCTGCTCCTGGCCTCTTGACAAGGGAACACTACTGTCCAGTAACCATAAGTAACCATTTCTTATGTATGAAGTAGGTGCCTATGCTGGCGGGGGAGATAGCAGGAGCCTTTCCCCACTGCCTCTCTGCTGCTGGAGCTTCCCAGCTACACAGAGCTGCCAGAGTCTTTCCCTACTGCAAAGAAAGACTCCTGCAACAGGGAGCTGTCGGAGCCGTTGCCTTTCCCTGCAGCAGGGAAAGACTCCAGCAGCAGGATGCTACACTGCTAAAAATAGCAATGTCGACAGGGAGGCACTGGTTTGGCAAGTAGAGAGCCCTGTAGGATATGTACCTGGGTATATACCCACAGGTTCGGGTGTATTTTTACTCTATTTCCCTAAGCAGTGCCTTACGATTTATTCTGCTATTTATACCCATTCTAGGAGTTCACATAGCATACTTATTCCACATGCCACTCCAAGGAGTATGCAGTATACATGTATCCTTAATTAATCCTGTTTGTCTAGTAATTGTTGTACCAAAGATGTGCTGTGTCTCTAAGGCTGGAGAAAAGTTGTGTGTTGTATTATTTGAGAAAGTCAGAAATAATATGTGATCATTTTAATTAGTCCGGGGTGGCCAAGCTTTGGCTCTGGAGCCACATACGGCTCTTCAGAATTTAATATGCAGCTTCTTGTATAGGCACCGACTCCGGGGCTGGAGTTATAGGCGCCAACTTTCCCGGGCGTGTTCACTGCTCAACCCTTGGCCCTGCCCCCACTCCACCTCTTCCCACACCCTCCCCTGAGCCTGCCATGCCCTCACTCTTCCCCCTCACCCCCCAGAGCCTCCTGCATGCCACAAAACAGTTGATCAGGAGGTGCATGGAGCGAGGCGGAGGCGCTGATTGGCCAGGCTGCCGGTGGGCGGGAGGCACTGGGAATGGGGGGGGCGAGCTGATGGGGGGCTGCTGATGTATTACTGTGGCTCTTTTGCGATGTACATTGATAAATTCTGGCGGCTCCTCAGGCTCAGGTTGGCCACCCCTGAATTAGACTATATTGTAATATATATGCAAAAGTAGAGGCTTTGAGACTGTGCATGTGAGTTTAACTTTTTCACTTCCTGACTTTACTTTACTATGCAATCTAACCTATCTCTTAATAGACTTCTTAGTTTGGAGGGGAAAAAAATCCATAAGAGGTGAATACTTGGGTACACATCCCTTACAACATCTAAAAGAGGAAAAAATCTCTCTCCTCTCATTAAAAAAAAACAGGCACTGAAATGAGGAAAAGACACAGCAATCCTTGTCATTCGCTATCTAGCATGTGTGGCAAGGGCACACGCACATTAAGGCAGGGGTTCTTGAGATTCCATGCCTCCTCCACTGCACATACTTTACCATTTTTCACCATGCAGCTGAATTAGTAATGTACACATTTCAGCCTACCTTCCCTCGGAGCATTGCTAAAATGTGTTTTGAAAATCTAACCAATTGTACTGCATGTGCTGGAAATGCAATTTTCAAAGTCTCACAACTCTGTCTAATCAAAACCAGCTTTCAGTGGTGCACATTGTCACTTCTTGACACTGTCGCTTCACTATTACACACTGTTGCTTCTAAACGATAGTGCAATCCTAATTTATTTTGCCCACTATTTTAAAGAGCCACCAAACTACATTCTGTGGCTGAGATAGAAAAGGGATCAGCTGCAGCTGAACAATATCTTGAGACTGAAAACCACATTTCTTCCCCATTCATTAGTAACTTAAGAGCCACTGAATTGATTTTCTTAACTTACCTCTCCACCCCCAAATCACTTCTGGGTTTAGAACAAGTGTGAGACACTGAAGTCCAAAAGTCCAAAATTTTCAAGTTGTAAATCACTGAAAAGAGGGTTTAGAATGAAAGTGTATTCTCAACCATAATTACAGGATTGCTAGCATTACATTAATGAATCTGTGTATGCCAGGCAATTTTTGTATTTTGCAGCTTGCTAATTTTTATACTTCTGGTTGTGGGAGGTAGCTAAAAACAAAAGAATACTTTGTACCCTTATGAAAATGATTTAGGGCCACTATGTACAGTACATTTATTTGTATATACATAGTATGAACTCTGGATTGCTCTGATTGATGTAATAGATTGTGAATACATATGGCATACAGAAGACCTAGAATTAGAAGGAAGCTTTAGACTTTTGTTTCTGAAATGTCTACATACAAACTGGAATTGAAATAACTAAATTGGTTTCAATTCACATCTTTAATTTTTTTGGTAAAAGTCTGTTTGGGGACACTCTTATTTCAGATTAAGATTATCCATTTGATTTGAGTTGGACAGATGGTCTTAAACTAAATTAAAAAATAATTGATGTGTTAATGTGAAATAAGTGTCCAGGCATAGATATGTACCAAAATAACTAAAGGTGTGAATTAAAACCAATGTAGTTATTGCAGTTTGTTTGTGTAGAGACAAGCCCTTAGGTGGCTGGAAGAATGGAGCACAAGCCAGAGGGCATCGGTGAACACAGTATTTGATGCATCTGTAGAGTTCACATGGTGCTGTTGAACAGATTTGAAAGATGAATGGGATGATAGATAGATATTGGATAAAGCTAAAAGCGTTTATCCCTAAATTTAGGGGGATTGGATTAAATGAGATGTGAATCTGAATGGCCTGATGTTTTTGCACATATCTAATGATCAGTCTTGTTGCTGTGAGGGGGAAAAAAGCAAACTATTCTAGGAAAAATGCTTTCTTACACTCCTCGATTTATATTTAAAGGACTACCTCTATGCTCCATGGATTGTCTATGGGAAGGCGAGGGCCTCTTACTAATCTGCCATTTCTATAGTTGATGGATTGACTACACTGACCACATAGTCACCCATTGGCTCAAAGTGAGTGAGGAAATATGCTTTCTATCTGCTCACTTGGAGATAGATAGCAAGTGAACGTTCTGCAGGAGTAAATTTCCAAAATTTAGACTGAATAATTATAAAAAAAAATCTAAAATAGGATTCAGAGTAGCAGCCATGTTAGTCTGTATTCGCAAAAAGAAAAGGAGTACTTGTGGCACCTTAGAGACTAACAAATTTATTTGAGCATAAGCTTTCTTGAGCTACAGCTGAAGTGAGCTGTAGCTCACGAAAGCTTATGCTCTAATAAATTTGTTAGTCTCTAAGGTGCCACAAGTACTCCTTAAAATAGGATTGTTTAGTTATTTCTGGAAGTTGTTTCATATTCTTATGTGGGCTTCTTTACAAAAAGAGGTATTTGCAGTCTGACCAAATCATTGTCAGTTATTTTTGATGTTTCAGCCCTCTATTCTCAGAAGACACTGTAAAACCTCTAAGCCAAAAATGGAATGTAACTTTAAAGTTATGTTTTCTCACCCACGGGAATAGCATAGTATATGTATTCACCACATTGTTTATAAATGTTGCACAGAATAAATTCAGTGTTTGGAGGTGCTGTTTTTAAGTTTATTTCTAATTTAGTGCTCTATGGATTAAATCTTTATAAAAAGAACTACAATCAATGTGCAATTTAATTATTTTTACGAAGGATTTGGTGATATTCCTTAGTTATAGATATTTGACTGGAAAGGGTTATTTTAATTTGCTTACAGAAATTACACATTTGTAACATGAAAAATATGCTTTCTCTATTTTTATTTTCAGACTGTCAATAGATTGGGTAACAGAATTAGTATCCAGTCTTAAATCATCATAGTGCATTTTTAAAATATGTTTTTTACTGATCACTAAAGAGGAGTGAGTCAAGACGCTGACCTCCCTTTCTGAAGGCATCTGTACACAGATGGTAAAAAGAATGTTGAGTTTGGATTGATCTGTGCCCTGGGGAACAGAGTAAAAAGTAATGTGGGGGGATACAGGTCGTCCGCCACCTCTGCTAAAAGCAGAGAGTTCTCCAGCATCCTTAGCTGTGGAAGTGAGGACCTGCCAGGCACAAGAGATTGAAGGAGGAGCATTTAAAGGAACTGGCGCCTGGCTGTGAAGTCTTTGAGGTGCCCAACTTCCCTGAGAACAGGTGACCTAAGAATAAGCACCCCAGCCAGGAGCCCCCTGTCTTTCCTCTGAAGAAAGATTTGTCCCTTGAGGCAACTTTTCCCTCTTCTCCTGAGGTGAAGAACACCTGGTCCTGACAGCTCACCTGTCCCTTTGAAGACAGAGACTGCTAAATAAAATATGATGGGCCAAATTTTCAAAAGTAACTGGTGATTGAGTACCTCAGGAACACTGCAGCCTATCAATTAAGCAAGAGAGACAAGTGAGAACACATCACACCTGTGTTTTATATGCTTGACCTGTCTTTTCATTTAATTCTGGATCCAATTCAAAATTCTAATAACTGTGGAACAGTGCATTCTCAGTGGCCACTGACTGTGCAACTCCTTAAACAGGAGATCAGATAGGGTCCAGGCCAGAGTAAAATTTGAAACCCTCTTTTTTGCAAAACTAACCACTTAGCAACATTCCTTATGTGTAGAGGAAGAGGAAAGAAAAAAATTGACCAAGATGGGGAGGAAGGAAAAAGAGAGGATAATAACTGCAACAGACATATGAAAGTGGCTGAGTATTTGGTTCTTTTGGACTATGGTAATATAAATTGCAGTTCATGGCAACTGCACTTATATTGCTCCTCATAGTCCAGCAAGGACACCCACTCTAGGCTCGTAGCTCCTCAGCCGTCACCTGTCATGGGCAGAGATATGCGTCTCTTTCCCTCCTGACTGGGGTATTTCCAGACTGCATAGCTCCCTGCCTAAACTGTGAGCTCCCCAGCAAAGTCAAGCTGTGCAAGTTGGCCTGCTTTACTTTTCTCCTCAGAGATGGTAAACAGTGTAATTGCCACAGATGAATTGCCACATAGCTCTGTCTAAGCAAGTACGTTTTATTCTAAGGTAAAAGCATAACTCAAAAATATATAAAAACAATAAAAGAACCTGCATGCAAGCTAATAAGCTTATCAGAGCTCATCCCTGAGTCCAGCAAGGACTCTGGCCAGTGAACAGTCTTCAAACTCCACCCAGTGACTTTCCTATGATTATCAGTTCATCATTGCTTTCGCTCAGAACAAGAAACCCTCCTGAGAAAGTTAGTTGCTCCTTCATACAGTTTTTTTTAACTTTCTTTATGTAACAAGTGATCGGTAGACAAAAAGTCCCCCCCATCTTCAGGGTGAAGCTTCAAAGACTGAGTCTGTAACAGGGAGTTTTCAGTCCTCTCCTCCTAAGTACTTCCTAGGATCCCACTTCGCACTTAGTGTCCAAAAAGATCATATGTGTCTGCTACGTTGTTCAGCATAGTCTTTTGAAGCTCACAGTATTTCCCAGAGATTGCATTGATCCGATCTTCCTCCTAAGGAAGTTCCATACAGTCCTAAAATATGGTATACTTCTGTTTATCCTATCTATCCTATTTTCTGAGCCTCTGCATTATCCAGATCCCTTCCTTGCTCCCCAGCAGGAGATACCTGCCCTCTGCAACAGGTATCTTGTGCTGGGAGACAAGGAAAGGATTTGGATAATGAGGAGGCTCAGATAATAGAGCAGAGATCCTTGGCCAGGACAGCGAGGAGGAGGATGAGTAGAGCCCTGCAAATCTGGGGAGTAACACTTTGTATCCTTGGATATCCACAGACTATTTTTGTGGATCATAGCGCAGATTTTGTATCTGCACAGGACTCTGCAGCACACAGTCACCTGAACAGAGTGACTGTCACCCAGCCTGCAGGCTCCAGCTTGTCTCTCTGAATTAGACAGTGACATACTGGGTATTCTGGGAGTTGTAGTTCCCAGCTTGCTTGGAGGGAGGAGATAAATTACAACTCCCAAAAGTGAGCCAGGGAGTGAGCCAGGCGCTATTTTTAAAGGTGGGGTTGTTCTTTAAAGAAGCAGGAGGCAATGGCTGTGTGCATTAGAGCCACTGCAACTGTGTAGGGGTGTCTGAGCCCCCCCCCACAAGGAGGGTGGCACTGCATAGAAGGATCCAGAATTGTAGCCTCCTTCCCCGGAATGGGAAAGGAGGTATGGCAGGGCAGGAGGCCTCTGGGGAGAAGTGCGGCTGGCAGGGTGGGTGGGGGGACGTGGTTGGGAGCTTGACACAGCCCTGTATCACTGCTGCACAATGACCTATGGAGCTGTTTAGAGCCCTGCAAATCTGCGGATGCGGATATCTGCAGACAGTTTTTGCAGATTGCGGATCAAATGTGGATGCACCTTTTTGTATCCATGCAGGTCTCTAAGGATTAGCCCCCAGCCATGCGGGAGGACACCCCACTACTGATTGGCTCCTGCGGCAGCGCGGGGAGTCTCTGCAGCCCTGCTGTCACAGGGAGTGAGCATGTGGGACCATGACAGTGGAGCTACGGAGGGCTCCCCGTGCTGCCGCAGGACTGGTGACACCTGATCCCTGCAGGTGCAAGGTTCAGGGAAGGTTGTGGTTTGGGCAGGGCAGAGTCCCAGCTGGGGGGTCACTGTTCTGCCCCACCAGGATCACAGCCTCCCTATTGCACAGTGTGCCTCCAGAGATTGTGTCACTGCCCCCTGGCAGCACAGGGAGCCCTTTGCAGCCCCACTGTCATGGGAGTGAGTGAACGGGACAGAGTAGACAGCATTGGCTGGGACTGTGAGAGGGACGATGACGACAAGCTCCTGGCTGCAGGGGAGGCTACCCTGCTGCTGAATGTCTCCTGCTCTCTTGATGATGTGAACTCCTGATTTATCCAAATAAAATCCATGTCCCCCATGCTATTCGGATAATTTGGAGTATACTGTAATACATAAACATTTGCATTTTAATACAATTATCTCCTAAAATACTTAAATTTAATTCAGTATGGGTTCTCTAGGAAACTACAGGAAATTGCCATAACTATCACATCTCCCCCTTGAAGCGGTTATAACTAGGGTGCTTGATCGGCACCTTAGGGAAGCCATTGACATAGTTCCCAGACAGAGCATCAGGAACCAAATTTGCATTGCCTTTAACATGAATCTCTTCCGTGTCAGAATAGTGGCACAGTAAGCTCCATCCCAGCATCTTGGCATTAGTCCCTTCCTTTTGTCATAGCTAGGTGAGTGGTCAATGTCGCCCCAATAGGTAGGGCTGTAAATTGCGGGCCCACACCATGGCCAAATATTCTTGACCTATGGTTGCATAATTTTTCTCTTAGGGAAACAGTTTCTTGCTCAGGAACACCAGAGTGCTTATTTTATGTACTTGATACTTAGATACCATGGTGGTGGATTATGAATGATATAGATAGGTAGAACATACAAATAAAAATACAGAGTGCAGGGGCATTTCTAAAAACAAAAGAAAAAATTAATCAAGGAGGTGTATAACCATATTTTGTTTACATCTGTTCTGTTTGTAATAAAATTGGCTTAAAAGCTTAGCCACAAAGGTATTGCAAGCTTCTGTAAAATATAAAGCCAGATGTTGTTCTAATATATTTCTTCAAACCTCTTTAATGTTGGGTGGAGGCTACATTTCTGTTTTGTTTGTTATACACAAGTAACATGTATACACAAAGGATGCTTTGAAATTCAGTTATGCTCTGATGTTAGGTGAAGTAGAGTGGGATTTTCAAAAGTTATGTAGGTGCATAGGTCTCGTTGAAAATCAAGGCACTTTTGAAACACCACCCTCCCCCCCGTAAGGGGGTGTGTGTGTAGTGGTAGTGGAGGAGGTTATGGGAAGGTGATTGGCAAGCACAAGAAGTTCATGACAGCGGTAGATCCTTTGGTCCCAGCCTGCTCGTCACCTACCCGTTCCCACCACCTGTGCATTGCTCTATAAGAACTTCACACAAAGTTGGGCTCCTAACTGCATAGGGGATATACAGTCCAGCAGCCCCACCCCCCATCTTACTTCAGATGCCAACTAGCCCTCTATAACTACAGAGGAGGGGTCTGAATTTGCTCCTAAAAACTTATTTCTGTTATGGTGTGAGAAATTTACTGCTAAAACCAAAAAGTTGAAAGTAATGAAGTGTAAAAGATGCTAATATTTGCTTTCATTAAGCCATTAAAACAAACACACCCTACATCCTTAGTCTTGATTTTAACTTTATTATAGCCTCTTTTTTTGTTAATGAAAGTTTATATTGTTTTTTAAAGACCAAAAATGAATCTTTATTTTATACTGGGACTTCCTATATAAAAGTTACGGGATCTAGGAGTGTTGAGATAGTTTCACTGGTACAGTAGAACCTCAGAGTTAGGGCCATCTCAAGAATGGAGGTTGTCCATAACACTGAACAAAATGCAGATCCGGCTCCAGCAGTTCACTCTCCGGGCCAGATTCTGGAGGCAGCTAGGCAACTTTCTTGCAGGCAGCTTCTTTCCCTGGCCTGGGCAAGCTTGAGTGCCCCTCCCGCCAGGGTGGAGGGGATTGTGGTAGTGGTGAAAAGAGTGTGTCCCCCTCCTGGCAGGGGGTGTGGGGTGAAAACATTCCCAATCCCCATCCCCCCCCGGGCTGGGGGAGAGAGGATTATAGGAAAGCAGTGCAGACCCAGTGCTGCTCCTGCTCTGGCTGCCTTGGGCTAGCAGTGGGGGCTCACAGCTTTGCCTGCGAATCTCAGTGTCTTCACTTCTTAGCTCTAAGTGGATGCCTTGAGCATGGGGTGGAGGTAGGAATGGGGACAGGCAGTCCAGATATGCCTACATTTAAGATGCAATACAGGCACAGTACAGTATTTGCCTTTTTTTCCCTCCCCCTTCCTCCCCCCTCCCCATCGTCTCTGCTGCTGCCTGATTGGTTACTTCTGGTTTCACATGGTGTCCTATTGACTGCTTAGTCCATAGCTCTGGTGTTTGCATCTTTGAGGTTCTACTGTGAAAGTAATTTACTGCTTGCGATGGTAGCTCCTGTGTACATTAGTGTCTCTGAAGTTCTGGCAAGGAGCAGGGTCTGTCCAAACATGTATTCAGTTCTCTTATGTAGAATAAATGCTCTGTATGTAAGTGATGATGTACCGTTGAAATCAGAATCATTGTGCTCAAGCAGAGAACCTAGCCTGCCTAGTTTCTTTGTCATTGGAGATTTCATCAGGACTGCTCACCTCCTTCACGTTTTCAAATTTTGTAAGGTAGATGCAAAAATCTTTACCTTGCTGCTCAGGAGTTTACGGTCGGGTGGGGGAGTGGGGAGAGGAGGAAAATGAGTCACAACTGGCATGTAAGACTGGAAAATCACACTCTGAAAAGGGAGTGGCCTGGACTATAGTTCTTCTCCCCTTTATGCCTTCCCTACTCCCTCCACCCCCCACAGAGGGTCGTACCGCTAGATTCTACTGTAACAGCAATAATGATAATGGGGTGAAGAGAAGTGTGTTGTAGGGCTGCAGTTGGGTTCTCTCTTCTGTTGCTTGTGTAAGAAAGAGACTGGGAATCAAGCCCAGAGTGATCTGTCTCTCGACACTGATGGTGTTCCTCAGCCTCCTATTTTCATTCTTGGAAGGATGCAGCATTGATTGTGATGTGCAGAGCGACAAAACAAGCATACTTTAAAAATGTTAGTGTAAGAACATGCTTATAATAACAACAACAACAACAAAAAATTAACCTTGGCATAAGGCATTACCTTGTAATTAATGGTCAGGTGGTGGTAGGAGGCCTTCAGCTGTTCCATGGATCACAAATTCCTTCTAGCTGGTCTTTAATTCCCAGGAACTCCCCTGCCCTGAAGGCATTATAGCATAAATGCAGCCTTCCCATAGAGTAGACTATTAAGGAACTGCTAAAGAAGCTTGTGAAAAAATAGTGTGAACCTCTGGAAGAGCATCTGTTACTCATGATCCAGTAACATTGAAGTAATGGGGTGAGAACAGACACTGCATGGTGGTTGACATAAATGCTGTACCCAGCACAGAGTAAATTATGAGACAGTGAGCAATTGGCTATGAGGGATAACGTTCAAGGGAAACTTCAGAATAGTTTGTCAGTGACTGGCCCCCTTGGCTACCCTGACTTTTTTTTTTCTCTGAATACAGCTTTTCAATATACACAAGTAAGCTGTTACTCGGTTGGCATTATAAGTAATTGAAAAGCCTAACAGTGATTGCTAAACACATCATATGTATTCACTGGATTGCACTTAGGCAAAAGTTCAGATTGCACCTTGTCTCCTTCACCCTTCCTCAATGGTACTTTTAACAACCTATGAAATCGAGTCCTTTTTTCGCGGTGAATGGGGACCTATACCAGCATTCTTTGTACCTCCGTATGAGAATATGCCCCTTAGCATGTGTGTATTGAATGCCCAGGAAAACTAGAACAGAAATATTTTATGTAAATGCCTCTGTGAGCGCATGAACACTTAGGGTGTTTCTATAAAAATATTGTCAAACCATTAAAAGAATAAAGGCTGAATCTTAAATTAATTGCTTACTACTTTAAAACTGTGATATCCTGGAAACTTATTTCATTTTAATACACTTTTAGTGTCTAAGCTAGTTACTATCATTTTGGATAAAGCTGCAGGCTAAGCTGCCATTTTTTCCAGTTCACTGTTTAAATGATTTCTTTCAGTCTTGACATTCTTTGGCCCTTTGAGTTACATATACATATTACTAAAATATAAAGTGCATAGCATTACATGGTGCTTGTGTTCTTGAAAGGAAAACTCTTGAATACTTCAGAAGAGAATAGTTTCCATGCAGTAAACACTACTTTAATTACACTACTTTAATCTCTTAACTATATTTGGATACCCCATATTTAATTTCCATTTTATTTAACAGTTTTGAAAACAGGTCGCTAGAATATATCTTAAAGTTTATTCAAAATATGGATGATCTTCAATGATTGGACCTCAGTTTGTCATCGATCTTTAAGTGGTTCCCCAACTTGTATACATAGTTGTTTTTTTAAGTCATGGGGAGGGAAAACTTTATAGTATTTCTGAAATACTGGAAGAGAGAAATCAAGGGGTGGATTTATATTTTCAGAGAAAAAGTTCTAAGGCCAATTCTGCATTTCATTCTTTTTTGAAACACTTTGTAACTATTGACTTCTGCATCCAGAATATTTTAGATTTCTATTTTAGAATATTTTAGACTGGTTTGTCCCTCTCCTCTAGGGAGGAATAGAGAGGACCAGGAAACTCCATCAGATTGATCCAGTGCAGTTTCCCAGATATAGCTCCATTTGGTGGAAAGGACTTTGGGAGGAGGATGCCAAGTGGGCTGGAGCCCACATCTTCCAAACTCTGGAGCTCCATGCAGAAGACCTAGATCTGCAGATCCATGGCATCCATATGGATGCTACTATTACACCTAGGAGAGACGGGCATGGAGAGTAGCAAACTGTCTGCTCTGCTTGATTCCACTTTCACAACTGAGGATTCTAAAATACTTCTGAGCACCCATCACAGCTATGCAAGCCCCTTGTCGGGAGCACTGTCTCAGGAAGGGGAGACTATGGAGGGAATAATAGATCTCTAAGCCTAATGGTAACCGGGGCAGGGGAACAGTCCAATACTTTAATGTCCTCTAGCTTTTTATTAAGAAGACAAGTCAATAAATACATTTCCAAATAAAGAATACTTATATTACCAAATAGGAGTTCTCTATAGATATCTTAATCATTACAGTTAGAGTTGAAAATACCAATTATAAAGAAATATAAAGCGTTGATTTCACACCTGCTGGTGGGCAACTTGGTGCTCAGTGGAGTTCTGTTGTTGGCTTACTTTTTGTTGTTCTAGGCTCTGAGTTGCCCTAGCTGTGGAAGAGTTTGCATATGTGAGGACTTGAGTAGTTATTAATTGAGCTCATAGGTCTGTGTGACAGTGATCAAGCATCTTCCTTTATTGCCCATTTACTTGTTCTGAAATCTAGGTTAAGATTTTGCTGCAAAAGATATGCCCTCTCCCAATCTTATATTTGAATGTGGAAAAATGAAGATTTTTCATCAAAGTGAACCAGAGAAATCTGCATAGTCTATCCCAGCTTCACATGAACTTTTTGTTTTAGAAAACCCTAATTACGTTATTGAAACTGTTAATATGCTAGATCCTATTGCCTGCTGTTCCCCTACGTGTATTCTTATCCTGTGTTGGAAAATGGTGGTTCTGCTGGCACAGAGTACAAAGCATGTTGAACCCCACTTTCTTACAGTGGAAGTTCAACATGGTTGACACTATCTATATCTATCAGTGGGACAGTCTTTTTTCACACAGGCAGAAGAGAAGCCTTGTGTCAAATACAAACCTTTCCTAATGTGAGCGAGGCTATAGATAATATGGTTAGCAGGGACTCCATGGTTCATAATTATTTGATCCAATGGTCTATATGAGGTAAGAAATCCCTTCTCCCGGGGTCCTTACACTGCTTAATAGTTTCCTCTATGAAACAACTGGAAGTATTTTGAAGAAGCATGGTAACCAAGAGTAAACTATCGATCAGCCAAATAAACTTGTTCTGTGCTTTGACAGACTTCTATTTTAGAATTTCATGTCCTCAAAATGAACAGGTGTTGTAAGCAAGGGCTGGGTTTTTTAAATGAAGTGCTCTTTTCTCATTGTAATGTGAAAAGTTTTAAACCTCACGTGAACTGCCAAAAGCATATTTTTGTCATGATTCCAGCTATTTTGTCCCTGACATTTTAATTCACCTTTGAGTTTATATCCTGTATGTTTAAGTGCTAGTAAGACATGAAAGTTGTAGGGTTAAGTCTGCAGACAGTGCTTTAAGACTCTTATGATGATTGTTCTTAGATATGTAGCTCTTCACTGTGGCTCTAGAGACAACTATTTAATAGACAACATTTGAATAATACAAATGTGCAGTTGGTAAAAATGGATTAAGGTTTCAGGGTGGTACCAAGGGGTGATATTTAATATTGAATGACATGTATTAAGACAAATGCTTTTATATATAATTTATTTGGCATTGTAAATGCATTTATCTTGTGAGATTCAGACCCCCTGTTGCCATATGAAGTATTCTGGAAAGGTTTGCAGTAAATAAATAATAAAACCACTTTGATATACAATCTAACAATATTAAATATTAAGGCTTTCACATGACTGATTTTAATACTTAATTAACTTATTTAGAGGCCAATGTAACTCTGTTTTTATTAAAGATTAGATAGAAGTTAAAAAATACAGGAATTTTTATAAAATGGGACAAAATTAATTGCATTTCACAATATTGGACTCACTGACTGTTAACATATCCTTCATCAGTGATATGCTCTAATTTGTTGCATTCTGGACCCCAGCTGATGGTAATGTTAACTAACGTACTTCATAATGTCAGCCCGTTTTCGTGTTTGCATCATTCCATTTTAATGATATATAATCTGATGCATTTTATAAAACAAAAATGTCTTGTTTTATGCTATCTAAAATTTGTCAAATTGTGCACTTTTCCTCATAGTGCACTTATTTACTATCTAAAGCAGATGCTTGTTCAAACAATGGCAATTGTACTGATCTGTAGAAGTAGTTCAGTAAGGGTCCTGCTGGTTTGTATCCTAGCTAGTTTAAAGCCTCTGTTTGTTATACCATGATAGTTCAGGCATTTGGCTATCAGCTCCTCCAGAGGTGGTGCTGAGTGGTGGTTTCTGGCAGGGGACAAGAGGAAAGGTTTGCATTGTGGTGTAAATAGGCCCAAGTGAACCTTTTACTTGTACCATATAACAACTATTTGACTACTTTCTCCATATGTCTTGGACAAAAAGGCCAAAATTTTCTAAAATGCTTAATACTGAACACCCTAAAAGAGCTTGATTTTCAGAGGGTGGGTGTTGATCACTTTCACGTAATCCTTTCAAAGTGTCTCAAGTTAGGCATGCAAAAAATCTCTACTCTCTCTTGTGAATCTTGGCCTAAGGCCATAACCCTGCAAGTTACTCCATGCGGGGTCCTCATAGGTGCCGGGATCTGCCCAGGAGGATCATTTGGCAAGATTGGGGCCTAACTCAATCCAGATATATGGGGCACTACCTCATTTTATCATGAATTATTCATTCCTCTTCAAGATGCTGATGGAGTTCCGCCTTAATGAGCCTATTAGTCTGCCAGTGTTCTTTGCATGCCAATGTTAAAGGGTCAGCTCATTCCAGCTTTGTTAAAAAGGTCTTTGCAGTTCTGTTATAATTGGTTGAACTAAAGCCTTTAGAAAGTCCATCTAATGTTTTGTTGTTACCAAGAGGACTGACATCTAATCACATTTTACATTGCTATGACTTCACTGGACATAGCAATTAGCTATATAACATGGAGAAAGTGCTATAGAGACTCATTCAGTTAAAACCAAGACTTCCACTACTTTCAGTCGTAGAGATCTGCAAAGTAGCTATGTGGTCCTTTGCCTATTGACTAAGCAATATTGCTTAGATTCAGCAACCAGTAGTGAACCTGTTTAGAGCTATCCATGCTTCAGAACTCATTTCCAAGATTGCCATTGAGACAGTGAAGCTTAATGTATTTTAAATATTGTGATTGCACTTAATTTTTTTTATAAGTGTGTTTTTCAGTTGAAAATAAGTAATGTTGATATTATGTGGTGATTATTTCATTATTGAGGCGGGAGCAAGATGACAGCCTTCATGTGGTGCTTCTGTTAAGTGTTGGTGTTTTGCGTGCTCTGTGTTTTGTGCAAATTCACCAACATACCAGTGTTGTCAGTTAGCCACTGGACATTGTATTGTTGACATCCAAGTGAATGTAGCCACAATTATACTTCCTCAAACTGCCCTTTTCAGGACCAAAAAAGAACAGTTGGGCCAGTTCTCCAAGTATACCAACGTAATTTAGAAGGGATGTCCAGGAAAAAAGCAGATTACCTCTTGAGGACCCTCAAAAACCATCACATTCACAATTGTGACCCTCCGAGAAACACACATGAGAGAAGATAAAGCTGCCAGATATAAAGTCTGTGGCTATGCCAAAATTGCTGCTGTTAACATCCAAAAAATGGGCTAGCAGCGTATATGAAAAATGGATTAGAGGATGTGGAAATTTTGTAAGAATCATCAACTGGTGGAAGAGAGGTCAATGTGGTTAGAATCAGGAACATCATTATAGTAAACATATTCAGGCCACTTAACATCATGTGACCTGATCCCATCTTGTCTTCCCTTCTTCATCCGGCCATTTACATAGGTGACTTTAACAGCCATCACAAAGACTGGAGATACTATTCAAACGATACAGCTGAGGAACAGATCATAGAATGGACCTCTCTTGAAGACCTCCACCTGCTCTATGATCCGAAGCCATCCGGATCTGCGAGGTAGACAATGGATCAAAACTCTGACCTGTGTTTTGTGACCCGTAATAGCACAGGTATCCCACTGGCTACAACAAGAACCATCCTGAGTCACTTCCCCCATAGCCAATATTGCCTCATTATCCTCCAGATTGGCCTGGAATTGCCTCTTCTGCAGTCAGTGCCAAAATTGCATTCAAATTTCCGCAAGACTGACTAGCGCGCCTACACTTCAGAAACCAAAGATCGTATCCCACTGCTTGAACTGATACCTAGAAACTTTGGCCATTTTACAAACATCCTAAAATCAACCGCTAAGAAGTGCATATCATGTGGTCATCACAAGGCTTTCACCCCCTGCTGGACAAAAGAATCAAAGTCCCTCCTGAGGGAATATGAAAGAAGTGGTGACCCAGACAAAGCTGCTTGAGGCCTTGAACTTGGTGTGCCTGGAAAGGTGGAAAGAGACTGTTCAAAGGCTTGATTTCACCCATTTGAGCTGTAAGGGATGGGCTCTTCTGTAGCAACTTGGAGGATTCCAGTTGGTAACGTGGCCCAGCAAAGGGGACCACAAATGCTGTCACCTCTCTTCTTCTTTTTAACAGCAAGATGCCGACAGACAAGAATACAAACCAGGAGGTCCAGCGGGAATTCCGTAGAAACCTCCAACAATGCCTGGAGAAATCCCCACTCTCCTCTCTATATTCAGTTAAAGAGATGAATGTTGTGTTGTTGGAAACCGAAAGCTGGAGGGGTTGATGGCATTCTTCCAAATTTCTCAAAAACCTGGGGAGACTAGGGCGGGAATGGCTGGTGGTGCTTTTTACTGCCATGCATAAAACCGGAGACGTGCCAACAAGCTGGCAACAGTGGTTGCCTTATTGAAGCCTGGGAAACCATCAGAGGATACAGCCAACTACTGCCCCATCTCTCTCCTCTCAATCACCAGCAAGCTCATGGAACAGATGCTGCTCCACCATATGTCTGATATTTTTGAAGTCCTGGCCCCGATACTTTTTAATCTATACACCATGGATATACCAGCAACGGAGTCAAGGAAATTAATCTATGTGGATGACATTGCCCTCCCTGTTCAGCATACAAGCTTTTCATACCATCAGTTGCACCCAAACCTGAGATCTTAGCACAATAGCTGATTATTTCAAATGCTGGAAACTTAGGCCTAATTCAAAAAACCCCATGGTAATCCCTTTTCATCTGAACAATAAAATGGCTAATACCAAACTTGATGTGCAGTTCTGTGGCGAGGGCGTCAGCCACAAGGCTAACCCAAAGTATCTTGTCATTGCACCGGATCGGAGTTTGACCTTTTGACAACACCTCGAAAACACTCGGGATATCATCAGGTCTCGTGTGACACTTATCAGAAAATTGGCTGAAACGTTATGGGGCTCCAGACCATGGACCTTATGAACCCCAATAATTGCCGTGGTATATTCTGCAGCTGAATATTCTGCGCCCATGTGGTCTCTCAGCAGTCACGCTAAACTCCTTGACAACTCAATAATGCCATACACGTAGTGTCAGGGACGCTCAAATCGACTGGCTCCAGTCATACCGCACATCCAGCCTTCACAGATTAGAAGAGCTGCTTAGACATCTTACTTTCTTAACCATGTCAATGCAAACACCAGGATCCTGCTGCATGATGACCTGCAGAACCCACCAAAGACAAGATTAAAATCCTGCAACCCTTTATGGAACCGCATCAACACTCTTACACCCAACTTCGATGCTGAGGCTCAACGGATAACCACATGGAGCATTTTGACCACTCAAAACAAACAGCTCTTTGTTGGCTCTGCTGAGGAACCACCAGGTTTTGATGTATGTCCGAAAGACTGGTGCAGATTGAATTACATCAGGACATCTAATGGGAGATATGGACAAACCCTCTTTAAACGGAAAATGAGGCAAACACCTATATGTGATTGTGGTCACCAGGCACAAATGATGGAGCACATCATATCTGAGTGTCCCCTTCATTCTTTTGCTGGGGACCTGAAGCTCACTGCTGTGGCAACGTGCTGGCTATCAAACTTAGATATGAATTTGTAGTCATTGTGACCTACCAAAGGCATATGAAAGAAGACTACTATTGTGGACAGTGGTATCATGTATATATTACCACCTCTAACAGTATTTTGTTGTGTGTTAATGGAAGTTTACTTTCAGATTGAGTTCTAAAGCAACAGAATATCTAGGTCAACCTGGGAGAGGATGAATAAGAACTGTGCCTTTGCTTATATTACCGTACCTGGATATCTCTCGAATAACACATTTCTGTAGGCTGTCTGAATGATAGTCAAAAAATACTCCTCTACAAAGAACTGTATTTTAAATAAATTAGATGCCACTCAGTCCTGTATCAGAGCTAGAACTAAGAAACCACCTGTGGCCTGAACCAGTTCATATAAAAGAAGCCTGAGGTTTGAACCATCAGAATTTTGAATCTTTTTGGAAGTATAAACAAATTCTGACTATTTAGTCTAAATGTTTTTTAAAATCTTCTTGCTTCTGCATTTCTTGTGTTTGATCTGGATAAAATATGGGAATACTGCAAGAAATTTTCTCATCTCTGTAGTCTCAATCTGATCAAAATTAGGGAATACTGGTAACTTTGAGGGAACCTGCCAACCCAATTTATAGATCAGACATGTTCATATGAACTTTGATTTTTGCTCTCAGATGTTTCCCTGAATGTGGTCTCTGAACCTTTTGAGGTTCACCCATCATTATATGGCAATATAAGCAATGAAAATATTAAATTTGTCATTCACTATGGTTGAAATGTGATATTAATAAGGGTTTTGCCTTTCTAAGGTGCAATAGTTTTGTTTTCCTCATTATACTATATCGGTGGGAACTTTTTAACTATTTCAGACCATTTTTAACTTACTGTGTGTCCTCGTAAGATTGTTACCTGACGTCTCATCCCTCTCCTAGTAGTAAAACTTATTGCTAGGTAAAAGCCAAGGGAGTAATTATTCTGTCAAATATTGTACAGAAGTATATGTTCAGATAATATTTTAACGGTGATGTGGAGCCAAAATACTGCACAATTTCAGTCATGTTCAGAAAGTGTCTTTTGTTCTGTTCCCGAATAGTCCTGTTTGTTTGTTAACCTTTCATGAATACTCATAACTGTAGTATCTGAGCATTTGACATACATTAAAGAATTTATCCTCACAACATCACTGTGAGGTAGGATACATCACAGATAAGGGCCTGATCCCACATCACTTACTTTAGTGACCTTTGCTATTAATTTCAATGGAATCAGGATTGGAAACTAATTGACTTGGCCAAAGTCACAAGTCTGTGGAAGAGCTGGACACTGATTCCCAATCTCATAAACCTCACTCTTTTATGTCCTAACTGCAACAATCCTTCCCCACCTTTCTAATATTCATTTTAAAACAGATGTAAATCTACCTTGTACTTCATGGAGAATCTCTCCTTTCTGCACTAAGTTCTTTGATTACATTGTACAACTATAAGTAATGGAAGCTGTGAGCCCTCAAAAACATGATGCTGTGATACTTAAACAAAACATAAAACCATTACCACTTATGACATTTGCTTTTATTCAGGACATTTTAATCAATCTGACTTCATGGGGTAGCAAGTAATTTATCATTTAGCTAACAATGAGTTTCCTCTACTCATCTTTGGCTTTGATAATTAAAAGGGGAAAGATGCATAGTATATTTGCTATCTGGTATATATATGAAGGGCCAAGAACTTTTGGCGAAGGTGGATGAAGTACTCAAATATTAGTGTAAAGAGCTTTTCAATACATATAGTACGCACACACTTAAGTGAACCTGAAGAGATAAAGTACAAAATTTCAGTAACTTTACCAGAACTAGTATGTGCTGAATGTCATTTCTAGCCTTGCCAAGAAGTAGCACTAACATCTTTTTTCTTTGAAAATGTGCTTTATTTTTCTTTCGGTAATTATGAGGATAATGTAATTTGCCTGTGTTTTGTGGGCCTTCAACACATAGTGAAAGTTCACAGAACTTGATTAATTTTGTAGGTTACCTTTTAGAGTGGTGTGGGTTGCCCTTTCCACCCAACCAAACAGACTTGCCCCAAGGATATGTCTGTGTGGTGGCACAGACCTTAGTGTGAGCTGTACCAGCCCACCTGGAACTCTGTGTACATGCTCACATTACTAGCCTGTGCTGGGGTCCGTGTCACTGTGTCCTTTAGCCATGCTAGGTAGATTAAAGCTAGTGTGAGTATGGCTGTGTGAGTTTCAATCACATCTCCAGTTTCAGGGTAGATGTACCCGGAGTCATGCCAAGATGTACTGAAAGTCATTTTATGTGCTCTCTGATTGTCCTGATCTGATCTGGTGTTGTCTTTGCTCTTTTCCTTCTTTTCTCTACCCTGTCCTTGTACCCTCCTTCATGCCTGCAATTTGTCTGTTTCCCTCCCACCAACCCTCTTTTTTTAGGAAAACTCCATTTCCACCTTAATGGGCATTGTATAAGATGGATACACTGGGCTCTACCTAATTCTGTTTTATATACCATGTACTTTCACTTACTAGTATTCTTATCTCAAATATATTTCAGACTTACAAAAATAATTTGATTAAATTTTACTATTTTAAACATTCCTATTTGTGGTTTGAATAACTCGCATGTTCACATACTCATATTGCCTAAGAAGAGAAAATACTCCTGTCTTCGCTTTTTATCTCACATCTTGGTAAGAATAGATTGCTCCAATTTTTACTGCTGAGATTTTAAATTTTGGGGATTTTTTTAAATCAAAAGGCAGTTAATAACTGATTAATATGTATATATTATCCACAAACAGCTCCTTTTAATGCATCTTATTATATATATAGTACAATATGATTATTTATGCACATGGTGGAGCGAAGTGAATTAATGTCAATAATTTGTTATAAAGCCATGCAATATTTTTTTATGCAATGCTGATTTTTAATTTGCAGAAGTTTTAAAAGTTAAGATATATTTGAGAATTGCTCTAGTTATAGTGGTGAATAGCCTCTCTCCTGATTTAATTTTAATTTGTTTTTGCTTGGTTGGTTGCTGTCAAGGTTAACTCTGCCCCTTTATGTGCATTTATGTTTTAGATTAAATGCAACATACATTTAAAAAACTTTTACTGTTGTCATTTTTGCCCAACTGTGGTCCTAAGCCTGATTCACATGGCTTTTCAATGGGACTGTAACCAGTGCCAACAGTATTCCTCACTTTGGCCTCTTGTCTTTCAATAAATATCCAGAAAGATAATCCTGGGTGTAGTTAGTTATTGACTTACTAATAAAAGAGAAGGTGCAGTTTTTCTTTTAAATAGTTGTACCTTTTTTGGGTCCAGAACTAATCTGTTTTTATTCAGTCAAGATAAGATTCACCCATATGTGGCAGTCCCAAGCAAGAGCTTCCATAGCTTTTAAATCCTGCACTGCTGCAGATGCACAGGTGGAAAGGGCATGTGTAGAGTATCAGGTGTTGCTATGGCAGGAGATCTATCTAAGTTACACAACTTCAGCTATGTGAATAACGTAGCTAAAGTCGATGTACTTGGATCTACTTTCCGCAGGGTCCACGCTACATTATGTTGACGAGAGACACTCTCCCGTCGACTCCCCTTGCGCTTCTCGTTCAGGTGGAGTACAGGAGTCGATGGGAGAGTCTTCACCCGCTAAATCAACCACCAATGCATCGATCGCTGCACATCGATCCCCCAGTAAGTGTAGACAAGCCCACAGTGTGAGGGATCTTGTGCATCTCCTACTTTGTATAGGGCCTTCTGCTGCTCCAAACCTAAGAAAAAGTAGCGACCTCACAGGAGGCCTGTGTTCATGCCTTTTCCTTGGGTTGATGGGTGGACTTAGATATACCAGGCGCTGTGCACTTCAGCTGCATAAATGCCTATTAATCTGACTATGCAAGTAAATTAAATCTTCCATTGGGGTATACTGAAAATATAATGTGCCTTCTAAATTTCCATTTTAAATTGAAGAATAAGAGGATACTTGCCCTGTAGAAACGCTGCTGAAGCTGAAAGCTGTGTTCCTTTTAAGTTTTACAAATAACTTGAGGCAAGGAAATTCCAGACCCACTTTTAATCCAAGCAGTGAGAGTAGAATTAACTGGATAGAAAACCCTGAGACATGTGGTCCAGTAGTCTGTAAATTCTTTCCAATGATTTTTCTAAACCTTTTTATGTTTCACAATGAAAATGCTGTTAAATTACATCTTATTTAATTTGAACAATATGTTATGGGCCATTACAAATCAAAAACAAATCTGTAAAGAATTAATCTTTCTCAAAGCAAGATCCCAGGGGTAATCTTAATGGTTTAATAGTTTTCTTTGCTTATTGTTGGAAGAACTGGAAAGAATTAAAGTATAAAACTATACAGAAAATTGCTTGGAATATAAAGAATGGACAGACTAATCATAATATTTAGTGATTTTTTTTACAGCACTAATCCCACATATCAGTAACAAAAGACAAATAAACAGAGTGATCAACTGTAAGTATAAGAGTCAAAAGTATGTCTCTTGAGCTATTTAAAAGTGCCCAAGTAGGCTGTGTGTAGTAAATTATGCCACCAAACATAGGTTACAGGTGCAAAGACATGATTGTTGTGAAGTGCTAAAGGAAGGGATAAGGGATATTGGGGGGAGCGGGGATTGGAATATAAAAAACAACAAATTCATTGGAGCAAAAGTCCTGTTTTGTAGGTAAAGCTCCAAGCATGTTGGGTGTACTAAACAAATAGCAAGTCTAGAAATCTGAAACAAATCCTATGAATTAACTATGTGAATACTGTTAAATTGTAAAGACCAGCAAAATGATTTTTGAATCTGATTCTCAATTTGAAAGGCATTCAGTGTAATTGCACAAATTATGAAGCAATGTCAGAGGGGCCATAACAGCAAGAAGTTAAATTCTGGCAATAAAATCTAAATAAGCTTGTAAATTTAGTAAAGAAAAAACCAGAAGGTCAATAGCATATCAGACTAAACCAAAGCAGAAGGTAAAATTCCAGCAAATAGAAACAGTCATTAAAAAAAAAATCTCTATATGGATATTTTCTGGATAGTTTCATAGTTTTAATTCTTTCCAGCTTTTTATTCATTTATCTCTATTTCTCTCCCCCCCCCCCCCGCTCGCCCACCTTTTCCAGCTCCTCCCAGACCACCTGGTCATAAACAACTCTCCCTCTTTGTTTTGTTGTGATGCTATAAGTGTGCAGGTAAAGCTTGAACAATTTTTACTGTGGTTAAAGATTCTACAAATAGTTTATTGTTAATTAGCATAAAGTTATGTAGCAAAATTGCATTGGAAAAGCCTAAAGTGGCCTCACACTCATGTATCAGTCTATGTAACATGCTTGTTTTAAGTTAGTACATAAAAGTATAAATATATTGAGCGTCTCATGGTCTGTTCATGGTTTTATCTATATCCCTCTATCCAGAGAGTCCCTTTGTTTTATATAACAATATAGGGAGAAGCAAGACAGAGTATATAAAACTGGGGAAATCTCAAAAATCCAAGGCCCATTTTGAATCAGGAGTTTCTCACCCATTGCCAGCAAATTGTAGGTGTACACCATGTGATTAGCTCATACTTCATATGAGCAGAAGGAAAAATGATTGTGAGGTGATTGAATTTTGTACATATCTACGCTTTGGTATTGATAGTTCTCTATATACTTATTTTTTATTTATTGTAAAATATTCTTTCTGCTTCTCTCTTGGTCTTTTAAATAGAAATTTTCCTGCTGGAGTTAAAAAGTCAATAAGCTTGGTAAAAATGGCAAAGAATGAGGACCTTAGGTAATAGTGAGCATTCTAGAATCTCTGAATGGATATGGCACCCTTAGATAACTAATTACTTTGCTTGGGAAAATCACACATTTCTCTTCTGTGTAAGCTACTTGCATATCTTTCAAGATGTTAAGGTCGAAATGTTTAACAAAGACCCAAAATGTCATCTCGCTCTTCATTTCTCTTGAGAATGCTGCTGCGAAGATCATTTTCCTAGCCTGTTGCTGTGACCATGTAAACCCTCTCTTTGTACTCCTCCACTGGCTTCCCATTCTCTAGTACAGGGGTTCTCTCTACATATTTTTGGATAGCCTCAGAGTGCAGCCATGAACTCTAGCTGTGCTGACGATTCTTCCTAAAATACTTAATTAACTTTAGGAAAAACAAATAATTATGCACATATACATGTCCAGATCATTGTAATTTTATTTATGTGGGGTTTTTTTGCAGACTCAAAAATAAAAATAATGTACAGTTGTCTCTATTCTGTCTCTAAACAGGATAGAAACAAAAATAAGGTACTTAGCATGTTTTGATTTTTTAAGATTGTTTGTTAGAAAATCTGCTACTGTGAAAAGTGATAGTTGTATATTTGTTAATATTACTTTTCACTGCAGACTTACTCAGCCCTGGCATGCTGGGGGACAAATTAAGCTCTGGATGAGGAAGGAGGTGGGTAAGGAGGCAGGGGGCCAGGAGCAATGGGGATCTGGAGGATGCAGCAGGGATGAATCCAGGGATGGAGCCCAAAACCCTGGCACTGCGGAACAGAGCTTGCTGGCGCATGGCCAGAGCCTGCTACCCATCACCCCAGGGCAGAAGCCTGAAGCCCGAGCCACACCACTCCTGGGAAGGTGGGGAACTCTCACTGGTTGCCTGCTCCTATAGTATTTCTGGCTCCGGAAGAGGGTAGGGACCAACCCCTGCAGGCAGCCCTGGTGGAGAAGCCACTGCTCTGCCATGCCCCCCACCCCAATCATAGCCCAGGAGGCTATGGCTGCAAGAAAAGCTCCTGGTGACTGCATTTGAAAAATGCTGCTCTAGTACCAGACATAAACTATTTGTCTTTGCTTTAGGGCTCTTTGTGGCTTATTCCCATCCTACCTATCATGTCTCGTTCACTAATAGTATGTCAACTCTTTCCTCCAGCCAGCCCATAATGCCTCCATCACACACTTGTTAAATCTTCTAACAACCACCTTTGTGTTTTCTCCCATGCTACTCTTCACACTTGGGAGCAGTTCCCTGTTAACATTCACAGACTAACTCATTAATGCTCCTTAAAGCTCTTTCCTTTTCTGTGATGCCAACGAGAAACTTGGCAATGATAAGGCTGCTGGTGTACTGAGACTACTGCCTATTTTGCTGACCAATTCTGCATCCTTGTTTCCTTGTACTCCCACATTTGTTGGTGTCCACCTGTTGCTGTTGTCTTATTCTTAGATGGTAATCTCTTTGGGGCAAAGACCATCTTACTGTTCTATTTGTACAGCACCTCGCACTTTGGGATCCTGGCCCATTACTAGGGCTTCTAGGTGCTACGGTAATACAAATAATCATAATAATTAATACAAATTAAGCACGTCTCAAAAACACTTGAGCAGAAGTTAAGTGATTTGGAATTAATTTTCTTTAACATAATTTTCTTTAATATGCTTACCAGACATGTAATGGTAACATTATGCTAGAAATCAGGAAAGCGTTCTAAGCATTTACAGCATTAGGCTTTCTGCTGCCTTTTTGTTGTTGTAAAGCAATGAAAGAAACGCTTACATATGAGTTGTCTCTCTCTTTTCCCTTCCCAGTTAATCACTCTTTAGTGGAAATTGCCAATATGTATCATTCCATATCTGAAACCAGTCACCCCTTGCAAACAGAAGAGCAAGAAATAGGCATTGATCCCTTGCAGGGTTACTTGAACAAGCCCGAAGAAGGTGAGTTTAATATTTCTACACTTTTTACTTTCAACTTAGAAACCTTACGTAAGAGTCTGATGATCGCTATGCCTGGCATAATTTGTGTAATTCTCTCAATGAAGTTGAGCAGGGCAACGTTAAGAACATTTCACTCTGTGTGTGTGTGTGTGTGTGTGTGTGTGTGTGTGTGTGTGTGTGTGTGTGTGTGTGTGGAGCACTCTGACACTATGAAAACCATGGTTTCAGAGTAGCAGCCGTGTTAGTCTGTATTCGCAAAAAGAAAAGGAGTACTTGTGGCACCTTAGAGACTAACAAATTTATTAGAGCATAAGCTTTCGTGAGCTACAGCTCACTTCATCGGATGCATTTGGTGGAAAAAACAGAGGAGAGATTTATATACACACACACAGAGAACATGAAACAATGGGTTTATCATACACACTGTAAGGAGAGTGATCACTTAAGATAAGCCATCACCGGCAGCAGGGGGGAGAAAGGAGGAAAACCTTCCATGGTGACAAGCAGGTAGGCTAATTCCAGCAGTTAACAAGAATATCAGAGGAACAGTGGGGGGTGGGGTGGGAGGGAGAAATACCATGGGGAAATAGTTTTACTTTGTGTAATGACTCATCCATTCCCAGTCTCTATTCAAGCCTAAGTTAATTGTATCCAGTTTGCAAATTAATTCCAATTCAGCAGTCTCTCGTTGGAGTCTGTTTTTGAAGCTTTTTTGTTGAAGTATAGCCACTCTTAGGTCTGTGATTGAGTGACCAGAGAGATTGAAGTGTTCTCCAACTGGTTTTTGAATGTTATAATTCTTGACGTCTGATTTGTGTCCATTCATTCTTTTACGTAGAGACTGTCCAGTTTGGCCAATGTACATGGCAGAGGGGCATTGCTGGCACATGATGGCATATATCACATTGGTAGATGCGCAGGTGAACGAGCCTCTGATAGTGTGGCTGATGTGATTAGGCCCTATGATGGTATCCCCTGAATAGATATGTGGACAGAGTTGGCAACGGGCTTTGTTGCAAGGATAGGTTCCTGGGTTAGTGGTTCTGTTGTGTGGTGTGTGGTTGCTGGTGAGTATTTGCTTCAGATTGGGGGGCTGTCTGTAAGCAAGGACTGGTCTGTCTCCCAAGATCTGAGAGAGCGATGGCTCGTCCTTCAGGATAGGTTGTAGATCCTTGATGATGCGTTGGAGGGGTTTTAGTTGGGGGCTGAAGGTGATGGCTAGTGGCGTTCTGTTGTTTTCTTTGTTGGGCCTGTCCTGTAGTAGGTGACTTCTGGGTACTCTTCTGGCTCTGTCAATCTGTTTCTTCACTTCAGCAGGTGGGTACTGTAGTTGTAGGACTCCAAGGAGAGACTGCTGAATTGGAATTAATTTGCAAACTGGATACAATTAACTTAGGCTTGAATAGAGACTGGGAATGGATGAGTCATTACACAAAGTAAAACTATTTCCCCATGGTATTTCTCCCTCCCACCCCACCCCCCACTGTTCCTCTGATATTCTTGTTAACTGCTGGAATTAGCCTACCTGCTTGTCACCATGGAAGGTTTTCCTCCTTTCTCCCCCCTGCTGCTGGTGATGGCTTATCTTAAGTGATCACTCTCCTTACAGTGTGTATGATAAACCCATTGTTTCATGTTCTCTGTGTGTGTGTATATAAATCTCTCCTCTGTTTTTTCCACCAAATGCATCCGATGAAGTGAGCTGTAGCTCACGAAAGCTTATGCTCTAATAAATTTGTTAGTCTCTAAGGTGCCACAAGTACTCCTTTTCTTTTTATGAAAACCATGAAAAGTCAACTTTCAATTACAGACAGAAACATTAGCCAAATGTTTAATGCGCTGTCATCCTTTTTTAATCATAAATGAAACAGTGACTTCAGCATAAGAATATTGAAATGCAACATGGCCTTTGTTACAGCTTTTTTCAAAGATGGGCTCTTTTGGCTGCTTTACACTGTTGATTTTTTTCTTTGATAAAATTTAGCATTTTATTTTGGGTGAGGTTATGCTGATTGAAAAAAGACTTTTTCCTCTTTTCTTCCTTTGAATCATAACACTTAGCTCTCCTGGTTTCCTTAAATAAAAACCTAAAATAGAACAGGTGGAATTAAAGTGGAAATTTCTATATAACTCAAGGTAAATTAACAGAAGGCAGTATTCAGACTACACCAATGAACAGTGAGAAGAAACTGCTTGCATAATGCAAGTGCTTGTCTGTGTTACTTGTCCTTTCTACTTATTTGCTAGTAGTGACAACATGGTTGGTTAGAAGGAAATGATAAGCTTAACAAGATGCTTGAATCCTCATCCTTGTCATGAAAACATTCCTCAAGTACTCAGTTACACACAGTGACACCTTAACTACCTGTAATTTTCCAGTCATTGAACGCATATACCAGGAGTGCAAGATAAAAAATTAATTTTAAATTAGAATTGAAACAGCTTAGTCATGTGCTTTCTGTGTAATTCTTTGTGTAAATCTGCCATATAATAAAATGTATTAAAAAGAGCAACATTTCAATTTTTAATTCAGATATCAATTATTTTGTAAAAAGCTAAAATCACAGAGTTCATTTTTTTTTACTGCTTTGTAAAGCTTTTTTTCAATGTGAGGAAAAGTAGTATGGACAGCTTGGTGGAGCCATTCTATAAAGGTAATAGTTTTTTCAGGTGAATGTCACTACGCTTTTACACTTCACACCTCTAAAAGGTTAATAGTCATCTTAGTTTGATAAACAAATGCATTCTTAGTACACATTTTCAGAAGCCTAGGAATAAATATTTATAAAATTCTGAAGTATTACATGTTTTCCAAATGAAATATTTGTGATTTACTTTAAATTAGTTTGTAGCCAACACTATCAAAAATTGCAAGTTTCTTGTTTAGTTAAAAAAAAAAAAAAGTACACGTCTCTCTCAGCTCCGTTTCAAGACAAGTCAAGATTTTAACCCTGTTACAAAAACATTTTAAATTAATTTTACCCTTTATTATAGCCAAGAGTGATTAGTTACTTTGAATGAGCGGGCTTTTAGTTTTTATCCCAACCTTAACATTTCTATGACATACAAAGTTATTAGTATTGAATTGATGTTTAAAAGTGCTATTAATTCATTTATCCCAAATGTTCATTAACAATGTAAATGTATGCTGATGTTCTATAAGACAAGGAAGTGACTAATGACTCTTCCCACTAACAACACTTAAAATGAATAGAAACTTTAGATAGCTCATCTTGAAGTAATCAAGGCCCTCATTCAGCTTGGCATCTCTGTATGCTCTAAAACAGCTGTCAACTGTTAAAAATATATACACAACACACACATACATGCATGGGAAGATAAAGATATGTAAATACATGGTTCCCCCAAAGTCATAAAGGTTACCAACCATAGTATAGTTTTTTCAGATTCTGTATATGTAAATATTTTATATAATGCATCCATTTCATTTTCATAGCTTCTTTTTTTTAAACTGTGAAACGCATACTGCATTTTAATTTGGTTCCATATGTAACGAAGATCAATCTTCTATGTTTTATCATTTAATTTTAAATAAAGTATATTTTTGGATTGCTGTGGGAGAGGGCTTGTATATCAAAGCATGTAATTTTCCCTGCCCATCCAGTCCACTTCGGAAGTTCAGTGTAAAGAGGCAATCACTGATTCCTAAATGAGTATTTTAACCGTTGGGATGAATCCCTCTGTTGATCAGAGACTTCCCATGAACTGTTACTCTTCATTCCAGGTTGTCCTTTTTCTATTGTAATCTTGATGTACATAGTCTCAACTACAAATATAGGTTTACGGTTCTACAAATGGGCAGCATACCTCTGTGAAATGTGAATATATTCTGGGTATTTCTGTTTCAGTGAAGGAAACTTGCAGGTTTCTCTTTAAAATACCAGAAGACGCAACTTGTGCAACTTTTCCTATGTGGGGAGAACACATCTCATAATAGAAGGCTTTTTAATGTAGCAGAGAAAGACATAACAAGATCCAATGTCTGGAAGCTGAAGCTAGACAAATTCAGATTAAAATTAAAGCACAAATATTTTAAGGAGGTTAATTAAATACTGGAACAACTAATTTAGGAATGTGGTGGAGTCTCCATTGCTTGAAGTTCTTAAATCAAGACTGTATGTCTTCTAAATTACGTGTTCTAATTCCATACAGAAGTTGCGGCCTTGATACAGGATTCACTTAGTGAAATTATATGATAGGTTTAGGGCTCTACAAAATTCATGGTCCATTTTGCTCAATTTCACAGTCATAGGATTTTAAAAATACTAAATTTCATGATTTCAGCTATTTAAATCTGAAACTTCATGGTGTTATAATTTTAGGGGTCCTGACCCAAAAAGGAGGTGTGTGTATGTGAGGGGGGGTGTCACAAGGTGGCTATAGGGGAGGTTGAGGTACTGCTACCCTTACTTCTGCACTGCTGCTGGCGACGGTGCTGCCTTCAGAGATGGGCAGCTGGAGAGTGGCGGCTGCGGGCTGGGAGCCCAGCTCTGAAGGCAGAGTCGCCACCAGCTGCAGCACAGAAGTAAGGATGGCATGGTATGGTATTGCCACCCGTACTTCTGTGCTGCTGATGATGGGGGCATGGCCTTCACAACTGGGAACCCAGCCAACAGCCATCGCTATCCAGCCACCCAGCTCTGAAGGCAGCGCAGAAGTAAGGGTGGCAATACCGTGATCCCCCTCCCTCCTAAAATAACCCTATGACCCCCCTGCAACTTCTTTTTGGGTTAGGACCCCCAATTTGAGAAACGCTGGTCTCCCCTATGAAATCTGTATAGTATAGGATAAAAGCACACAAAAGACCAGATTTCACCGTCCATAATGCATTGTCATGGTCGTGAATTTGGTAGGGCCCTAGGTATGTGTAATTCAGCAGGTCAGACTAAGTGATCATAATGGTCCCTTCTACTGAAATAGATTGTCATTCATTGGGAAGAGTATCCCTACAATCATATGCTGGCCTTAGATGTGGCAGTGTCAGTCATGAACCCATTTCTCTCACATGGTAGTATGTTGTACTACTAATGAATCATTTGTCTATTTGGGGATTTGAATTTATCTTTTGAATTGCTATTTTAATATTTTGCTAAAATACTGTCCACATCCCTATATTTTAAGATTAATGTGTTTTTCTGTTATAGAGAAGATGTACCCAATATACATTGTTGCGGTTACGCTATTTAGAGGATAATAAAAATCACTGAAGAATTTTTCCAGGCAACTTTGACAAGTAATATAGAAATTCACAAGAGATGCAGCATATTGCTTAGAGAGGACTTGTAGAATATTATGAAATATCAGGCCATCTGTGTGATTCTTTTGAAGCGATGATAGATGTTTAGAGTATTGTCTTGGAGACTAAATGGTAAAGGTCTTCATAGGGATGAGTTAAAGAAAATGAGGCAGATCATTAGTAAATATAAGCATTGTGAAAATAGATCTCGGTAATGACAGAAACTAGTCTGATTTGGTAAGCTACAGGAAATACTAAATTTGGGGAACATGTATGTTTATTATAGATATAAAATATAGAGTTGTAGGGTTGCAACATTTGTCTTTGATTTTGCTGAATTTTTTAGAGGGTTTGACTAAAGGGGTGATTAGTTTGAGAAAAAAAGTTATCCATTCAATTTTTGTGTGGTTTAGGATATTGGGATTTTGAATCAGAGTGAAATCTCATGAGAATGTGCTTGTTTGCAATTATCCAAATCAAGACAGCCATATTCAGGCTACTAATTGATCAATAACAGGAAAGGTGTTTTGATTTTAAAACGAGTTGTGAAATCTTTAATTATATTACTGATGCTTAGGATCTGTAGAAATCTTCGGAGTAAATATACTTGGTTATATAAGGCTTTATATTTTAAAGGCACTACACAAACAATTCTTAAAACAGCGTTGTGAGATAGGTATACCCATTTTACTGATAGGGAAATTGAAACAAAGTTCAATTTTCCTAAAGGCTTCTTCAAATGAGTTGCAGAATTGGAATCAGCTCCTTCTTATGGGTAACCTAGACACAGCCATAAGGCAAATAATTTCTTCAAAGAAGAAACATAGAATGCATCATTTCAAGAATCCAAGCACATTAATGCTTAAATCTGTCCTTCAAGAGGAAATCACGCTTTCTACTTTAGCAGTTTTCATTGATAAATAATAATTTCCTGTTCGCATGAAACTCTGCATGCAATGTATATTTTAACTAAAAATGGAAACAAAATAAAATATTTTTTTTTATTTTTCCCTTGTGCATTTAAATATAGATTCTTCCTCCATATATACGATCATAGACCTATCCTGACAGTTGGATTTTGCTAATCCTTGAACTTCTCACTCTCATCCAGTGTTGGACCTCCATTGACCCCTATATTTCCTCTCCCCAAACATGCACAGCTGCGTTCTTTGCATCCTGCTTCTGGGATGCATTCTTGTTCCCATACCGTATTTTTAGGAATTGGATTATTTGTGAACCTGAGACTCATCATGGTTGTCAGTACTGCATTTTCTGGACAGAAAAACTTAAATGGGGAGCCACAATATGGATTCTGGACCTGCTCATTTATTAGTGTGGTTCCCCCTTTCAGCAAAATTTAAATAAATTGTCTATTTCAAGTCTTCAAACGCAAGGATCAGGTATCTAAATTACTTCCAAAGTCTGATCCTTTGTATGAAAGAAAAAATGAACTTTTTATCACAATGACTTCTCATTCATACTTTTTACATCAAATACCATTTCAACAACTTGTTTCATGTATGTGATATTTGAAATGTGGTTGCACTTTGCTAGAGAAAATTCAGGTTTATGAAACTCTACCCTTTTTCAGAAAAGTCTTGAACCATGGAGATGAGGAGAGACAGTTGGAGGCAGCATTTCAGAATATGACTTTCTCCATTTTCACTATGTTCTGTACCTAGCAAATTATTTTGTTCTTTTCCAAGTTCTTGAAAATTAAATTGCAGTGAAGTAGTAAAACTTGGAGTAGCTTTAACTATTTCAGAGTTGCAGTAATTATCTGTAACACGGTTTATAGCATTATTTAATTTTTTAATGCACATTTTGAAGAATGCAGTAGGTGCTGTTCCCCTTTCATGGGGAAGTTTATCCTCTAAGGACAGATTGGAACAATGTATTTAATTCTTTTCAATTTAATTTGCTTAATATCACAATTAATACAATTAAGGTCACTTGAAATGAAACGATTAATGAATTGGGTAATTTACTTTAACAGTGTCTGTGTGTTCTCACAATTTCATTTGCTTTAATTAGTGTATAAGCTATTATTTAATAGCATACTTCACATAGGAAAAATGTAATATGTTCTTGGTTCCTATTAAAGGAAAGGAAAAACTTGTAATGAGTTACGAGTGATTTTTTTTTAAGTGGCTGTTAGATGGTGAGAGAGGAAAAGGACGACCAGGTTGGAAAGACAAAGATAGATATCATAGGAAATGACTGAAATGAACTCAATCAAAGATTGTTAAACTGGCCATCTCAGGGGGCAGGTCAATATTGTCTGTAGTATTTTTACAGTACTTTGACTACAGACATGCTATAGTCTATATTTATTTTTAAATATACTATGCTTTTATTTAAAAACAAATGTGGTGTAGTTTCTCTTGAATTCCTCTTTACCATCCTCTTTGGGGTAGTGAGCCTATGCTTGATCCACTGTGATATTATGGAAGTGCTCCTGCTTTGTTCCTATATTTTGATTAGATGGAATTGGGCAACTACAAGAGATTCTAATCATGTAAGCACAAACACCTCAGGGTAGGAATAACTACAAGAAGAACATAGTGCTTTTGTGACTTTCCCTCAGACAGATTGCTGCTGCTACTGGTGATCAGGCCTGTTAAAGCTGAAGGTTCAGAAATCTGGAGAATTTATGCAAATGACTGAATTCCCTAAAATGTATATTTGATGAATATGCATTGCCTTACTTAAACGGCAGAGAATATCCTGATTACCAATACGTAGGACTAACAAGGCTGCAGCCTGATATGAGCATTTGGAGCGTACAAATTGCTATGTTCCTGGATGGCTCTGGTATCTTCTTGAGTTGGTGTCCAGGTAACTCTGGAAAATTTCCAGGCTGATGCTCCTCGTCCTGGGGCTCTGGTTGAGTTGCTAGCTTTGTTATATACCACTTTCCCTGGATGGATGGAAATTCTGGCTGTTTCTGGCAACCAGTTTGGGGAATGCCTTGGATGGGCTGCAGCCCTTGCCTTGGTGTCCAGCTCTGGCTGCTCATGCCTGCTTCTTCCTGGCTAGGTTTGCTGTAAACTCATTATGGCTGCCATTCCCTGACTATTGCTTGCAGGTCCCTGTAGCCAGAGAGAGAGAGGGCTAAAACCCTGCCCCGTGTTGTCCTAGTGCTAGCTCCAAGTCTGTGATCCTGGGTGCTTTGGGAATCAATGGTGTAGGCTACATCTGTATGGTTAGAGTCTCTATGGATAGTCCTGAAGGAGTCTATCTAGAGAGATGCAGCCTGCAGTGTCCCCTCAGCTCCATACATCAGGAGGCGTAAGCTCCTAGGTGGGAGCAGTTCAGAAAGCAGCTAAAACTAGGAGCCTGCTGGTCAGATCAGAAGATGGTCTAGATAATACTTACTCCTGCATCAGGGCAAAGGACTGGACCAGATGGCCTTTTGAGATCCCTTCTAGTCTCACATTTCTCTGATGCTATTTAACAAATGAGTGACACTGCAGCCACTTGCCCTCAGCTGTCACAATATGACCAGCCTTGAGAAATTAAAATCATGAAGGTTTAAAAAAAATTGTGGTTTGTTGGTCTATCTTTTGATTATTGAAATCCCCCTGCCCATCTCCAGTCTGTGTATGACAATTAGTGCTGCCCACTCCCCAAACTTGTTGAGTAAGGTTATTCTGTCCCGCTAGTGAAGGAACTCTCACCTCCTTATCGTCCCATTCCTGCCTTGCATTTAATTCTGCCCTCCCCATCCCCTTCAGTTCAGCCCTCAACTTCCCAGTTCAACGCATCATCAGTTCAGCTTGCCCCCCCCCACTAGTTCAGGCCTTCCCTTAAATCTACTCCCCCCATCACTTCAGTCCATCCAGCTCACAATCTCATCAATTCATCCCTTTACCCCCAGATCAGCCTGTTCCCAGCCTCACCTCCACTCCTCCTGGGTTCTTCATCCCCTTTCCCAGACTTGCAGTGTTGCCAACTCTTGCAAGTTTTTGGTGAGTGACATAATTTTGGCTGGGGTTGGAGCCAGCCTCGGGATGAAACAAGAACCTCTAGCCCAGGGGTCATCAGTAGGCAGACCACAGGCCAAATCTAGGCTGCCAGATGCTTTTGAACAGACCCTAGTATTTTTAATTTATTTATTATTAACATTATTTTTTATTATTTTCTCTGGAATCTGCACCTTCACTATACCTTCGCCAAGAAATTTGGACCTTGACAAAAAACTAATTAATGACTCTAGCTGATCTGAGTCCTCTGATTGGCTGCCTGGCCCACTTGCCTCCTCATGGGGCAGAACAGCTGATATAGGCACAGCTCGCTTCCTCTCCACCCTCTGTAGCAGCCTGGAGCCAGCCTCACAGGATGGGATGAGAGAAATGAAGAGCTCTGCTGCCTCCTCTCCTGTTACTTTCTGAGAGCAACAAGGATGGGACAGTGCCTCTGCCCTGCCACCCCTCTCCCCTTTCCCTCCTTGCAGCACCCAGCCTGGGTAGGGGCAGAGGGAGGTGAAGAGGCCCTGGAGCGTCCCCCATACCCCACAGCTTGGAAGGGGGAGAGGACACCTCTCTGCATCCCCCCAGCACTGATGCCAAACAGATCTTGGTGACAACAACTCCCTGTTGCCATTACTGAGACACATTATCTCCTGGTGTCTAACTATGCCAAATTCAGAAAGCCCACTTTTAAAATAAATACATTACTCCTCAGCTATTACACATACAGCTCAGAATCATTGATTCCTAGGAAGTTACAAGCTTTCTGTGGATATCTTACATCCTGCTCTTTATGATAGTCTGTAAGATATAGGTTTAATATAGTGAGTTTGTCAGGTTTGAAGTGAGATGTCTACAAAAAATGGGGACCCTTTGCCAAGGGGTCTCTGCGTCACACACATCTTCTTTAACCTAAATATATTTTGCTTTGTTTTTTCAATATATCCTACCAACACCATCATGTTTAATCAAAAGCCATTCCTTGTTAATCACCGTTTTCTCTCTGTAAGACAGACTGAGAATTTCCTACAAATCATAACACACACATCAAGCTCCTCTGCACTTTATTACTTCCTCACCATCTACAAGAGTCAGGCAGTACTGGCAGCTTTCCGAGACAGGTCACTGCACTAGAAGGAGCACGGGTCTGATTCAGTATGGCAATTCTACCGACACAATTCAAGGCACAATTGTTTAGCCTTGTGCAATTCTAAGACTTTGAGTGGAAAGCCATCAGATGCAATGACAAACAATCAAGACCTCTTAAAGTTAGAAACGAAACTTTACAACAAGACAGGCGTTCGGCCTGTCTGAAGAGAAACAAAAAAGTTTTCAGAATAACACAGAGGAGGGAGGAGCACTTTGTATCCATTCATTGAAGAACCCCTGGTGAAGCAAGGGTGCTTTCATGAACATTTGGCTCCTTGTTCTTGTGACACTGGCCAGCTTGGCAACAGGCTGAACTTCGGAGGGGTTTGTGGGGGGGGGGGGGGAAGGTTAACCTATTTTATTATATTGGAGAGGTAACTATTGATAAATATAAGCTCTAGTACACATTTTTTAATTTTTTTGTATTGTAACCATTTCTTTCCACCACTCTTTCTTGTTTCGAGTTAAATCTTTATTCTTTCTTAAATAAGCCTACTTTTGTTTTATTATAAGTGCTCACAAGTGTTGTGTGGTTTACAGGAGCAATGGTTTAAGGTAAAAGCGGTAAACTGGCATACACTGTACTTTTGAATCTCCTCCTCTGTTACTTCCAAGTAATGTGTCCCCAGTTTATAACAGAAATTCTTGTTGTTAATCCCTAAACGCATGACCTTGCACTTTTCACTATTAAATTTCTTCCTATTACTATTACTCAAGTTTACAAGGTCATCCAGATTTTCCTGAACGATATCCCACTCCATCTCTGTATTGGCAATACCTCTCAGCTTTGTGTCATCCGCAAACTTTATTAGTACGTTCCCGCTTTTTGTGCCAAGGTCATTAATAAAAAGATTAAATAAGATTGGTCCCATAACCGATCCCTGAGGAACTCCACTAGTAACCTCCTTCCAGTCTGACAGTTCACCTTTCAGTGTGACCCCCTTTAACCAGTTCCTTATCCACCTTTCAATTTTCATATTAACCCCCATCTTTTCCAATTTAGCTAATAATTCTCCATGTGGAACCATATCAGATACCATACTGAAATAGAGGTAAATTAGATCCACAGCGTTCCCTTTGTCTAAAAAAATCTGTTACCTTCTCAAAGAAGCCAATCAGGTTGGTTTGACACAATCTACCTTTTGTAAAGCCATGTTGTATTTTGTCCCAATTACCATTGACCTCAATGTCCTTAACTACTTTCTCCTTCAAAAATTTTTCCAAGACCTTGCATAGTATAGATGTCAAACTAACAGGCCTGTAGTTACCCAGGTCACTTTTTTTTTACTTTTCTTAAAAATAGGAATTATGTTAGCAATTCTCCAGTCCTACGGTACAACCCCTGAGTTTACAGATTGGTTAAAAATTCTTGCTAATGGGCTTGCAATTTAAGGTGCCAGTTCCTTTAATATTCTTGGATGAAGATTATCTGTGCCCAGCAATTTAGTCCCAGTAAGCTGTTCGAGTTTCGCTTCTACCTCAGATATAGAATCATAGAATCATAGAATATCAGGGTTGGAAGGGACCCCAGAAGGTCATCTAGTCCAACCCCCTGCTCAAAGCAGGACCAAGTCCCAGTTAAATCATCCCAGCTAGGGCTTTGTCAAGCCTGACCTTAAAAACCTCTAAGGAAGGAGATTCTACCACCTCCCTAGGTAACGCATTCCAGTGTTTCACCACCCTCTTAGTGAAAAAGTTTTTCCTAATATCCAATCTAAACCTCCCCCATTGCAACTTGAGACCATTACTCCTCGTTCTGTCATCTGCTACCATTGAGAACAGTCTAGAGCCATCCTCTTTGAAACCCCCTTTCAGGTAGTTGAAAGCAGCTATCAAATCCCCCCTCATTCTTCTCTTCTGCAGACTAAACAATCCCAGCTCCCTCAGCCTCTCCTCATAAGTCATGTGCTCTAGACCCCTAATCATTTTCGTTGCCCTTCGTTGTACTCTTTCCAATTTATCCACATCCTTCCTGTAGTGTGGGGCCCAAAACTGGACACAGTACTCCAGATGAGGCCTCACCAGTGTCGAATAGAGGGGAACGATCACGTCCCTCGATCTGCTCGCTATGCCCCTACTTATACAACCCAAAATGCCATTGGCCTTCTTGGCAACAAGGGCACACTGCTGACTCATATCCAGCTTCTCGTCCACTGTCACCCCTAGGTCCTTTTCCGCAGAACTGCTGCCGAGCCATTCGGTCCCTAGTCTGTAGCGGTGCATTGGATTCTTCCATCCTAAGTGCAGGACCCTGCATTTATCCTTATTGAACCTCATTAGATTTCTTTTGGCCCAATCCTCCAATTTGTCTAGGTCCTTCTGTATCCTATCCCTCCCCTCCAGCGTATCTACCACTCCTCCCAGTTTAGTATCATCCGCAAATTTGCTGAGAGTGCAATCCACACCATCCTCCAGATCATTTATGAAGATATTGAACAAAACGGGCCCCAGGACCGACCCCTGGGGCACTCCACTTGACACCGGCTGCCAACTAGACATGGAGCCATTGATCACTACCCGTTGAGCCCGACAATCTAGCCAGCTTTCTACCCACCTTATAGTGCATTCATCCAGCCCATACTTCCTTAACTTGCTGACAAGAATGCTGTGGGAGACCGTGTCAAAAGCTTTGCTAAAGTCAAGAAACAATACATCCACTGCTTTCCCTTCATCCACAGAACCAGTAATCTCATCATAAAAGGCGATTAGATTAGTCAGGCATGACCTTCCCTTGGTGAATCCATGCTGACTGTTCCTGATCACTTTCCTCTCCTCTAAGTGCTTCAGGATTGATTCTTTGAGGACCTGCTCCATGATTTTTCCAGGGACTGAGGTGAGGCTGACCGGCCTGTAGTTCCCAGGATCCTCCTTCTTCCCTTTTTTAAAGATGGGCACTACATTAGCCTTTTTCCAGTCATCCGGGACTTCCCCCGTTCGCCACGAGTTTTCAAAGATAATGGCCAAGGGCTCTGCAATCACAGCCGCCAATTCCTTCAGCACTCTCGGATGCAATTCGTCCGGCCCCATGGACTTGTGCACGTCCAGCTTTTCTAAATAGTCCCTAACCACCTCTATCTCTACAGAGGGCTGGCCATCTCTTCCCCATTTTGTGTTGCCCAGCACAGCAGTCTGGGAGCTGACCTTGTTAGTGAAAACAGAGGCAAAAAAAGCATTGAGTACATTAGCTTTTTCCACATCCTCTGTCACTAGCTTGCCTCCCTCATTCAGTAAGGGGCCCACACTTTCCTTGGCTTTCTTCTTGTTGCCAACATACCTGAAGAAACCCTTCTTGTTACTCTTGACATCTCTTGCTAGCTGCAGCTCCAGGTGCGATTTGGCCCTCCTGATATCTTTCCTACATGCCCGAGCAATATTTTTATACTCTTCCCTGGTCATATGTCCAAGCTTCCACTTCTTGTAAGCTTCTTTTTTATGTTTAAGATCCGCTAGGATTTCACCATTAAGCCAAGCTGGTCGCCTGCCATATTTACTATTCTTTCGACTCATCGGGATGGTTTGTCCCTGTAACCTCAACAGGGATTCCTTGAAATACAGCCAGCTCTCCTGGACTCCCTTCCCTTTCATGTTAGTCCCCCAGGGGATCCTGGCCATCTGTTCCCTGAGGGAGTCAAAGTCTGCTTTCCTGAAGTCCAGGGTCCGTATCCTGCTGCTTACCTTTCTTCCCTGCGTCAGGATCCTGAACTCAACCAACTCATGGTCACTGCCTCCCAGATTCCCATCCACTTTTGCTTCCCCCACTAATTCTACCCGGTTTGTGAGCAGCAGGTCAAGAAAAGCGCTCCCCCTAGTTGGCTCCCCTAGCACTTGCACCAGGAAATTGTCCCCTACGCTTTCCAAAAACTTCCTGGATTGTCTATGCACCGCTGTATTGCTCTCCCAGCAGATATCAGGAAAATTAAAGTCACCCATGAGAATCAGGGCATGCGATCTAGTAGCTTCCGTGAGTTGCCGGAAGAAAGCCTCATCCACCTCATCCCCCTGGTCCGGTGGTCTATAGCAGACTCCCACCATGACATCACTCTTGTTGCACACACTTCTAAACTTAATCCAGAGACACTCAGGTTTTTCCACAGTTTCGTACCGGAGCTCTGAGCAGTCATACTGCTCCCTTACATACAGTGCTACTCCCCCACCTTTTCTGCCCTGCCTGTCCTTCCTGAACAGTTTATAACCATCCATGACTGTACTCCAGTCATGTGAGTTATCCCACCAAGTCTCTGTTATTCCAATCACGTCATAATTCCTTGACATCACCAGGACCTCCAGTTCTCCCTGCTTGTTTCCAAGGCTTTGTGCATTTGTATATAAGCACTTGAGATAACCTGTTGATCGCCCCTCATTCCCAGTATGAGGCAGGAGCCCTCCCCTCACAGACCTTCCTGCCTGTGCTTCCTCCCGGTATCCCGCTTTCCCACTTACCTCAGGGCTTTGGTCTCCTTCCCCCGGTGAACCTAGTTTAAAGCCCTCCTCACTAGGTTAGCCAGCCTGCTGGCAAAGATGTTCTTCCCTCTCTTCGTAAGATGGAGCCCGTCTCTGCCCAGCACTCCTCCTTCATGGAACACCATCCCATGGTCAAAGAATCCAAAGCCTTCTCTCCGACACCACCTGCGTAGCCATTCGTTGACCTCCACGATTCGACGGTCCCTACCCAGGCCTTTTCCTTCCACGGGGAGGATGGACGAGAACACCACTTGCGCCTCCAACTCCTTTATCCTTCTTCCCAGAGCCACATAGTCCGCAGTGATCCGCTCAAGGTCATTCTTGGCAGTATCATTGGTGCCCACGTGGAGAAGCAGGAAGGGGTAGCGATCCGAGGGCTTGATGAGTCTCGGCAGTCTCTCCGTCACATCACGAATCTTAGCCCCTGGCAAGCAGCAGACTTCTCGGTTTTCCCGGTCAGGGCGGCAGATAGATGACTCAGTCCCCCGGAGGAGAGAGTCCCCGACCACCACCACCCGCCTTCTCCTCTTGGGAGTGGTGGTCGTGGAACCTCCAACCTCAGGACATCGCATCTCATGCCTCCCAACCAGCGGAGTCTCCTTCTGCTTTCTCCCCCCAGACATATCATCTGGTCCACTCTCCGCATTGGTACCTGTGGAGAGAACATGAAAGCGGTTAGTTACCTGTGTCTGTGTTACTGGAACCCGGACATTCCGCTTACCTCTTCTGGAGGTCACATGTTGCCAAGCTTCTTCACTGGCCTCTTGGCTCCTCTGTGCAACCTGCTCTACATCTTTAGAGCTTTGTGCCCCTAGAAGGCTATCCTGAGTTTGGTCCAGAAAATCCTCAGTCTCTCGTATACAACGCAGGGTCGTTACCTGTTGCTCCAGACCTTCAATCTTCTCTTCCAATATGGAGACCAGCTTGCACTTTGTACAGACAAAGTCGCTTCTGTCCTGTGGAAGAAAGACAAACATGGCACATCCAGTGCAGGTCACAACAGCTGAATTCCCCCCTTCCATATCACCTACCTACTACGGAGCTTTCTCAGAGACGTTGGCAAGATGTAAGCCTCACTGGGCTCACTCCAGGCGAACTCCCAGGCAAACTCCTGCTGTGAGCTGCTCTGCTGTCCCCGCTGCTCCGCTGGTTCGCTGCCGCTCCGCTGGTTCGCGAGGCTCCGGCTATTTTTAAACAGCCAGGCTTCCCTGACGCAAACACACAGACACCCTAATGCCCGCCCCCTGCAGGCTAGCAGCCAATCAGACACTCACTCAGGCTCCCTCCCAGCAAACACACGCTCGGATACTTCCTCAGCAAGCAAACACACACACTCGGATACTTACCAGTCCCAGGCAAACTCCTGCTGTGAGCTGCTCTGCTGTCCCCGCTGCTCCGCTGGTTCGCTGCCGCTCCGCTGGTTCGCGAGGCTCCGGCTATTTTTAAACAGCCAGGCTTCCCTGACGCAAACACACAGACACCCTAATGCCCGCCCCCTGCAGGCTAGCAGCCAATCAGACACTCACTCAGGCTCCCTCCCAGCAAACACACGCTCGGATACTTCCTCAGCAAGCAAACACACACACTCGGATACTTACCAGTCCCAGGCAAACTCCTGCTGTGAGCTGCTCTGCTGTCCCCGCTGCTCCGCTGGTTCGCTGTCGCTCAGCTGGTTCGCGAGGCTCCGGCTATTTTTAAACAGCCAGGCTTCCCTGACGCAAACACACAGACACCCTAATGCCCGCCCCCTGCAGGCTAGCAGCCAATCAGACACTCACTCAGGCTCCCTCCCAGCAAACACACGCTCGGATACTTCCTCAGCAAGCAAACACACACACTCGGATACTTACCAGTCCCAGGTAATATGGTAATATCTACCTCCATATCCTCATTCCCATTTGTCGTCCTACTGTTATCCCTAAGCTCCTCATTAGCCTCTTTAAAGACTGAGGCAAAGTATTTGTTTAGATATTGGCCCATGCCTAGATTATCCTTAACCTCCACTCCATCGTCAGTGTTTATCGGTCCCACTTCTTCTTTCTTTGTTTTCTTCTTCTTTTATATGGCTATAGAACCTTTTACTATTTCTTTTCATTCCCTTTGCAAGGTCCAACTCTACATGGCTTTTGGCCTTCCTCACTTTATCCCTGCATGTTCTGACCTCAGTAAGGTAGCTTTCCTTGCTAATCCCTCCCATCTTCCACTCCTCGTAGGCTTTCTGCTTTTTCTTAATCACCTCTCTGAAATGCTTGCTCATCCAGCTTGGTCTACAACTCCTGCCTATGAATTTTTGTCCCCTTTCTTGGGATGCAGGCTTCTGGTAGTTCTGCAACTTTGAATTGAAGTAATTCCAGGCCTCCTCCGCCCTTAGATCCACAAGTTTTTCAGCCCAATCCACTTCCCTAACTAATTTCCTTAATTTTTTAAAGTTAGCCTTTTTGAAATCAAATCCCTAGTCACACATCTATTTTTGTTTATCCTTCCATTTAGTTTGAACTGAATTAGCTCATGATCACTTGAACCAAGGTTGTCTCCTACAATAATTTCTTCTGTGAGGTCCTCGCTGCTCACCAAAACCAAATCTAAAATGTCGTATTCTCTTGTCGGTTCAGCAACTACTTGATGAAGGAATTCATCAGCTATTGTATCCAGGAAAATCTGAGCCCTATTATTATTACTAGCACTTGTCCTCCAGTCTATATCTGGGAAGTTAGTCTACCATGATCTCACAATTCCCATTAGTATTTACTTCTTTAAAAATATTAAGTCTCTATCCATATCCACATCGGATGCCGGCTGTCTATAGCACACCCCAAGCACTATCCCAGGGCAGGCTCTAGTAGCTTTCTTCCCCAATGTGATTTTTGCCCAGACACACTGTCTTATCCATTCCATCACTTCTTATTTCTTTACAGTCTACCTCATCATTGATATACAATGCTACTCCACCACCTTTGCCTTTATTTCTGTCTTTTCTAAACAGCACATACCCTTCAATACTCATACTTCAGTCATGACTACTATTCCACCATGTTTCTGTTATCCCTATAATATCAGGTTTCACTTCCCGCACCAGTAGCTCTAGTTCCTCCATTTTGTTACCTAGGCTCCTCGCATTAGTGTACAAACATCTTAATTTTTGCTGTTTGGCTTCGCTCGCATTCTTTACCCGATTGGGCACAGACATTCTGCTGCCAATATTACCTATTAGATTGGTATGCACTGCCCTTCTGCCTTATATCCATTCTCCTACCCATAGCTGTATCCTTTCTTACTTCGTTTTCTTCCCTCTGAGAGAATAACTGGTGTGGAGATTACTTGAATATCTCCCAACCATCTCCCCCGAATTCCTAGTTTAAAGCTTTCTTGATCAGTTGTGCCATCCTCCATCCTAGAAGTCTATTTCCCTCCTTACTCAGGTGAAGTCCATCCGAAAGAACAGTCCTCTGTCCATGAATGCTTCCCAGTGGCCATACATCCCAAAGCCCTCCTTATAGCAACACTGCCTGAGCCATCTGTTGATCATCATAATCTTGTCACACCTTTGTTGCCCTTCTCTAGGAACAGGCAGAATCCCACTGAAGATCACCTGAGCCTCGATTTCCTTTAGCGTCTTCCCCAGCCTGGCATAGTCTCCCTTGTTACGTTCCAGCGATAATCTAGCCATATCATTTGTTCCCACATGAAGGATAATCAATGGATTCTTTCCTGCTCCCATTAGGATATTCTTCAGCTTCAGGTCCACATCCCATGTCTTAGCACCCAGCAGACAGCTCACCCTTCTGTTCTCTGGATCAGCTCTTATTACAGGCCTGTCTATTCTTCTGAGCAAGGAGTCCCCAATCACGTAGACCTGCCTTTTCCTGGCGATGATATAATTCTCCAGTCTATCCCCTGTTCCATCTGGCCGCAAGTCCTCTTGATTCCTGTTGTCCCCTGCAATCCTCTGCAACCCATCCCGTATCCTCCTGGGGCTCATATTTGGTGGTAGTATCTCCATCGACTCTTGCCCTCTTTCAATAGGACTAACTGCTCTTCTGTTTTTCCTTGCCCTCTCACCTTCAGTGACCACCACCTTTATTTTCCAACTCCTCAAACCTGTTCCTGAGTTCTGTTTCTCCTTCACTGCCCCATCTTTTCCTCTGCCTGGTTCTCTTAGTCACACGCTTCCACTGTCCACTTTTCTCACCCAGCAGTATCCCCTCAGAGTTCTTCGGTCCTGCTTCCATCTGCAAGTGTGAGCTTTTCCCTTCAGCCTCCTCATGTCTTTGCTCCATCATCCACTCGAACCCCGTTCTAAACTCAACCAGAGTCTCCACCTGCATCTCCAATCCTAGGATCTTCTCTTCCATCAGCTCTATCAGACGGCACTTCATGCAGATGAAATTCTTTTCAGGTACCCCCTCCAGGATCATGTACATGCCACAGCTTCTACATCCAGTCATCTTCATTGTGTCTTCCACTACTTGGGTCACTACCACTGCTGCCTCTGTGTCTGTCATAGCCTTGTCACCTAAGTCCTGTTAGTCTGAGAAACAAACCAAACCAAAACACTGTTCTGTACTATATAAGTTCTTATATAATCCTTGCCACTGTTGTATCTGAACATCTTAGTCGTGTATTAAGCAGTGCGACTAACATATGGCATGTGAGGTATGTTCTTTCTTTCAGTTTCTCCCCAGGGGAAAATTGTGTGTGCCATGTAGTGTTTTGTTTTGAGGGATTTTTTTAAAAATGCAAATGCTGCTGTGCGTATATAAAGGTAAAAGAAGTGTGCCTTGCACTTGAAGAAGACAGTGGTGAGGTTTGTGATGGTTCTTAATTCCTTTGGGAGTTCATTCCACAGTCCCATACTAGTGTCCAAGAAAGTGCTATCTTCTGCACCGATGAGCTTTCCCTTTATGGTAGAAAGTCCCATCCTGTCTGAGGAACAGAGTTGTTGATCATGATCCTGGTCCCACAGCTTTAGGTGATCTTTTAGAAATGCTGGACCCAGGCTACTTAGCACCTCGAAGATAAGGACAGAGCTGCAGGGATAGAATTTCACTACTGCATAGAAGAATGAGTTCTATTAAGTCTGCCTCAGGTTGTGGTGGCTGAGCAGAAGCAAAGATATTTTCTGCATCTTCAAACACCACATGCTAACATAACACTGTTTTTAATATTCATTTATTAATAATAGCTACTGTTTTTAGTCTGCTTTTAACGGTAACAGAATTGTGGTGACTACCAGGCCATGGGAAGACTTCCTCTTCATTTACATCTTGCATTAACTGTACCTGTCACTTTCTCTCTCAATTGTACTTTCATTTCCTTTTCTAATTTCTTTCTTGGAAAAACTTTCTGAACTGGATATCTGAAGGAGAAAAAAATGGTAATGCTTTAAAAATATTATATTAAATTATAAAGGCAGCTGGTAATGGAGAATACCCAACATTTTTATTTAAAAATAAATTGTATTTAAAGTATTTTTGGATTTCACTGAACTGTATAATTGGTGTTAATTAGTTGTAGACTATAGGCATGCCCAAATCACCTCATGCACAACTTCAGAGTAAAGGGATGGCTTTTACACTGTGCCCCGAAGGTCATCAAGCTCGTGGTCTGTGAAACTGAGGAAGGAAATGAGTTGCATTTGGATCCTCCTAAATGACCTGCCTTAATATTCAAATCTATGAACAGTTAGAGCACAGACTTGTGAGTTATCAGGACCCTACCCATACACGGGTTCTATAACAATCAGCACAAGTTTGCAGCTAAAAATCATTGTTATTTTTCTACCTATAGCTAACACAGCCAAGCGACTGCATAGCTGTATCCTACACTAATTGTAGCTTCATGAATTGTGCTGTGCCGTAATCCAGTCTGGATATCACAAAGGCATGGTCTCTCAACATATAGAGACTGTCATAAATGGATTGTTGGGGAGACATGAAAGAAGGCCTTTTGGTGACAGAATGACAGTTGATCTAGATGTGTTTCAAATTGTGAACATCCATACTTGACAATAAACCCCCTCAATAATGAAAGTAGGGACACCACCTTCAATGCTTCTCCTAGTTTCTTCCTTACTATAACGCTTATCTTGTCTAGACTGAGGCCTATCCATTGCGCTTTCATCTTGATCCCTACTATACCGAAAGTAGATGCATCAGGATCCAGGTTTGATTAAAACTAAATGTGATAGAGAGTTTCAACCGAGTTTGCTTTTTCAGCTGAAGGGTCTGACAAAGAGACAACTTGTAATAGCATATGGTTTGCAAATTAAATAAAAAGGGAAGTTATTTTTTAAGAAAGCTTCACAATTTTAAATCCATTTTACTGGCAGTAGTTCTGAACAAGAATAAGATTTCTATAAACATGATTTTTGTAAACATGACTCTACCTCTGTGCATGGTTCATTATGGTTAAATAGAGTAAAAAGTATTTTTGGAACTGTCTATCAGTACTTTGACCTACATGGTTCACATACTGTGACTGTCCTTAAGAAGGTTTTTCCATTTGTGGGAGCTTATCAGTTCTAGCAGTATTTCTCATTTTAAATGTAGGCACTTCTCTCAAATGGTAGTCTTTAAAAACGGAAGGAATTTTTCAAGTGTGACCATTGTAATTAACTGTATGTTAAAACTAGCTCATTGCAAGTAACATAGCAATACAAAAGGAGGCCTTCATTCTCTCCTTTTACATTTCATTGAAAGTTGATACAAAAATTATAAAGGTGCAGTCCTACATTTCACACAAGTGATTACATGCAAAAAGAAATCAAGAATCAAATTATTTCATGTTTATCTCCTGCACTGGGAAGAGACAGTTTGATTATATATTAAAAAGATAGTTTTGAAGGAGAACATATGTATGATACATGTCTACATAATCCTACACATCAATCAACAAAGGATGTTAATTGGATTTGTTTTTTCTTTGGTATAGTGAAAGGGGGACACATGAATCATAATCCTAAATGCAAGTAAATATGTTGGATAGATCAGTTTGTACTCAAATATTTTTGAGTTCACTTCTGTTCTTAGATGCAGAGGAATGCAATTTGTACAGTAGTTATGACCTGAACAAGCACAACTCCTGATTTAACAAGTTAGTTGGAGTTAGTCCCATATGTATCAAACCTTCAGTTTGTTAAAAAATAAATAAATGAATCCCGCAAGGTATGCTAAGAAAAAAAATTGAATTGACTTTCTGCTGTTTTGATTGCCTGAAAAACTAATTTCCAAACTGCAAAAAAATGTCAACATATACTGAATCTTTCCTGACTTTAATTTTTTGATCATTTCCTTTTATTTTTAAAGATCTGAAATTTCCTGTTTTAACTTAGGGAATTGAGCCTTGTGTTTCAATTAATTGTCAAAAGCTTACACTTGCAAAGGTCAGATTTTAGGCTTCCGATCAGTAGGCCTAAAAGTGCCTTAATCTTTTGCCAACTTGTATATCTTTGCAGTGTCTTCTTTATAGGTGCATAATTAAGTAAAGGTGCTCAGCATGAGGGAAAAACAAAGTATCATCATACTTACTAGGTAATTTCTTACCATTCACAATAAGATGTGTATTATTTATCAACAATCTGGCCTCTTAACAAAGAAAAATAAGCCTACTTTTAGGTGCCACTACTACAAACAAAGCAGCTGATGCTTTAATGAATACCATACTGACGGCCATGCAGGACATAAGGCGAATTAAGCAGGTTACAAACTGCACATCTTCTATTTAGATATAGGAGATTTCCCCAGCACTGACAATTAGTTGTACTGATCAGGCAAGCAGACAGACAGAAACAGAAGGAGACCATTTGTATCAATTTGAGTAGCACAACTAGTAATGAAGTAAAATAGCCACACAATGTAGTTTCACCTCCACTTTGGATTACACTTTTCCCAGTTCCACAAAATAGATAAGTGCGGTGTTTAACAAAAGTTTATTTTCTTTTGACAAATTGAGCGCAAAGGAATAATACACTTCTAACCCAGAATATTTTTTTTAAGAAGAAAACATTTTCTGGACATACAAACAAATTTGAATCTCAGTAACCTGACAGCTTTGTTTAAAAGTTGAATGAGTTTCCTTTCATGAAAATCTTTTCAAAGTACAGCAATTCAGCTGTGAAAACCTGAATACATTAATGATGACAAAGAACCTCAAGAATAAGCCAACATTTGCTTTTGTTCTTTTACAACATTTCCTGATGAATTGCATATACAAAAGTGTTGCAGGTTATTTTAATTTTCCTATTTTACTCTGATAACAAATGTCTCTACTGTTTATCTTTTCAGTTACAGTACCTTATTATTACTAATCAACTTTAATTATTTTTAACAAAACGATTGAGACTTTTTTCCCCTCTATTTCTATATAATGGACTGTCCTAATACCATTAAAATTAATGGCAAAGTTCCATGCAGTGCAGTGGTAGCAGGGTTGAAGGCAATATGTTTTAAATGAGGCAGTAATGTAGGCCAAGCTACTTAAAAGTCATTGGTCATTTTGGGTGCCATAAATTTGTTGGTGTCCATCCTGAGATGCAATAAAAGGACCTCATTTTCAGACGTTAGATGCTCAGCACTTTCTGAAGATCAGACCCCTGTTAAGGTATCTCAAATTGAGTACCCAAATCATGTTTTTTAAAAATCTTGGCCTAAAGGTTTCACTTATAAGAAATACAAAAAATAAATTGCAGTAACATTCATGTTCTAGTCTAACATTAGACCTAAAAGTGCTCAAAGTTCAGTGAACCAATAAAAGCAAGGGCGCAGGCCAGGTGGGATTAGAAACACCATCCTAACACACACACATACTTGCATCTAAATCTAGTTTGGTACAAATTCCATGTAGTAGTTCCTATTGATAAGCAAGGTCATTTTTGCTTTTGTTTAAATTTTCCCAGGAATTCATCTGTTTATTGCACAAAACAAATGGGTGAAAATTTGTGCAAAAATTAACGTCACGGTTGTCTGGGTAAATACCCAGGTTAATATTCGGGGACAGGAAGACAGAACAAACGCAACAAATAAAGAGAAAAATAAGAGTACTTATAATCCATCTTCCCATCCTGGAAGGAGAGAGTGCAGGTCAGTTACCTGGGCCGCACAGGTTACTGAACCACACACTCTCTTTTAAGAGTGGATCTGGGAAGTACCAGCACTTCTTTTTTTAGGCCTCATGCACTGACATACACACCTGCAAGTACATGTGTATCTTTCACTGCATTACCTTACTTTAACACACAGCCTCACATGTTACTCCTGGGGGAATTCTGCGCCACTGCATAATGTAGAATTTTTCAGAAATTAACGTGCATGCGGAATTTCCTTTCCCCCACAGAAATGGGTTGCATTGCTACTAGCTGTCACTAGGGGCTGCTGGACCGGTCAGAGCCCAGCTCGCACATAGACACTGCTGGAGGGAGGGGGAGGGAGCTAGATGGTTCCTGGCATCTGCAGTTCCTAGCATGCTCTGAGGGAAGGAGAAGGTGGTCCACAGGAAACACAATGCAAGCTTGGGACTGAGCATCAGGCTGTTTCTCCTCTGAATCCCTGGGGGATGGGGGGGAGGGGTGTCTGGACAAGGGGGGGGCATGGTTGGGCTCCAGGGAGAGGTGGGGGTGTGGGTATCTGGGCCGGGGAGGGCCAGTTTTACTGAGGTGATGTATATCAAGAAGTGGTACAGCTAGATAACTAAAATGGGCTAACAATAAATTTGGTTTGTGCCAATTGATGGGTAAACTTTTCAGGGTCAATATTGGGAGGCATCACAATAAAAAGTTTCCTCATAAATCCTAGCAAGTTCAACTAAAAACACTAGTGAAGTGCCATAAAGAAGTCATTTCTAGCAATTATTTGCAAGTGGGAAAGAGTTGGAAAGTATTTTCTTTAAGGATGTGTCTTCTAGTCCAGGCACCGCTACAGGCAGGGGACCCACTGGCTAAGCAGCAGTTCAGCAGAAAAGGACCTGGGGATTATAGTGGATGAGAAGCTGGATATGAGTCAGCAGTGTGCCCTTGTTGCCAAGAAGGCCAATGGCATATTGGGCTGTATTAGTAGGAGCATTACCAGCAGACTGAGGGAAGTAATTATTCTCCTCTACTCGGCACTGGTGAGGCCACACCTGGAGTATTGCATCCAGTTTTGCCCCCTCCTCCCCCCACTACAGAAGGGTTGTGGACAAATTGGAGAGAGTCCAGTGGAGGGCAATGAAAATGATTAGGGAGCTCAGGCACATGACTTACAAGGAGAGGCTGAGGGAACTGGGATTATTTAATCTACAGAAGAGAAGAGTAAAGGGAGATTTGATAGCAGCCTTCAACTACCTGCTGGGGAGGTTCCCAAGAGGATGGAGCTCGGCTGTTCTCAGTGGTGGCAGATGACAGAACAAGGAGCAATGGTCTCAAGTTGCAGTGGTGGAGGTCTAGGTTGGATATTAGGAAACACTATTTCACTAGGAGGGTGGTGAAGCACTGGAATGGGCTACCTAGGGAGGTGGTGGAATCTCCATCCTTAGAAGTTTTTAAGGCCCAGCTTGACAAAGCCCTGGCTGGGATGATTTAGTGGGTGTTGGTCCTGCTTTAAGCATGGGATTGGACTAGATGATCTCCTCAGGTCTCTTCCAACTCTAATATTCTATGATTCTACTATCATATTCAATACTGATATGCTACAATTTGAGATTTAGCAGCTTTGCATCTGGACAGTAAAATGGTTGAGTCACCTTTTGCTTTTTTGACAAATAATACATTTGAAATGTTTACTCAGTGTAGTATCTGTGTATATTAGCTGTAGTCAAATTCTGAAGCAATAAAAAAACAAGTGTAGTGTTTTGCAGTAGGCAAAGTATAAATAGGCTTGAAATAATGTGAAAGTCTTACAAGATGTTTGAGGTTCCTTCTGACAGATCCAACCTTCCTTTGAGTAAAGACAATTGTCATCTAATATGTGTATATAGGAACATTTAAACCATATCTAGGGTGTCCCTTCTTATAACAAATTTAAGAACAGGTTTTTAAAACTACTTTGCCTATATGCCTCCACATATGGTGAACAAATACAGCAATATGTATTTGTCACTGTCTATAACATAAAAGGCAAACACCTATCCTGTTTCATTGATTCTGATCAACCTGAAATATATCTGTGTTGGGCAAACTTATGTACTGTTTTTCTTTCTGTTGGGTGTTCCAACAGTCTAACGAAAACTGAAATTCATAGTTATAGTGTTGTTCTGGGTTACTGTACTGAGGGAGATGCATTAGAAATCACAGAACTGGATTGTTGCCCCTTCTGGCAATGCCATAGTTAATAAAACAAAACCCAAAATTAAAAAGAACTAAAAAACCTAGGCTTTCCTCTAAAATTGTAGATATTTGGAAGACGGTATGATGTCCGAGTGGGTGCATGTGACATTACTAAGGCTTTTATGACTGATTTTTTTCCCCCACAATTCAGATAGAGCTATTTATATATGTAATTTTAAAAAAAAGCGTAGTTAACTTTTTCTGATGTTTAATTATTGTATGCCTCAGTACTTCCAGGTTCCCACCTGAAGGATCAGAGGTCCGAAAATATTGCCCAATAGGATGTTCTTTAAAGGTTTCTAAACCATTTCTATGCACCTAGGAGACTTAAGCAGTTCTTTGAATTACTAGGTGCTTAGTCTGTCACTACAACTGTAGGTGCTATTCGGGGTGGATATTCACTGAAACTCAATGCAATTCACAAATTATTTGATATAATGATATGCTCATATTAAGTCTGTGGATAATTCAGATATGATTTGATGCAAATGGAGGACCTATATTTTTAATGTTATATGTCATGTAGGTAAAAAGATTAAAAATAGATGCTGCATAGGAGCATATATAAAATATAGTAGTCATTTTAAAAAAAATAAATAAATCTGTTTTTCTTTTTAAATAGTTAATGCCCTTTCCAGCAGTAAATAAGTCAGTTGTGGTCTGTCTTTTAAATCCATCCCATGTATCCTTCTCATCTGTCTGCATGTTCTAATCAAATTGGATTCAGATGGAATCCAATCAAATCAAATAGAATCAGCAATTTACTGTTTAAAAATGTATAGTAAGCCATATACATTACATTAGGAAAGTATGGAAAAGTATGCTTTCTTTTAAGGCGAAAATGTCAGATTTTGGTTAGGATTAGGCTACCTCTTCTATCTGCTTGACATTTAATTATTTTGTAAGATACTATAGTTGCTTTTGTTTACTTTTTAATTCAAAAATGTAAAAGCTTTGCTGAAGGAGGAAAAAAAACCCCATAAATCTGTCCATTAGTACGCCTTTTTACCTTGCACTCAAATGAATTCTCATCAAATTTGATTTGCTGACTGGTGGCCAGAACAGATGTTATCTTAATGGAATAGAGAAGAAAATTAAGCATGTTGAACCACAGAGCCACCTCCAAATTTCTACGACCCGGTGTTATTTTTTTCTTATACAAGTCTGGTTTAAAATGTTTTAAAACTTGTTCTTTGCAAATGCTGTACAAAGCTCAGCTCTGAATTCTCATTAGCCAGCTGACTGCAATATTTAATTTTTAAGATTGATTTTATTTTACTTCATGAAATAACATCTCATTAATGTACATGTTTAAAAATAATACACATACAAATCTGAGTCCTCTGTCTCAACCTGAAAGATACAAGAAGTATGACAGATACTTGTGAAAATTCCAGATTTTTTGTTAGTGTAAACTGTCTGTATACAGTTAATTGTGAGTTATTCTAACCATTTACTGTTGGTTAGAACTCAGTGAATGCCAGCTTTTTGCTTTAAATGATCTAGTGTTAACATAAAGACTTTTGTAAATTTGGGCCCCAAATAAAATTTCATTAAGTTAATTAATAGTTTTGTATGATTAAATGGTGAGAATTCTTCCTAGTCTGATAGCATGCGAGATGCCAGTGTGACAGCTTTAAATGTGTGGTCTGCATGAGGTGAAATTGCATGCTAGTCATGGCATTAATTCAATGGTAGTTGGTTCAGTTGTTCAAACAAAGATTTTTAATGCTTCTGTGTTGTTGTATAGCTCCATCACAAGTAAGCTTCTCACTTGAAAAATGCCATGGAAAACCCACATTGATTGGGGTTGGGTTCTTCCTCATATTTATGCACTTTTGCATGCAAAAACTATTTTGTTTGCATAAACAGACTTAAATTAAAACAACAAATTATTTGTGGTTGTGAAAAATGATATTTTTTCACACATCTAAGCTGATAATATCTTGCTAAGATTCTATTGTAGAATGTGTGAGATATGTTTGTACTTAAGAGTTTGATTTTAAGATTCTTGTGGAAAATATCCTTGGATGGTAGGATTGTAACATCAGGGTGAGTCAGCTAGTTAGAACAAAATTTTCATCTTTTACCTATTTCTTTCCTATTGGTTAAAGTTGTAGTTCACAATAGTGGCATTGAGGCTTTTAAATGGACATTAGTATATATTTCTCAGAATAATTGAAGTTAGTATTTTACTCTATTTGTAATATTATGTGAGAACTTTGAAAACATCTTATTACTATTTACTCCTTTTCCATTTGTCATATATTTTTCATTTCTGTGGAATTTAAGTCAACATGACAATAGATACTTGGTTTGGGGGAGGTTTTGTTTCTAAAAAACTATTGATTGTCATCAGATTGGAGGTTAATAACATCAGAAACTTGTTCAGTACAGTTGATGTCCAAAATGCTAGCTCCAAAACAGTGTATGTTAATGAATGATGATCATTCTGTATGTACGGATGCTGGAACGATATGTATCGTGGGGGTGCTGAGAGCCATTGAACCAAACTGTAAACCCTGGATATGATGGAAACCACTGCAAGCCAGGGGGTGGGGCAGCACCACCAGCACCCCTCGTTCCAGCACCTGTATGTGACTCAATATGGGGGTTGACAAAGCCTACGTGAGCTGTAGCTCACGAAAGCTTATGCTCTAATAAATTTGTTAGTCTCTAAGGTGCCACGGGTACTCCTTTTCTTTTTGCGAATACAGACTAACACGGCTGCTACTCTGAAACCTACTCTGAAGAGCCTCCTGTGGCATGTGCAATGTCAGCACATTTTGGGCCTAGGATTTGTGAATTTGGGATCCATGCTGGTTATTTGCTATAAAAGAATAAATGTGTAGACTGTTCATATTTTTAATTTCTTGGCACCGGAACGGGCATTAGAAATATAGGGAAGATTGTGGACTAATTTAATTCACCAGATTGTTTAATGTAGGTCACATGTTGGGCCTAAATTGTTTGAGTACCTCTTTGAATGTTAGCTTGAAGTTTTGTCATGGCAATGAATTGATTTTGTTGAAAACTAATGGAATTTTGTATGAATTTATGTACACCATCTATGGTTGATTGATTTAGTTTTATTTGTTCGAGCACTTTAATATATTTATCAACAAGTAGTTTCCACTTATAAATTTGCCACTATTTTAAAGACGTTATTATAAAGCATTACAATTTGGGTTTCTTAATCGCAGATCACTTCTTCTGGAGTTATACTGTAGCTGATTAAAATAAAATTACCTTTAAAAGTCATCACTTTGACAAAGAAGTGTTAATTTAAGGATGAGATTCTTTACTTTCTGATGTTTACAAATTATGATATTTATTCATTGCCTAGAGGTGGGGCAGAGTGTCTGAAAGATAAGATAGTTAACTAAAATGACTAGAGAGCCAAGTAATCTTCCATTTTAGTGTATTTCTTCTTCTGAATAAGTTATGTTCTAATAAAAATTAAAGAGCAAGTTACATTTGGAAGATCAGGTCATCGTAATTCATTGACATTAGGCCACATAACTGAATAATGTCTTTCTTCAGTGAAATACATCAAATGAGATCAACAATTATGACTCATAAACATGCCTCACAGGCATAAAACAGCAGGGAATTAGCATGTGAGGCTGATAAATATGCATGTAAATAAGCTCCCAAAGGAATAACATGGGTTTGATTGATAGGTTTAGAATTGGAACATATGTAAACCCCTTTATTCCTCATTCTGGTGTAGCTAAGTAAAGATGCATTTTACTTGTTAAAAAGTTTCAATAACTTTGTAAATCTTAGTGCCACATCTGTGTGTGTGTGTGTGTGTGTGTGTGTGTGTGTGTGTGTGGTGAGATTAATTGAATTGTCTACAGGGTAAATAACCCTCACACATAGTATATATGGAATATCGTGGGGTGGATGTGGGGGTGGAGTGAGGTAAGGATCTTTGTTAAAGGTCTGGTTCTACATTTAGAAATTATCAGCTTGTAAGTAATAAATTATCAGCACTGGTAAAGGTGCCAGTATATTTATTTCTATAATTATATTTTGCACTTAAAATTATTAATCTATTTACATTATACTGAGCGTCACAAGTGCTGCTACATTTGAGTCTGGCAGTGATTTCCAGAAGCCCCCATTTTGGGGGAGTTTTATACTTGATTGCTTGTAGGTAACTTCAGAATGTCTGTCAGAGGTATCGCTCACTTTAAGAAAAGAGGAAGGTTCATTTAAGCCAAGCAACACTTAGAATTATGCTGTGCAGAAACTAGATTTGCCTCCTCATTGATTGCAGTAATATATACTCTGTGTGTGTGTGTGTGTGTGAATATTTATAAACACTTTGGCTTGCCAAATGCAGACCAATTGGTAAGCATGGTCATGTGACCTAATATACTTTTGCTCCATTGCCATTCCTACCTAGTAATGAGTGTTTAGTGCCAAAACTTTTTTCTGACTTTTGGCTGAGACAGGGTTACATGACTCTGTAGCACATAAAGTAGCCTTAGCACAGCCACTGTAGCTATGTTCTTGCGGCAAGCTTAAGCAGCAGAGACATTTTTAAATGGTACTAAAACATGTCCTGACTGAAGTTTTATAGATGTAGAAACTCCAGTGGGCAATAATGCCCTCAGTTTTCAGGTATTATAGGTATTCCATTATCAGCCCCTTTCTTAACCCCAGGTGGGTAATAGATATTCATAATATCAGATCCAATCTGCTTATATTTATAGAATATATAGCCCACCAGAAAATGACAAGTGCTGGAGTCACAAACCTATGATTAGTATTATAAATCGGAGGGGCAAACATTTTAACCAAGAAAAAGTTTAAAAAGTTAACTGTTTTTTAAAAATTGTATTTAGTTTCCTCATACTGATGAATATATTTACTGTTTTTTCATAAAAACTGTGTAGGAACAATTTATGTTTCTACTGGACGATGCACACTGTAAATCAGATGTTTAAATTCATTCAAGGTGCCAAGGAACTGAGTTGCATCTTATAACACATCTTGTATTATTGCCTGCAGAGGTGTGAGTGTGCACATAGAATTAGAACAGATACCTGCCAGTGTCTGCTATAGTTAAGATTGCGGTATTACTCCTTTTCACAGAAAAGATACTTACATCTAGGATAACTTCTTGGGCCTCCAAAAATGAGCAGAGCCCAGAACCAGAAATGCAGCAATTGTTTTCCAAGAGTTGATCTATTTACAGCAATAGTTGTGGAAGCATTTACAGCCTATTACTACTGACTGACCCCTGCCCTTTCTTAATGGCAAAAGAAAGTAGAAGACCCCTGGGATCTCTGCTAAGAGATTGTCAACATATCCTTTGAAGGGAATCTACAACCCACTCTAAAACCTGAAATAATCCAACCATTAGTAAAGAAATGATCACTTGTCACTGGACACCTCACAAACGATGGCCCAGAGTCTAATTTCCCTTTTCTAAGCAAACCAATTCAAAAACTAACAAAAAATATCCAACATCTGCTTGTTAGTTGCTAGTATTCTGGATCCCTTCTGGTCAAGCTTCATGCCACGGGATGTAGATGACCACCTTCTGTTCATAGGCAATGGAAGTGCATGCTTATCTTCCTAGAATTCTCTTGAGCATCTGATACAGTCGATCACCAAATAGTCTTAACCTAGCTCAAGAGACAGTATGGCTAATGGAAATGCCTGAAATAGCCCAGGTATTCCTCTGAGACAGAAAACCCGAAGGGTCATTATGGACCGTTCCTCCATCGCTAGAGTCCTCTCCACATATTATCCAATATGTCTGAAGCCATTGGAGAGCTGGTGAAATATAGTCTAAATTGACAGGAATGTGCAGACAACACCTAGCTCTGCATCTTATGTCAAATATAAACAGTACCATCTCCAAGCTTTCTCATCACCGAGCCAAAATCAGTACTTGCATGAAGAGCAGCTAGCTAAAGCTGAACCTATGCGAGGCACAGGTGATATTGGTTGGACAAGGGAAGCACTTTAAAAAAATGTACTTCTGTTGTATCCCTTACTACTTAGAGCATTGGTCTTCGGCAGTTAATGTCTTTTTGGATTCCTCAGTGCTATTGGATATCCAAAAAATATGGTTGCAGAAAACATCATCTTGCATCTGAGAGTGGCTATAAGATTGAGCCCCAATGTATTAGATTCAGACCTGACCACAATTATTTTCATTTTTGTTACCTTCAGGTTGGATTATTGGAATTTATTACATATAGGAATGAAGCCATATACTTAGGAAAAGTTCTAGGTGATACAAAACGCAGCAACTGATCTGACTCCCCATTTATCAGAGTCCGGATCAAAATTATCTTAATGTACAAAGCCATCCATGTTATTGGCCCTAGTTTCTCTGAAAAAGCATCTCTTGCTTCAGTGCACTGTACCAAAGGTATTTATTTACATTGAGGGTCAGTGGGAGCCTTGGTTTTACACCTCACAAATTGTGAAAGCTCTTGGAGGATAATATGCACATCATCTTGCATCTGGATAACAAGTTTGTTGGAGAAACGCTGAATGCGAAACCTGTCAGTTGTCCACTAGCAATTGTCAAGTCAAGGACTGAACAGAAGTGCTATGAAATTTTCTAGGCATCCTCAACATGGCCTCTCAGTCTTTGCATACATATTGTGTTTCCAGTTGAAATGCCTTATAGCTGATGGTCTGCTGTGAGAATTTTAGATTTTTTTTTGGCTTAGTATCAGGAATTTAAATTCATGGATGGTTAACAAATAGATACCAAATTTTTGAGTGTGGCATTTGCAATTTTATCTTGTCTGTAACCAAACCACTTTTCTCGCGACCTCTTCCCAACAAAGTGGATGGATAGTAAAGAATTGTAAAAAGGACCATTATCTGCATCAAACATAAAGACTACTTTCGATGTGTACAATAATCAGTCTTCAAATTCAGCAAAAATATTGGCCATGTGCAGGCAGCTGAATATTTGTAAATAACATTTGTTGACGGGTGTTCAGTTCACCTGTCCCGTTGCACCAATATCTGTGTGTGGTACTAACAAACCTGAACTAGGAATACATGAGCTAATGTGCATTTAACTCTGCCTAGTGAAGTCTTTGGTAGAGCGCTTCTAAGTTAAGCTGAAACCATCAACAACTGACCATGTTATTCAGTTCCTCAGTATCATAGCTCATCTCTGTAGTGTGGGTGTGACTATTGGCTGTACAGGTCTCTGAGCATGCCTAGTGCAAATTAGGTGTTTCTAGGAGGCTGACCAGTGAGACTGAAGTGAGTGCTCACATTGTGAAGTGCAGCGACTTTCTCCAGACAAACCTGATTTGAGTGCTTACTACAATTTGCAGTCTTATTTCCTGATAAAAGCTTCAAAACAAAGGATGAAAACGATGTGCCCCAGAAGTGGGGTAAACCTAGGCACAGGAGGAAGTGTTTAAAAACGTGGTGTTCAGCCTTAACTTTGAATTTCTTACCTGTTAACAAACTCATAATGTCACTTGGTTGCATTATTTTGTTTGTGTAATAGATAACCGGATTCATAAGAATCTTGCATTTTTGTAAAATAGCCTTGATTCACCTTTTAGTGCTTGCTTGTTGCCTTTCTTTATGCAACTCAAAACATATGTAATTTATCCCTCAAACAATTCCCACTTGGATTTCTCATGCACTGAAAAGTCAGATGCCTGACATTACTGTGTAAAGTTAAGTGCTTGGGGTTAATGAATGGCATTAAATTTTATGAGGTCATGTCCAGTAGATGTTAAAAGAAGCTTAAGGGAACTTTATCACTGATTGAAATTAACAGTTGGCATGAAAGAATGCTTCAGGGAGTTCAATTCTAAGTAAAAATAAAATTAGTGGTATAAAAACTAAAATATGGAGTCATGATTAATGTAAACATTTTTGTTAGGTAATTGGTTACGTGTTGCTATAAAAGGAAAAGGACTTCACTCTGATATTGAAGTAAGAAATGGAAGGATATTGTATTCTGAAAGCAATTAATGTTTCTACTCAAACAGAATATCTACATTTGGTGCAACATTTACATTCTTTCAATAAACATATAACCTTCAGGGCTGTATTTATGAAGTAATCAGTCTCCACTTATTTACAGTAGGTTTTTTTGTGGGCCCAATGTATGTTCCCAAGTGGAGTACTTGATTTTTTTCATTAAGCCTTTTTTTCTATCCCTGTGAACAACCTGTCTTATGGACCAGCTAACAAATTCTGTATTCTCCAGATAACTAAGGTTTGCATTTTAGGGGTAGCTAATGGGTAGTATGAAAATTTTGTTGAAAAGGAAATGGCCAAATTTACTTACGGATAGATCTGTTTTGCTAATTATATGGGAAATTGTTTGTTTGTTACCTTACTATTTACGTGCTGTAAATTTCATATTCTTCATTCATTGTCATTCCATTAAGAGCAGAAAGAGAACTTGTGCAAACACACAGGCTCTATATTACTCACTTTGTCCTATGACCTACAGTAACTAATAGTATACACATTAGGATACTTACCCATTCTTTGTCTGCTCCGTCACTTCCCAGATTATATTATGCTCTCATGTTTAAGTACAAAAGTACAGTACTGTTCTCATTATTCCTGTGTCATACATAATTCAAAGAGATTTATGACTTACTGAGGATTTTGGAAAGGGGTCATGTCAGCTACCCCATCAGATGCCCAATGGTATTTTCTTTCTGTCCCTTGGATGATTTCATTTTGGCAAAAGGGATGTTGCATATTCTCTTTACAGAGTTAGACAGACCAACCAGAAAAAATTGACTACTACTAAAATTTTTTTGCTGTCTCCTATTGTGTAAACTAAATCATCCTCCTTTTAGATAACTTGAAATATAATTGTTTTCAAGAAAAATCTAGTCATACTTTTAGAATTTACATTTTAAAACAGTCATATTTCTTACATCTCAAAATTCTCTGTATGGGCATCTTTATTTCCATTATAAAATATTAGTAAGGATTCACACGTCATTGTCCTCCAGTAGGTAGTAGTGGAGAACCGACATCTACCACTGGTGGGGTTTACACCTCTTCTGTCTCCTCTCTCCTTTCCCAATTTATGAGTAAATAAGGATACATTCCTTGTTGGTGCCCATGATTCCCTACAGATTCTCTGACTTCTTTGGTAAATGGCTATTCACTGTTCTGCTAAATGCACACGTTGACAGATTCCATCTATGTTCCTATAGGCTTTCAACATATGTAATTCTAAATACTAATACATGTACACCTATTCTTCTCATTTCCCTAGATCGTATCCATTCAGAATATGTATTTGCATTTGAGCTGGCAAAATGGATGATTTGATTTAGGGTTGCCAACTTTCTAATATCACAAAAACGAACAAACAAGCCCCCCCCCTGGCCATACCCCCTGCCCCGACCCTTCCCCAAGGTCCTACCCCCCCCCGCTCACTACATTCCCCCTCCCTCAGTAGCTCTCTCTCCCCACCCTCGCTCACTTTCACTGGGCTGGGGCAGGAGGTTGGGGTGCGGGAGGAGGTGAGGGCTCTAAAAGAAGCATAAAAACTGCCAAATTAAATGTAAAAATGTAATAAGAAAAGCCAAAAAGGAGTTTGAAGAACAGCTATCCAAGAATTCAAAAGGTAATAACAAAGTGGGTTTTAAGTACATCTGAAGCAGGGAGCCTGCTAAACAACCAGTGGGGCCCCTGGACGATCGAGATATGAAAGGAGCCTTAAAGACGATCAAGTAATTGCAGAGAAACTAAATGAATTTTTTGCTTCAGTCTTCACGGCTGAGGATGTTAGGGAGATTCCGAAACCTGAGCCATCTTTTGTAGGTGACAAATCTGAGGAATTGTCACAGATTGAAGTGTCACTAGAAGAGGTTTTTGAATTAACTGAGAAACTTAAGAGTAACAAGTCACCGGGAACAGATCGCATTCACCCAAGAGTTCTGAAAGAACTCATATGTGAAATTGTGGAACTATTCACTATGGTTTGTAACCTGTCCTTTAAATCAGCTTCTGTACCCAATGAGTGGAAGATAGCTAATCTAACGCCAATATTTAAAAAGGTCTCTAGAGGTGATCCTGGCAATTACAGACCAATAAGTCTAACATCAGTACCGGACAAATTAGTTGAAACGATAGTAAAGAATAAAATTGTCAGACGCATAGAAGAACATAAATTGTTGGGCAAAAGTCAACATGGTTTCTGTAAAGGAAAATCATGTTTTACTAATCTATTAGAATTCTTTGAAGGGGTCAACAAACATGTGGACAAGGGGGATCCAGTGGACATAGTATACTTAAATTTCCAGAAAACCTTTGACAATGTCCCTCACCAAAGGCTCTTATGTAAATTAAGTTGTCATGGGATAAGAGGGAAGATCCTTTCATGGATTGAGAATTGGTTAAAAGACAAGGAACAAAGGGTAGAAATAAATGGTAAATTTTCAGAATGGAGAGGGGTAACTAGGGGTGTTCCCCAAGGGTCAGTCCTCGGACTAATCCTATTCAGCTTATTCATAAATGATCTGGAGAAAAGGGTAAACAGCGAGGTGGCAAAGGTTGCAGATGATACTAAACTGCTCAAGATAGTTAAGACCAAAGCAGACTGTGAAGAACTTCAAAAAGATCTCTCAAAACTAAATGATTGGGCAACAAAATGGCAAATGAAATTTAATGTGGATAAATGTAAAGTAATGCACATTGGAAAAAATAACCCCAACTATACATACAATATGATGGGGGCTAATTTAGCTACAACTAATCAGGAGAAAGATCTTGGAGTCATCGTGGATAGTTCTCTGAAGACGTCCGTGCAGCGGCAGTCAAAAAAGCAAACAGGATGTTAGGAATCATTATAAAAGGGACAGAGAATAAGACTGAGAATATGTTATTATCCGTATATAAATCCGTGGTACGCCCACATCTTGAATACTACATACAGAGATGAACCCCTCATGTCAAAAAAGATATTCTGGCATTAGAAAAGGTTCAGAAAAGGGCAACTAAAATGATTAGGGGTTTGGAACGGGTATATAAAATCATGAATGGTGTGGAGAAGGTGAATAAGGAAAAGTTATTTACTTGTTCCCATAATATAAGAACTAGGGGCTACCAAATTAAATTAATGGGTAGTAGGTTTAAAACAAATAAAAGGAAATTCTTCTTCACACAGCGCACAGTCAACCTGTGGAACTCCTTCCCTGAGGAGGTTGTGAAGGCTAGGACTATAACAGGGTTTAAAAGAGAACTGGATAAATTCATGGAGGTTAAGTCCATTAATGGCTGTTAGCCAGGATGGGTAAGGAATGGTGTCCTTAGCCTCCGTTTGTCAGAGGGTGGAGATGGATGGCAGGAGAGAGATCACTTGATCATTACCTGTTAGGTTCACTCCCTCTGGGGCACCTGGCAATGGCCACTGTCAGTAGACAGGATACTGGGCTGGATGGACCCTTTGGTCTGACCTAATATGGCCGTTCTTATGTAACTGGGGGTGAGCGCTCCGGGGAGATGGGGCAGGGGGTTGGGGTGCGGGAGGGGGTGCAGGCTCTGGAGTGGGGCCAGGGATGAGGGGTTGGGGTGCAGGAGGGTTTTCTTGGCTGGGGAATGGGGCAGAGGAGTTCAGGGTGTGGGAGGGGGCTCTGGGCTGGGGCAGGGGGTTGAGGTGGGGCTGGGGATGAGGGGTTGGGGTGCAGAAGGGGGCTCTGGGTTTGGGGTTGGCTCAGGGCTGAGGCAGGGGATTGGGGCGTGGACTTACCTCCGACAGCTCCCAGTCAGCAGTGCAGTGTGGGGACTAAGGCAGCTAGTCCCTACCAGTTCTGGCTCCACGCTGCATCCTAAAAGCAGCAAGCAGGTTCGGCTCCTAGGCAGAGGTATGGCAGATAGTTCTGCGCATTGCTCTTGCCCGCTGGCACCACCCCTGCAGCTCGACTGCGGTTCCTGGCCAATGGGAATACGGAGCCAGTGCTCGGGGCGGGGAGCAGCGTGTGGAGCCCCATGGCCCCTGCCACCTAGGAGCTGGACCTGCTGGCCGCTTACGGGGTGCAACATGGAGCCAGGACTGGTATGGACTATCCTGCCTTAGCTCCGCAGCACCGCTGTCTGGACTTTTAACAGCCTGGTCAGTGGTGCTGACGGGAGCCACCAGGGTCTCTTTTTGACCAGGTGTTCTGGTCGAAAACCGGACACCTGGTCATCCATCCTAAAGGCTTTATAAAAAATAAGTTCTACTCAAAAGTAATGTTTTCCTTTTGGTTTATGGGAGATTTTTTTCCAGTGCAATGTGGGATACCTAATCTAACAGTTGCTTTTAATGTTCAGTTGACCTTTTTTTGCTCCACTTATCTGGAAAGAGGTTAATTGTGTTCCAATGCTGTTTTATAATTTTACATTTAAAATGTAGTCTCCTGTACCATCTCTTGGTACTGGTCTAGCGACTGCGTTGGGTGGTCACTCAGAGACAGGTCTTCTGATGCTGAGTGTATCTATAGAGGCCAGGATTTTCTTGCACCATCTTGTAAGGGCATATGGGGGTTGGGTAGGCAAGTGGTGTGGATCGCTGTAGGCTTTTTCAAGGGTGGGCTTCCTCAATATAGGCCAATTCAGTTGAGGCAAGGGGTACTGTAAAGGTCCTGGAAATCTCAGGTATATGAGACAGGTTGGGATTGGTGGCTCTATTCTTGGCCATTAATGTTTAATGGATGGGGCTGGCTGCCAGATACTGATATTAAGTTAACATGATTTTTTTGTCTTAATAAAAGTTTCCGCCAGTTTCCTTTTTAACCTTTTAAGGCACTTGATTTATGCCTTACCCTCTTGAGTATGGCAGTGACAATGCGTTCTTTAAATTCTGCCCAGGTGCAATCAACCAGATTGCTTTTAAAAGCAATCACATAATAGATTTGTAATAGAATGCCAACATGTTTTTTTTGTTTTATGCATGCTGCTCTTGATTTCACAAATATTTGTTATCGTCTGCCTCTTGTGCATTTGTATTTAGTAGTGTTAAAATATACCAAATAGTCACCCTTGACCCCATTTGCCTCTCCAACCACCACCTTCTCCATTTCCCTTCGACCTTTCATCTCTAAGTTCATTGAAAGTGCTTTTTACAATTGCTGTATGGATTTCCTCTCGTTCATATCTATCGTAGACCCTCACTAATCTCCCCCTTGCATTCAACTGAAACCACTTTCACCAGTCTGTAATGGCTTCTTCTTAGCAAAATCTAAGAACCAGTACTCTATGCTTATTCTCCATGCCTTTGACACAGTTGGCCATGCAGTTCGTCTTGAAATCTTGGCCCCTTTGGCTTCTGTGACTCTGTCTTCTCCTGGTTCTTCTCCTATCTGTTTAACTGCTCCTTCAGATGTGTCCTTTGGATGATAGCCAGAGAATTTTGAATGCAGAGTCTGTTGGTCTGCACATGTGCCCTGGCTCACCTCGTTCTTCTGACTGAGGAAATAAAGGGCAGGGCAGATTGACTGCCTCTCCATTTCTTGCTCATAGCTGCATAGTGCAGGTCGGAACCTCCAGCTTCTAAAGCTTTGCCTTTCCTCTTTATCAGTGAAAATATATTTAGATATCTGTAAATAGTTTTATATTCTAGAGTTTTAAAGTTTTTATCTGTTGCTTTCAGGGTTTTATAGTTAGTCTCCCTGACCTAGTGAGCACACACCATCCCACTCCCAGTACCCTGCTTGGCTACTAAACTATGCCCAGGACTCTGGGCTTCAAAATTTGTTCTTCCTGCCTGCAATCCTTCCCGGTCAGCAACGACCACGAATGCTGGTTATGCTGCCTTCGAGAAGCCCATATCACGGCAAGATGCAGTATCTGCTGTTCGTTCCTAAGCCGTACCTGGAAAGGGCGAGAACTTCACCTTAGAAAGCATCTAATGGAAAAGGCTATGAGACCACAGTCACCCCAGGCTGGGAAGTCCCTCTCTGTACATCAGTCTGACTCAGCAAAGAGTGCACCTCCTACCACTATGTCCAAATCAGGAGCTAAGCAATCCACCCTCAGAGATTCCCTCAGTGTGGACTTGTCTGGAGAGAAGGGAGCATTCTCATAAGTACAAGACTAAGTTTTCCTCCAAAACCACTTTGAAGAGGTCAAATCTAGCGCTGCCTAAACCGAGCACTAACTCTGCCCAAGAGAATTTAGGATGCACTAAGTCTCAGAGGCATGATAAGAAAGTCCACAAGTCTAGGGCTCCATAGGCACCAGATCGTGATGCAATGGTACCATGCTTATGGTGCCTCCCAAGCACAAATCCTGGGATCCACCAGTACTGATGAAGATTAACATCTGAGAGTATTGGTCACCTGCAGTTCTGTCTTTCTACACTCTTCCTGAGGACATCTTCACGTTTCCAAACCTCGAGGCTCCCACTTTTTCAGCTGCCCCTCTTTTGAGAGAGGTTTTGACTCCACCAGGGGTGCAGTCCTTTGGAAGGAGTTTGTATCTGATTCCATCTTTGGGCTATAATATCCCTCCATGGTCACCATGGGTATCACTGTTGGAACTGAATCAGTTTTCTCCTCATCAGGAGATTCTGAACTGCCAGATGAACCATTATGCCCTCCTTCTCCTCCAAGACACACTGTCCTGGACAGAAGATCTGGGCCAGCTTGGGTCCATCCCCCATCTCATCATCTGCCTCAGAACTGTCGGTACCTCACACCTTAAGGACCACCACAACCCTCATTTGACTCATCCTGTTGCCCATACTGGGGACCATGGGACCAATAAAATCCTGAAGAGTTGGTCTGTTCTGCTAAGGAGTCATGCCTTCTCTCCCCTTTGAGGGGCAACTTGAGTACTCCCAAATCCTACTGAGGAGGAAGAGTATGCTCCAGATCTGGTGGTTCCACAAGATCTGACAAGATTGCAGTCTTCACATCCAGATTTGGCCGTAATTCTGATGTCTCCATCTGCTCTTGATGACTATAAACAATTGCAGGGAAGTTGCAGATTCCACTTGAGGGTCAGGATCCTCAACACAAGCTCCTGGACATCCTTCAGTCTTCTAGCTCCAGTAGAATAACGTTCATAATTAACAAAGCCATACTGGAGTCAGCAACAGTGGTCTGGCAAACCACAGCTTACCTGCATACCTACCGCTAAGGGGGCAGAGAAGTGGTACTATGTCCCAACTAATGGAACAGAATTTCAGTTCTCCCACCCTGTTTCTACTTCTTAATGGTCCAAGTCACATCAGAGAGATATAGGCAGCAAATCCCTGACTGATAAACTATTCTGACTGATAAAGAGGGGAAGCATCTTAACTTATTGGGAAAGGGAGGGTCTTCTTTTCTTCTAGCTTCCAGTTCAGGATAGTCAGTTACCAAGCACTACTGGATAAGCATGGCTTCCTGAACTATTGGAAATTCTCTGGCTTTATTGACAGTCTCCCACAGTCTCCAAGAGGACAGATCACGTTTCCAGACTTTCATAGAGGTAGCTAAAATGTTGCCAGGATCACTATCCAATCAGTAGTAGATGTAGCTGATACTTCTTGGAGTGCAATGGCTGCTATCATCATTATGGTCATGGTTCCATGGTTGGTTTTCCCAGAGAGATCCAGAACACCATTGAGAAGCTTGCTTCAGTGAGACTCTTCTGCTTAATCAGAAGACTGATGAGCCCTTACATGCTTTAAAAGACTCCAGGGCTACTCTCCAGTCCCTAGAAATATATACACCTGCTCTGAAGAGAAAATTCCACCAGCAACAGTACAAGCCTTGACTGATGGCTCAACAGTTCTTCCACCAGAGACTTTATGAGCCACCTTGTAAGAAGCAGATAGCTCAAAAGATCCACTTCTCCACACCTTCTGCATCAGATTCCTCATTCCAATTTCAGCCCTTGGCTAAACATCATTTTTGACAGGAGTTTAAGAGCTGTAAACTACGAGTCCAACACACTTTGGGGGTTTTCTAGCACTTTTTCAACACCTGGAGTGCAACACAAACAGACAAGTGAGTGCTCAGCATCATCCATTCTGGCTATACGAGAGTTTGGATCCCTACCCCTTCCAAATCCCCTTTCCCCACCCCTCTTTTTGGGGGCCACTCTCAAGAACATTCACAAACAAGAAGTGGAATCACTCTTAGAGCGGGTTCCTCTTCAGTACTGAGGGAGGGGTTTTACTCAACATATTTCCTAGCACCTCAAAAGAAAGGCGGTTGGTGACCCATTCTCAACCCCTGCCATCTCAATGGCTTTATTTACGAACTCAGGTTTCACATGGTAACGTTAGCATCTAGAAAAGGACATGTGGTTTACAGCTTTCATCATGAAGTACGCCTTCTTTCATAGCAGTCCTTTGTTTGGCTGTGACATCTGTGACCTCTCACATTTTGAGCACTGCTGTCACTCAGGAGTAATTCATAAAGTCAAAATGGCTGAGAACTTAAAAATTGGACAGTACAGATCACAAATCCCAGGGATGACTGAACCTGATGATATTCTAAACAAAAAGAGAACTCAACCATGCTTACAGCTGTTTCCTTGCTTCACATTGACAAAACATACATTCTAGGCTTTCGAATGACACATGGACAGAGTGACAGTCCTGGAATCTTCTTATATAGATAACCGGTATATTGTGAAAACTATAGTTTTGGTATAGGAGTAGCATTCTATTTCTAATTAAATTTAGTGGGCCAGATTCTCTTTCAACTTACTTTGGTGTAAATTCAAAGTAGCTCAGTTGTTACTCCAGATTTACAGAGAGATACAACTTGTTTCAAAATCTGGCCCATTGACTCCAAGCCAGTTTTAGTTGCCAGTGCGCTAGGTTTAGTTTCCTGTAGAAAGTATTCAGTTATTTTAGCCAATCAGAGTTTTGTTCTAAGTATTTAATAGCAATTTCTAAGTCTGTCAAAGTATCAAGAAGGCAGATAACTGCTTGTCCTATCCAATCATCAACCTTTTGGCTCCAACTTTATTAGAATCGTGGGGCATGAAGCAATTACTCCTTTTGGTCAGTTTGAAAATGAAAACAACATTTAACTATGATTTATTTTTCCAAACTAGAATGATTGCATATATTTGTATTTTACAGTTTGAAGTCTTAAATGAGTGCAATTGAAGAAATATAGAGTACATTAAAGAGCCACAGTAACCCTGAGATTTAAAAAGAAAGTGGTGGTATGTTTTTGCTATTATCAAAGTAAAATATCTCCAGAGACCATCTTTATACCCTGATTGTGCATGTCTAAAACTAAGCAAAGCTGTATGACCAGTGTTGTCTCAGGGGGATACTGAGTCATTAACTCCTATTTATTACATCTCAGCTGGATTATTGCAATTTACTGTTCACAGGCCTTTCAGGCTGTTTATATTTTAAATTAAAATTAGCTGCAACATTCCGGATGCAAGCACTAAGTCACTCAAGATTTTGTACACCATGTTATAGCAATTTATAGCAATAGTTCCAGACTGATTCTAAGATCTTTCTTTCTGTAAAAGTATGATTATTCATGGCATTGTCCATGGCTGTAATGGACTACTACAACCTCTTTATTTCACTAAATATTCATTTTATGATCTCTAAGCACTCTCTTGAGGTTTAGAGGGGGCCATTATTTATTGGTTGCAGACAGTCCACTTGATGCTGGGCTGAATGTAGCATGGAGTAAATGGAGCTAAATCTTACTGAAGTGTTTGTGTCAAATTAATTGGTGATCTAAACACTAGTTTAAGTTACATGTTGTAAATGATTGACAACAGTAAGTGTAACTGGCACCAATGTGATGTTCAATGTATGAAACAGAAGAGGAGCAGGAAAATCAATGTGGCCAGAAGGGGTGAGAGAAAGCATATTCACTATAATCTGATTTCATCTTCTGCTAACAGCAATCGCAGGACTCCTGGTACCACATTGAACCATGGCATAACCAGACTAAACTTTTACTGACTTCACTGGAAGAGGTACGCATGTCTGCTGGCCAGTGCTGTGCGGCTCCCACAGAATGCTGAATTGGTTCACATTACATTACTTTCAGTTTATAGCCATACATTGACCAGTTACACCACTGTTAACATCACCATTGAATTTGGCCCATTCTTCCTGTAGTAAAAGGCTTACACTAAGTCACAACTGCATGTGAGAATCCTTCCCAGGCACATCACGGAGGGCTCGTTTTCCATTAGAATATGCAAAAGAAAAGGAGTACTTGTGGCACCTTAGAGACTAACAAATTTATTTGAGCATAAGCTTTCATGAGCTACAGTTCACTTCATCGGATGCATCAATAACTCCATACGGCTAAATTCAGTGCCTTGCATAATGACAGGTTTCAGAGTAGGAGCCGAGTTAGTCTGTATTCGCAAAAGAAAAGGAGTACTTGTGGCACCTTAGAGACGAACAAATTTATTTGAGCATAAGCTTTCGTGAGCTACAGCTCTCTTCATCGGATGCTGTAGCTCACGAAAGCTTATGCTCAAATATATTTGTTAGTCTCTAAGGTGCCACAAGTATTCCTTTTCTTTTGCAAATACAGACTAACACGGCTGCTACTCTGAAACCTGTCATTATGCAAGGCATTAGAATATGGTTCATTATTTTACATATTTTTTAAAAAACTTAAAGTTCAGTTTTGGGAGCAGAGGATTATTCTGAGTAGATAAGTAAAAGCAAGAGTAGCTAAAAGATTATAAATCTCACTCTTCTCTGAAGATATTTTTTATTGAATTTAATTTAAATTTTAAACTTTTAAGTGGTCTATTTAAACACCGTCTCCATCCCACATAAATCTGACTGTGGTTGCCCCAGGAGTTTGTGGATGTGTAGTTGTTACTTTAAATCCTTTTTCTATTTACAAAAATAAAAGTCCAGACTTTTTTAAAATTGAAAGTGAGTTTAAAGTGGCCAGAGAGCCACAAAGTGTTGTGGAAACTACAAGAGAGGGGATAATTGAAAACTGCTTCTTCCCCCCTGCCCTTGTTGGTTGATCTGTTATCTGCTACTCCTTCCTTCTGGCTGTTTCTCCTTTCCTTATCCTCTTCACCTCCTACCACAGCACAGTTTGATTGCAAAGCACCCTGAAAGTGGGCGCTGTTTCAGGCAGAAGATGTAGCGTGGAAGATGTTACAAAGTCAAAAATAGGATAAAACTTTTTTATAATGTGGTGCAACTGAAATTCTTTGAGTAGAATTATTATGAACTTGGAGACACAAAGGATCAAATTTTCAAAAGATTCCACTTAAATTTTATCCCAATTTCATGTACCCCTATTTTATTTTGTGTACATTTCCTAGCCATGTTTTTGCCTTCACAAATGCACTTTGGGCATACAAATCTTTGTATTTTGCATATGAAAAGTTGTGCATGTAATTCTTGGTTAAAGTATTTAAAACAGATTTTTTTTTGCTTAAAGAAAACATAGTAATCTATTATGCACCTACATTTTGCCATGACTTTGTCTGTATACATCATTGCAAAATGCCAGTTTAGTCTAGCAAAGTAGAAATCCAAAAGAGAGATCAGGATTATATTTACTTTGGTTTTTTTGCAATCCTGGTTATTCTTGCCTGTACAAAATGTTTTCTTTTATAACTGCAAAACAGTGGAGGCTTCTCAGGATAGAATTTCCTACCATATTGTTCACCAGATATGCTATCTTTCCCTACTGCTATAAACAGGCTCTCATTCTACACCTTTATATGTCACTTTTGCCTACCCACTTTCAGATGTCACCATCCTCCACTGATGCAAAACTAGTCTATGCGTGGGTACTGTAGAATATCTTGCTCCAGTGTCCTCTTTGCTGAAAACTCAAATATATATAAGGAAAATATCTCTCTCTAGGAATGTAATAAAAATGCTATATCCATGTTCAGAGTAATTTCATTTTTGTTAATTTTCAAGATTAACAAATTACACATTTCATCTAGTGCAAGAGTTTTTGACCATTGGTGAGCATGGTGCACAATTTTTAACTGTTCACATGCATCTCATTACCAGAATATTATCTTTTTTCATTTATGGCAAAATATAAAGATTGTTTTGGCACAGTATTAATATTTAAAATGCTACCAAAATATCTTTACAAAGGAATGCATGCATGCAAAGTATGTATCTGTCAGTGATCCTAAATTACTTCAGAAGAAAGGGGGGAAAAGGGTTGAATTTAAAAAATTGCTCTAATGTGCTCATCAAAAAGTTGCATCATTTCAGACAACTTCAACTTTCTCAGAGTGAAATGTTCTTCAACTTTCTAGCCTAATAATTATTTTATAAATATCAGAAGTGCAGTGCACTTAATTCTTTAGCTGAAGGCATTATTTTCAGTTTCTGTACACTGCTTCAAGCTTGCTCCATTTAATCATTTTAAAAGCTTATTTGGTGTAAATTGAATTTAACACTGTAGTTGCAAGGATGTTATGTAAAAAGTCCAAGAGAGTGTTTGGAGCTTAAGATCTTATACTAACAATTGAGCTTCAGAAGTGGAGCAGCTACTGAATCATCTTAAACTCTCTAGCACCCTCTGTTGACATGAATAGGTAATGTCAAGTGTACTCTGTTCTTACTCCTTTATTAAATGCATAAGATAGAAATCAATATACCTTCTACATTTTACTTTGTCTAGACTTAGGTTATGTGGTGCAGGCTTAATTTGTGTTGTTCCTCAGGTCTTGTTTTATTTTTTCACTTTCAGTCAAGTTAGACCAGTTGAAGATTTTTCTGATTTGTGTCTGTCTTCGGTAATCTTTTTGTATTTTGTGGTGTTTTTCTTTGCCGCAGGGATCCTCAGGACATTGCAAACTACATATATCATTCTGTAGAAAATCAGATTGCCTGTTCTTTTGTAAACCTTTCAATTTTCAGACTCTTCTTTCAAAATAATAGAGAAGCCTAGAATAGCCCGTGCTAAAATTAAGAATTTATAACTGCATGGAACAGATGTTTTCATAAACATTTGCTATAATTAATTTCAACTAGGGGATTGAAGGAACAAAGCAGTTTTTCCCTCTTCAAAACTTTATTGCTTTTTCCCTATACAGCGAACTCAGATATCTTAGCTTTAATATTGTAAATGAAACAAATTTACTCTTCTGTTTAGTTTTCATTGAGAGAAAGAAAAAATTAATTAGTACAAGATAATGGCCTTTGGAAAAATGGAGGAGTAAGTTGAATTTGAAACATCATGTGGAAGGGATGAAAATACTGAGGATGAGTCAATGGGTTAATATTTTATGAGGCCAAAACCTCTATGCTGTCAGGTGTCAGGGTCCCTTAATTATTAGAATAATTTTATGTGAATCAATTTGATATTGAATATATACCTATGGAGTAAAATAATCTGATGGAGGTTGATGGTTGAAACCTCTGATGGAGGTTGATGTTTGAAGAGTTGTGAACCTTAGTGTTACAGAGAAGCAAAGGAGTCTTTTGTGGCATTATATATAGTTTTAATGCTTATTGTATGCTGATTACCCCTTTATACTCAAGATCTCCAATCTGTTAAGTAATTTTTTTGTTTTCATTACACAGCAAACACATTTTGACTAAAATCAGTCTTCCATATTTGTGTGGTTCATTTTGTTAAACAAAACAGTCTTCTAATAAAATAGCTGATACTGCCTTGCAGATGTGTTCTGTTTTTTTCAGGGATAGGGCTTGAAAAGAAAGTACATTGTAGAACCAGAATTTGCTGACATTAAACAGAAGAAAAATATCTGTTTATCACTATTTTCTTTCTCTCATCTCTGGGAACGGAATTTTTTTTTGTTTCTCTGTATAGCAAAATAATCTTTAAGATAAGTTTAAAACAAAAGTTTCAAAATAAGCACAGTTTAATTGTTCTATACCTGAAAGCTCAAGTACAGCTGCAAGGAATTTTGAGTAAACTAGCATTCTTGACTTATCTGTCATCTATAAAATGTACAACGAAAAATAGGTAGCTTTCACTAAAATTGCATTTCAGCTTTCAATAACCATTTAATGAGTAGCGTAATTATATAAGTATGGTACCTCAAGTACTTCACTCAATAATTAAAAATAATCTCATCTTTAAAGTGAAAGCTCTATAATTATTATTTGACTTAACCAGGACCACTGTTATGATCTCCAGTGGCACCTCAGATTGTTCAGAGTGGTTTGAAAGTACAAATTAAAATTGTATAAATCATTAAATTATTAAGCTTTAAATATGCTAAAACCGAATATAACATGGTATTTGAAAGTCATGCTATAGGAATTTACAGACTTATAATGTAAGCAGATACTTGTCTGTTACATTCTCCTTGTCTCTAAGCATAAACACTGCATTGTTAATAGTAATAAACAAGTGTTTTATATAAACTAAACTTAGAATTGTTTTACAGCTCAAAATAAAGATGTTTATTAACAAAAATTCATCTTCAATTAAAAATAAAATTTTAAGCAGAGTGCAAACTTGTCAGCAGGAAGATGTGTCTTCATTCTGGCATGGGTAAGCAGCTTTTGCAGCTGGGGAATGCACGATCTGATTTCCTAAGTGAAATCACTTTTATCTCTGATTCTGAAACTGACAGCCTCAAAACCCTTCCCTACTTAGTGCAAGGTTTAAGAAAATAGTTATGACTTTACAATATATATGTAGAGCAATTTCTTTTGTATTAAATATACTTTCCAAAGACATGAGGACTAAAGAGTTCATAGGTCTTTCTTCAATAGGTAGGAAAGTATCAAAGGGGCAGCAACTCTTTATTCAAGAATTCTGTACTGGTGTAGCAGTAGCTGTTTAGGATCAGATCCCATTTCTTTTCAACAACTAGCCTTGTACCACATTTTGACTCTTAAATAAAAAGCCAGCATATCGAGGGATGAGGGACTGGATTGTTCAGAAAGACCACCTTTGATGCCTTGGTTATAGATTTTATTTTATCCTAGGGCAGGAGTTACAGAAAAATAGTTTTCATGTGAGTTGTCATTGACTTACATGAAATGAGTTAGTAATAATAGTGCCTAGCACTTGGATAGTGCTTTTCATTCCGAGCTCTCAGAGCACTTTACAAAGCCGCTGGTATCATTATGCCTCTGTTACAGATGAAAAAACTGAGGTAAAGGGAAGTGAAGTAACTTTCCTAAGGTCACACAGCAGCTAGGTGGCAGAGCCAGGAGTAGAATCCGAGGCTCCTGAGTCCTAGTGTGGAATTCTATTCACTGACATGTATTTTATCTGAATAAGCATCATAACTCAGTCTTGATGGGAAAAGGCCACTATATTGATGGTGAACCACCCTCTCCCCTTTGTAAGTAGTCTGTCTTGCTTAGAGGCATGTTACTGAGCCAATATGAGGGAAACTTGAACTGCCCTGGCCGCCTTCTGTGGAAAGAAGACTTCATTTTACTATTCACTTAGTTAAAACATTTCACAATATATAAATTGACTTCAGATAAGGAACACATATTTCTTTTTCATCCATTTTTATTAGGCGTTATCTTTTAAAAACATCTTATTCATTTAGGCTTGTCTCTAGTTGTTAAACAAATTCAAAACCCCAGATACAAACACCTTTGAGGTTGGGAAAATTCATATCCAGAACTGAAGCTTGAGACTTGAGGTTCTCTCTAGTTACAATCAATAACGTTCTTCAAGATGGAAGCATGAGACCTATCCAGGTAAGGTTGTCTGTTTCTTAGCCGTGAAACACATTTGCCACATAGATTAAGATCATATTAAGATATGCCCTTATGCCCTACATTTCTGCGTTCAATATCAGTGTATCCTTGTCTTATGACTAAGGTCTGCTTCTTTCATTTTTGTTTTTTAGGAGGATCCCATGAGAATGGAAGACCACATTATACCTTAGACTCTGATGGAACATTTATTTCTTACAGGTAGGTACTTGTTTGCTATTTTAAAAATATTTCTGTTTGACTAGAATGGGAATCATCACCTACTTAAAGCCAAAGAGCAGTCTGAGATTATTTAAGAATATTATACAACTTAAACTGAAGTATGCTTTTTCAATAGATTGATTTGATATCTCTTTTCTGATGAATTAGTGAATGCTGTGAAAAACTAGGGTGATTTGTGAAGCATATCTTGTTGGAGGGAGCCAAGCTAGTTAAACATTTTAACAACAAAAGGCTCACATGTCCATGAAGTGTGTTTTTTCAACTGGTGGTACGAAAGTCTTTCACCTCTAAGTATGTCACTTAAGCTCAAGTATGTGCTAATACAATATTTAATTCACCAGGATCATCTTTGTGATCTTCTGCAAAGTCACTGAATATACTGATCACATGGGAGCCTAATAGCACTTAAATTGTAATTCACAAGAGAATTAAATGTTGTTTGGTAATATCTAATTTTGATTTATCATCTGCAATCATGACATTATTACATCTCAATTAGTAATAAACACTACAAATACCATTTAAGGTAAATGGAATACTAAGTTAACTTTTTTGTTAGCATTGTCATCAGAACTTTGAATCTTGCTTGAATAAATGTTTGAGGATGTTTATACTTGAAATCAGAAAAAGCTAATAGGAAGAAAAATTCAAGTGCTGCTTCCTGTGTTAGTTGATAACTTAGATAATAGATAAAAGTCGTAGATGTGTCATTTCAGACTTTATATAAACAAAGAGTCAGTTCCACTATTAAATTAACATTTGAGAATCATCCGTGATTGGAAAAAGCCATAGTTTTGGTACAAATACAGTTTAAATTATATGTCTGCATAACGAAATCTGATTCTTAAATGTGCAGTAAGTAAAGCCATGCTAATCATCAGAGTCTTTCAGATTTATTTATACAATGTGCTAATGAGATTCTCTGAACAAATACCAAATATCAAAATTAATAACAAAAATAACTATTAACAAACTTAGCCAATGTTAACTAAAGGGTTCAAAATCTCCACCCAAAAAAGATCTTTAAACCTCTCAGGCAAAACAAAAACAAAAACCTATGTAAATGGATAGACCTTGCAGCAATCCCTGTAGTTAATTCACCTTAAATTTAGATAAGTGGGTGTTTCCTCCTAGCTCATTAAGCAATGGAAATAGGAAGGATGTGCGACTGACGTTTCTAAATATTCTGGGAAGTTATGGATACATCCTGGTTAGGTAGCAGAGAATTTGTTAGTTGATCTTCAGCTTCTGATTCAGATTATTCTGTGTGTGCTTGAAAAGAAGCTTTAGTAGAGTAAAATGTGGTTAAGTAGTCTATTTTTGTAAGATATCATTGAAAGCTTGAAGTTCACCAATGGTAAAATTTAAACCATTATGTGGATTGTTTGTGGGTTTTTTAGTATTTGAGTGCTCTTATCATTAATAAAACCTGAATTTGATTAGTTTGGAAGAACTTGTTATTTCCATGGAATGTGTGTTTGATCTTCACACTGCTGTGGTGTTATACCATCACAATGGAAGCCTTTGCTAGGTGTGCAAATTGTTCACTTGGCCAACAAATCAAGTTGAACTCTCACCTCACTATCTTTAATACTGTGCCACTAGAAAGTAGAAATATTGTCTTTCTCTACTTCCCAAGGGCAGCTGACCCCCTCCTCGCCAAAGAGGTGAACCCCTTGCCAGTTCATGAGATTACAGACTATTACATTAATCTGTTTAGCCGCAGTACCAGCTGCTTGCATATTTTTAATTATCTTATCGATGGTATAACAGTGACCTATGAAATAAAATGAAGGTGAGTATTTTTTAACTTTTTATTTTACAGGCTATTTTTCTACATTTATTTTAATGATCTAATTGTTACTTTTAGGGAGAGCTATAGATGCACATACTCATTTTGGCTGTATAGATTCTAACATCTCAAGGACACTTTTTTTCTTCAAAAGTGTTTTTGTACATTAGTACTACTAATAATAAAGTTGTGGACTGAAAAAAACTCACTTCTGTTACTTTTTTTGTTGATTAACTAATTTTATGATTCTGAGACTTATGACCAATATGCTTAAATAATTTCTGAATAAATTTTTGAATTGTACATGACCGTAATTTCTAGATTCCCAATATATCCCAACAAACCTTTTCTTCTAGTGGGGACTAATTTCCATGGCAACATTTGATCATTCAAAGTTCTGGGATGTGCAGACGCTGTGTGTTCCTCTTTCTGCTATATGCAGTGGTTTTGTATCTGTGTCAGTCCCTGGATATTAGAGAGACAAGGTTGGTGAGGTAATAGCTTTTATTGGAAGTTGGTTCAACAATATTACGTCCCCCACCATGTCTCTCTAATATCTTGGGACTGCACAGCTAAAACATTGAAAGCTTGTCTCTCTAACTAATAAGATATTACCTCATCCATCTTGTCCCTCTTTCTGATATTATTCAGGCAGAGAGATGATCTGGGTATGAAAAGATGTTGGCACACAATCTTCCTCTTTTTGACAGACTCTGCTTCTCAGTTGTTTCCTTTCTCCCTGCAGGTTGGTTCTGCTGGCTGAGTGTTTTTCCTGTGTTCCAGCCAGCTACTAGAATTCCTATGGAGTACACACCAAAGAAAGGAAACAAGAGAGATAAGCTGTGTCTCCATTTCTCCATCCCTCTCCAGCTGTCTGTCATAATGCTAGTTTGCACAGTGCTTCCATCTTGTGTACCTCTTGTCTTCCCCTGCTAAGAAGCAGCTTTCTCCCATCCTCACAATCATCCTTGGTTGTCTTCACTGATTTTTTTAAAACCACCTGTAGGTAAGAATGTGGCTCCTTTTTCTCATGTGGCCAAAGATCTCCCAGAGAAGAGGAAAACGGAGGAAGATCTGGAGCCCTATGCCACTACAGTTGCCCCTTTTCTCCTCCTGCCTTCTATGTCCTCCATAAAAAAACACCAAGAGATTGTTCCTATGTTTTTTCACATAGCTCAGACACTAAAAATTAGAGCAGAAGGCCTACTGGATCCTGTCTTTCTACAAGGAAGTTCCTTTCAGAGCTTGGCTTCCTTGTCTACCCTACTGTTTCCAAGATTGAAGAGTCAGGCTATCCCAACCCCACAAAGCTTTCACCTTACCAAGAAACCTGAAATAGATGGCTTCTCAGTTTGGTTCCCTGCTGTCCACAAGGCTTCCCAATTAAGATTTGATTTTGTCTGTACAACTTCAATCTCTCCTTGCAGTCCTCTGTTCTGACCCTTTTGAACCATTAAATTTGATAGCCTTTAACCTTCTCTTAGTAGAGGTGGCCTGTTTGGTTTCCGTCATTTCATCTCCATGTGTGGGCACTCCAGTTGTGATTTTCTGTGAGGGGAAGGTAATCCTCTGTACCCATAATGGTTCTCTCCTTATGGGATTTTTGTCTGAATACCAGGAGTCCCTTAAGGCCCTCTGACATTTTGTGTCAATGCAGAGAACTTAGAGAAAAATGCAAATCTTCAAAATCATTTCAGAAATTCCTTTCCTTTCTCATTATGTTGGGTGCAGATCTCTCCAATCCTCCTTAATTGTCTTCACTGATTTTTTTTAAACCATCTGCAGGCAAGAATATGGCTCCTTTTTCTCATGTGGATATGTCTGTCACTTTTTTAAATCCAGATTCTTTTATTCCACAGCTGATTTCCTCTGTACAAATCTCTTCCAGGCGACTCCACTAGAGCAATTTCCTCCTTTTTGAACCAAGAAGGAAGAAGCCTCAATTGAGGCATCTTGTCTCAACACTACTGTGTGGCTCTAACTACTTTAGCATGCACTCGTGGCAGGTATTTTCTGTTCTTCCTAAGTAGTGGAGCTGGTCTTTATTTTCCGGGAAGCAGAGAAGGTAGTGCATGTCTCCAGTCTAGTTGCCCTTTTTTGTACAAGACATGGATAAGTGGTTAGAAATAGGAGGGTGAGTGCAAACTAACATGCTTGAGAAGTTCTCAACTGGAGATCAGAGCCTATGAGAAGAATTGGGTGCCAAAATCATCTTTATCCACAAGGGCTTCTTGAGAGTTTGATGGTAAAAGGAGAAAAAACAAGGACTGGCATTGCCTTCCTCACATCCCCAGAAAGCATTTTTACATTTTTATTTTTTCTTACAGGAAAAGTACCAGTTGTACAGGTGTCACAGTATTGTGTTTTTCATGAATTATTCAGTTGTTCACTGTGCGCACCCAGTAAATGAGCCCCTAATATCTGATCATATTGAATCAGGATCTATCTTTGATTTTAGTTTTCTGGTCCAAAAAAGAGCTGATCAAAACATGGAAACTGTTGATTCCATAAGAAGAATGTAATGGTTGGCTTCTAAACATCTGGCAAAGGGAATTCCTTACCCTATCTTTCATTTCCCCATATTAATTAAATTATAACACTATTTTTCCCATTAAGGGTCGGCTCTGATTTCAGACACTTCAGTGAAATGGGTCTGTTCATGAAACACCAGTTCAGCACTTTTCAGGAACATTGGTTGAAACTATTTGTACCCATAAGAAAGTCATCAATAAGGCATTCTTGGTGAAAGGTGTCTGGATGAGATCTCTATCGCTATGTCTACACTGCAATTAAAAACCCACAGATGGTCTGTGCCCTCTGACTCAGATTTGTGGGGCTCGAGCTAAGGGGCTGTTTAATTGTGATCTAGACGTTCAGGCTCAGGCTAGACACTGGGCTCTAGGACTCTACAAGGTGAGAGGTTCCCAGAGCTTGGGGTGCAGCCAACCCCCAAACATCTACACCTCAAACAGCCCCTTAGCCCCAGTTATCTGGGCTGGGCCAGCTGCAGGTGTCTCATTGCAATGTAGACATACCCTAAGTGCTCATTTACATAAGTAAATAAGGTGCTCAGCTGTGGAAGTCTGACACAAGAAGTCGAATGAATTCAGGTCTTCCTTTGTTTAGCAAGCACTTCAAGTCCCGTCTCTTTGCACCAGCCTTACCTTAGTAAGAGATGGTGATAAATACACAAACAACATCCAAGGGTGGAACAAAAAATGTTGTCCTTACAAGGATCAAGATGAAGCTAAATACTATGATGAATGTCTCAATATAGAAATAAAATGCAGTAGATATCAATACACCTTTTGCCTAAAATTGTAGCAGACGGTCCACTGAAAAGGGTGACCAAGGAAATAGCACCCAGTTTGACACACACATACAGTGTAATGAATCTGGTATAAGATTGGTTGGAAACAATACAACTTACTAATGATTTTTAGATATAAATGGTACCGCTAGATGTACAGGTATGATTTAGGTAAACCATAGAACATACTGCAAAGAGGTCCTTTGGTAATCACAGATACAAATGACTTTTTCTTAATTGGCAAAATATATTCCAGTTGTTGATCTACTGTATGCACACTGTAACCACAGCGGTTAAATGTACTTTATGTGAGTGAAAAACATTGCACTGGTTGGTAAAATGTTCCTAAACCCCAGCAAAATTGAAAACCACAATAATGTTTGTTCTGAAATCTGAAGGAGGAGACACCTGTGGTAAGAGGAGGGAACAGAAAATGCATTTAACTGATAAACATCTTCCAAAACATAGTTTAATGAAAGGGTTTTGATGAAGAACAAAAACTGTAAATAAGTTGCATAGCATTTGGGGTCAGTCTTGTCCTATTCGCAGAATTTTAAAAAAAAATTATGTTCTAATTTATATTAAACACCACCAGTCCTTTTAATAATCTTTAAATAAATAAATAAATAAACAAACCCTGTGCATTAATGTCATTGTCTTGGGTGTTAAAACTTTTTATAAATCCCCCATATCCTACACAGTCTGACAACTACTCATTACTAAAAAGAGCATGAATTAAAATATTTATTAAAAGTTCTTAAGCACAGGAGGTCTAAGTAATGCAGTATCAGGATTCTTTTAAAACTCAAAGCTCAAATCATCTTTGTGCCAATGTGACTAAAATTGACAGATAAATGGCACTACATTCTTCTTGGTATTGACTTGCACATTTTCAGATCTTAATCATACTAGCGTTTGCTCCTTGGAGAGGAAAACTAGTCCATAAGGTTCTTAGTGACCTAAAAGCAAGAGTGTCTGCAGCAGAACCATGAGTGAGTTGTTGGCTGATTTTAGCAGTAAGGGAGCCTTCAGATGATCAATTCCTTTCTCAGCTCTAAAAAGAAAAGGAGCACTTGTGGCACCTTAGAGACGAACAAATTTATTTGAGCATAAGCTTTCGTGAGCTACAGCTCACTTCATCGGATGCATTCGATGAAGTGAGCTGTAGCTCACGAAAGCTTATGCTCAAATAAATTTGTTAGTCTCTAAGGTGCCACAAGTACTCCTTTTCTTTTTGCGAATACAGACTGACACGGCTGCTACTCTGAAACCTTTCTCAGCTCTAGATGTCATTGCAGCCAGTAGGATTTTAAATGGAGGAGTACTGTATTACAAGTTGCAACAGAACTACTGTAGTTTACCCAAGATAACTTAGTTTTCATATAGACTCTTCTGAAAGTAAATATGATTAATAATTTCATTTTGCTAAAGAAACAACAATGCTGAAGTTATATGTAAGATATAAAAGAGCTGAGGACTGATTGTTAGTCCAAAAAGTTTGAACAGAAAATTTTCCAAAAATATTGTAAACCTGAAATAATTCTGAAGAGCAATGAGCATCATCTCTGCAACATAAGAGTGCCTCTAATTTAACCTGCTGAATAAAACCAATCTGAACTAATAGGGAAAAAATAGCAATTTCATGAAACAAATATTCTAAGTCATGTGGACACGATGATGTCAAAATGAATAGATCTGCAGAGAGAGAGGACATTTTTGATGTCTTTCTAACCAATAAGACTGCAATATGCTCATGAACTAAAACAAGTTGTGATTGACTGAGTTACCCTGTATGTCATCATACAGTCATTTGCATAAATGTTTTGAAATTGTAAATGTGTGTAAACACTGCTTTAAAAACTCTTGGTATGAGATCTAGCTGATATCAGATCATTCTTTCTCTAGTGAGGTAGGTATCAACAAAGAGAAATACAGAAATGTTGGTACCCTCTAGCAGCACAGTTGCACCTCCACCCTTCCTGTATGACTCTCTCTCTAGCTTGATGATTGTCAGAGCTGTAACTTTTAAAGTTCATTATTAGCTTCTACAAAACACAACAATTTTAGACTGTCTTGAAAAGCAGGTGTTTGTATTGGTATAACAAGGGGACATAAGGAAATTACTCAGGACCTGACTAATAGTTTGTTAGTAGATGTAAATACAAGAAGTGGGAAACAACAAATCTAATGTTAGACCTATTTAGCAGAATTATTCATTTTACCTAGTCCCTTTGTTGCCTGAATATTAATTTAGGAGAATTAGTACATGGTACCTGGAGGACTCACCAATTAAAAAAAAGTGACTCTGCAATGCTAATAAAAAGTGTGCAAGGTCCTCCAGGTGGTAGCCTCACACAGGTTATTAAAATGGCTTCTGTTCCAGAGAACTGGAGGGTAGCAAAGATGGTACCTTTATATACAAAGGGCTCTAAGGGTGATCTGGGGAATTAGACAGGTAAGCCTTATATCTGTAAATAGCTAGTTGGTTGAAAAAAAAATATAATCCCCCGGAACAGCATACTATGATAATGTTTAGTCAGCACATTTTGTGTCAATCAAAATAGTCTCTCTAATCACTTGAAATTCTTTGTGTGTGTGTCAATAAATTAGTGGATAAAGGAGAACCAATTGATATAACTTTTCCTTTCAAATACGTTTGACAAAATCCAATAACAGAGGCTTCTTTAGCTAAGTAGTCATGAGGTTAGAGGCAAAGTATTGTCGTGGATCAAAAACTGGCTTGAAGGCAGAAAACAGATTAGGAGTAAATTTTCTTCTTGACAAAAGGTTTCTCAAGGTCCACTACTAGTTTCAATGCTGTCAGTTATATTAATGATCTGGAAAGGGGAGTAAGCAGTGAGATAGCAAAATTTACAGATATGACAAAGTTATTTAGGTTAGTGAGGACCAGTAAGGTCTGAGTAACTTCAGAGGAACCTAACCAAACCAGGTTAATGGGCAACACAGTGAAGTTCAATGTTGATAAATGCAAAGAGGAAAAAAATTAATCTACTTGTATACCTTACAAGGTTCTAAATAACTTTCCTGAGTGGATACTGCTATTTGAGCATCATTGTAGACAGCTCAATGAACACCTCTACTCAGTGTGCAAATGCAGTAAAAAAAAAAAATAATAAAAAAACAAACAAGATGTTAGGATGTACAAGGAATGGGATGAAGAGCAAAACAGCAAATATTATAATGTATTATAGAAATCAGTGTGGCCTCATCTGGAATATCAGCATAGTACTGTCACCCCAGTCTCAAAAAGGATATTGCCGGGAGTTCAGAGAAGGGCAACGTGATTTGATTGATATGGGGCATGGAAAAACCCTCATAACAGATTGGAAAAAGTTCTGATTATTTGCCTTAGAAAGGAGATAAATAAGAGGGGTCATAATAAAATCATATTAAATAATGAATGATATAGAGAAAGTAAATCAGGAGCTTCTGTTCTCCTTGTCTAATAACACAAGAGGAAGGGGGCATTCAATTAAATCAAAAGGTGGCAAATTAAATATTTATTTTTACACATTGTGTAATTAGGCTGTGCAACTCACTGCCACATCCCTATCTCATTGCCACATGTCACTGAGGCCAAGACCTTCAGAAGATTTAAAAGGAGATTGGACATATATATAGCTAACAAGACTTCCAAAGTTCTTATAGTTAATGCTAACAATTTTTGGAAGGGATATTAAACCTCATGCTTCAGAGCTAAAGCCAACCTCTAACCATTAGAGATCAGAATTAGACCTGTTTGGGATTAGGGTAGCAAATTTACCCACATCTGTCTGCTGCAGGTTCATCTGAAGCATCTGGTATTGGCCACTGTCATAGGATACTAGATAAACTACAGGTCTGATCCGTTATGGCAGGTTGCTGTGCTTATCAGTTGATTTGTTTCCCTGTCCTGACTAGGTGATTGAAAAGGCTTTAGTAGAATGAGCTTAGATCTTGACAGGAGAAGAGACAGCATCCTCCCTGGAGCTTATTTGGTCATTATTGCTTCTGTCTTCTTTTGTCATGTTATCTAATATTTGCGGAACAGTTAAATATAGCTTGAAACATAGTACCACCCACAGACTTCCTGCCTGACCTTGGACAGATTGCTCTGTTTTCCTTTGCCTGAGTTTTCCCATCTGTAAAAATGAGGACATTTCTGTACCATAGGCTTAATATATTGATGTTTATAAAGAGTTCTGGTACCACAGTGATTTTTGTACAAAAAGCGTATACACAAAATAAAGCACTCAACTGTATTCTGGCAGTCCACTTGTGGTTGTTACTTAAATGAGAACTGTCAATGCAATGTCATGATGATGAAAAGTACAGCTTTCTTACTAGTAATTGGAATTCTCAGAGTTATTGCCTCCAAGGTCCTCACTTGCTTTCTCTCCTACCCCAGTTATAAAGAGTATCTGTCTCTCTTCCAGGCAGGAACTAGGGCCCTATGTGCCATTCACCTCTCTTTTCTCATGGTCTCTGCAGCTCTTTCTCAGAGCAATGGAATTTTCTGAGAGCTTAGCACTTTAAGTGCCTAAATTGGGATCATATAAGTACCTGAGGTAAATAAATGAGATCTGAGTTCTTTGGAAAATCTGGCTTTGAATCTTGGATCTTGCAGCAATGGGGATTAATATGTGGACCCAAGATTTTCTCCACATGCTATATCTGTGTGGAAGTTCTGGACAGAGCAGAAAAAAAATTGTATTTTCCAAACAAAAACAGTCACTAGTCCAGATGGGGAAGGTTGTGCTTGGGGGGTGAATAAACCCTCTCTGTTTCAGGTTTGGTTTGCTCTACATACTTGTTGAGTGGTCCTCAAAAATACCATTCTTTTTATTTTCCCATTTTTGTGCAGTAAACTCCTGTACTTTCATAACATTGCTTTCTGCTACTTCCCCTTTTTAAAATGCCATTTTATGCTGTCATAAATAAAACAAATTCTGTGTGTTTCTTGGATGCATGCAGGAGCTGTATGTTTGACAAGAGCTGTTGCTTTCATTTAAATGTAAATATTACATTTAGATATTCAGATTTTCTCATCAATAATGACCTCAAATTGCAGAGCATAAGGCACAATAATTAGGGAAATCATTTAGTCTGACAGCATATAGCATCAATAACTTGTTTCTTCATTGGGTGTTTGTGGAGGTTGAGCTAGGGTCTCAACACATTTAAATAAAAACATTTAAAATAAATAACTGAATAAAAATGGCAAATCAGGTTTACTGGGCCCTGGTACATTGTGCTACTTCACATATTTTTCCTGACAGTAACAGCATTGTTTAAATGTTCTTTTAACCCATTTGTTTGGGGTCATTCTGCTGGGGATCCTTTTTTTTCTCTCCACTTGAGGAGTGGCCCAGGGAACCAGCCTGGGATATAGACCATGATCTGGAATCCAAGTGTAAATACTTGAGCCCCAACAGCAGTGTTATAATATCCTCTCCTGGGCTACAATACTGTGTGTAACGTTTGTTATCTGAATATTGTTTTAAGGATTAAATTGTTTTGCTTCATTATGAAAAGAAATCTTTAAATAAAAATAAGTTTAAAATATTTCCAGATACAGGAAGCAGAAGAGCTGTGTACAGTTCCTAATTGCCTTTTAGGTAGTATGAGTTCCCTCCGTTACCTGTGATTTAAACTAAAAATGAAGTAATTATAGATAACAGTGTTTATCTGATTGATCTTGGCACCTAATGCTCAAGTTTTTCCCATATTGTTGATGTTACTAATTTCCACCTCCTATACTTCCACTGATTTTAATGCCTGGTGTCCAATATGAATTCCTACCTTGTCTGAATATTATACTATGTAAAGGCTCCTTGTCGTAGCTAGTAGTCTTCGTAGGACATGTATTCATGTAAATCAACGGGATCATAGAATGGTCCTATTTTTGGGTACAATGTTATATTCCGTATCCTACGATAGTTACCTGATGTGAATTAGTAGGATTTTGACTCTCCCTTCCTCTTTCTCCTTTTGATCTATCTGAATAGAACTGTTATTTATTTCATAGTGTGTTTGGGTAGGCTCAAACCACATTCTTTAGCATATTGATGTCCATATATTTTACTTCAGGTATTCCATTATGTTGTGGATCTGGAGTCAGCAGCAGACCTGGTTGCTGCTGGCATAGCAGCTAAGCTCTATTAGTTGAAAAATCTCCCTTTCGGCTCCCCTTCCAGAACTACAACAGCCAGATCGCGTCCTCTTCAGAATAGTACTAAATTCTTATTCAGTAAACGCCAGAATTACTTACTAGAACAAAATATTCTTACCCTTCGCTGTTTTGGCTCCTAATTACATCATTTGGACTGGATTTCAGAGAAAAAATCCTCTCTGAGACGTTGCAGTTTCCTGCTATTCTGCCAACCCAGTTGTGCAGAAAAGGCAAAGAGGGTAACATTTTTTTCCCCAAAGCACCTAAGTGACACAGAAACAAAGTCCCATTGACTTTTAATAAGTTTTGAGCTCCCAGATGCCAAGGCCACTTATGAAAATGTGGCTTAGGAGCCTAAGACACTTAGGCCAGCATGTCTGAAAATTTTACCCAGAGTGCCTAGGTCAAAACTATAAACTCATAGGCTTTAAGATCAGAAGGGACCATTGTGATCATTGTAGGCCACAGAACCTTACTCACTCCTGAAATAGAAGTAAAATTCTGCCCATTATTCTCTCTCCTTTCCTACAAGGTATAGTACTTTCTTTCCTTTAAGTGTTACAGAGCCACTCCAATTCACCCAGCTGAGGAAAGGATCACACTGGATCCCTCCTCCAGACCCATATCTCAGCCAAGTGGCAGGGTATGGCAGGCTGTCCCTGTAGTTCAGCAGCCATGGATAAAATGGAGCTGCTCCTACTATCTGAGTGGACTCCACCTTCTTGTGGTGTGAATTCCATCTCTTGGAGCAGCTTCACAAGAAAAGTAGTTTCAGCTGCTGGGACCTTCAGTTTCATCTTAGCAACCACTGCTGCTGACCATAGTACTTGCAATGCTTCTGCTCCCCTTCCAGCTGCACATAGGCAGTGGGAAGACGGTGCTGCTGCTGCTTAGGCTTCAGCAGAGCAAGCCAGTGTCACAAGGATTTCTGATCCTTAAAAGGGTAAGTCAGCTGTTTATTCTTTATGCGGCCTAGTCATTGTTCCTTCAAGCTCAGCAACCAAGCAGTGGGACCACACAGAAAAGAACATGCAGCGATGGTTTTCACAGTGGATAGCAGCTTCTCCTGTGGGTCACAGCAGTCTTTAACAAAAGTCTTTCCTTTTGGGTCCAGGCACTTACACTCAGATTTCAGGTCATCATGTGGATCCCATGTTAGTTCTCCTCCAAGGGGTAAAATCATCTCCAGCAGGTTAATAAATGGGTCTCAAAGAGATGGGCAGAGGAAACCCCTGAGCAGTGATATGAGAGCAGTTCCCCTGATGAATCCATTTTTGGTTCTTTCAGGCAGCACAACATTTCACAGTCCCTGTCTGGCTCAGACCATCAGCAAATAAAAAGCACTTGGGAAGTGTTTGAAGGACGAAGCTCCCATTGCTTTCCAATTATTGGGTACTAAGGGAAAAATACAGGAATACACTTAAAATATTTAAAGGATCTGAACAGGAGTCAGGAAAAAGGAACACAATGAGAAGATTTTTTTTCTTCTGGACCCTTTTTTTGAGAATCTCCAGCTAAACCACAGTAATCACAAGCAAGGCACACCACCTTTTTTCCTGCAAAGATGCTAGGGTCACTTACAGTGATTCCCACAGATGGGTGGGTGGAGTTCCAAAAGAAACCACAATTTAAAAAAAGCAATGAGATTACATAGGTCCATGCAAGGTACACCTGTGGATTCACTGATTCTGGGATACCCCTCTAGAAGATAACCTGTTGCCAGATCAAATTCCTCCCAGACAATAGTCACATGTGGTCATGATCATGGAAAGCTTATCTCCAGAAGAAAATGCCTTGTACCCTGAGCATTTTGCTTGATCAGTGGATAAGATCATTCAGGTCTTCCAGAAGAAAGGCATTTACCTTTCTTCATCCAAATAGAGTAGCTGAGAAAAATAGTGAAATAGAATATATGGGACAGGTGTAGAGGATGCAGGATCAGAGGAGTCCACTTAAGCATGGTACCTACTCCTTTTGAACACATACCTTTTCCAAGTGGAGAAGCATGGGACAGACACTTTTTAATTTTGTGAAAAGGCACCTCTCCTCACTTCACAGGATAGGTATTAGAAATAATCACTAATGGATTCTTGCTACAACCCGGTATGTCGGGTATCTAATTGTTTGATGCACTGATATGCACAGCATATCTTCTGAAAAAAGCCTGGTTTAAAGAAGGCATTTGTCTCCTCCTGCAGATTCATAGAATTAGAGTCATGAAATGTAGGCCTGGAAGGGACTTCTAGAGATCATCATATCCAGAGCCCTGTGTTGTGGCAGGACGAAGTCAACCTAGATCATCCCTGGCAGGTGTTTGTCCAACTTGTTCTTAAGCACCCCCAGTGATGGGGATTCCATAACCTCACTGAAAAGCCTATTCCAGAGCCTAACTGTCTTTATAGTTAGAAAGTTTCTCCTAATATCTAACCTAAATCTCCCTTGCTATAGACTAAGCCCATTACTTCTTGTCCTACTCTTAGTGGGTATGGAGAACAATTGATCACGGTTGTCTTTATAACAGCCCTTCACATATTTAAAGACTGTTACTACGTTTCCCCTCAGTCATCTTTTCTTAAGAGTGAACATGCCCAGTTTTTTTTAACCTTTCTTCATAGGTCAGGTTTTCTAAACCTATCATCATTTTTGTTGCTATTCCCTGAACTCTCTCCAATTTGTCCACATCTTTCTTGAAGTATGGTGCTCAGAATTGGACACACAACTGCAGCTGAGGCCTCACCAGAACTGAGTAGGGTAGGATAATTCTTCTTGTGTCTTACATAGGACACTCCTGTTAATACATCCCAGAATATTAGCCTTTTTCACAGCTGCATCACATTGCTGGGGCATATTTACTTTGTGATCCACTTGTAATCCCCCCAGAACCTTTTCAGCTGTTATTCAGTCTAGCCAGTTATTCCCAAAATGGGAACTCAGTGTATAGTTGTGTTTGGTTTTTCCTTCCTTTGTGAAGTACTTTGCACTTGTCTTTATTGAATTTCATCGTGTTGATTTCAGGCTTATTCTCTAATTTGTCAAAGTTGCTTGGAGGACTGGATTCGAATTCAAAAGTGCTTGCAGCCCCTCCCAGTCTGTCATCTTCGGATTTTAAAAGCATACTCTCCACTCCATTAGCTCAGTCATTAATGAAAATATTGAATAGTATTGGACCCAGGATTGACCTCTGCAGGCCCCTCTTATATGCACCCTCTCAGTTTGACAGCAAACCATTGATAACTGTTTTTTTAGTACAGCCTTTCAACTAGCTGTGCACCCACTTTATAGTAATTTAACCTAGACCACGTTTTTCTAGTGTGGTTATGAGAATATTACATGGGACTATGTGAAAAGCTTTATTAAAATGAAGATATACCACATGTACAGCTTCCCTTTATCCACTAGATCAGTAACCCCAGTCAAAGAAGATTTTTAAGAGCTCATTGTTGTTTTTGTAACTTAGAGAATATACATGAATGGCGCAAGCTGGAATCTAAAATTCCTTAGCATACATGTGAAAACACTTTATATTCAAGAGGGTAATACAGGTAATACAGAATAGAGAAGAGAATTGAGGTGTCTAAGGGAGAGAAGCTGACTCCTTCAGCCACCTGCAGACTCAGCCTTCATTCCACAGATCTGCCTCTCTTCCCATTTATGAGCATAGAGTACTTTTTCACATGTAAGTAATGCAGCCATCCCAAATTCACTCCAATATAACTTTAATGGCAAAGGTGTGGCATAAAAGTTGCAATCAGAAGCAAGGTAAGAAATTCAGAAGTTGAGGTTCTATAAATAACATTATTTCAGCTGCATGTTTTATAATGTAAACTTTAAAATATGACCACTAATATATTTGGCAACACATTTAACCAGTTACAAAAGAATATAAAATACAAAATACGTACAAGACAGCCCAAATATTAAAATTTGCATTTTCCTTTATTTTATTTATGCAATCCAAATGTTGTATCAACACATGCTTTTGCATTTAATTTTCTAATTTGATATAAAACAATTGCTTCTGCTTATTAATGGTTTAAATGGTTCCAATTGGTTCTTGAAGTTCACACCTCAGTGAAGCAAATAGGGTGTGGTAGACCTGAGTTCCAATCTTCATTGCTCATTTCATTTCGACTTGCAAATTTTCTGCGAACCTGGGTTAATGAAGCACCTATGTGTGAGTTTACTTTGTGGAGGATACATCAGCTTGGAAGGAAATCTTTTAAAAAATCATTTTAAAAAATGAAAGCTAAATATTTGTTGAATGTTGTAGAATGCCACCAATATGGTAAATAGCCTCTAAAATTGTGGGATTTATAATTTTTTTAAACACCTTATCTTCTGTCTCTGATTTAAAGCTAGTTTTCCTGGCTTATTTTGTGTTAAATTCCAAATAAATGTTAAATTTTCATCATGTAATATGTCTGAGCAGTGACCCCTGTGCATGCCTGGCTGGTCAAAGAGCATTGTTGAGTGATGTCCGGCAGGAGCAGAACTTCATTAAACTCTGCTATTGAGTGCTCTTAGAGTAATATTTAATATTTAATATTCTAAGCAAAAAGTTGCTTAGAACATTTTTTTTTGTTTTTTTGTTTTTCCACAAGTCCAAACAGGGTGTGGATTATATACTTGCCAGATTTCAGCTTCAGCTGTTTTACTGTAGGCCTGTTGAAAACATGTCTTCAGAATTTAGTTACACTGAGAAAAATATATAATTTCCACTCTACTAACTCAAACTGTTGACGTCATTTTGCTCAAATTTTCCAAAATAATTTAGGCAGAGAGCAAGCCTAGACATTTTCAGCACAAAAGCAGAGGACTGTTTTGGAAGTTTTACTGGTATGTGAAACCCTAAGTTATAGGGAGACCTTTAAAAAAAAATGAGCTGCTGTAAAACCATCACCACTGGCAGCTTCTGTAATAAACATATTGGGACAGATTCTTTTCTCAGTTATACTCGCTTTATGTCTGCACTAACTAAGCTGTCATGGCCATGTCAGTGCAGAGTAATTCAGTGACTATAATTCCCTTTTAAAATTGTAAATGACACCAGAATCTGACCCAGTGTGTATATAATAAGACCTGCTTGGCCACTGTTATAATGGCATCAGTGATGCTACAAAACTGGACAGGAAATGAAGAATACTATATCCAGTAGAATACTGTATCCGGTAGAAACCCTAGGGGAATTTAGGTAGGCAGAATACTGTAGTTATCCATGTTTAAATTTTAACGGGCCAGATTCTCCTTTAAACTGTGTCCGCTTTACACTATACATCCAGCACAAAGCAGCCCTAAAGCCAGAATAGCCAGCATAGAAGCAAGATCCTCTGGTATAGAACCAATGCAGTGACTTCTATCATGTCATACCCTCTTCTGGCTGACATTGTAAGGGTCAGAGCTGGCACTCCCATCATAGAATATCAGGGTTGGAAGGGACCTCAGGAGGTCATCTAGTCCAACCCCCTGCTCAAAGCAGGACCAATCCCCAACTAAATCATCCGTGCACCCTGCCAATCTGCTGCCATACGAGCCCCTTGGGGCTGTTGGCAGATGGCACAAGTTAAAGCAACCTTTAGCCCACACAGACCAAAATTGGAGGAGCCCAAAGATTTCTTAAAGCAGCCTTCACATACCTCCCCAAATTTCACTCAGCTCTTCAGCTGCAGCCAAGGAACTGGGCTTAGAAATAAATCCTTAATGTAGGAAACGATGCTATGAGAAATTCACCTCTTCCTAACTGAAAGATGACATCTCCACTAGCATAGTGCCCCAACAGTCATTGGGGGTATTTGTTCAGAATGATCTCCGAGGAACTGAGTGGGAGGGGAGAAGTTCTTACAGCACCTGCCTGATCTATCTTAACCATATTTAGGCAATGAGATCTGATATGATCACACCTTGAGATTAAAAGAGTGATTTCTCCATTTCAGGTTTAGTTTCTTCCTAGGAAACCAAGTGCATCTCCTAAGAGAAGGACATAACTTTAACAACAATAACAACACGCTGCCGAGGCACATATGCCCCTGAATGTGTCCCTGATGATTTACAGTAAAATTACTATTTGAATTTGTGATAGACTTCAGGAACTCTTTCTGCGAAGGTCTGGGTTACTTTGGTTAGATCATCAAGAGGCTAGTATTATTCTTGAGATTCAATTCAGAGGAAGATGTAGGAAATATAGGTCTAATTCTTTTATTCAAACTCAGTAAATGGTTTGGGACAATTAATTTCCAATTGTTTCCCAGTAGAGCAGATTTACTTGTATATTAATGAGGCACAGGTGTTAGGCCCCTGGTGTCTGCATGCCTGGGAGGCATATTAAGGTTGTTTATCTAGTCAGCCATAGGTACTGCAAGGTACTCAAGCTTGCCTTTAACAGTTTATACAGTGAGGCTTTTTAATTTTTTGATGATTTTTTTAAATTTGCTAGCACCTGTTAAAATTTTAAAACTGATCATGTAGAAAGAAGTTGAAGTGATTTCAATAGTAAATAGCGCTAAATGTTAAAGAAAGTCCTCTTCTATTATGCTTAACTGCCCAGCTTGACTTTAAGAAGAAAAGAAGGTTCATTTACGCAAATATGTCATGTGAGGAACTAATACAGTCAACAGTATACTTTTCTGTTGCATATTTTTAGAATAGGTACCTCTTTGTCTATGGCTGAAACATGAATGTGCTTATATTAATATTCATTTTTCTTGTTTATTCACTGAACTGCAGTACCAACATTTTAGAGAAAATGGAATAGCCTCCATAGACATTATGAATTTCAGTTGCTGGCATAATTATAGCGATCTACATATTCATTAAATCCAGAGAAGAAATGTGTCCAAAAAGACAGCCATGCATTTAGAAACAGTACACAACTAAATATATACATTAAAAAAGTTCCCTTCCTTCTACTTATCCAAAATTACTTAGTGTGATATAGCCCTTAAGTCAGCTGAGGGTTTTTAATAATATTCATTCCTTCTTTTCTTTCATGTAGTAAAGAATGGGAAGAACTATTTGTAAACAACAATTACTTGGCAACAATACGGCTGAAGGGGATTAATGGGCAGCTGAGAAGCAGCAGGTTCCGTAGTGTTTGTTGGAAGGTAAGAAGAAAATATTTATTTACAGTTTGTGGTTGCAATATATCAACACATTACCTGATGCGTTGGAAAATTATTGATGCAAAGAATTACTGAATTTTCCAAGAGACTTCATTCCAATGTTTTCCTATCCATTTTATAATTCATAGGACATTTTGCTAATCATATTGTGTTGCCTTAAAGCTGAATTACTGGTGATAGTGAAGGATTTATATGAAAAAACATCTTTGTGTTGTGTAGCATTTTATTTTTAGTGTACAATTTCGTGTGACACATCCATGTTTCCTGATACTGTTTTTACATTGGAAAATATGCATATTGAGTGAAAAGGGGGACTTTGGCCTATAATTTCATATTTTGGGGACTAACTTTGATTTGTTTACAACCTATGTACTGCCTCTCCATAAGCAGCAACTGGAGAATCTTTCCCAATAAGAAAGAGAAAATTAGGAGATTCATGGCCTTTTTGTAGTTACTGGATAAAAGTAGGAACTTCCAGTCATACAAAACAAGAAGAGCCATCAGAAACCTTATTTCCTTCTTGAGCAAAATAAATAATATTGAGATACACAGAATGGTGATATAAAGTAATGTGTAACAAAATGGTCAGGGCTTTCTCCTGTGATAGAGGAGAACATCTTCCCCAATACAGGTTTCAGAGTAGCAGCCGTGTTAGTCTGTATTCGCAAAAAGAAAAGAAGTACTTGTGGCACCTTAGAGACTAACAAATTTATTTGAGCATAAGCTTTTGTGAGCTACAGCTCACTTCATCGGATGAAGCTCACGAAAACTTATGCTCTAATAAATTTGTTAGTCTCTAAGGTGCCACAAGTACTCCTTTTCTTTTTCCCCAATACACTTGCTGTATGTAATGGAAGTTTTTCAGCTCGATATCAACACAAAGACCTACAAAAAGAAACTTAAAATATACAGAGTAAGTGACAGTAACCAAAGAAAGAGAAGTAAGAAATTGAATGCATACAATATTAAACAGTTTTGCAATTTATAAAAAATATTTTTCTTCAGGAAGGGCAGGAAAATGGCTGCCCCAGAATTTTTACGCACACATTTTTGCACCGCCTATTCCTCCTTGTGTCCTAGAATTAGTTGCCTAAATCAGAATTTAGCCACCTAAATGAAAATGGCCTGATTTCAGGGGTGCTGAGCACCCACAACTTCCATTTAAATTAAATGAAGAGGGGCTTATCACCTTTGAAAATCAGGCCATTTTAATTTGGGAAATTGTGTGTGTATTGAAGTGCCTAATTTTAGGATATATGTTTGAAAATGTTGGCCAAAGTTTTCATTAAGTTCTTAATATTGAATATTCTAAAAAGAATTGTTTGGAGGCATTTATGTTCTTGACAGTATTTCCTAAGTATTTTAAGAATAGTTTAGAATGTTTCAAAAAGAAAACTCTTACATCGTTTAAAAATGACCAAAAAATACTAATGTTGGTCCATATCTTGCATCTAGTTCAAATAATCTTCCCCAGTTCAAAGGGGGAAATTTACATCCCTGTGTGTCTGATCCTCTAACACACAAAAAAAGAACATTTATCCTATAAAATTCAGAGCTTAGACTACATATTTTCTGAACTTCATCTTGCAAAGTCAGGCCTGTAAACTACCTCAAAGAAGTGTGGAGGATATTCTTTTTTTGTCCACAGTTGTCCTTCCAGTTTATCTCAGATAGGATATATTTTTGAATACCTAGCTTCTTTTCTGTAATCTCATTGATTGTAAATATATTGCATCATCTCCATGCTATGCTTGCAGCTCCAATCTTGTATTTTTCTACTTTGATCTCTTCCTATATTTATCTGCTGATGAAAATTCTTCTCTTTCTAATAAATGCATCTTTTCCTTTGTTGATAGTTGTTTCTAAATGTTCTACCACAAGACAGAAGTCAGTGGATAAATAAAACTTCAAAATTAAGAACATGGTATAACAAGATTAAAGAAATAGTAAGTAGAATATAAAAGTATCTTCCACTCACATGCCTGGATATTGGAACAGTACTTCTGATATGAGAGAAGTCCGAAAGTAGAAACCATTTTCTATTTCCCCCCCCCCAGCATATTACAAACCCTCGGAAAGCTGGACAGCAGGATCTGGTCATCAACAATCCACTTTCACAGGATGAGGGGGTAAGCAGATCCTCACTTGTATCATATATTGTGCATGCAACAAAATAAAATAAAATAATAATCTGGGTGCTCATCATCAGATTGGCAATAAGAGAACTCCTGGCCGATGAAGACTTAATGGGAATACTATCGTGCCACTCCTAAATTGAGCTGCTGTTGAGCAGTTGGTGCTCCCTCTCTAGGAGCTAAGTATACTGCCTAGTCAACTCTCCCAGCTGCTGATGCGTTGCTGAGCAAGAGATCAGTTTTGGGATTTGATTCTACTTTCACTGTATCTGTCCAACTGGTCGGCCATGTAATATGACTTGTATCATCCACTTTTACTGAAATGTCTGCACTTTTTAAAACCAAATTAATTATTGCTAAGTGAATATGGAATGGAACTAATAATGATTTGCTGCATATTTGGAAATATTGCCTGTTAAAATAATTATTCTTATTTATTTTTTCAAAATAAATGTAAAATGCTGTACATGAATATCAATTGAGTTGGTTGGATAGCGTGTCCAGAAAAATATTTGTAGGTTGATTGGTGATTTATCATGCATGAAGATTCTCAATCAAATTGCGGGTTGAATTGCTTTCAGTACTGTATTATCAAAACATGTTTACTATTATGTTCTCTCTGCCACTTAATAGTTAAAAAATTGGTATAATGAGATAGAGCTGAGATGAAAAAGATAATCAACCCCCACTCCTTTGAGGTTATTTAAAGACTTGATTTTACACACAGGGTTGCATGACCTTATCATTCTAGGGCGGGGGGTTCTCAGCCTCAGTGCTGTGACTCCCAACAGGTGTCAAAGGCTAGCCACCACCCTGTGCTACTAGATGGAAGAGGTGTCTGCTAAAGAATAAATTTGAGAACCACTGTTCTAGAGTCTTGAGTACTCTCTGCTGGTAGGGGATTATTTTCTATAGGTCATAGCAAGCAAGGAGAAATTAAGTCATTGTCATTGAGGAACTCCTGAAAAATGAAAGACCTAGAATTTAAAGGTTTCAGAGTAGCAGCCGTGTTAGTCTGTATTCGCAAAAAGAAAAGGAGTACTTGTGGCACCTTAGAGACTAACAAATTTATTAGAGCATAAGCTTTCGTGAGCTACAGCAAATGCATCCGATGAAGTGAGCTGTAGCTCACGAAAGCTTATGCTCTAATAAATTTGTTAGTCTCTAAGGTGCCACAAGTACTCCTTTTCTTTCTAGAATTTAAAGTAATACCGAAAACATGAAAAACACATTTGGCCTGATTTTCAAAAATGCTGAGTAGCCAGCAACTCTTAATGAAGTTTGCAGGAAGTGTGGGAGTGCAGTACTTTTGAAATCAAGCCACTTAGGTGTGTACATTTAGATTTAGGAGCCTAACTTTTTGCCATTTTTGAAGATCTTAGCTGTTCTTCTTAGTAGTGCTGTGTCTGTTGCACAGTAGTATGTCATTAAGCTTTATTATTAATCACAATTTTTCCAGCTTGTAAATTTTTAGAAAATTTTGGTTTTAACATTTTCTAAATAAGAGAAATAGTTATTTGGCTGGATTTATGGAATGTGCATCTGTTTTACAGATATTTGTGCTGGAACAGTATTCTGTGCATTTCTGTTTTGTTCTCAAATTAATAACCAATAACTGATGTGTTTTAATTTATTACTGTGTTTCTCTGTGTTTTATAGAGAGACATTTGAAAGGACAATTCAGTTATGAAACAGAATATCAAAAGCCAGATAATGAAAATAGGAACATCTATAGCCTGAAAACAGGGAGGGACTTTACATGCCATAGACCCATCTGAACCAAAGCAGGTTCAGATATAAAGAAGCCTTGAAGTCATTGCATTTCTATTGTATTGGTGGTCTGTACAAAGGGACTCCAAACCTACTTTCTGCACTGTGGGTGAAAAAAGGCTAATGAAAGGTCAAAGTTGTTATGGCAGGACAAATAGCAAGTGAGTTCATACGCACCACAAATTCACAGTGCCAAATCAAAAGTAGGAATAAAGCAGCAGTCCACCTTTATGCATTTCTTTATACAGAGGTGCTAGAACAATTTGTATAGTGGGGATGCTGAGAGCCATTGAACCAAACAGTAAACCATGTGTATATAATGGAAACCACTTCAAGCCAGGGGGGTGCAACAGCATCCCTACTTCCGGCACCTGTGCCTTATTTCCAATGGGGTAATCAGATGCACCACACCTTTGTTCTCTCCTTTTTAGCAGTGGGGATTCTGTTTCCCTACTCCCTCACAGTGTCTTATCAGCAAAGACTCTTTTCTAGAGCCTTACTCACATTGCAAAAAGAAAAGGAGTACTTGTGGCACCTTAGAGACTAACAAATTTATTAGAGCATAAGCTTTCGTGAGCTACAGCTCACGGATGCATCCGATGAAGTGAGCTGTAGCTCACGAAAGCTTATGCTCTAATAAATTTGTGAGTCTCTAAGGTGCCACAAGTACTCCTTTTCTTTTTGCAAATACAGACTAACACGGCTGCTACTCTGAAACCTGTCATTACTCACATTGTAATCTTAGTCTCATATAGGCAGGTATAACTAAGATTAAATTAGGTGAAGGGTATTAGTTTGGATGGGACAGTGTCAGGTAAACATTTAAATATTTGAATGTCTGCTTTGTTTTTCACTGTTTGTAGAAGCTAAAGAAAAAGTTATAGAAACTAAATTAAAAAATCTTTCCATACTAGTTTTATCTTCCTGCAGTTAGCAAACATTGATTTACTTTCCCCTTTGTTTCTTGTGGGGTATAAGCCACCATGGTAATTAATTGTTTACAGAAAATAAAATGTTTAAAGGCTGTAGATGTCCCTATTTTCATTTCCTGGCTTCTGATATTTTGTTTTACATGTCTAACGTCTTTTCAGATCTCTCTCTATGCAGCACAGGAGAGCACAGTAATATAGTAAAATAAATCAATTGCTTATCTGCTGTGAATTTTGCCCCTCTTATGCTCTGATCAGTACTGTCAAGCCACCATACTGCTACAGTGGAAGCTGCTTCTGCTTTACACTCCACTTTCTTCAACAGTATAATAACCCGATGGCCTTGATTGAAGCATCGGAAGGGTAAAATGACAGGTTAGCTTTTGGGACGGGTTGGTGAACAGGGCCAGGATGGCAGAGGAAAAAGAGGAGCACAAGTACAGATACAGAAGTCAATGAAGTTAATTTAAACTATATTTCAATTTAAGATTTTTTACATTAATAATTAGTTCTCTCCTTCTGCTCAACATGAGACTTTCCTTTGCATAGTGTGTTTGAGGGACTAGAGAGATGCCCTTTGTGTGACTGGTATTTTATTGTCATGCATTCCCTACTTGATTTATTTCTGCCAGGGCTCAATAGCTCACTTGCAAATAATTAGCCAATGTGCAAGTTAAGCCAATTTGTAATTGCTTCTGAATACTTGAAAATTATGTGGTCCAGTGGATTGCGCATGGAGCTAGGAAGGCCAGAAACTCATGAGTTTTAATCTCTGCTCAACACTGACTTACTGTGAGGCCTTGGGCAAGTCACTAACCTAGTTGTCTGTTTCTTCATCTGTAAAATAGTGATAATACCTATCTCCCAGCGATGCTGAGGATTAATTGGTTACATTTTTACAGCACTTTGCAGATAGAACTTTCTATATAAGATTAAGGTATTGTCGTATTTTTTTTCATGCTATTATTTTGCCTTTTTTCAGTCCCTTTGGAACAAATTTTTCCAGGATAAAGAGCTTCGAGCAATGATTGAACAAGATGTGACAAGAACGTATGTAGACCTAGGAGGAACTTTTTAAATAAAATTCTAACTTTGTTTTTTTATGCTGTGTACACTGCTTTGTGTTTCTTGACCTAAAATTTTATTACAATTCAAGGATTGGTGTGTGCGTGTATGGAGAAGTTTTCTTTGAGAGAAAAAGGAGAAAAAAGTATTGAGTTGAATGTTAAACTCTAGAGATTTGTTGATGGTATTGAACTGAAGCTCTCTTAAATTAAGGTATTAAGAAATGTTATATTAAATATAAAATACATTTTTCTGTATGAAACAAAAATTGAGTAAGAGTAACTGACAGGTCTTTTGACTAAATTATGTTCATAATAAAAGATTGAACAGATGATTTTCTGTAATTCTTAACATTTATTCAATCAATAATAAAAAGCAGTATATAATTAGTGAGAAATATCATTCATTGAGAGAGGTTTAGCATTTCTATTTTTAAGTATCATTTTTCTAGTGTTGTTTGTCACAGATGCCTTTTAAAATTTGCCCTAACATCTCTGTGACTATTCTTTCATCTTTTTGGCCCTTAGGTCTTTCCTGTTTAGAAACTTTTCTGAGTTAGAATATTCAGTTCCTGAAAATATTTCATCAGGATTGGATTACTGACTGTAATGTGTAAATCTAATGAAATTCAATTATAGTTTTTTAAATATGTGACGTTACTACACTAGATGGCATACGTTTTACTTATAACTTGAAATAAAATAGTATTGGTCAGTCTTTTAAAAACCCTTGTCTTTAACCCATTTCATTTACTATATAAATGTATAAAAACAAAGCAATGAGGAAGAATCATTAATATTGGTTTCTGGAATATTTTGTATGTCCATCCCTAGACCTGTTTGAATGCATTTTTGTCTGTAGTATAATTAAAATCTGAATATGCTTTGAATTTGAATATGTTCTCACAGATGGTAATTTTTGTTTGTAAATGGAAATGGTTCAGGATGTTCTAAGATTAAAATATATACATATCTAAACTATAACTGGGGAATGAATATTAGTATAGTGATAGATATGGTAGTTAGAGGACCATTGTAAAAAAAAAAATATAAAGTCCAGACTGCTCTGACATTAGCAATGGAGTACAATGAATGGATATCTTTGTTGTCCATTTATCTAAATAAATGTGAAGAAAGAACATTCTCTATAGCCATTTATCCAAAATGTTGTCTACGTCCAAAAATAACAGTGCTTCATCACAAGTCATCAGTATCAAAAAAGTCAAGAAGTGTGAAAGTTAAAATTCTCATAGTAACATTAATTTACCTACATTGCACATACGGTACATACTTATTTAATTGCCTAGCTAATCATAAAACATGTTATATGTAAAGTGGGTGAGTTAATTTTTCTATGAAAATATTAGAGTTTACATTTCCTGGCTTTTGTGTTTAAAACAGTTTTTAATGTTGTATTCATAATTTTTCATTTAAATTCTTATTAAAAGTGGGTGGGCAGGCGGTTTGCATTTAATGGTACTCCATCAATTTTAAATATCATAAATAAATATAAAATTAAAAATGGTTTGGGGTACCATTTTTATGACTTCCCATGTTTTAAAAACGTTTTAATTTACCTTGTTATTGAATGAAATACCCTCATAATCCAACAGAGTAAATGGATTAGCTTGTTGTACATGTGAATCTGAGAAAGCAGCTGCATACACAAGCACAAAGTAACCACACTAGAAAAACTGCAAAAAATCATTTTCTTTAATCTTTCAGTTACAGTAATCTTAAGTGTAACAATACTAAGCATTAATAAGCTTGGACAGAAATGTGATTCTTTTTTTTTTTTTAGGTTGGAGTTTCTGTAATAGGCTCCAAATTTTAAATTTCAAAATTAATTTAGATAAATGGGACTGTGAGAGAGGTGAATTCATACATTTTCTATTGCTGAAAACATTTTTCTACAAGGCTGGGTTAACATGGCAGCTGCATGTCTTGCATACCTGAAAGAGCAACAGAAAGATACAACTGTAATTTGCATTTTTTGAGAATTATGGTGTGTTTTTCAATTAGACATTTACAATCCCCCACGAAGCCACGTTGGAACACTGCACTGGGAGTGTCAGATTGTGGGCATGGCTTATTAGGCCCTGCTACAATTTTAGCATGTTATTCAGCATATTCAGAACTGACTTTTAAAGAATTTAATGTTTGAATATTTTTCAAATTAAATCTGGGGAAAGGGCCTATTTACAAGCAAAGTATTAAAGGTTTTTGTTGAACCATTTTTAAGTTATTAGTGATGAAAATCTAAATGATGAAGTTTCTTGTTTTGCTGTCCAAGAGCTGAGAGGTATCAGAATTGATTTTTCTTCAACTCTATAGAAATATTTGTATCTGAGCTTTAACCAAGCATAGTTAGTTTCATCCTCAAATGTGAAGCTTTTCAGAAAGCTGTGAAGATAGGCGGTTATAACGAAAGTACTAACCTAACCTTAATTATGTATAGCAGCCACTACCAGGCTGCCACTATAATGCTATATTATATTATTCCACTAAAAAAGAAAACCTGAGCGTACACAATAGTTACTCGCAGTAGATGTAAGAAAGTCATGAATAATTACCATCATTCAGCAAATGCACTAAAGAACAATGCTTGTGTATTTTCTATTAATAAAATATGTAGAAGCTAAAGCATAGCTTTTAAAAGTTCTTCCCAGCTCTCTGTCTCAGAAACCAACTGTTTCACCTCAGATGCAAAAATTTATTTTAATGCTATATAATGTGTATAAATTATTTTGTTTTGTGAGGATACATCTGTGTACTCAAACTAAGATACCGTCCACTCACTTTCATCACCTTCTTTTCTTTTAAGTTAGGATTCTGAATACCCAGTCTTCAACCTGTCTCTCAAACATTCAGAGTTAAAATAATTTGTAGGGATCCCCACTGGACCATCTACTGTGTTTTCCCTTTCACAATAGAACCTCTGCCTGCTGCTAAAATGGATTTGTACATCAAGATCTATATGTCTGAAGAGAAGAAGTGGCAGCTGCTATTGTTTCAAAGAAAAGCAACTTAGGTTGAGAGAGGTGAAGTAGAGCAGCTTTGTCCTTCTTTCCAAGGTTGTGAGAGAGCTGAAAGAAAGGAGCATCTATGCAGTTGATGGGTCTATCTACCACACATTCATTGAATTCTCTTTTTGAACCCACTTACACTTTTGGCTTCAGCATCCCCTTACAATGAGTTCCACAGGTTGATGGTGTGTTGTGTGAAGAAGTATTTCCTCTTGTTTGTTTTGAACCTGCTGCCTGCTAATTTCATTGAGTGCCCGTTGGTTCTTGTGTTGTGTGAAGGTGTAAATAACATGTCCTTATTCACTTTCTCCACACCATTCATGATTTTATAGACCTCTATCACATCTTCCCTTACTCACCTCTTTTTCAAGCTGAACAGTCCCAGTCTTTTTAACCTCATACCCTTGGTTTCATACCCTTAATCATTTTTGTTGACCTTCTCTGTACCTTAGTGAGGCATGATTTCCCTTTACCAAAAGCAGTTTTGACTCTTCCTCAACAAATTGTGTTAATCTGTGTGTCTGATAATTCTTTTCTTTACTATAGTTTCAACCTTTTATTTTGGGGAGAGGTATTTTTCTCTTCTTCCACTGTTGCTGCTGCTGTCTTTCCCCTATTTGGCCTATTTCTTTGGGTATGCCTAGAAGCTTATTTCTTCACAGGCCCCCTGTTATCTTTGGGTAGCCCAATATTCCTGGGGAAAGGAACATTTTCTTTTCTTTCCTCCTCCAACCCCAAATTGTTGAAATAGTAGCAATAGCTTCTGCTCTTCTGGCAGCTTATGCAGTCCTTGGTGCGGTTTCCCCGCCCATGCTGATAAAGTTGAGCAGAGGGTAGTCTCTCTGGAGCCCCTAAATATCTTAAATTAACTTGTAGAAAAACAATCAACTCACCCTGACTTTCACTTGTATGAAGTGAGGGTATTTTTTTAAAGCTGACTTCAGTGCTAATTCATTTGCTCCCCCTAGCTGCAATAAAACATGATGATAAAATACCTGTTTTTAATGTGATCCTCACTCTGAGCTGTAATTAGACGTAGTACCCTGCTTTTTTCTAAAATGTTTCCTACTTCTTTTGATCTGAAGGTACTGTACTTCTAAAACAGACTCTAATTGTACACTAACATTCTCTGTAAAATTCTTCCTGAGCTGATAGTTCTTTCTTAAGCATCATGGTCTCTTGTGTTCGCATTTACCATAATTAACACTTCAGCCAGTTTATTCATGAGTTCATTTTTATCCTTCCTTCCAGAATCTCTGATATTGTAGATACTCAGAGATATCTTTGCATATTTTTGAGTTTTCTTTGTTTCTTTCTTTCCTAAACTCCGTAGGGCAGGGCTGAATAACAGTCCTTCATAAATAATCTCTTCAAAATCCTAAATTACGTTGATTGCCATCTGCTGTAATGTACCTTTGAAGCCTCAGATGTGTCCTTCTTTACAGTAATGTGATTATTACAAATGCAGACAAGTTTCCAACTGTTGGTCTAATGTTATTCCCATCAAATGCCAGGAAAATGTTATGTTCTTCAGCCCAATACCAGGGCCGTAGTCAGGACAGGGTGAACATGGTAGCCACATAGGGCACAAAGCTGATGGGAGAGGAGGCAAAAAAATGGAGTGGACAAAAAAAATGGTAGGGGGTAGAGCCCTGCAGTGGTACTGGGATCCGTGGGTCCAGTTATCATCCCATGCCACCCTTCCTTCTGCGCTGCTGGCAGCACTGCCTTCAGAGCTGGGCAGCCAGAGAGTGGCAGCTGCTGGTTGGGACGTTCGTGTTGTTTGCGGCGTGGGAGGACTGTTTTTCTTTATCCCGCTCCCATCCCACCCTCCAGTACCTGCTCCCAGTGCTCCCACATTGCTTGTTGGCTTCTTATCCCACTTCTGCAATCATGGCAGCGGGACCTGCGGGATCCCAGTCCCACTGCCCTCCAGGATTGGGATCCTGTAGGACCTGCTGCCTTAATAGTGGGAGTGGGATAAAAATTCAACAAATAATGTGGGAGAGGGTGGGAGTAGGTATTGTGGGGCAGGATGGAAGCGGGATTAAAAAAAATAGCCCTAGGCAGGACTCTAGTTGGGGGCACAAATATGCTTGCTCGTCTCAGGCACTAAAATCCGTAGTAATGGCACTACCTACTACCTTGCTTATTCTCTTTAATGCCACCATTTTCAAGTCACTTAACTGTGCCTCAGTACTTGGCATTTGTATAGTGGCTCACATCTGAGGATTCCAAAGCATTTTTAAGCATTAAATAATTAAGACTTTATTATTTTTGTGAGTACCCACAGTGTTGCTAACTCTCACAGTTTTCTCTCAAGTCGCATTACAATTTGTGTTTTTCTTAATCTCGGCTACTGGAATCAAATGAATATGTGAGAATCTGAGTTTTCATTTAAAAAAATGGTTCTAGCCCTCATGGTTGTGGCGAAAAGCATGAAAATGTGATCCCACTGAATTCGAATGGCTCAAAACCCAGCAGCTAAATGAAAACTCCCAATTTGTCTTTAAAATTATTTCCGAATAATTCTCATTATTTTTTAACATTTGGGGTTGTCAGTATTGTATCCACTTTGCAGCTGGCTAACCTAAGCCACAGAATTAAGTAACTTACACAGCAAGGCACAACAAGACAGCGCAAAAGCCAGACATAGAAGGCAGAAGTACCTAACTGGAGTACCTTATGTCCTGTTCATATTCTACTTTCCATGAACCCTTTATTTTTGGATAATTTGTAGTCTGGTAGCACCTAGAGGCCCCGTTATGCTTGGCACTGTATAGTTTTATCCACAATCACTCACTTGTCTTTCTCCAAGCAGATATTTCCGTTTACACTTCTTTTTGGGCTATAGTTTCTGACACAGGAACTGAAGCTAAAGACCTAAGATAATTAAACTGTTCCAACTGTTGAGCACCATCTGAGCTTCTATCTATCTAATCTATCTTTTCCATTGTATATTTGCAAATTCCTTTTGAATGGTCAATACAATAATAAAATTACTCTCTTTACAAAATAAGTGTGAATAATGAACCCTATGTTGCAGTATTTCACTTTTTTTTAATCTCCTCCCTCAACTGTTCTGCTATAGCCTTCTCTCACTGTTATCATCTATGATAGAGGAAAAGGTTAGAAGAGGCTGTCCCAATACACATTTAAAACATTGTTCAGTCTTATGATAAAAATGTATGTTTGCCCAAATTTTTGGATATTTTAAAGAAATAACTTCAACCCCTCACACCTCTCCCTCAGTATCATATTTTTAATCTAACTGAAGCAAAAACATTTCTATGAGTAATTGAATAGAATTGATTTTGGCGTGTTAATCTTGATGATCTGCCCAGTGTTATAATGTTAAAGAAGAAAAACCTGCCATATTTGGGTGATCACACCAAAATAGCAGCTTGTGTTTACATTTTCACACTCTTAGAGGTGAACAGTAGAGACATATGAATGACTGCTTTATGTTCATTGTTCCTGTATAATATACACAAAATACTTGCTCGTGCACACACAAACAGGTTTCACATATGCACCTATTCACAGCTTGGAATGTGAAAACTTAAACACAAGGCATTCTTTGGGAGTTGTGAGCCACTGCTCTGTGTTTATTTTAATTACTAGAAAAATTAAGCAGACTTTTAGGAATAAGTGTCAACAATTAGTCTGCTGCCCAATAGACAATAGACACTGCAGTTCTGAGTTATCTTTTGAACTGTTCTTCTATTCTTTTGTCTAGTTCTCTGCACCATACCCTCCTCTTTTGTTTGTTACTGTTTCAAACAGTCACTATTTCTCACAAGTGTGGAACCTTCTCAAATACAGACAGCTTTGGTGTGGGCTTATTTTTTGAGGCATATCCTGTATAATTTTAACCCTACAGTTTGCCTCTCCTTTGAATCTCCAAGGAGCAGATTGTACAGGAATACATTGCTTGCCAGTAGTTACACATTAATATTTGCATTGCCCCGGATTGCTGGGGAATAGGATTTTCCCCAGGCTTCTGACATCTTCTATTTCCTTCCTCTTAAGTTTTTTAACACTTGTTCATAGCTCATTCTCTCCTGTCATAAATTTTATTTCCGCAAAAGTATCAAGTGATTTCTTGAAATTAAGGTGGTACGCGAGACTGCCGCTTCTGAAAATCTGATATAGGATGATTAGGCATTATAGAAAGTTTCAACAGGACTAGATAAATGGCAGTTTGCTAGACCTCAAGAACTTCAGGAACCCTGTTATTTCTTCAGTTGTGAATGCAACTCCCATTATCTATTAATCAGGTCCCAGAGTTTTATGATCAATTTCCTAGACATCTTCATGACATAGTAAAACATTTATTACAGCATCCCTTTTTATAAAAATACCTTAAGAGTCCACAAAACTAAGCACAAATTATTGAATTTTGATATATATTTATCTCCTTGTACTCCCTGTATACCATTATGACGATTTACAAATCAGCGAATGTATCAGTTGTATTATTTTTAATGGCTTCCTTTGCCCATTTTTTAATCTTGCAATTGGAGATGAGTACTGATCTTGAAATGGCAGGATAGTCCTGATATTTCAGTTGAAGTTGCCAACCTCAATCACATTCAGAGCATTCAAGCAAGTATATTTTAATTATTTGAGGCCTTGTGTTTCTTCAGTGTTTCATTTTCTTGAAATCAAATGTTTTAATGACTAGTAGTCTCTTTTGCCATATCATGAATACATCCTGAGCTATTTTTGAATCCTTCAGTGCAAAACTGATCAACAGGTGGGCACAAACTGGAAGTAGAAGCAATTGGAGATGTTGTGGTAGGTCACACACCACCTCCTGAGAGCAGCACAGTCCCCGGTTTGCTAGATCTTACAGCAGGAGTCTGGGTACAGGAGGGAAGAAGCCTTCCCCCCTTGCTTTGGCAGCTGCTTCCCCACTCCCCTGCCCACTCATTCCATCTTTTTACTCTCTACTTGAGCAAGGCATGGTTCTAAGGCAGAGCAAGGGTCTCTTCAAGGAAAAGCCATGGGACCTCCAAACTTTGGAACTCTGATAGCGAGAATCGTGTTCTTATATTGCACACAGTCTTGTGGATTAGATTCTCCAGGTCAGTCGCATTGTCCGGCTATCCCGAAAGAAGGATAGGAGACACTTGATATGGATTTAATCAGGCTGCAACTTTACTATTAGATGTCTGAGACTACCGGGCAGATAAAAGTGTACAGTGCAACTCCAGGTTCATTCAAATAACTACCCAGGGCTTCCATCAGCCCCACTTAATTTTCCATCTAGGTCTTCCAGCCAACTCATGGCTTGGACCTTACCATCTCCCACCCTCACCCCCCAGTAGGAGGAGTAAGATGGGCTATAAGAAAGGGGAGTTGGCTCCCTTCTGTACTAATCATAGGAGCCCTGAACCACTCCTCGTTTTGTTCCTTTAATCAGCACCTCCTTTTCAAGTCCTTTACCAGGCCATTTATCTGGTTACTGGATGCTTCCCTATGGAGTACCTGCACTGGACATCTGCCCCACACTTACAAAACAAGTTGTAACATATAGCCTAAACCCCCTTTCCTCCTCACCATAATAGGTCCTCCCTGACACCCGATGTGGGGAAGGCAAAAAACCCGATTCCACCTATGTCAATATGGTGGTGAGGGAAAAATTCCTTCCCTAAAAAGGAGTGACAATGCCCATAGCAGGTCCTAACTGAACCTGATATTTGCATCTCGAGGGGTGGGAGAGTGAGTGCTGCCTTGCTTGCTGCCTCTAAAGCACTGCTACCTTCCTGCAGCAAGCCTGGACAACGTGTCCCTCACACCCTGGCTTCAGGAGTGGTTACTTACACAAAATTTGGTAATTAGAACAATCTGCCTGCCATTTAATTTTGTTGTATAAATCTAGTCTTTAATCATAGGGTATTATGCATTAAATGTGATGTATACTTAGGCTTGATGTATGCTAAATGATATGGTTCACAAAGTTTTGTTTGGAAAATAAATATCACAACTTTTTCCTTTAGTTGTTATTCCAGCAGAACCACAATACGCAGAGAAAATGGGAAAACAGATATTATAGCATACCTAGGACTGTTTATAGATGCCCAGGTTTATGTCTAAATCAAGTGTCTGAGGTAGTTTTTGTGAGCTATGTGGTTTACATTAATAGAATGTTTTTCTTTTTTCAGATTTCCTGAAATGCAGTATTTCCAACAAGAATGCGTGAGAAAAATTCTTACAGATGTTCTGTTCTGTTATGCTAGAGAAAATGAGCAGTTGCTTTATAAACAGGTAATGAAAATATCGTACAGGTGGCATCCATTGACTCAACATTTTCTATAGAGCTTGACAAATGATTGAACAATAATGTAGGTTTTATTGTATCCAAAGTTGTATCATAATGCTTAAGTAATCAAAGAGCTACTTGTCAGCTGCACGGTAAGAAAATTCAAGCACATGTGCTTCCTTCTCATGATAAGACATTCCCTCAAATTGTCTTCTGTAAGCTGCTAAATCTTATCTTCCAACTTTTCTGAATATGTTTATTAATCTCTTTTAAACCAAAAGCTTTTCTGGGCTTAGATGGATAAATACTGTATATATGCACCACCGTTAAAATGTATGATACTGAATAACAATATAAAAAAGTTGAAGGGTTGATAGGGGATAATCAAGCAGTTTTACAACATACATAACATTTGAAACTCTTCTCTGGTTTCTACAACATGATGCAGATATACTATATGTTTGCTGTTTGGCCCTTGACCATATACTACAGCACCAAAATATGATGCAGTATAGTGGGTGCAGTTGAAAAGTTTTAAATCTTTTTATCAATATATATGTTAATATGAGTTTCATTATATTACTAGATAGAATATCTACTAAAACCAATAGTCTCTTACTGTTAAAAGGTAAAAGATAACATTTCAAATGCACCAATTGTGCATTCCTTTTAAGATGAAAGTTAAATTCAGCATTTGCTCTTAAGGTTTTAAAATGAGCATAATGTTTAAATGCTTTAACAAGCCTCATGTACAATACTGAAATAAACATAGAAATCAGAATATTTTATGTTTACTTTTGGAGTAATTTAACATATGTGCTGAGACTAAGAACTAAGTGACTATGAACAAGGACTAAACTGTCGAGAAACTTTACGTAGACAGAAAGTGATTTATGACAAAAATGCAGAGTTGCTGTAAGCATACAAATCTTTATAACATAGTGTATCCTTTCACACATTCTGCAACCACTCCATCCCCAAGCTAGGAAATTATTTGTGTCTCATGAAAAGATCCGCGTATTTGAGTCGAAGCAGCAACTTATCAAGAACTGTCTTGTAGATGGTATCGAAAATCAAATATACACTTAACAAAAGCAGCAAATCTCTATCAGCTGGCAATTTTTTATTTTTGATCGACTCTGAGTAGAGAGCTACCTTGTGTCATGGAGAGAAAAAATTAGATCAGCAAGCTGTATTTTTCAGGGCACTGTTGTGGAAAACACTCCAACAATACCCAGCCTTCCACATTTCTAGTGAATATAACCCAGAGTATATGTGATGAGGAGGTGATGGGGGAGATGGAAGATCACATTCTAGCTAATTTAGTGCATCATTTATTAAACAAGAAGTATAATTTCACTCTTTGATATGACTTAAAAGGACTTAATTACCCCCTGCTTTAAAATCCTGTAGATTCCTTACAGAGAAATAATACCTTGCTACGTAAGGCTTGAATATTTAGCTAGATCAAATTAAAAAAAAAACCACACTGAGTTTCATCACAAGCTGTTAAAGCTATTATTTTGTACTAGGTGACACCCCGTTTAACATAGACCATATTGTTAATAGTTATGGGATTTTATTGAATTAATGAGACTGTTATCATGTAGTAGAGTGTCTTGCTGAGTTAATTGAAACTGCAGAGATTATATAAATGGTATTAATGAACTTTGACTGCCTGATGCCTCGGCTTTAATAAAGACTTCTTGGTGGGCTAAATGAACATAGGCAGATAAAAGAACAGGTTCAATTTTGCGAGCCTACAGGCTGTTGAGAAAGAGAACTTCTTTTTACCTCTGTTTTTGACTGGTGTCACTTCAACAGTGTAGTCATTTCAGAAGAAGGTTGCCACGAGAGTAAAAGGAGGGGTAAAGGGCAGAAAATAAAATGAATTGGAATGATGAAAAATGGCTAGTATCTATGACAAGTATTCAGTGCAGTAGCCAAGAATTGTGGTGCTGTGCCAAAGTCACCAAACAGCCAACTAATCTTTCTCTTCTTTGTCCCTTCTTTTTCCACTCCCACTACTATCACCACTACTTGTTTCCAGGATCTGCATTCTTGAATCAAGAATGCCTCCACAAAACTATCATCAATAATAACCATCTTTTCTTTGTATTCTTGGCCCTCTTGCCTGTAGATTACTTTCTCTTTCAAAGCCCCTGTCAGTACTGTGTCAAAGACTAGCTGACAAGAAGTACTGCGTGTGTGGTGAGGTCAGCATATAATTTTTGGTGTCTCTTAATCCTGTCAAATACCTGTCCATGATAATCCACTCATTCAGCCTTGCTTATTTCATTTTGTTTCTAGGAAAGAAGCCAATCCTAAAATAGGTTCAGCTGATACAAAACATAGCGCTGATCTGCTTAGCAGTTAGAGTTGCACTAACACATCACTCAAGTGTTCCATGCTGGCTCCCAAGGAAACCACAAAGTCCAGTAGAATGTTTTTACCTTGATAGTCAAAGCCCTTCACGGGACTGGCCCTAGCTACCTTTAAGATCATCTCTGCCTTTGTGATCATGATCTCCCATGACAGCTACATTCCTTGGTACATTGCAACAGTTAACTGGTTAACTGGTAGGAGAAGATTCATACATGCAGTAGGTAACATTTTTACTGGACCTAAATTATGGAAGTCAATCCTTTAAGAAATTGGTGTAATAACAAGTTTTAGAACTAAATACAAATGACAGACCTTTCTCTCAGTTTCTACACACCAAACACCTATTTGTACACAAATGTAAACAAGCAAACAAAAACCTTTTATGTTAATGAAGCTATTGCTCTGAAAGGCTTGTGTGAAAGAACAAGAGAACTTGTTATTAGTTTTGGGTTTAAATGTTTGGGAGGCACCCTTGGTCTCTAGTGACTTGGGTCCATATAAACCTAGCTAGATTGTAGATTTCCAAGGTCTGGAACAGTGTTATACCTCATCAGTTGTACAAGTGGTCAAGTTCACAGCTTTTAATTGAAACTGTTACTGTACTTAAACATTTAATTCACAATATCAGCAAAGTTTTACAATGCTTTCTTACAAGGAGCAATTTGTATGTTTGTTCAATGTGTGTGTGTGTGTGTGTGTGTGTGTATATATATATATGTATATGTATATATACACACACACACACATTGAACAAACATACAAATTGCTCCTTGTAAGAAAGCATTGTAAAACTTTGCTGATATTGTGAATTAAGTGTGTGTGTGTGTGTGTGTTCGTAGTAGGTTTTATTGTCTCTTTTTGACCAATATAAAGTAAGATTTTATTTGACTAGCAAAATATATTACTCTCCCCAGTCATATTTATGGGTGATAGAATTTTGCAAAACAGTAATAAAGACTTTTAAGATTTAAACATCAGTAGATCTTTGATTTTCTAAAAAGCATTGGTATGTGTAGAAGTATAAAGCGAGTATATTTGTTTTTCATACAAATATGTTAAAATGATCATTAACATTATCTTCAAAAGGCCGTACAAATTTGGGTGCCAAAATGCTGGCTCTAGTTAATTGAAGAGAAATAAAATAATTAAGCCAGGCCATTGGGTCAACCATTGTTCACTCATACTTTTATTGTCTTTTTCAGTATAATGTTGAAATGTATCAATTTGTATTTCATTTCTAGAAATGCCGTATTTCTGGTTTTCTTTTAAAACCAGAGACTGCATTATGAAATCAGCATTTTGCTGTTGTTGGCAAGTGTCATAAAATTATCCGAATTCTGTCAACTCTTTTATTAACACTAAAAAGTTCTAGGAAACTGTTGATGTACTGTAGAAAAATATGTGTATATAATACACTAGTGGCTTCTACTACCAAGCCAAAAAGCTCTAAATGTTTAAAGTACTCTTTTAACTGAAGAACAGAGGTGTCTTTTTGAAATCCTGATATTTTATCATCCATTTGCTCTTTTACTGTTTTATGTGGATAGTCTTAATGATTAATGATTTTCTTTAATGATTCTGCTTTATTTGCAAGTTATTATGCTATAATATTGGGAAATTGTGTGCTATGCTGGGCTCTTATCTTCTATAACTAATCCTATCTTATGTCCTTTTATATTCTTACTCTGTAGTTTGTATGTTTAATTTTTTGGTAGTCAGTTTGTGTTAGACAACCATTCTCGGCAGCCTCATTTCTCTTACACAATTTTCATATGTATGGGGAGATAGAAGATTTGGACAATAGTAGATTTTATATTTATGCTTAACTTTTAGGGGGTGGGAAGTCAATAAAATTACAGCCTATGTAGCCTGCAGTTTATCTCAGTATTTTTAGCAGTTTTGTCCATCTTCCTCTCTCTGGTCCTCCCAAACTCTCCTTTCTCTTCCCCACTCCCATGCTGCAGATCTATACCTCTCTCCCAAACCTGGTGGTGCTAACTAGTGATCTTCTCACAAGTCTTGCCATATTTGATAATTTTCTGAAGGCACCCATTCATGGAATAATCAAATGCTTTAATTAAAAAAAACCACCCAAACATAAATTTCTAATCCTCATTGTTACAGAGAAAAGCTTGAAAACATTACCCAAATGTTCCCTAAAAGCTCAGAAATCGGAAGGCAAAGAGAAACCCCTCCAAATTTATTGTTTAAAAATCTTATGATTGGGGAGGGAGGGCTGACTCATGATTTTTGAATGTATGGGATTGGTAATACTATAACCTCTCTCATAAAACCTGCTCTCCAAATATCTCTGTCCTTTTCAAGGGCCACCCCTCTCCCTACAATATCCTGCTCCTTTGTGTTCTAGGAGTACGTATTGAAGAGGAAATTTCTTTTCAGCATACTACTGCTGTTCTATTCTGGTACCCCTACACTCTACAGATGACCTTCTCCTCCTTCTGTGAGGCTGAAGGGACCTATCTGGTGGTTCTGGGCTCCATGTGGTTTAACTGGCTGTGGCACATCCATCCACATGAATTGCATCAACTTGTGGCAGGACGCTGGAATGGCAGTTTAGTGAAGCGGTCAAGAAGGTGATTTGTGGTCCTGTCTGAGTCAGATAGTCTCGTGACTGGCATTCAAGAAATCTACGTACACTCTAGGAATTTTAGGGAACTTAACACTGAATATCCAATTCTTAATATCCAATTGTCCCTGAAAAAGAATGGTGGATTAAATGTCTAAGTGAGCTGCATGAGAAATACAGTAATAAACATATTTATGGAATTACACCTTTTAATATATTTCATGTGTGCTAATGTGTCTGACTGAACCAGTACTGCAGGTATTTTCTCTCACACTGCATCTGTTTCTACAGAGGGTTGCTTTTTTTCTTTTTTTTTTCTTCATTTTAAAAATTAAGGCTGGAATCATCAAAGGGGCCTAAGGGAGTTTAGGCTTCTTTGAAGAACCAGCTTGACACCCTAAGTATCTCTGATTGTGGTGGAGGAGAAGGGGAAGCCTTTCAGATGTAACCTCAATAGGTACAAATAGAGGCAGAAGCAATAATTTGGGAGAGGTTTGCTTTGTCTTTTTAATCTCTTTAATGAGGTGTAATCTTTTTCAGCCAAGTGATGACAATTTAAAATGTCAACATAATGAGGTATTTCACTGCTGATCATTCTATCCAAAACATTCATCTGATCTGAGATTGTGGGAGGAGTTTGAATAGGGCACCATCACTAATTCGACCTCTACACATTCTTGACTCAGGGTTTTTTGGTTTTGCAGTGTAGATTCCAAATATCTGAAATAGAACAATACTAAAGTTTTGCCATGTATTGGCTGGCAAAGGTTTTATACATCTTTCCATACAAATCCTTCAATATAAACATAATGAAGATACTTTAAAAAAAAACCTTTAGTTGTGGTCTCCATAGGCATGGATATCTCATTTTCTAGTTCCCCAAATGACTGCCTTTGTTTTTTCCAAAGGCTACTGAGATCCCAATTTTGGAACATTATCAAATAAAAGTCAGTTTAGATTTCATAATTTATCCTTATTGCAGATCTTGATACTGTAGCTCATGATTGTAATTATCATAAATAAAATTCATATTTATGAACATAGATCTTGGAGTAACTGCCAGGTGCGGGTTTGTCTACTGTTGCCAAATTGTTGTCTGTTATGTTATAAAAAGGGAGAATAACTTGCTTCCCATATTTTATAGGTGAATAAACACTTAGATTTAATGAGAATTTAAAACAAAACCCATTGATTATGAATCAATTCTAAGAATGTAAATTTTCTTTCTTTTCATTATGCTGCTGCTGCTAATACTATTGGCTGCTGGATGCTGAGGTGGAGCATTACTATGCTGGTGCATGAATGAAACATCTTACTGTACATCTGTTTCCTTTTAATTTTTAGGGTATGCACGAACTTTTAGCACCTATAATCTTTATCCTGCATTGTGACCACCAAGCATTTTTACATGCGAGTGAAGCTGCACAGCCAAGGCAAGTGTTGTATATTTATCCACGTAATATAGAAATTGTCACATTTTTCCATATTATTGTAGAGTTAAGAATTAACTGTATCTTCTGTAGAATTAACATATTGGCTTTAAGGTCTATCCAAATAAAACAGATAGTTAAGTTTTCTTTTATTAGTTTTTTGTTTTATCATGATTAACAGGTTAATCTTTGAGATGTATTAATTGCCCCGTACCTCCATGAAAATCAAAAGTAACTCATAAAGGGGCTTTCTGGAGAAGAAGTAATTCTTACATTTTAGTCAGTGAAAAAAGAAAGAGGGATCAACCAGAGGAAAAGTATCAACTTAAAACCGGTACATATACTATTTTCACTGCATTGTACAAGACCCAGATGTGCTTTAATCTCTGTCATTGTGGAGAGAGGTAAATCAAAGAAGTCCAGTCCAGGAATGGATAAGTTCTGTATCAACATTTTCTTCTCATACCTTTAAATAATCACTATAGAAAAAAATTGCAGTGATCGATAACTCTTTCATTCCATACAAGATTTTTAATAGCTATATTATGTGACTGTCATTTAACTTTAAAGTAATATTAAGTTTAGGCATTGTTTCTCCATTTCATTAAAATAGTGTACACATAAATATTGCAACACACATGATTGTCCCTCAACTAAATTCAAATGCTTTTTATTCTCTTGCTCCATGAATAAGGTTTACTTGTTTTTTTTAACAAGTTGCCTGCTTGAATCACTTAGTGTTGTGCAGCCATATTTTGCAGTTGTCTTCCTTTTGGGACCCAGCTGCATTAATATAATTTAATTACCCCTGTTATAACATAACCTCTCTTAGCAATACTTAACAAGATTGTCTAAGATCAGTGTTAGCATAGGGATGGAGTGTGCTTACATGTATTTGTTTTTACTCAGTGTCTATCTTTAGAAATCCTGAAGTTGCATTACAAGATGCTCTTCAGTGGAAAGTAAGCTTGCCGGATGCTCAGAGTAACCACATAATATGCATAGCATCCCATTCCATCCCCACTGAAAAGGGAGCTAGGCAGCAAAGTAGATGGATAAGAATACTGTCACTGATTAATTGCTGTTAAAATACAATAAAAATAGAAGCTATTAAAACAAAATAAATTAATGTTTTCATATTGCATATTTGACCGATAACCATATTTTTTTTGTTTTGGACAAACAGTGATAGATTGTGCAGTAATCAATTAGTCTAGATCAAGCATATTAAAATAATACATTGTGACATTCAGTAATTTGTTATTTGGAATAATTAGATGGTTACTTCATTGTAGCTCAGACAAGGCAGCTAATTTGTTTTTGATCTTTATAGAAAGGAAAGACTTCATTTGTTCAATGGAGTTACTCTTTTTAATTAAAAAAAGGCTAGTTTTTCTCATTTGCACTTTATATAAAGTTGGCTTATAAGTACATAATAGTACATGAGGAACATTGACCAAAAATAAATATTCAAATTTTGATTGTTCGCTCTTGGCTGTTTCAGTGAGGAAATGAAAGCTCTTTTGAACCCTGAATATCTGGAACATGACGCCTAGTAAGTTTTAACAACTTCCTGTTGTGTTTACATTTCCTTTACTTCTGCGGGCAATGTATTATTTAACATCAGATTTCCATTTTTTCCTCTCAGTGCAATGTTCACACATCTTATGAAAACTGCAGAACATTGGTTTTCGACATTTGAACATGACATTCAGAAGGTAAAAATTGTTTTTAAAATATATATTTATAGTATTTGCAAGTGAACATGCTTTAACACAGCAAAATGAAATAAGTTGAAAGTAAGTCATCTCCTTAATTAAATAAAAAATAAATTCCTTGTAGGTTTCCTGAGTGTCCTTGTAGGTAGTAATTTCTTGTAGGTTGCCTCACTTGTATAAAGTTGTCTAGTTGACTACTTGTGTTGTATATTGTAATTCAGTTTACAGTTTGATCTGCAATAATGGTGATCATTATGTAGAGTAAGCAGATGTTTGTCTTGAGTTTGTTCTGGGCAGAGTCTTCTGTCTTGCATACCGTTGTTGCCCTGACCTCCCTCTAATGATGATGGTGTGTTCACCTATTTAAGAAGGAGAGAGTGTGCAAAACGGGATGGGGAGTGGCACTCTGTGTGAGAAATGGAATTACCTGTTTTGAGTCACTGATAACTCAGAAGAAATTTGAATGCTTATTGATCAATGGGAACAAGATGATAGTTTTGTAAGGAGGCAATCTACAATGTGTCGGGGGAAAAAGCTGTGTGATCATAGGAGACTTCAGTTTGAGTGACATATGCTGGAGGTCTCCTGCTGCCAATACTAAAATATCCTTGGAATTTTTAAACATTATATGTGACAGTTTCATAACTCAAAAAGTGTTGCAGCCAACATGAGGGAATTCTTTGTTGTCCAGCTATAGTGAAAGAAGGACAGGATACACTCGATATGATTTTAATCAGGCAGCAACTTTATTATCTAGGACTGCCTGACAGGTAAAGGGCACAGTGCCAGTAACCCCAAGTTCATTCAATAACTACCTGGGGAGCTTCCGCCAGCCCCCTGTCTTTTTCCATCCAGGTCCCCTAGCCAACCTTTTGCTGGGATCTTCCTATCCTCCCTACCACATAGGAGGTTAAGTGGGCTATAAGAAAGGGGGTGGGCTCCCTTCTATACCATTCATAGGAATGCTGCACACCCCTGCCCTGTTCTGTTCCTTTAACCAACACCTTTTTAAGTCATTTATCAAGCCATTTATCCAGTGACTGTGTATACCTTCCTTGTGAAGTACCTGCACTGGACATCCGCCCCACACTTACATAATGAATTGAAACATATTAGCCTAACTCCCTTCATGCCTCACATCAACGAAGCCCTCCCTGAACCCAATGTGGGAAAGACGAAAAAACCTCTCCTGCACCTAGGTCAATCTGGTGATGAGGGTAAAAATTCCTTCCCAGCTCCCTTAAAAAGAGGTGGCTAGTGCAATCTCCACAGCAGGTCCTGACCAAACTGGTATTTTGCACCTAAAGGGCGGGGGGGTGGATGCTGCCTTGCCTGCTTTGTGGAACAGGACACCTGGGCTTGCCCCCTTTTAAATCCTTCTGCCCTTCCGGTCTCAGAGGATGAATCAGTGTCACAACCCTGATCCATTCCTCGCTTTTGCATCAGCTTCTGATATCTCCCCTCCACACCCACCCACCCATAGCACACTGTTCCTCTTCCCTCAGACAGTCAGATAATATTCCCCCTCCCCCACTTAAAGGAGCAGTGCGGTCATTAGACCTTATCCTAGCAGATAAAGAGGAATTGATCACAGAACTAAAAATTAATTGTAGTTTAAGTACAAGTGATCATGACGTGATCACATTTATAACATGCAAGCACAATAAAATCAAGACTAGTAACATGTATATACTTGTACTTTAATAGCTCCAAATTCACAAAGCTGAAAACCATTAGGAGCCAAATCAGTTGTGAGGAAGAATTTAATCAGAAAAATGTGAATGATCATTGGAAGTCATTGAAAAACACCTTACTAGATTCCCAAAAAGCCACAATTGAGGAAGAAGGTCATACTGATTAATAAGTTGTTTTGGGTTTAGAAGGGAAGTGAAGGCAGCTGTAAAAATTAAAAAATAATATACAGGTATAACAAATGGAAAAAAGGGGACGTTTACAGTAATGAATTTTAATCAGAAATTAAGAATTGTAGAAAATTGATAAGGGAAGTCAAGGGATACAAGGAGAAATATATGGGAGCAGAGTTAAGAACAATAAGAGAGGTTTTTAATATATTATGAACTAAAGAATCTTGCTAATGATATTGGTCCCTTACTAGATGAAAATGGTAGAATTATCAATAATAATGTAGAAAAGTCAGAAATTTTCCATAAATATATCTGTTCTGTGTTTGGGGGGAAACAGATGATAGTCTCATCAACTAACGATAACTCTTTCCATTCCACTAGTACCACTGAAGGGTGTTAAACAGCAGCTACTGTTAGACATTAAATGTTAAACATTTTAAAATCCACAGGTCCAGATAGCTTGCATACAGGAGTTTTAAAAGAGCTGGTTAAGGACTTCGCTGAAACATTAATATAGATTTTCAATAAGTCTTGAAGCACTGGGGAAGTTCCAAAAGACTGGAAGAAAGTTAATGTTATGGCAAGTTTTAAAAAGGATAAACAGAATGACCCAGGTAATTAATGGCCTGTCAGTCTGACATCAATCCCAGGCAAGATAGTGAAGTGACTGATACAGGACTCAATTACTAAAGAAGTAAGGTAATATAATTAATGCAACCCAACGTGGATTTATGGGAAATAGATTCTTCAGATTAACTTGATATCTTTTTTGATGGGATTACAAATTTGGTTGATCAAGGTAGTCGTGTTGATGTAATAAGACTTCTGTAAGACGCTTGTTTTGGTACCGCACAATATTTTAATTAAAAAACTAAAACAATATAAAACTAACATGGCACACATTAAATGGGTTAAAAGATGGCTAACTGATAGGTCTCAAAATGTAATTGTAAATGGAGAATCATCATTGAGCCAGTGTGTTTCCAGTGGGGTCCCACCTGGATTGGTTCTTGGCTCTGTGCTACTTAACATTTTTAACAGTGACCTGGAAGAAAACATAAAGTCCTCACTGATTAATTTTTCAGGTCACACAAAAATTGGGAGAGTGGTAAATGACGGAAGAGAACAGGTCACTGATTCAGAACATTCTGGATCACTTGGTAAACTGGGCACAAGCAAATAATGTGTTTTAATATGGCTAAATATATACAAGAATGTAGGCCATACGACAGGATGGGGAACTATATACTGGGTAGCAGTGACTCTGAAAAAGGTTTGGAGATTCTTGGTGAATAATCAGCTGCACATGAGCTCCGAATGTGATTATATGGCCAAAAAAGCTAATGTGATCCTGGGATGCGTAAACATCTCAAGTAGGAGGTTATTTTACCTCTGCATGTGTCACTGGATGACCACTGCTGGAATACTATGTCCAGTTCCGGTGTCCACAGTTCAAGAAAGATGTAGATAAATCTGAGAAGAGCCACAAGAATGTTTGGAGGATTAGAAAACATTCCTAATAATAGACTCCAGGATCTCAATCTATTTGGCTTAACCAAGAGAAGGTTAAGGGGTAACTTGATTACAGTCTGTAAGTACCTATGTAGGGAATAAATATGTAATAATGGCCTCTTCAAGCTAGCAGACAAAGATATAATATGATTCAATGGCTGGAAATTGAAGCTAGCAAAATTCAGACTGGAAGTAAGGTGTAAATTTTGAATGATGAAAGTAATTAACCATTGGAACAATTTTTAGCAAGAGTCATGGTAGATTCTTCATCAGTGATGACAAGACTGGATGTTTTCTGAAAGATTTGCTCTAGGAATTATTTTGGGGAAGTTGTGTGACCTGTGTCGTACAGGAGATCAGACTAGATGATCATAATGGTCCCTTCTGGCCTTGGAATCTATGAATGAATCTATGAAAAACTTTGACCTCAGTGCATAGTCAGAAGTGTGAGACCTCCATAGCTAAGCAGGTGTCTCTAGTTATCTGCTGTTTCATTCCTGTCTAAATATTGTCTCCAGTGATGTTTCCTTTTGGGCAAAAGTTCCTCCTGTATTGATTTCTGTAGCATTAAGTTCTTGGCTCTTTGCTCTTTTCTGTATTTCAGCATCATCTTGCCACATGATATTAAATGGTTCACAGTTTTACAGCACCTTTAATAACTCCTGTCTGTCCACCTTGACCTAGTGTCCTCATGGCTTCATGAAAATACCCTTTTGATAAATGTTTCCAAAGTTGAAATATTACACTTCAACAAGAAGATCATGCTCAAGCAAACTGTATCCTCTCCTTTTCTCGCCTCAGCTCAGATTTCAAATTTGCCTTCACTCTCGGTAACTTGATAACACAGCACTCTCCTTCTCTTCTTCCCTCAACACCCTCATCCACAGTTACTTATCTCCACCCCCAAGACACGGCGAGTGTATCTTTGCTTAACTCCTGATCTGTGCCTTCCCCCCCTCTCCTCTTAACTACTGAATTTTTTGTTACCCCTCTTCTTCCCTGGTTTTTGCTCTTCAGACTTGGACTTTTCTGCGTATTTTAATCACATGTATAAAGCTGGGCTATATATTACTTCATTAATCAACTCCATTTAGTTGCTTATTCATTTCAAAATCTAATTAAAACAATGCCAGGCCCTTGACAGAGTCTCTATAGTCTACCTGTTGTATCTTGGTCTTTGTGTACTTTTACCCGAGCAGCCTTTGCTCATGCAGCACAGACCTCCTTTCTCATCCTCATTACGCAACAAAATTCTTGCATCTTCCTACCCCATGGACTCTCTTTTCACACAAAGGGTTTTTTCCCCCCTTTATATTTGGCTCTTAATTTCTTTCTTACCTGATTATGTATTTAACTCCCTGGAGTGTTTCAGGACAGTTTGTATGAAAGACACTATGCGAAATGTAGTCATGCTCTGTATGACCCAAACCCATTAATAAATCACTTCCTGAGAGACCTTCAGTTTTGGGTTCAGAATTTGTCAGAACAAACTGTTGTTTTCTGGGTGCCTGATGGTATGCACTTAAACCTATATTTAGGCACATAAATAAAAGGGTGTGTTTCAAAAGGGTGGTGTTCACCCACAGTTCCCATGAAAGCTACAGTTTTCATTTAGATGCCTCAATGTAGCCGTAGCTGCCTATCTTTAGGTACCCGGAATAAACATTTTGGCCTCAGCTGGGGCCAATAAGTTATTTACTTAAATATAGAATTTTAAATAATTGTCTGTAATTCAGGTAAAACACTTGTTATACATTTTATGAACTGTGAGATGTGTCTTTGTCACCAACTGTTCAGATCTCAGCTTATTAAACATTTAAATTGTTCCAACTTCTTAGTAAAACTAATGAAGTTTGTGGTTGAATTTTACATTGAAACTAGCTAAGTCAATCTAAAGATTTACAGTGCTTGGGTAGAAGGTAAAGGTTTATATTGCCTTCTCCATCACACTGGTATAAATAATTAACAATACAGAGCATATGGATTAATATCTAATGCATATGGTTTTGTTTTTTATAAAACATGTATAATCTTTAACAACCCTTTGTCTTTTACAATAATTACTTTGGAGGTTGGCTATGTAATAAAGTTTGAAACTTCACAAATGAGGTAGAAGAAGCATGTGCTATGAGATACATGTTAAATTTTATAGCCTCCATCAGTTGGATCCATTACTCCCAATTGTCATTAGAGGAGCCTCTTCAGCTACTGCATTCCCTAGTGGTTAATGAGAGAAATCTGTCTCTATTTTGTATTTGTATGTTGTCCTAGCCCCTCCACTGCTATATTACTTTTTTCCTAACACAGATATGCATTAATTACACTGATGTGTAATTATACATTTATACCAGTCATCTCAGTTCGTGTCACTTTAGGGCATATTTGTTTGTGTGGCAAGGGTTTGGAGATGTTCTTCCTCATGCTTGGTCTAAAATTTTGCCATTTATTTGGCTCCTATAGATATTCATATTTGTTCTTATATCTTCTATATGGCATATAGCCCATTTCTGGACTCCCGGTACTATCTACCTATTTGTCTTTTATTGTGCAACTACTCTCTATTTGAAAGATAGTTGTATCCTGGCTTGCATGAAATGGTTTCCAAGAATTATACGTTCATTACATCAGTTTTCATTTTATGGAGCTTATTTGTTGGGGTTGGCAAGCTAACATAAAAATAGGAGTATGGAGTTCAACACAACAGTACACTGTCAACCTATCTTTTCTACTTCTGAGACAAACATGATATGTTCATTTTCTGTGAACATTTTGGCTGGTGGTACTTTAAATTTCAGTGTCTTTTTGTTGGAATCAATTCTTCCCCATCAGTTTGACATGATTTGCGCATTGTCATAAATATGTTGGAACAATTTGAGTTGACTACATGTATAGTAATTTTCTTAGCTGGATTGGAGGAAAAAACACACCAAATATATTGTAAACATTTTTCCCCTTCAGCTTGGAACACACATCAAATCTGGATGTCTGCATGGTCAATGTGTTGCTACATGGTCAAATGCAAGTTCCATCTTATCACATATTCTGTCATGCTCTTCAGATTAAGACATGCTGCATTTCTATTAGTGTGATTAATGTCTTTGATATTAGAAATTAACCATTAGCCAACATTGTGGTTAATTGCTGAGATACTGATGTACTGCAATTAGATGCATACTCTACTTATCATATCTCTTGAAAACTTATGCCATTTGATGTACTTAGCCTCAGTGATGAAGTACTCAGTCAGCAATATGTCACCATTACATTATGTCGAGGTCCACAGAAAGTGAATGTGAAGAATGGTTCTCAGTTTTGGCATATTTTCTTAATATACGTGATTATTTGAAATAGACTTTTGATACTCAGAACCTTGTTATAGCTTGATTTTGATATACTGACAGCCAAACTTGTATGGGTGCTTTACCTAGTTTCTGACTTTGCAGGGGCAATTTTGTGCCTACAGTCAATTGTGGGCACAGATGCTAGCATTTTGATAACTAACTGTTGTATCTGTTTTGCAGGTGCAATCATAGAATCATAGAATATCAGAGTTGGAAGGGACCTCAGGAGGTCATCTAGTCCAACCCCCTGCTCAAAGCAGGACCAATCCCCAATTAAATTAGCCCAGTCAGGGCTTTGTCAAGCCTGACCTTAAAAACCTCTAAAGAAGGAAATTCCACCACCTCCATAGATAACCCATTCCAGTGCTTCACCACCCTCCTAGTGAAAAAGTTTTTCCTAATATCCAACATAAATCTCCCCCGCTGCAACTTGAGACCATTACTCCTTGTTCTGTCATCTGCTACCACTGCGAACAGTCTAGATCCAGCCTCTTTGGAACCCCCTTTCAGATAGTTGAAAGCAACTATCAAATCCCCCCTTATTCTTCTCTTCTGCAGACTAAATAATCCCAGTTCCCTCAGCCTCTCCTCATAAGTCATGTGCTCCAGCCCCCTCATCATTTTTGTTGCCCTTCACTGGATTTTTTCCAATTTTTCCACATCCTTCTTATAGTGTGGGAACCAAATCTAGACACAGTACTCCAGATGAGGCCTCACCAATGCCAAATAGAGGGGAATGATCACGTCCCTCGATCTGCTGGCAGTGCTCCTACTTATACAGCCCAAAATGTTGTTAACCTTCTTGGCAACAAGGGCACACTGTTAACTCATATCCAGCTTTTCATCCACTGTAACCTCTAGGTCCTTTTCTGCAGAATTGCTGCCTAACCACTCGGTCCCTAGTCTGTAGCAGAGCATGGGATTCTTCTGTCCTAAGTGCAGGACTCTGCACTTGTCCTTGTTGAACCTCATCAGATTTATTTTGGCCCAATCCTTTGTCTAGGTCCCTCTGTATCCTGTCCCTACCGTCCAGCAAATCTACCACTCCTCTCAATTTAGTGTCATCTGCAAACTTGCTGAGGGTGCATCCACGCCATTCTCCAGATCGTTAATGAAAGTATTGAACAAAACTGGCCCCCAGGACCGACCCTTGGGGCGCTCCGCTTGATACCGGCTGCCAACTAGACATGGAGCCATTGATCACTACCCGTTGAGGCCAATGATCTAGCCAGCTTTCTATCCATCTTATAGTCCATTCATCCAGCCCATACTACTTTAACTTGCTGGCAAGAATACTGTGGGAGACCGTATCAAAAGCTTTTCTGAAGTCCAAGAATAACACATACACTGCTTTCCCCTGTGGAAGTGGAAAAAGGGATAAAGGGAATTCGAATGCAGACATCTTAGTTTTCTTAGGACTAGAGGAAGAGTCCGGCTAACTCTAACTCTAATAATGCAAGACTTTAAGGCAGGGCCTGGGCGAGTGGGAAGAGAGTGAGAAAACTGTAAGAGATGCTGTTTTGATCTTCTGTTAGATAAGAATGGAATGCAGACTGTAGCAGGAACTGCTTAGAAAAGTAAGATATCAGGAAGGAATATGAATAAACAAGATGCGGCTGTTGATCATTATTGTATGCAACAAAAGGTATAAAGGCTTGCCCTAATTATTTATCTGGCAGAGACCTGCCTAGGAAAGGGGAATCCCTGTCCTTGTGCATTTGCCCCTTGCAATTGCTTGAGAATAAACTGTCTCTGACTTGTTGCAAACAACCTAAGAGTGAAGACTGCATTTTTCTTCCACACCCCTCATCCACAGAACTAGTTATCTTGTCATAGAAGGCAATTAGGTTAGTCAGGCATGACTTGCCCTCAGTGAATGCATGCTGACTGTTCCTAATCACTTTCCTCTCCTCTAAGTGCTTCAGAAATCATTCCTTGAGGACCTGCTCCATGATTTTTCCAGGGACTGAGGTGAAGCTGACTGGCCTATAGTTCCGCAAATCCTCCTCCTTCCCTTTCATAAAGATGGGCACTACCTTAGCCTTTTTCCAGTCATCCGAGACCTCCCCTGATCGCCATGAGTCAAAGATAATGGCCAATGGCTCTGCAATCACATTCGCCAACTCCTTTAGCACCCTAGGATACAGTACAACCGGTCCCATGGACTTGTGCTTGTCCAGCTTTTCTAAATAGTCCTGAACCACTTCTTTCTCCACAGAGGTCTGGTCACCTCCTCCCCATACTGTGCTGCCCAGTGCAGTAGTCTGGGAGCTGACCTTGTTCGTGAAGACAGAGGCAAAAAAAGCATTGAGTACATTAGCTTTTTCCACATCCTCTGTCACTAGGTTGCCTCCCTCATTCAGTAAGGGGCCCACACTTTCCTTGACTTGCTTCTTGTTGCTAACCTACCTGCAGAAACCCTTCTTGTTACTCTTAACATCCCTTGCTAGCTGCAACTCCAAGTATGATTTGACCTTCCTGATTTCGCTCCTACATGCCTGAGCAATATTTTTATACTCCTCCCTGGTCATTTGTCCAATATTCCAGTTCTTGTAAGCTTCTTTTTTGTGTTTAAGCTCAGCAAGGATTTCACTGCTAAGCCAAGCTGGTCATCTGCTATATTTACTATTCTTTCTACACATCGGGATGGTTTGTTCCTGCAGCCTCAATTAGGATTCTTCAAAAAACAGCCAGCTCTCCTGGACTCCTTTCCCCTTCATGTTATTCTCCCAGGGGGTCCTGCCCATCACTCCCTGAAGGAGTCAAAGTCTCCTTTTCTGAAGTCCAGGGTTCATATTCTGCTGCTCTCCTTTCTTCCTTGTGTCAGGATCCTGAACTCGACAATCTCATGGTCACTGCCTCCCACGTTCCGATCCACTTTTGCTTCTCCTACTAATTCTTACCTGTTAGTGAGCAGGTCAAGAAGAGCTCTGCCCCTAGTTGGTTCCTCCAGCACTTGCACCAGGAAATTGTCCCCATACAGGAACTTTCAAAAAAGTTCCTGTATTGTCTGTGCACTGCTGTATTGTTCTCACAATCAAGTAGTTAGATTTCTAAATGTAATAATTTATGCCTGTAATCAAAGGAAGTTTTAAAAATCAAGCCCTTAATGTCTCCAATAGGATGAGTGCATGCAGTGACAAGACTGAAAAGGCCAGATCCTCAGCTGGTGTAAACTGGCATGTATCAATTGATTTTAATGGGGTTATGCTGATGTTACACCAACTGCAGATATGGCCTGCGAGTTTAGTGCCTATTATAGATCTGTTCTGTCCACAGAGTCTACCTATTTAAGTATGCCTTGCACAAAGACATAAGGTACCTGACTGGTTTCAGAGGTAAATGGAAATGTTTGTGCAAGAAGTCAGTAAGACAGGCATGAACTGTTACTGTATTGTATCGAGTGAAAGTGAGTGTTTTTCTTGTATTCCATACTCAAAGAATAAACAAATACTTCTTTTCCTATTTTTGGCATTTTAATTTTAATATATAACTAATCAAACAATAGAAAGAGTCATAAACAGGAGGAGGAAGCAAGCAGTGCTTGCTAGGCAATACTCCTGGGGGAATTCTGCGCTACTGCATAATGCAGAATTTTGCAGAAATTAACATTGTGTGCGTAGAATTTCCTTTCCCCCACAGAAATGGGCTGCAGTGTTTCTATCTGCCACTAGGGGCCACTGACTTAGCAGAGACCAGCTTGCACAATGAAGACACTTCTGGGGGGAGGGAGAGAGCGAGAGGGTTCCCAGCAGCTGAAGTTCCCAGCATGCCCTGAGGGAAGGAGAGGGCAGTGCGCAGGAAATTCTGTGCAAGCCTGGGACCGAGCATCAGGCTGTTTCTCCATCGGGATCCCTGGGCTCTGGAGGGAACTAGTGTCTGGGCAAGGGGGCCCTGCAGGTAGGCTTGGGGGGGCAATCTGGTCTGGGGGTGCATAGTTTGATTTTAGGGAGGAGGGGTTTTGGGTGTATTGGCTGGGGGGCCCCCGGTAGGTTCTGTAGGGGAGGGGTTGTGGATTTCTGGCCCCCGGCTGGGCATTTGGGGTAAAGGGGGCAGAGAAACAGGAGTAAGACAAGCTGGACATAAAAAAAACTGGCCAATCTAGTGATCTGTTTCTGAGAGAATAGTGAGAATGGCAAGCAAGAGAGGAGTCTTCCTATGATTAGCTGTGTGGTTAGGACATTTATCCCACTCTTCCTTTCTCCATTCCAAAGCATACACTTGTTGTGGCTTTTCAGGCGTGGCCAGTTATGCTTACTAAGCCCTCTCCTTGTCTCACTTCCTCTCTGTGCTGCTATGGCTCATTCATTCTTGTTCCCAAGAGGGTGTTCATTCCACCCTATCCCCAAACAGCAGTAGGTTCTGATCACCTTTGTCTTTATGCAGGGGAGGGAGGAATCCTCCTTTCTGCACATGGATGAGGCAGTACCAGGTTTACAATGGCCCCATAGTACCAGGCCCACATGCAGAAGGGGCCCCCAAGCCTGGACAATGGCCCCGCCCCCACTCCATCCATGCTCTGCTCCAAGACCCCGCCCCCTGATTGCTCCTCTCTTCCCCCTCCCTTTCTGCTTGCTCCTGTCTGCCCCCCACATGCGAACGGAATGTGGTTTGGGAGGAGGAAGAGGCCAAGCAGGGATGGGGCTTCAGGTATAAGCAGCTGAGCAGAGGCGGGGCCTTGGGGGAAAGCAGAGGCGGGGTCCGCAAAAGATTAATTCGGCCCTGGGATGAGGGCCAAATTCTGGCCTCTGAAATTCAGTTTATGACCACTTGGTATTAGGCCACCCTGTCAGATCAAGGTAGAACAACAGTTTCCTGTTGGTACAAGTCAGGAGCAGAAGCTGTGTATGGGAATCTGATTGGCAGCCTTGTGGGAGGGGAAAGGAACTGCTGAAGGAGTATAGAAAGGAAGGAGGGAAGTGAGCTTTTTATGCTTTCATTGTGAACCAGTTTGTTCTGTGGTTGGTGCAAAAAGGTGAGCCTCAGTTTGTGTCTCCTGGCACACTCCTGCCTTCTGAAATGAGCTCTGATATTTAAAAATATATATATCAAATAAAACTGGATTATTGTTCGTACAAGCAGAACTTGGTGAATTATTTGTAGCAAACAGTTCATATGATGTATATATCCTTTCTTTCCTCTTTATGAGCTGACAGAGAACCAGTCATGATTTTTACAAATTTGTTTTTGTAGTTATTGGAATAATTTGCCTGAATTAATCAGTCTATGGATTAATCTTTGTATTAGATTAGTCACCAAAATCACGGCCATTTCACAATCATGTTTCTCTCTATTTCTGGAATGTTGGATGTCTCCAAACAAGAGACTTTTTTAATTAAAGAGCAAATTCTAAGGAGTCTCAATCTTGCAGCCAGTAGTGAACTTTCCAGTTTTCTTGTAATCCACTGATTATCTTCCCTTACCCTACTCCTGTACATAATTTTTCGAGTGTATTACGCTGTTCTTAACTCAGATCCACCCAAACATGTCACTTTACTTGGCATTCTGTTCATTGCCTTCCTCATTCTGGAGGCTCTTCATCAATAGTACCTGAACAAGGGGACTGCTGCTAAGAGAATCTTCTGTGTGGGAGCTCTCCATCCTACAATCACTTATCCACACTGGAAACAAACGTCATAGTGCCATTCTGACCCCACACATCACTCTGGTATCTTTAAAGAGCAGCCACATACACTTATGTACTGTGAGAGCTAAACTTCCTACCAATCAAACCTATTGGCCTACTTCAAGCCCTGATTCTCTGACTGACTAGTCATAACACTCCTTTCTGTAGTGCTGTATTGCCATCAGTCAAAGGATCTCAATGTTTCAAAATAGTAATCAATTTGGCTTCAAAATACCCTATGATAAAGGTGCATTTTATGGATGGGCAAATTTTGAGGCACATTTTTTTAGAATCCTTACATCTTCCAGAATGGAGAAGTTGCCCATTAGCTTCAAAAACTATACTGACTGTAGTCTGCCTATGTTTCTGACAGAAAAGCATGACTTCTGTGTACTGTGCTTCAAGAAGCACATTGACACACAAAATAGGTCCCTGCACTTTGACATCTTCAAAATTCCCAGACAGACCTAATGCATTAGTATCATCTGATTACACTAAAACTTTTAATTCCATTGGTGTTTCAAGATGCCAGCCTAATGATACTGGCAGATTAAGCCATTTATTGCCTCCACTGAAGCCCCAAGCTTCACCTCTGGTGAGAAGAGACTACTCTACCTCTAACCTGCAACAGTCTGTGTTGCTGTTTAGGCACAAAGAAGACCAAAAACTCTCCTGAGGCTACATACGTCTCCACTGGGGATGAAGAGAAGGGCAACGAATGTTAGAGATCTAGCATTCCCATTACTTAGCGAGAATGTGACTAAAGTACTCAATCTTTTGTATAAGGAAGACCATCCATGATAAGCAGTCCAAGGTCGTGGTGGCTCCCTCTATAGGTAGTTTGGCATTGTCACCCACCATTTCCTGTACAGGTTGGTAGATGAGCAGTATCTCCTAAAATTTGAGAGCAGCCAGCTGGAGACTCCAGCCTGTAAGACCAGAAGGAGGCAAAGTGGAAGTCAAAACTGTACAATGTTCTGACTTTTTCTTCCCTGTGCTGATAGGTCATTTGCTCCAGATCTCCCCTTCTTGTCTCACAGACTCTTCACCTCAGATTCACATCACACCTGCCTCTCCTCCCCTGCCCCTTCTTCCTCCTAACTAAAACCACACACACATCTTCAAAAAAAAATCAGTGAACTAACGTGCTGTTTGCTGACATCACCTAGTTCACTCTGCTTGTGTGTTATGCCCCTTCCCCACCCTGTCTGTGTCTTGTCCATTTGGATGATATTGTCTCTTGGTTTCCTTGTATTCCCCCAGCTGTCTGTATCTATCCATTGCCTCTTGTCTTATATTGGGGCTGTAAGTGCTTTGGGTCAGGGACTGTCTTTTTGTTCTGTGTCTGTACATCACCTAGTGCAATGGAGACCTGGTATATGACTGGAGCTCCTGGGTGCTGTGATAAAAGTAAATAATAATAAAGGGGGTGTCTGTTAAAAAAATGTACCATATCAAAGATTCTACCATTTCTTGTAGAATTCCTCTAAATATGGGTAGAACCTTTGAAAACAGCTGTAGTTGAGAGCATACTCTGTAGCTAGTTCCTGGCTGTGAAGTGAATAAGGGACTGCTACATTGTTATGCGGTAATACAGTGCTCCTAATCTGATGAATGGTTCCCTTTTAGTAACTCGATTCCTGGGAGTTCATATTTCACACAGTGAAAGCCATTTGCCTCACTTTGCAGAGTGACTGAGCTGCAAGCCTCTGTGACACACGCCTTTCTCAGGAATAAGCTGGTGGTGTCAGTTACAGTTTAATCATCCTGCTATGGAAATCCCTTTGTAGACTTGATGTCAAAAAAGGTTCCTATGCTTTTATCTGGGTCAGACTAAAGCTTTTACAATGTCTACCCAGGTTTTTGTTTCATTTTATGCTAACTTAATAGATTCCACAGTCTCCAAGAGCAATATGTCTTAAATAGCTGCCTTACTGCTCTCATTATAACAGTCTGGTGGACCAGCAATTCAAAGAACATGTCAAAGCCCATTCTGGGCAAAACAAAGCCTGGATCCTGCAAATACTTAAGGGTATAAAAGACTTGCATTTGTGAGACTACTCACAATACTTAAATTAAGCATGTGTCTGAGTGTTTTCAAGACCTGGGCCTCAGTTTTCTATGTCAGTGAGCTTTGGATTTATTTCCATTAAAGATATTTTGAAAGCAATTACATGTTATTTTTCCTGTAAACTTTCATTAAAATCTAGGACTTTGATTTGTCCTGTGCTTTGCCAGAATCAAGATTTGGTATCAAGCTGTAACCCTTTTGGAGTCTTGTGATCATTTTCCCAACCCCTTATATTGTTTTTACAATATCTCTTATTTTTGTATTTTCCCACTTATTTTTTTTTCAGTGTGGTATCTTATTTACCATATCTGCTAATTTTAAAAGTTTAACAGTTTCAGTAGGCATGTTACTTCTCCTGACTTTTCTTTTTTAAAAAAACATATCTTTAAATAAGACTGGTCCAAGCACATTCACTTAGTTTCTTTTTAAAAAAACAAACATTTGTTAAAATCTGTTGCTTTATTACATATTTTCATTTATTTGTTACTGGATTTTTTAGTGTCTGAAACCTGCACAGACTTGAGGTTCTGTCATTCTGATTACATTTTTACTCTTTATCAACATGGGAGAATATTGACCAATAGAATGAAGTTAACTTGAAGTGTGGGGCAGGTGCCTACAACAGGTTCCCCTGTAGTGGAGTGTGAGGCATTCCTGCCAGAACCAGAACTCTGAGCTTGGGTAAAGTGATTTGTTGAGATGTTTACTTCAGAAGTCAGTGATTACAGGAAAGTAATTATCTCTCATGTACGTCTATACTGATGTTTCATGCAAAGTGTTTTAATAATTCATTTCCTGTTTGTTTTTCTGTCTTTAGGAGAAAGATGCAATGATGACGCCTATACCATTTGCGAGGCCACAGGATTTAGGTCCATCTATTGCTATAGTAACTAAAGTAAACCAGATACAGGATCACCTGCTGAAGAAACATGATATTGAGCTGTACATGCATCTGAACAGGCTAGAAATTGCTCCACAGATTTATGGACTGTAAGTGTTTATAATGCCTTGTTTATTTTAATTGCTTGCAATTTGTTTCTCTTAAATTAGGGAATATTTGCCCTACTTATTTTAAAACATTAATGTCTTCAGGAATAAAAGAAAATGTAGCTAAGAAAAAGCACTACTTACCTTTGTGTGCATGTCCTTATTCTGCTAACCACACTTCATATGAAAATGCTTTAGTGTATGCCTGGAAGTATTTTCGTACGACAGTTTTCTGAAGTATTTACTTGAAATATTTTTGAGTGGGAATTTCTGCAACAAGACTATTCTAACGTCGCCCAGCTTCAGTTTTCTAAAATGTACAATTTCAGTTCACTTTGATTATTCTGTATACATGGGACAGTTGGGAACCATGTATATAGTTGCCATAAGAGAATATGTTGCTGTTTTACTTCAGGGTCAAAGTTTTTGTAAGTAATGCTGACTAACAATTTTACCTTAAGTTGGGCTCTGTCATGTTGTTTCCTTGGATATGAATATTGCAGATTTATCTAGGTTACTAGAATATCTGTTTTATACAAATGTCAAGGTTATATTGTGATCTTTAAAGGTGAAGTCTAACTTGAATTTATAGTAAAATGGAAGCAATCTTAAGAGACATAATCATTTAAGATCTAGAGGATAATGGAACTGAGAATAATAAGTAGCCTAGGTTTATAGAGAACAAATTTTATCACACCTGATTGCTTTTTATATAAAATTACCTTCATTTACTAATTTTGTAACATGATATAAATATATTTAGACTTCTCTCGCATAATTTTGCAAAGTTAAGCTAAATGGGCTGTGGTATGAACTCTGTCACATAAACTGAAAATTGGCTGAAGGGGCTGCAAACAAGGAAAGATCAATGACAAGGTGTTAAAATTGGGGACAGGGTAGATTACCTCATATGGGATACCGTATGGGTCTCATTTTATTTAATAATTTTACTAATGATCTGGAAGAAGAGGTAGACAGTTCTTTACTGAACTTCACAAATCATACTAAATTGGAAAGTGGTATAAGTACCAATGAGGACAGAAAAATAATGTTCACATGCCTTGAGAGTTTAGAAATACGGATAGAAAGGAAAATAAGAACCAACTTGGAAGAATATCAACTGATATGTTGAGACAAAACTGATCTATAACACAGATATGCACTGGGAAGGCAAAACCTGAAACTCAGTATTGGTGAGGAGTAATCATGGAAAGCAAAGTAGATGTGAGTTTGTGGTGCAATATGGCAACAATAAAAGAACAATGTGTTCTCAGGTGACACACACACACACAGGCAGAAAGAGTGGAGACTTTATGCTTGTGGGATGAAATTTAAAAAAAGGAACCCTTCAGAGAGACTATCAAGAAAACTTTCTTGACAAGGAGGTATTAAGCTGTAAAATTATCAATAGCAGCAGTGAAAGCCCCATCAATTAGGACACTTTTAACCAAGGCTGGGCAAAGCTCTAAAAAATGTATCATAGAGAACAAACCAGCATCATCAAGGGAGTGGACTAGATTTTCTAATAGGTCATTTCCATTATGAATTTCTGATTCAGTGTGAAGTACTTGAAAAAAGTGAGGAAAAATAATGTGAGCATATTGTAATTATTCTTGCCCCTAGTGCTGTCAGATAGGCACTTTTCTGAATAATGGTTTACAGTTGTGCGCAAGTTGACTGCCTCAAATGCCAAATTTTGTGTTGTGGTTAATGCTCTTTGAGCTAGAGGAGACATTTCTAGTCATTTTAACTATTAGTAGTAATTATGTTACATTTCCAGTTTAAGTAAGGTACCTACATCAAGGGCTCATGAGAGCACATTGATTAAATTAGTTGCAAAAGGTGTTTGCTAACAAAGGGGTTTGGGCTTGATAGGCAGAGTGAAAGGTTTGTAATAAGTAATGGATTTGGGATAGCCAGTTGGACTGAGTTCGGCAGCCTCTAGGTCTCTTTACAAATACAACGTGTCTTGAACTTTTCACAGTTTCAGTGATAGGTGAAGTAACAAATATTTGTTTATAATTTATGTAACTTCATATATTTGTTTTTAACATTTTACATTTAGCAGTAGTCATTCTTCTATTTGTAATGACAGAGAAACTTGTTCTAGTCACCGGGTCAGGATTTGTGTATGCTTTAATACTAATTTTCAGAAATTTCTTCCTTGTGCGGCTAATATTCAGAAATATGACTTGGTTACAGCCTTTTAAAAAAAATGTTTACTTGAGCACTAAGTCAGTACAGTACTTATGGTATGACTAACAATTTTGCTTGTTCAGATCAAGCATCTGAATGTTCTGCTTGATGATTTCTTTATTTAGTGCTTGTTTTATTTGAGACAGCCATCAACAATATCTGTGTTTGCCCGTACCATATGGCTTGCTGGAATGAGGGACCAGGGATATTTGACCTTGCGTTACAAGCTCCATGGTATCTTTAGGACAAATTATGCCACAGTAATGAAAATAATTTATGGGAGGAAAGATTTGTTAATGGGTTGTGTATGCTTATGGTCATTCATTAAAATTGAAGGGGTAAAATTAAAAGGATGGAAACATTTACAATTCACTGTATTCATCTTGTAGCCAGAATAGCGATATTTCTTTGGATTATATTTCAGAGAATTTGGTCATTAGAGAAAAGTGACCCAGGAGACAGAGAGAGAGAGAGAGAGAGGATTTTTTTTTTTATCCATGGCATTGGGTCCTGTGTTCCTGTACCCTGCCATTGTGAGTCAATGCTAACCAAAAAGGGAACACCATTACGTGTGATAAGCTAGTTTGCTTTTCATGTCCATTTAGTCTTTTATCTCTCGGATGCCCAAAACATGTACCAAATGTGATTGTTTTAATATGGACACGTGTCTACTATGTGAAATGTGACCACCAATCGTAGTAGGCCACTGAGCATCCTTCAGATAATTTTTCAACAACTATCAACATGGGCTGGGTTTGAATGAGCAAAATAAAAGTGAAAGGTGGTTTAACTCCTTACGAACTCCATGAGTTATTTCCAGAGTCTTTGGGGTTTTGCAGTCCATGCATCTGAAGAAGTGAGGTTTTTACCCACGAAAGCTTATGCTCAAATAAATCTGTTAGTCTTTAAGGTGCCACCAGACTCCTTTTTGTTTTTGTGGATACAGACTAACACGGCTACCCCCTGATATTGGGGGTTTTTAATGCTTTAAATAGTGTGTCAGAATAAAGCCGTTTAATGTTTATGGTGATTCTACACATTGAGTATACAATACGAAATAAATGAATCTGTCTCAGTTATGTCTCATTTTACTATTTTGTTGTTGAAAAGTAAAATGTACAAAAAATATATTTAAATGAAACTGTAAATTGATTACATTGGTAGTTCAATGACAGGGTTCCAGACAATAAACGTCCCCTAAATTTAGAAAAAAAAATAGTTAAATCTGAATAAAAGGATTAAATTCTTAGCGAGGTTGACAGATTAAATATTCAGTTTAATTGTAGAATTAGGTGGGTTAACGATGATTAATGTCCTAGATTAAATGGTATTTAAATGTTAATTTCTCTGACCCTTACATCTAATTCATGTTAAAGTGCAAAATAATTATTGCAAACCCATTCTGTTGCTTCTTATACAGGCAGTGTTTCCTGTGTCAACTTAAAGCCAGGCTGTATTCTCAACTTGAGAAAGGAAATTTTTAAAAAGACATGGTTTTTAGGGCATTTTCTTCCATTTAAAGTTATTTGTAATATTATTTTGATTATTTTACATTTTACATTTCATTTAAACGATGATGAATAAATTTAAAAAGATACTACCACATAATATTTTACAACTAATTTGTTTTATGTAATAAGGGTTTCAGAGTGAATTACATATATTAATACTGAACTGAGTGAAATTCTCAAGAAGCTGCATGCAATAACCGCCACCAGGTGATATCAATGTTTATCATATGGATATATAAAAAATAACACACACAAACACAGTGACACATGTCCTGACTGTAAAAGCTTTCTTTAAGGAAAAAATTGAAACCATTGGTGCTTATATTTGGAAGCTTCTTCATCATAACACTGAAGGCAGGTTATATACCAATATTAGATGGGTTAAACTATTCTGTATAAGCACATCCATATAAAAAAAAAAGCTTGTGTACAGTTGGGTATAAATATTTCATGGCAGTTTTGTCTAAGCAGAGAAAAAGCTGTCTTCAGAACAGTATTTGCCAATGTATTTGCCCCCCCCCCCATGGTTCCACTTTATGAAGATCAGTCAGATAGCTAGGATAGCTTGTTGTTTGTACTGCAGTGTGAGGTTCAGATTCAGGCACTGTAGGTTGATATTAGAATTATAGTCCAGTAAAAAAGCTATTTTGTGTATAGCCGCATGGTAGCAAAAAATATTTTTGATGGAGCATAGTAGTAGCAAGTTTATAGGGTAACTTTTGACCCCAGTCATTAGAATAGATCAATAGGTAGCATTAGAAAGGATGTGTTACAGAAAAGACACCAGCAGCTGTGCAGCTCCACTACTACTTTTATTAGCTGCTTTGCTATGAGCTCTGCTGTAGGGCATCCACCTGTTTCTCTCTCATGCCACCTCAATACAAGCCAGAATTCTTTTCCCTTACTGTATCACTCTCGGGAGCGAGAAATGAAATTCTATATAGTAAAGGAATATATGTATTACTTACTGCATCCAAGGAAAAAAAATTAGCAATGTGCAACACTGGAGGGGTTAGTCATCACATTAGGAGATAACTTTGATGGTGTCCTGAAAAAGTAATCCTAGGTATCAGTCGTCTTTAAGGAAAAGCCAGAACACTTTGATTTTTACCTATACCCTTCATACTTCCCCTCCAAAAAGAAAAGAAATAGTCTATGGAATGGTCCAAACCAATTATGGTTGCTCTATAGTTTTAATCTACAGTGATCAATTAGCTGGACAGCAATTACAATAAAAACAAGTTTGATCCATTGTGCAGTTAATAAAGAAGCTACCTAATCTGCCTGTTGGTACTGAAACAAATTAACATATCAAAATCAATAATGGTGTACTAAAAACTAAGCAAATGCAAGCTTTTGTCCAGCAAAGGAAAAAGCACATTTCTAAGTATTTGAGACTAAACTCTGTCCTAGGCTAAGTGAGCACAACTTTCATTGACTTCCTGGGTTGAATTTGTCCTGTAATATTTTACTATTTGAATTAGGCAGAACATTGCATGTAAAAGGGAAACTTTTAGAAAGCGTATTCAGTGCTTTATAATCCCTAGTCTGTCCTACCTGTGGAATGAGTTTATGCTAAGTATGCCCACATGTCTTTCTAGGAAAATTTATAATCCTCTGCAAGTCCCACAAATTAAACCATGTGTAAGTGTAGTTCACAGGGATCTAAGATGGGTTTTTCAGGGCTGAATCATATATTAACTTTAATACCTAAGAGTTTATGGACTTGTTCTGTCAATCATCTTTTTAATAGCAAAACAGTAGTTGTAATAAGAAAGTTACAAATGCAGAAGTAAATGGTAAGGTCAGAAGTACCTGTGAAGGTCATTTGGAAAGCTATGTTTTGTTTTGATGTGGGAGGGACTGTCCGAATATCTTTTCACTACTTGAAAAAGAGGTTGTTTATCTATTCTTGAAGTTGTGCTATATGGTTCCTCACAATCAGTGGATGTAACTAATATTTGTTTTGTGCAAATAAATGTGGGTAATTCCTGAAACATCACAGTTAAATACCTTATTGGGGCAACAAATAAATGCCAGTTAGTTCTGTAAGATTCATTTCTTTGTTTTTAAACCAAAACTACCTGCCTTTAGTTTTCTTAAATGATTGATATCCTCACTGCTTCTTGGGCTTCTCCAAAAGTTTGCAATTCTTTTGATTGAAAGAGCACCTTCTGTTCTTTTACATTTTCTTGTGCTGTTGTGTATTAGACTGGAAATGATAGTCTGATACATTTTAGCTTATATCCTCTTTTTCCCACCTTCTGTATACATTTAGTCTTAAGATTTCCTACTGTAGTGTCTGCAATGTTAGAAGCCTACATTATAAAGAGAATGAAAGATTGGGTGAGGAGTGGAAAGTGTTCATCTGTCTTTTATTCTCTTGCTACATAATTATGTGCTGAGATGATAATGAGTAGTACTGGGTGGCTGTGAGGATGGAATGCAGATTTGTCATTATATTGTTCCTTGATGCAGGTGGTGTGCTTCCCGTTTGAAGTACAGGCAAAAGTCTGTATTTGAGGAAGAAGCATAGCAAGAAAGCTTCCATTTTGGCTTTTGTCATAATGTCTTTAAAAACAAACTTGGCAATATGAAACATATCTAAGCATTGTAATCCAGTAGATTTAAGGGGAATGAATAGCTTCTGACGCATGGGCTTGTAGGATGAATTTAATATTCAGAGAGATATGGAAGACAGCCATGGGTTCAATTTACTGTAATATGAAGATTTAAGCTAACCAACAGCTATAAAGGCAGAACAGTAAAGGGAGAGAATCCATTACAGTGAATTCATGAAGTGTTGCTTACAGTGTTTATCAGGGTGTCATGAGTCAGATATACATTTGTCCACCTTACGTATATTTGTGTATTTCAACTGCTTATATCAACATTGCTGCTTGTTCTGACTCCTGTTATTTTTTTTTCTTTCAAGAAGAGAGAGAATTATAATCTAGACAATTTAGGATAAAAATGCCACTGGAAGGTGGCTTGAATGACTGTTAGGAAAATAATTCTCAGTGTGTATAGGGCTCCAAGTTAGTGTCAGCACCATGTATACTACAAAGGAATGGACAATCACTTTTGTATCCTGCTGTCAATCTTTAGATAAAGACCAATACCTAATACTTTTGAAGACTAAAAGATGTATCTCTGAGAATCCTTTATTCTTTCTAATAAAACATGGGTTTACATAAAAATAGGTAATGTAGATTTAGGGCTAGAACTGCACAAGGGAGAAAGCGGTATGGCAATATACTGCCAACACAATTTAGAGACTGAAGAATTTAAAATTATGTATTGTCATCATACAACTCTGCACCCATGGAGCATGGACAAACTGCTTGGCTCAGATAAGATTGATTTTTATCCACAAGATCATTAGAAAAGTATGTGAAATACATAAATCTGTAACATAGTGGAGACATCCAGTTAACCAGGTTATTCACCACACTGAGCAGCTCCAATGACCAGGACTTTATGGATGTTACGATGGAAGCAAAGAAAATATTCTTTACTTCATGGATTTCCACAACACAACATAAGTGTTTAATGTTACAATAGGTGTGATTCAAATGAGACATCTGCCACTAGCATGCTAAATTTTCCTTCGCACTTCACTGCTGTCTATAAAGCTTGGAATTTAGAGAACCAACTGGAAACAGAATTTGACTGCCCACTTGTTATGCAGTACTTCTTGCAGGGAGCATATTACTCCCTTGCCCTGAGGCAGAGGGCCTTAAGAGACAATTGTATTGATGATCAAGGACAGCAAAATATTACATATTTCAACGACTATTGACAGAATGTTCTATTAGATTAACAGTATTCATCATCAGAGCCATTTAAAATCAAGCTGTTCCCAAGAGGGTGGGCCAATGAAATTCACTGTCTTTTGTCCCAAATGAGGTTGGACCTCCTGACTTCATTGTGTTCATGATGAGGTTCTCAATACCATACTCAGAAATATAGATCCAGAAGATTGCCTGCAGTGTGCAAAGCCAGAAGTCCCCCTAGGACATTCCTGTATATGTCCTGGTGGCCATGAAATTAGGAAGTAGCCCAGAAGTGTTGTCTGTGTGGGAATTTAAATCACCCAGAACAATCGGTCTTAGTCATTGCTATGGAAACAAGTATCAAAAAGGAAAGGAGCAAGGTTAATTTGGATTGAGAGGCATCATGAAGTCCTATGCCCCAAGACCATCCCCGTCATAATTCTTTCCTGGGACTCTCACACAAAGTGAGGCTCAAAGGAATCTTTTTCTACATCTGATACCTCCTTTAACTCCTGGGAATGATGGTCTCCATCAGATATTTCCATTAGCTATTAAGAATGATAATATCATGTATGGAAGTCCTCCAGTTGGACCTGACCAGGGGAACAAGAAATAGTCTTTCTATCCCCATTGGTCCTTTGCTCTCTGGAATAATGGAGTTCAGAAAGACCCATAATGCAGTGAATCCCATAACACACCATTTGGAGAAATTATAACAGACAAGTGTCTGGAACTAACATGAGGGCACACTCAGCTCAAAGAATGTGGTCCAAACAGATATCAAAACATTGTGTAACAACACCTAGACTAACTTTCATATGATGTTAATGTTGTTTAGCTTAGATACCGAAAACACTCTGTTATTATAGTGGCTTTGGGAAAGCAATCAGAAGATATCGCTGAAATGATATAGCCCTCTTGATTTCAGGTACATGTCCATCATTTATTATCACAGTATGAAGGTCTGCTTAGATACTCCACTGTTTTTAAATGATCAGATGACAGGTCTCATAGTCTCTGATTTTCCATCTGAGTCAGTCTGTCTCAAAGATAGCAATCTTTTCTTTTTTGCTGGGGGGATTTGTGCCTGTGTTTAGTCCTAGGGCAGACTGACTGCAGTACACAATATGTGGGGCTGAGCTGTAAGTCCATTCAGAAGCTTAAGCTAATGCAGAATGTGATGGCCCATGTTAGTGATGTTTCTTGCTGTGAGGACATGACACCAGTGTTCTATGATCTCACAGTTAGCTTCAAGGGGAAGTTTAAGGTATTGGTTCTGACCTGTGTAATGGCCTTAGGATCCACTTATCAGAGAGACTGTTTTCTCCCTATGTGACTGCTACAGTTCTTCCTTGAGCAGAAATTATGTGGTACCTTGTACTATAGTACAATACTTTAGAAAGGATATGTATGAATATTTTTTTTGGTCATTAAACTTCTTATCAGTGAAGTAAGCTTTCCTAATAGACATTACTTCCTCAGGTATCTTTATCTGAACTCTAGATGTCACTGGGTAGCAAATCAGACGTGAGTTTGCTCTATGCGATGTTGTTGTAGCTGTGTTGGTACCAGGATACTAGAGAAACAAGGTAATAATTCCTCACCCACCTTGTGTCTCTAATGAATTTTCTCTGTAATAAGAACAAAAAAGGTCTAACCGGTTTCAGGCTGCATGCTTAGAACATCACAGCTTCAGAATCACATTTCTGGTGCAAACAGACCTGAAGTATTTCTTTCAGTTGCGAGTATTACATTACCAGAAAGGTTTCAGAGTAGCAGCCATGTTAGTCTGTATCCGTAAAAAGAAAAGGAGTACTTGTGGCACCTTAGAGACTAACAAATTAATTAGAGCATAAGCTTTTGTGAGCTACAGTTCACTTCATCGGATGCATACAGTGGAAAATATAGTGGGGAGATTTTATATACACGGAGAACATGAAACAATGGGTGTTACCATATAGACTGTAACAAGAGTGATCAGGAAAGGTGAGCTGTTACCAGCAGGAGAGCGGCGGGGGGGAAGGGGGGCATTTCCAGCAGTTGACAAGAACGTGTGAGGAACAGTGGAGGGGGGAGGGAAATAACATGGGGAAATGGCCCACCTTGATTATCACTACAAAAGGTCCCCTCCTTCCCCCCGCTCTCCTGCTGGTAATAGCTTACCTTTCCTTATCACTCTTGTTACAGTCTGTATGGTAACACCCATTGTTTCATGTTCTCTGTGTATATAAAATCTCCCCACTATATTTTCCACTGTATGCATCCGATGAAGTGAGCTGTAGCTCATGAAAGCTTATGCTTTAATAAATTTGTTAGTCTCTAAGGTGCCACAAATACTCCTTTCCTTATTACCAGAAAGGACAGGCAGGAGAATGAAAGACAGACTCTGAGGTGGATTTTATGTGGCTGGCTCAACTTTAGTAACGTAACACTGGGAGTGGAAGCGTATGCCCACTCATCTCAAATATCAGGCATTTAACTAGGTCCAGTTTACAGACCTTCATCCATATAACCAGTAACCCTGGATAGACCCTTTGGCCTGTCCTCCAGGCCTCAGCTCGCTTTTGAGTCCTCATATTTTCCCATCCCTGTGAGGTTGGTAAGGAATACCAAGAGGGACTTTAGTCTATGAAGATTTCAGGTCTCCCCTTCTCCTTACAATCACAGGGTCCCACAGTGAAAATGCTGAGTCTCATTTACCTGTTTAACTTGTATCCTCACTGAACACCAGCCATCAGCTGTGACAAACTACAGATTCCTGTATTAGCTCTTAGTATTAGACTTCCAAATCCTAGTCTTCTTTACCCCAATCATGGCTTCACAATACTGCAAGGAAACTGAAAAACCCTCCATACCTCAGCCAATTTGGCCCAATATGGAAAAATTCCTTCCTGATCTTCAGAACAGGAAATTGTTCACACCTACAGCATCCTGGAATTGCAGTTCACTGGCTAGACTTACTGGAAGAGAGGACAAGGGAGCTGAAGAAGCGAAGGGCTCCTGCAGTCTGAGGAAAAGTTTAAATTATTGGACGGGGAGCACGGGGGGTCAGTCAGCTCCAACATTTTTGGGCATGCATTCTCCTTTCCCCAAGAAAATTTCATCCCCTTGTCCAGTCCAAGGGTCCAGTCCAGTCGTTGAGCTGTGAGGGGTTTCAGGCCTGGGCTTCCCCCAGTGCACATCTCCCTTTCATGGATAGTGCATTCTCCCTGTGCTTGAACCAAATGTGTGCATCTCCCCTTCTGAGTTGAGGTGGGGAAGAATGGAAAAGTAGAGGGAGTTCTGCAAAGAAAATAAAAATGATTAGAAGCTCATGGAATTGACTTGACTGGAAAGAATAGTATGTGAATGCTAAGCAGTGACATAGCACAAATGTTTGAAAGGTGTAAACATCCAGGAGGGAGAGAGAGTCTTCAGGATAGCACATGAGCCCAAAACTGCATGGGTGCTGAGTGCCCTCAACCCTCCATTAACTAAACTAGGAGTTGAAGATGCTCCTCACCTCAGAGAAGATTCACTCACTGCAGCATCAGGCACATAATCAGGAGTAATTGTATTAAATTAGAAAGAGAGGGAAAAGTTAGGTTCAACATTAGAAAAAACTTCCTCACTATATGATCTTTTAGACTGTAGAATAGTCTCCCAAGGGAATTGATGAAAGTTCATCATATGAAACATTTAAGAATAGGCTGGAAAAAATACAGATAAATACAGAAGGAAACATGCTGCACTGGTTGATGAGTGCACTAGATCACTTAATAGGTCTGTTCTATTTCTAACTTGTATAACTCTAGGAAAATTCAAAAGTTGAAAAATAATAAAGACAGAGCTCTTGTAAATAATACTTTAGCCTTATTAAAAGAGTAAGCCAATAAATAGCATCCGATGAAGTGAGCTGTAGCTCACGAAAGCTTATGCTCTAATAAATTTGTTAGTCTCTAAGGTGCCACAAGTACTCCTTTTCTTTTTGCCAATAAATAGGACAAGTGAGTACTGTAATCTTAATATCCTAATAAACTGGCAAATTATTATTCCATAATACAGGGCCAAATAGGAAGAATGTTGTATGACTGCAGTATTGCAGTCAGTATTTTTTGCATTGAATGTTGTTGAGTGGAATAATCACACAGCACTGTGAACACTGAGAGAGCAAGATGAAGAACCCTACTCTGAAAGCAGTATCATAAATTTGGTCTAACATTTAGAATGGGTGTTACATTAACTTTCACTGAACTTGTGAAAGATCCCTTTCTCAACATCTGCTAGAGCTGTACAAACTTCAGTGAAAAAGCTTTTGTTCTTGCAAAGCCGAGGCTCGAGCTTTCACCTTGAGTATCTGTTCTGTTGCTGATGTATTGAATTGTATGTATGTATGAATATTTTTGCTGGATCAAGAATTTTCAAAAGCATCTTAGGAAATGTTAAAGTAGGGGAGCCATATTCAAAGAGCAAAAGCCACAAACATAGTTCAGAGAAACAGGTTAGTCTAAAGTAGGACAGATAAGGCCAATATATAAATCTGGGAAGAAATTGTTGAATAGATTTTTCTAAAACATAATGGAAATTTGCTGAATAAATTATGCCAATATGACTTGGTTGGCTCTATTATAGAGCAAGGTACAACAAATAACTAGCAAATTATTACAATTGAATACTAGTGCCTGACGTTTGGCAAGAAGGTAATATTTTCACACAACTCTGCAGAACAGAATTGTTTAGTCAAAATGAACAAAAGAGAGTATCAGAATAAACTGTTAATATGAGATAACTAGAAATTACTCAAAGTGACTGGGCAGAATAGTAGCTAGTTCCAAATACAACTGTATTTAGAGACCAATGGGAGAGTCATTTTGGTATCCTTACTGAAGTTCAAGAGTGTTGCTACATTGTTTTCTTTCCTGTATGAAAGTACCCTAAAAAGTGTGCATCTTTGTAGCTAAATACTAATTGGCTGGTATTGGTGACAGAAATTCCAAAGATATGGTACCTGGGGAATAATTTAAAAACATCGCAACACCCTGGCTGTTTACAGCCCCTGTATAGTTAAATGGTCTGTTTTATAAATATCTGGATGGACCTAGGATCCAGATATTTTCCTGACCTTTGAGGACTCATTCATTGTAACATTCACAATGACCCAATCTGACAGCAGAAAAGGTGGATGGTTACAACAGAAATTTTGCAGGTGTACAACACTCTTAATTTCTAGAAATGTCAACGACAATGTCACATCCAAGTAGGTGTGTAGTATACACTGAACACTAGACAGGATAATAGGACCTTTGAAGACTTTTTCAAATTTAGATGTTATTCAGCATATTTAATCTGTGGAGTCACTTCTTTAAAAATAAATTGTTTTAAAAGTCGTTTTAATTCTCCATTTTGTTATTTCAGTTACATGAGTGAGGACAACTTTCATTTTGATGCAATGTCACATCCAGCATATGAAAGCATTTAGTCGTGCATCATGCTTCACTATTCACCTGAGGGGTGCTGGTGTCCCACTGAAACACATACCCTAATGTCTTCTGTGTTTAAAATACACTTTTACATGATAGCTCTGTGCTGCAGTTTTCAGCATGCCTTGTGATGTCACAAAGCAGCTGTGTTACATTACACTTAAACGGTATTAAACCTTTACTTTTTAAATTAATATATTTCTTTTCCGTGATATAAATAGAATACATAATAAGCATCTGTGGGATATGCAATTAATGTCACTTGTGAGGAAAGACCTTCATGATGCACTTGGGCTTTGGCACTCTTAAATTACGAGCTCTTTACTGCACTCGTGGGATAAATTCCATATCCCCCAGATGCTTATTATGTATCTTCTATGTCCCTTAATTCCTATTAGCTGGATTAGCAGTTGTTGTGATGTTGAGGTTTATGGTAATTTAACTGGGGTTGTTCTTTGTGATCAATACATAAACTTTAAAAGTTTAGTGATTTTATTCTGTCAATTCCAACAAGTACAATGTGTCACTAATTGTTACCTGTATGTACAGGAAACCTTTGGGCATATGTGAATATTTTTCCACTATGCTATGTTAAAAATAATAATAAGCAGCTCAACAATATGCAAATCTAAATATATAATGTAAAAATGACTAGTGATGAGAATTCTTTGAGAGGAAAAATTCATATGATAAAATAGTTAACATTTCTGTAAGTCCTATTGTTGACTCACATTACCATAGTATGTCAGTGCCTGTCCATTACATAATAGTTGTATATTTATTTTTTAAGAAAAAGCAAAGTATTTAAATAGGAAAGAATGAGTTGGATTGCACAAATTTTACTTCTGAAAGCAAAAGGAGAAAGGGTATATGTATTGTGACAGGGTCGGGCCAGATGGCTATAGGAGAGTAATAGAAGGCAGATATATTAGCCCCAGGCTAAGTAGGTCCCTTTTCCCTGGGTAAGGTAACAGGGAAAGTTCCAGAACAATCAGGAACCTTCTGGAAACAATTAAGACAGGCTGATTAGAACACCTGCAGCCAATCAAGAAGCTACTAGAATAAATTAAGGCAGACTAATCAGGGCACCTGGGTTTTAAAAAGGAGCTCACTTCAGTTTGTGGTGTGCATGTGAGGAGCTGGGAGCAAGAGGCACTAGGAGCTGAGAGTGAGAACGCATACTGTTGAAGAACTGAGTGTACAAGCATTATCAGACACCAGGAGGAAGGTCCTATGATGAAGATAAAAAGGCGTTGGGAGGAGGCCATGGGGAAGTAGCCCAGGGAGTTGTAGCTGTCGCACAGCTGTTCCAGGAGGCACTCTAGACAGCTGCATTCCACAGGGCCCTGGGCTGGAACCCGGAGTGGAGGGCGAGCCCGGGGTCCCCCAAAATCCTCCCAACTCCTGGTCAGACACCGGAGGAGTCAACCTGGACTGTGAATTCAGAAAAACGGCCAAGCTGAGGGCTGCCAGGAAGCTCCAAGGCAAGCAAATCCGCCAATAAGCGCAAGACGCACTAAGGTAGAGCAGGAACTTTGTCACAGTATGATGATTGTAAGTCATCCAGAGAAGAATCATAGGTCTTTGTTCTTTAAGTTTATTACACTTCTAGCCACAGCCATTGTCAAAAGAGCTTGTCAGATTTGTACAAAATGGCATATATTAGTTACCAGCTCAAGAGCAAATAAGATTGTAACAGGACTCAGTAAAGCCCTGTGATTAATTGTTATATATTCTAATTCATGACTATTATATTTTATCTAATTTAATAAAAGTCTAAAAGGATGACTAATCCTTTCAAATCAGCAGTTGCTGGTTCATCCATTACATGTCCAAACTGAATTCCACTCCCAAGGAGTTAACTACTATTTTGAACTTAATGTGAAAAATATCATTATCAATTTCATTAACCTGATCATCAAATTTAAAAAGTCAACTAATAAAATCCATTATGACCACATCACGCATCGAAGATTAAAAACTGGTCCTTAGTGGCCAGGAATAGTCAGAATTAAATCCCCGCAACATATGTTTAAAATGCTCATGTGATGTTATTGTATCTGTAATTATCAGAATGTTATGTTTATTAACCCAGGGGAATTAAGATTCTTGTTTTGTGAAAAATGTAGCATGCATATTAAATTGATCATTAATTCAGAGCCTATCAATATATATGTGGCTGTTATATATAGATATTTGATTAGCATACTGAGTGTGAGAAATTTTTTGCACTTAGGGTTGCATCTCTTTGCTTGTCCTCCTTGGATAACATTGAAGAAATAAATGTCTATATATCAATGCCTCCACTTGGCTGCTTTTGTATAAAGGAGACTCCAATGTGATCTAGACTTAAACATTGCAGAAAGCAATCCTTCTGGAGGGAAGCTTGAATGGTGGATGCTTCCATTGTATCAATGCTATAACTAATAAAACTTCAGCTTCTTCAAGACATGTTTCCAGATATGTACTGTACTTTATGCCTCACTACTTGTTGGCCAATCCATAGTCAACAGCTTTACTGCTCTACAGTCTGAGTAGAGGAACGGTTGCAAAAGTGCACAACTGTTAAGAATTTTAAACTTGATTACCCTTTATCAAATTTTGGTTGTTCAAGTATAGGGAAAGCAGTGACTGTTCAGTAAACTGACTAATGATTACCCCAGATAGAGAGTCAACAAATTCAGAAGAAACAAGACCTATACAGCACTGAAGATGGAAAAATATCTTAAAAGGACTTTGTCAATGTCAACTGAGGCCCAAAATTTTGGTTTTGTAAAAATGAACTTCTGCAAAGTCCATTTCATCAACAGAAATTAGTTTATTTTCATTTAAATGAAAACAGTTCATTGTATTAAACCCATACTTTACAAAAAAACAACTACAGTATGAGAACTAGAAAATGAAACTGACTATAAACAAAAGTGAAACTGGCAGGTCTAGTTTTATTGTCATGATGAATGAAATGCAAAAGTAAACTAACACCATAAGAGGGTTAAAATAAATGTTCAATAAATCTCTATAGGTAGTATGTTATGGAAAATACAATAATTTAAAAAATTAACAATGTCTCTTTTATGCAAATACTTATTTGTTGATTTTAAACATTTGCAATACTAGGATGTATTTTCTGTGGCTTCTTCAATAACCTCTCACTACAATATATAAATATAGTGTATTAATTTTACAGGTATTTTGGGTCTGTACAGTCCTACCAGACTAGTGATTTTAAGTTGATAGTTGCTGTTCCTTTTATCGCAGATATCTAGAAAGGGTTTTTATTTATATTGTACTGTAGACTTTTACACAGCATATTTGAACTTAGGCCATAGTGCTCCTGTAGCCATCCCCTGAAACTCTGCCCACAATTCTATCACTTTGAAAACTCAGCCAATTAAATTGCTTCCAAGCAGTTTCCTAGGTAACCAACACACTGTCACAGTAAGAAGACTACCACACATTAGAAAAAACAAAAACAAATGGCACAATTTCCAGTTTTTCAATACGTTTGAATTCTAAATTTTTACCAAAAGATAAATATTTTAAATGTAGTGTATTTAATGTACTATAAAAACAAATAGAAAATAGGTACTTGTGACATAATGCTTTTATCCTTACCCATTCATTAGGAAGGAATTATATAACGGATTATTGCAAAAGATAGTCCCTCGCTTGACTCCAAAAATAGTGGTTAAAAGTAGCTTCCCATTCTGTGCCTTACAGTACTCTGTTAGGTTTACATCTGTAGAATCTCTATATAAACTGTTGGTATGAAGATATTGTCTCTTTATGACGTTTCCTTGCCTGTCTAAGTGTCGACTAGTGCCCATTCTCCTAGCAAAAACAATTCACAAAGGAGAACAAACTAATATGAAAATTCTAAGGTTTTTACCACCCACCCACTCATCATTATTTACTGTATATTGCCCAAAAATGTACTAAATGTCTTGAAGCAAACATAAAAATGTGAGGTCTGTTCCTGAAAGAGCTTCATCTTGCATTCTTCACTCAGGCCCCACACGGAATGGAAGCATGGCGGGCTTCTGGCAATGCTTCTGCCAGTGACTGGGCTGCCAGCTGTGTTTTGTGCCTCCTCCAAGGGGACTCTGAGTACACAGTTCAGAGCACTGGGCAGGAGGTTCTTAATACCCTGATGAGTACTGGGCTTTATCATGATTTTAATCCATAGTGCAGGTGTAACAGAATACTCTGCTCGTTAGTGTGGCTTCACCCTGGATCTTCTCCCATTTTCTTGTTTTACCCGCTTCATCCGTGTGGCCCCTCTGTGAGCAGATGCTTTGTAGAGGTTGCTGATGCAGGTACATAGGGTGGGAGGATCTCTGCTTAGCCACATTTTTCCTTTCCCCTCCCTTCTGTCCTATCTAGGTTTTCTCCCCTCTGCTTCTTAGGAGCCCTATATCATTTCTACTAGCAAAAGTGTCACTTACAGAAATGATGTTTCAGGATAGTAGGTCAGATGATCCACCAAAGGTGAACTATCTGTTTGTAGATTTTCATGTATTAGGTTTCGCAATATTAGATACTCATTTGTATTGAGAGAGATTGTTGATCTTCAGATATTGGGAAAGAATGGAATTAGGAGATTACTTAACTCATAGGTGGACCAAAAATATAAAAAGTTGATGATTTAAAACTGTGTTTTTTAAACACCACATTTTAGTCTACAAAATTCAGACAATTGTGAAATCTTGATTTTTAACAGAGATGCTGAGCGCTCAGTGCCCATTAAAGTTACATATGCTGCCATTTTGGTTTGGCTTGGTTGTTCTGTGACACAACACCCTGCTACCCTATTCTGAAGTAATTTTGGCATTTCCTGTAGAACAACTTGTAATGGGTTTCTTCAGGACTCAAATGTACCCTTGGGATCCTCTTTCCTAGCTACTGATTTTCTTCACAAGAAATGTCATTTGTACTAAAAAGGTTCCTGTGGTACTGTTACAGCATCAGAGACACAATCGGCAAAACCATTGGTACATACCATTCACAGAAACAAGCCAAAGCATTGTAAGAAAAGAAGTTAGCACACTGAACATGTGGATGGTGAGATGAGGTGAGGCTTGCGAAATGGCAGCACATTGGAAAAACTGAACAGAATGATAGGAATGTGCTGTATAGGTGTGGGGAGGAAGGGCAGTAAGACCCCACCTCCCTGGATTGCTAAACTTAGTCTGCTTGACTGAAACCAGTTTTTTCCTCCTCCTATTTCAGTCAATGCATAATGCAAGAGGGTTTATGTCATATGACCAATCACATCAATTGGAATGTCTGACGATCCAAGGATGAAATAAATATCTACTGCCTGTACCTGAATAGGGGGAGGGGTGCGGGCGTGTGTGTGTAAGTATAATAAATACCATGCACATTTTAAACACAATATAGGTTTCCATAGACTGTGTGTGTTTGTAGCTATCGATAAATTCTCACATACGCAGATTTTATTTTAAAAATAAATATTATACTGTTTAGCTAACTCCTAAGTAACAGAATGGCAAAAAATATCTAGTTAAACTGGTTTCTATGGGGTTTTATTCTTTTTTCCCTGTTTCCTCCAGTTGTAAAAATTATAGTGATTATACATCATAAAGCCTATCTGTAATAAAACGCATCAGCTGGCCAAGGTTTTCATCGCTCACTCAATAATCCATTAATACAGCAACGCTGCCCAGGCATCTTTATAATACCAACTCGGAGGTAATTTTAATCAGCTAGACCAGCTGGTATTTAACAGCAGCTGCTGGAGACGCCACAAATATACTCAATAGCTGACATCTTTATTTGCAGTTTTTCAAGGGGAGAAGAGATCCTCCTGTGGTTACTTATATTAACCATTAACAAAAAAAAAAGTAGTATTGGGTATCAGAGGATTATACCTGAATGGAGGGGGCGGGGAGGGGGGGAAGGGTTAATACAAAAAATAAAAATGGTAGATTCTTGGAAACGGAGAGAGGTTTTTGCATGAAGTCTTCTCCCTAAGCAAAAATACATGCTGGCTTTGTTGGAGTTGAGAACCTTTTTCTGGTACATTTACACTAATCTCAGACATCACTTACAGCATAAAATATATTCTGCACTGCTGCATCTTCCTGTTTTACTGAAGCTTTCCTGTCTTTTTGTAATATAAATGTGAGATAGTGTTTTTGCTAGAAAAAGTCATTCTTGATTCCATGTGTTCAGTTTTAGCTGATGCATACCATCTTTTTTATTTTGCTTTAGTGAGTTGATATACAGACGTGTGTGTGTGTGTGTGTGTGTATTTGTAAATGTGCATGTGTATATAAATATATATAGTTTATGCATTTGTACTTCTCATCTTCTCTGTAAGGGTAGTGATAAATTTAACATTGCGCACTATGCAGTAGTAAATGTGGAATACCATTTCACATTGGGGGCGGATTTTGGGGGACACAAGCAGAGGCAACATGAAGTTAACAGTCACAAACACATTATAAATAAAATTTAATTACACTGGAGGGAGCTTGGATTACAAAGCTCACAAATCCATAATGGAGCTTTCTGGTAATAAAGGCCTGATCTGTTTGTTAAACTCCAATATTCCTGTTCTCCTGTTCTCTCTTCTTTTATATAAAGCTTCAACTTCTGAGTACCATTTGCTAAAAGTATTGATTTCATTAGTAGTTTCTTCTGTCAGATACAGAACTTTATATTTCTCTAATAAGAAAACAGTTATGACTCTTAAGTGGGGAAGGAGGGGTACAGTAAAAAATGCAAGGAGAACTGTTTTCTTTGATTATTTATGTATGATGCGGTATGATGAATTTAATGCTTAATATGAATTTAACTTGTTGGAAATAGTTTCCAATATCAATTTTGTGCATGTGTATGTGTGCAATAGCTAATATAATGTCCTCTTCATAATGAAGACCTAGAGGGATACATGGAATAATTTAAATTGAGTTATGCACCTTGAAATACAGTAGTAGTGAACTTGTTAGAGGCGTCAGTTTAATACCAGGGACCCTTATAATGAGAAGTACTCCATATTTTCCTTGTGCTGATATTTTCCTTCTAAGATGAATATTTCAGAGCCAAAAGAATTACGGGGAGAGAAGAAAAACTCGAATACATATTTATTAAAGATGAACCAAATTTCTGGTGAAACCAGTCATTTGCAGGTACTTTCATGTATTAGTTCCAGTGAGTCACCTCTTTGTAGCCAAACAGGGATCTGTCCTGTTTGAGATTATGAATAAATAGTTAAAATTAAAATCCAGTGACAGAATGGATTACTGAGCATATTTTCTCATATTTGCAGTGAAAAGAGTTGTTTAAGTTTGTTTAGTGTGTTTGATAACAGACAGTTTGATATATTGCTGGGCACAGCAGTAGGTTGGACTTGAGTGGTATTAGCTCTCAGTGTTTTGATTAATGGTAATTGTTTTGATGAAAAGGCATGTTTTACATACAACTCATAGTTCTGGAAAACAGAACTAAACTTGCAACATCTGTAATTACTATTCTGAACTATCATATAAAGAGAGCCTGGAGAACATGCAAGTGAAGCACAGCAGGGTTTTTGTGTGTGTTTATTTTGCATTGTGTTGCATTTACACACTGTTCCCCATGTCAGAAAATAAATCTTGGCATATTGCTCTTTTGTTGAACATTACGATGTGCTTTGTGACACCGTACTGAATCCCAAAGCCTAGTTTAAATCTTGTAATGGTTAAATTTCACCTATCTGTTCAATCAACAAAAAAGAACCTAGAGAACCTTCATATTCCTCAGGCAAGAAATCTGAATGTGTTCATCCTTTCTGAGTCTGGTTTCTTTTGTTAGAAAAACACTGCTTTACTCCATTGTCAGAATGTATATTCTAATTTTCTAAGGATACATTTTGTTTGGAAAATATTTCATATTCTTTGTGCGTCATGAAAAATGAAATAGTTGATTATTTTTGTACTTTGGTAAATAAAAGATTGCAATGATAGCTTCAGATTCAAGCCAATATCAGCTTTGTAAGAGGATGTCAAACTATTATTGGTAATATCTTTCATTTATATAGTGTTTTTATGCAGAAGAATGCTGATTTCTAGAAAATTTAGATTTTAAGCCAAAAATACAATTAAAAATATATCTCCTTGTCCCTGCATGTTAGCTTCGAAGTGCTCTTCGTCAGCTTCACAGTCAACGCCAAAAAATCTCTCTCCCGTTTTTAGGATGCAAAAAGTATCACAAAATGAATACACTGGGAGTACTGTAAACCATCTTTAGAAGATGAGAACATTAGTTTTACAGGTTCCTTATTTTATTACAGGCTTTCTTCTCATATTTAATATTTTGCAACACATTCTAAAAGAAGAAATGAGCAAATAGTGCTTTTCTCTATCTGAAACATGTAGGGGCATCAAAACCTACCTGAATTGTCCCCTAGACAGTATTAAAAAGAAAGCAGTAACATCGACATTGTAGAGGGAGGCAACTAGATTTCTAAGTGTGGTGCCAATGTTTGTAGTCAACAATGAGACATAAAAAAAAATTTGTAGTCCATGTTGATAACAGCAGAGTTTGAGGTTTGTATTATTAGAGCTAGCCTAAAAATATTAGCACACAACTCATGTAGAGCCTTTATATAAGCTATGCTCTATTATATATTTTGGGGGGAAATAAAATCTGTAAAGCATGAAATTGTGGTGGTACAAAATGATTATTTCTAAAAGTGAATTATCTCATTCTATAGTAGAACTAGCTTGGATTGTGCTGTTAGAAGTCAGGTGGTTTATATCCGAGCAAAATACCAATTAATAAATGAATGCTTTAATACACACCTAAACCCATTACATGAAAATAATACTATTTTTTAATTTTCCTTTCAGTTAACAACCATGTGTCATTGTGGCATCTTTTATTGAAAGGAACTTTATTTAAGTAACATAAACTTGTTGGATGGGCTTCAATTAAATGATGATTTGTTAATGCAAATGTGTAGCGAATGACTGGTAGTACATCTGTCTCTTCATCCATAGGCCATTACTGTGCAGCATTAGCACATGATTGTAAAAAAAACTGGAAATCATTATATGCAGGTAGTACATATTCAATCAATTCTGACCTTATGTCTCCGATGAAATAAAAAAAAAGATATAATGTAAATAATAATTAATCTGAACCGAAAAAAAGGAGAATTTTTGAATATCTGTGGTTCAAGCTGTTAGATGATGTGAGGTAACTGCTGTTTGGGATTGATTGTTACTGGTGTCCCCAGTGGGGAACAGCCAGCACATTAATCCTCTGTTACTCCTCCCACATGCTCCTCCAATCCAAATAGGTTTTTCTGTTTGTTTATATTAGAAAATAAATACTCTGTTTATTTTCAAGTTTGGTATATATTTCCTTAGGAGAGTTGGGGACGGAGGGGGGGTGGAGGGGAGCTTTGCACTGATTACCAATGTTAGCCAGTTAAGCAGGCGGTGACAATTAATACAACAAAAAAATGTACAATTAGCTTCAGCTCCATAAGTGTCTAATGAGCCATTTGTCAGTCTTTTGGTGAAATAAACTACTCTATCTTAATCCTGCACTCCTGCAGCAAATAAATGGAAGTTATGAAACACCCGGGCACCAGTAAAATATAATTTACTTCATAGGGCATGACAGAGCTCTTTACATATCTAAAATGAATGTTATTTACAAACGACTTGTAATACTAATATAAAAAAGGATTCCAATGCTAACTGCTTTCGTTATGCAGTAGATATGTTTTTTCCCTGATTTGCTTAATCATTTAAATGTATAATTACTCCTAAAGGCATGTGAGCTAAAATGACTCCTCCTGATGCGATTAACTTATAAAGCCAAAAAGAACCTCAGAAAAGAACCTGTGAAATGCTAGGGACCCTCATTCTTCAGCTGAAGATGTTGAGGATTTGCTGGAAAGGATAAAATAATCATATTTATTAGGGAACACTTCTCTTTCTGTCCTCTTTGGCCTTGTCAATATTAGCCTTCTTTTCTTAAAATTTACCACCACTGCAATCGCTATTGCAGCTCCACTATTAGTGGGAGGGGAACAAGTGTAGATAAGTTGCCAGCATTTTAACCATGGTCTCATCTAGACCTGCTCTGAACAGAGTTTAGTGACCAGCCACCAGAGCTTTAACCATCAGGGCTCCACATGTAGTTACCAGCAGTGTAGCTGCATTAGTGACAGAAAAAGTGACACGTCTTTTTAAAAACATTGTGCCTACACATCATCTTCTGTGAAGAAGCATAGCTTTGCAGTTATCCTCCCTCACCCAACTGGCCATTGTATAAGACTGACTGACCTCTATTGTTAGACATAAGTAACTGAGTTCTTCCTGTATTGTGTGCTGTGATTTTTAGCTAAAATTTACATACAGCACAATACAACTGAGAAATGCCACAGATCAGCATTCTGCAGCTGAAGACAGATGACACCAACGTGGGAGGGGTTACAAATCCTTTGGAGGACAGGATTAGAATTCAAAATGCCGTGACAAATTGAAGAATTGATCTGAATTCAATGAGATGAAATCCAATAGACATGTGCAGAGTATTTCATTTAGGAAGGAAAAATTTAAATGCACAGTTATAAACTGGGGGATAACAGGTTAGGTAGTAGTAGTACTGGAAAAGGATCAGATTATAGTGAATCACAAATTGAATATGAGTCAACAATGTGATGCCACTGCAAAAAAGACTAATATCAATCTGGGATGTAGTAACAGGAGTGTTGTATGTAAGACACAAGAGGTAACTGTCCTGCTCTACTCAGCACAGGTGAGGCCTTACCTGTAGTACTGTGCCCAGTTCTGGGAGCCATACTTCAAGAAGATGTGGACAAATTGGAGAGGGTCCAGAGGAAAGCAACAAAAATGATAAATGGGTTAGAAAACCTGACCTATGTGGGAAAGGTTAAAAAAAACTGGGCACGTTAAGTCTTGAGAAGAAAAGGACGGGGCGGACAATTCTTCAGAACTGCTAAGGCTGTTATAAAGAGGATGGTGAACAATTGTCCTTCATGTACATTGAAGGTAGGACAAGAAGTAATGGGTTTAATCTGCAGCAAGGAAAATGTAGGTTAGGTATTCAAAGAACTTTCTAACTGCAAGGCTAGTTAAGGTCTGAAATAGGCTTCCAAGGTAGGCTGTGGAATCCCTGTCACTGGAGGTTTTAAAGAACAGGTTCAACATATGCCTGTCGGGGATGGTCTAGGTTTATTTGGTCCTGCCACAGTGTAGGGGGCTGGGTTTGATGGCTGTTTGAAGTCCCTTCCAGATCTACATTTCTTGACCTTGTTCAGCTACTTCCTGCTCCTACTCACTCCATCCAGGTAAAGTTTGTCCTCCTTCCCCTTCTGCCACCAGTTGCATAGGGAGCGCTTCATGAGGCAATAACCCCTTTTCTGCCAATTAGCCAAACAAGGACCCACCCCACATGCAGTTGTGGTGAGCACATTTTCAGATTACATTTGAAAAGAGGTGAATCATTAAGGCAAAGAGATACATACTCCTCTGTATGACAGAAAATGCAGAGAAGAGTCTCAGACCAGTCACAAAAGGAACTGAAGATAGTGCTGGATGATAAGGGAAACTGCCTCAGGAAGTAAAAAGAGGCAAGGTCACTGCATTACTCTGAAGAAGTCCACAGATTTTTTTAGCAATTTAAAATTAATATTTAAATGAATAGTTAAGCCAGATCAGTTGCTTGAAGGTGAAGTTGTGCTGCTTGCTTTGGAGAAAATAGGCTGCAATATCTGGAAAGCGGTGAGTTGGGGAGGCCATATAGTAGAGTGGTGGTAGTGAAGGGTAAATTGTTAAAGGCATGGTTAGCATTTCAGCCAAGGTGCGACTGTAGTTGTAGAGAAAATACAGATAGTGTTGTAAATGTAGATTTGGACAGATCTGAAGCAAGGGAAATCATGACTAAAGAAGGGAAATTCCAGGAAAATTATGGACTGTTACATTCATAATGGTGCTGAATTGGTAATAAACATACATACATGTGAAACTGTACACTGTAAGGGAAATCCAGCTTTGGGAAGTGATTGAACAGGATGATTTAATAGATATTACACATGAGAGTAATTGGAGAGAGATTTCCAAAGAAAAACTAAAAGTGGCAGATGATGGATGTGATTTAATATTGAACTAATTTAAGATTGTGATTGGTATTGGTATTGGACTAATTCAAGATAGTGATTCTGTAAGTGGAGGAGTCTCGTGGTGCTAGGTACAATGTTACTGGGATGTAGGAGAAAAAACTTGTCAGATCACCACAAAGATTTCATAAGACATCCAAGGCTGAAATTCTGACTTTCCAAGAGATATCTTCTTCTGTGCCTAGGGCAGCAGTGTTGCTTCCCTTTCCTCCTATCAGTAAAGTCGGGTTTTTTAAAGTCCCTGAAGTGAATAGCTAATTAACCAGTATCCTCCTCTAAGGACCTCCTTATGGGAGCAAGGCTAAGAGTCTTTTATCTCCAGAGTCCCTTGTCACCTCAGACGGATGAGTCCTCCACATTCTGAAGTGGAGTTTTGCTCAGACAAGTTCTGTCTACCTCATCATTTCTCAAGGATGCATTGAAATTCACCAGTATCAGGAAAAGACATCCATTGCCATTGATTCTGTACACCCACCCAAGAGAAGAGAATGGCTTTTGTTAGTTCCTGAATTCCTTAGAGAGATTGGCTAACGAACACCATGGATCTTAGCAAGAAGGAGGAAAATTGAGTATTTTCTAGAGGTGGGCAAAAGCCTGTCTATTTGCAGACAAAAGATTGTCTATTTTGCACCTTCCAGATGCTTTCTCGCCATGCACACTTCATACATCATAGCCACTGAATTTATTTGATGTCTGATAAGAGAAATGACACTTGTAGTTCAGCATGTTTCATTTAGACTAGTGTCAGTGCAAAGGGTATTTGCTTGATCACAGTAACGGTGTAATTCTGATGTAATTAGCAATTACATAGCGCTTTTTAATACATAGGTTTCCAAGAGCTTTACAGGGGTTGGAAATGATTATTAAATGCCAGTAATAGGGAAACTGAGGCACAAAGAGTGGTAATTTGTCTTTAGACATGTTTCCTGATTCCTAATCTGGTGCCCTATCCACTGGGCTATTCTGCCTTCCCAAATTGGCAATGCATGTTGTCTCATCTGAAAAATTGGCTAACAAGAACAGCACTTTGGAAAGAATTGACATGAACTTCCATGGCACTATCCTGCTTGTTTCTTTTGGCACCAGTACAATAGGTTCTGCTGTCTCTAAGAGGTTCGTTGTCTAAGGTTAATTCTGAATTAAACAAAATCTCAGTTTGTTCCCTAGAGAGAAACAGAATACTTAGGAGCTCCTCCAGACCACAGCTCTTTTCAAAGCCTTCCTGAACCAAGACAGGATTTGAGAAGTTGTGGATTTGGTGGAGAATGTTTGCTGGAGAGAACAGATTTCAGCAAGAACCATAATACGGATCTTGGTCCTGATGATTGCAGCCATTTTTGTGGTACACATTGCATGCCTCCACTTGCTGCAACCTCAGTGGAGCCTGAGGTCTGGTCACAGATCACCAGATTTGAGTGTATGTAGGGAAAAGCCTGTAAAATTAACAGTCAACCTGCAAATGGGAAAGGATTTCCAGATTCTCCAATCCAAGTCATAGTAACCACTGGTTCAATTAGCTTGGAACCCAGAATCCACAGAAAGTGATTTCAAACCAAGCCCCTTTCTCTCCAGAAAGTTCCTATCCACACACATTCTGGAGACAGTCAGTTCTGTATCACATAGGACTCTTAAAGAGTTGGAATCCTAGTCTCTTAGGATTGGGCAAACTCACACAAGTTGGCAGGAAAGAAAAACTCAGTTCCAGCCGGAGGAGCTATCCTCCACCTCATACCACTGCCATTTCCTTGCCTGTGAACTAGTTATTTTTCCCAGTCAATGAAGATGCCAGATATATAGGAGGTCACCTATGCTCTTCATACAGATTAAGGGGCATCCTACAGTGACGAGGAGAAGCTGGGGGGAGGGACACTGTAAATCATTCCCCTACCCCTAGTGCACCTGCCATAGTTTTGGAATGTAGTCTTCTCAGAAAAATATCTGCTTTATTTTGGTATTTCTCCCTAGATTTAAGTTCAAATACTTTTTCTTTTTGAATTTTGATCGGTTTCTTTAAAAAAGTGATAGAATTCAAATGAGTGTTATCTTGAAATGTGCATAATTTCAAGTGTGTGAGCATGCTACAGTTTTCTTGCCAAAAAAGTGCCAAAAAGTGGCCCATCAGCCAAAATTTCTGAAGTGTGAACATTTTTTCAATTTTTATTTCCTTTCTGAAGGAACTCTTCTTACTGGCCAGAAACCTGCAAAATTCAGACAAAGGAAAATGAGTGCTTTTCTGGTTCCTGAAACTGAGCAACTGTTTAGGCTACACAAAGGGCTTAACTTCCTGTCAAGGCAAAAAGGCTGACACAATCTTAATTATGGTGTTGCTAGTTCTGTCTATAAAAATAATAGTCTTAAAACAGTAAACGAACAGACAAAAGTCCACTCTGTTTATTTGTATTACAGTAGTGTCTGTAAGCCCCAACCGAGATTGGGATCCCATTGCTCTAGGCTTTGCACATGCACATAAAAGAGACAGTCCCTGCCCAAAAGCATTTCCAATTTAAATAAAGCAGCTTAAAGTGGGAGGGTAAATTGAGGCACAGAGAGAGGAAGTGACTGCCCAGGATCACAAAGCAGGTCAGAAATAGAAGCTAAGTTTCTCGGGACTCGCAATCTGGCCTCCTAACCATTAGACCACACTGTCTCCCGCTGTGATTCTTGTCCTCCATGTCAGTGCAGACAGCATTGTGTTTTTGAGAGGCTCTGCACAATGCAAAGCATATTGCTGCGACAGTGCCTGAGAGAAGACAGCCTTCAACTCTGTCATCTGCCTGAAAAAGACTGACTCAGAGAGTTCCCTGTCCATAGCTTTCTCCCCTCCTCAACAGTCAGGTTGTGGGCAGAGTCCTTGCAGTCCTCCTAAAATAGAACAGTCATGAAGATGTGGGCTATTGGATATTTACTGTTGACTATTCTTCCTCATGGAGCATATGTTGCTCCCCCCACCTACTGGCCAGACATTGCAGCCGCTGCAGATAAAGAGAAACCGTTTCCACTGTTAGGGACTAGAGCTTAACCCAGTAGCCAAATTGCCCACATATCATCATATGCAATTCAGCTCATCTGTCTCTCTCAGACCCTGTGCCCCTTAGGGCCTGTGAAAGGGACCAGTGTTCAATATGGAACCCAGTGTGGATGCATATGTGCCTCATGTGCAATATCACATTTATTTTGAATAGCCATGTCCCTCAGGGCCATGCTTCACCCTTGCACAAGTGCTGCCTTGTGCTCCCATGCAAGAGCATAAAGGGCAGAGCAGCCTCAACCCTCCCTCAGGTCCATCTGACGACCAGTGGTGACCAGATGGAACCTGGACTGTCTGAGACCAGTTTCTTTTCTTCTGAACATTCAGATTTTAACCTGTGCAGAAACCTCTCTTCACCGCCTTTTTGATTAGTTCTTTATTCTTTAGTTGGGCACACAGACAAAAGAAGAGGACAGATGGAGGGAGACACCTCCCTGTAGATCAGGATTGATGGGCTTCTTACCCACAATTAGTAATGTCAGGCTCTAAACCCACTGGGTTCAAACTCTGTCCTTCCTGCTATGATCTGATGCCATTAATCAATGGACACAGCAGATGCCTAAGGGAAGGACACATCCCAAACGTGTTCCATCTGCCGCTCCTTCTCATCCTGCACCCAAAAATTTCAAGACGCGAGGCTCAAACTGCACCTCATGCAACAATCCATCAAGGTTGCATCCAACTCTGGAGAGGAGACAATGAGACTATCTTCAACAAGAGCCCCAGCTAATAGGTACTGCACCACCACCACTTCCCTTCATCAGATTTTATGGCAGGTAGATAGGTGCAGGGCGTTGTCACCCAGAGCTACCCCATCCAGTTCCTTTCCCTTCTCCACTCCACTTCCCCATTCCTCTTCAGGGACCCTTCTCACAACACCTGTTACAAAAAGAAGTGGTCTTCATGCTTCATATAGAAGCCACAGTAGAGGTTCTGCAGGTCTACAGGGAACAGGCTTCTACTTCTAGTACCTCCTTATACCCAAGAAGAAAGGAGGTCTCCATCCTGTCCAAGATCTCAGAAGACCGAACAAATACATATACCACCTCAGATTCAGGATGGTAATGTTTGACTTTTGATGCGTTCCATCACTTCTGGCTCAGGATTGGTTTGTGGCTTTTGGCTTACAGGATGCATGCTTCCACATTGCCAATCACCGAAAATACCTGAGATTTTCAGTGGGGCCCAAATGCTCACTGCCAGTACAAAGTACTGCCTTTCAGAATCTTCATGGCACTGAGTCTCTGTATGAAATGCCTCACTGTGGTCATGGCACACCTAAGGAAAAAGGGGTATCCACATCTACTGGTATCTAGATGACTGGTTGATCAGATCATATCAGGAAACGCTGAGAAGCCTCAATTGTGTGTGCTTTCTCTCTTTAGCCACCTGGGCCTGTTAGTGAATTATGAGAACTCGTCTCCCATCCCATCACAGCCAGTAGAGTTCATAGAGGCCAGGATATATTCCACGAGAGCAAGGGCATACTTACCTCTGGACAGATTCCTTGCACTTCAGTCATTACTGTACATGGTGACATCACGCCTCGCTACATTAATACAAACTTGCCTTATTATGCCATAGTCCGTGTGTACATACATGATGCCACTTGCCAGACTTTGCCTGAGGCCTCTACAGGTCAGGTCCTTTTTTATGACAGAGACTTTCAAACTGGGTAGCACATTGCATCTCACTGTGCTCCCAACTGGCTGATGTACCTCTCCCACTGACTATTAAGGGTTACTCCATCAGAGTCCAAGCAGCATCCTTGGCCTGTTTCCAAAAGGTGCTGAAATGTGCAAGGCTGCAACATGAAGCAATCCATTCACGTTTGTCAAGCATTATGTGTAAACCTAGGAGATTTTTGGACAAAAAGTTTATTCTCTGAAAATTGCATTTTTGGGACAACCAAAACTATTTGGCAAGTCAACATAGTTTCAGCCAAGAAACAAAACAAAACAGAGGAACTAAATTCACAAGCAGACTTAGGCACAGTTCCACTTTGTATAAATAATTAAATATTAATTGGAATAGGGACTGGAACCTGAGTCTTTCCCCACCCCCCAACCAAGTGCCCTAACCAATCAGGCAGTCTCTCACCTTTTAGATGAGTGCTCTAGCCATGGGGCTATAGGGTGTAATTGAATGAATGACTACCCTACAAATAACTGTGGTTCTTTGAGATGTTGTAGTCTGTGTGGGTCCCATGACCCACTCTCCATCCCCACTTTTTGGAGTCCTCAGCAGGCATGGGCTTTGAATTGCAAGGGAACTGAGTGAGAGATGCAGCCACTCCACCTTTTATGCTCTCAAAAGGGAGGAGAAGGAGGCATAGGGCACATGCATAGCCCTAAAAGACAGTGCTATTAAAAAAAAATCTCTCACACATGAGGCGCATGTGCGCAGACTCTAGGATCCACGCTGATTACAGCAATCTTGAAGAACCGCAGTGACTGTGGGGTAAGTGTTTCTTGTTTAGGCTTTAAACTAGTTTCAGCCAATTTGGACCCAGAATTCATTTTCCACAAATGTTTGTATGAAAAAAATGTTACTTGCTCAAATATGCTTGAAAAGTTAATACTAAAGGGGTGTGAATGTGGTGAGTCAGAATTCAGTTTCTTATTCATCCACTATAATTTTTCCAACTCCATCTCTACTTCAGATGTTATAAAACCTATTTCGGAGCTGACTGCCAAAATTCCTCATCCCCCTCCCCAACCCTGCAGTAATTTTATTTTGCTGATATTTCTGAGTTACTAGTGAGTTATGCAAAGCACCTCTTTGGATACTGCATATCATGCTAGTTTTCTTACTGCAAAAAGTGTGCAATTAGGATTACAGTATATATATAAAGTGCTGTCAAATGCACAATTTAAATGAGCTGGGAAAATAGAGAAGTATTTTTTCCTTGATCTCAGTCAGTTACTGTAATCTTTGTAGGTACATTTCCAGAAGGTTCCACTGTCCCTTTAAAACACTTCATTGTGATCACCTAGAACTTCTTTTTACAATTCCCTTCCAAGGTCACCTTTCCCATCCCATGTCCCCAAACTACATCAACTCCACTTCATCAGTTGGCTATGCAGAATCTCTGCATAACAAGATGGTTGTGTTCCCAACTCCTTTTAAAGGAACTAAATCAGTAACATACTGGATCCCAAATGCAGATGACCAGGCAAGTCAAGTTCAGGGTTCTCTTTGATTAGTTGCAAAAAATCTATTTTGGTTTTGATTGACATGCAACTGTAAGTAAATTTGTGTCTTAACCCGGTTACAAAGGGTTATAAGTTTCATAGGTTTTGCTATATTTTTAAACAGTTGTAAAAAACTTCCAATGATTAACTGTGGAACTTGGTTTAAAAAGTTCTTTATTATGATAATTATATTGCATCTTTGGGATGATTTTTGTATGGATTTATTTTGACCAAAAAGGAAAAAAAAAAGTCCAGGTTTTTTTAAATTCTGTTGTGTTTAAAAGGATGACTCTTACAAAAAGGTCAGTTTAGGTACCCGTCATTTCTGCTAGCCAAAGCAACAGTGCTGCTGTCCCAGGGTCCCTGTGCTTGTAGATATACATTTCAAGTGTATAAAGTCATAATAGAATGTTTTATCATAGCTATGTAAGGGGATGGTACATGCAGTTTGAATGGCTAACCATTGAAAACATTCTGTATAAGGCATTTGACACTAATTTTACTGGTCAAATCCGTCTTTCAAAAAAGTCTGCCTTGACAAGCAATTTACTAGATCCCTTCACAGAGTGAGCCTGCCTTGATGGGTTGTCGCATAAGCTATTTGACATTTGTCCCCAGTCAGACCGGATGCCACATGAAAAATTTACTCCAGCAAGGAGCTCCCAGGAATAAACCGTTCTCTAGTGTTGCTCACAGGGGACTCAGCAAGGTGAGCAGAACTTCAACTTGTCACGGATGCTCTGTTCTGACAAACATAAGTAGATGCTAATGGCTGAATCGTGACAGAATAAAGTCCCTCAACCATATGGCTAATTGCCACAACAATATCTTCAGCGTTATTAATCAAGTTTTCATAGTGTGCCATGATAATTGGAATAATTAGAAACAGCATAGGCATTGCTTGCCTCTGCTACGTATACTACAGAAAGGGACCTGGAACAACCGCAGTTGCACTTTCAGTATTGTGTTTTTTAAATGCTTTTCTTTCCAGCAAATACTGTGGTTAATTAATGAATTAGCTGTTTGCCACCAGAGTCTTTTGTTGTTAGCAGGGCTTCTGCGGGGGCGCCTAGGTAGCTAAATGACACCAGTAAGCCCCTTGCGTCCCTCTTTAAAGATGCAGTATTCCCATAAGGCAGGAACCACACAGCACAGAACTTGGCAACTCTGAGATACTGTAGATTATAAAACTTGAAAGTTCTTACTTTTTTACATTAATTTGTATAGCATATGTTTAAGTATGTATGAACAAACAAAGGAGCCTCAATGTATAATAATTCTTTTGGTGTATAACAAGTTTAACAAAAGCAACCCACTCCCCAGTGTGTAGTGACTAAATTAAAGTAGAGAGCAACAATATCTGAATAAATGTGATTAGATGTACAAAAAGAACACTTCTATTGCTCACATTTTTCTGTTACAGAAACTAAAAAAAATTTTAAGTTGTAACTATTTTGTGAGCTACCAGTACTGATCAATGTAAACAATAATTACCAAATATAACTTACCAAAACCTGTTCTTACTTATGCTGTATGGTAGTGGAATAGATCTGAATAATTATTCTCTACCTCTGGAACTAAGGATATAAATAAAACCGTGTTTGTAGCATTTTTATTTACACTAAATAGCTGAATTATCATCATGTCTTTCATACTGGAATAGTTATTCACTGGACACTGATGTCTTGAACTGAGATATGAATGAGGAAACACCAGTGTTTCTTAGATGTACGTATAAACATTTAGTTGACTGGTCAGTAAAACTGGCAGATTGATGATAATGACTATCTTCACTGGATGTATGAAGGCATTTAGCCAAACTAATGGATTGAAATGGACTACTGTGTGTATGGCCTCTGAACAGCTTCTTAATTTAGTTTTACGGTTTACAATAGATATAATATTGAATTCAGATATGATATAAATCTTCCCTCTCCCTGTTTAAAAAAAAATACTTTCCTGATTTGAGAACTACCACACAAGGAGATTTTGAAATGTTATATATTAATTACACGTAGGCCTGCAACAATCAAAACCTGATTTTGATTAAAGATAGTAGGCATTCTGTTGATTTCGGCCCAATCTCTTTTTAATGATGACTCTTAAGGAGAAGACATTTGTATTGTAAGAAGATTGTTACACTAGGATGGAAACACATTTCTGCAATCAGGATTCTCTACTGTTCTGAGGGCTGTCCAGGATGCTGGACAAAATAATGGCCTGATTTAACAACAGCTCTGAGCGTAGAACTTCCATAAAAGTGCCTTGAATTGAATTGGTGCAGAACTGGGTGCTCCAAGTGCTTCACAACAATTAGGAATCTTGATTGCTAGGTAGATGAAAAAGGGCCAATGAATACAATATAAAACTAATCTCTTTCCAAAGATCTTGCATCAGATTCAGCCTCTTACCATCCCCTTAATTCTTTCTGTCTTCTCCCTGGCAAGTATGAGGTACCTTCAGCATGATGCCTGAAGTTAGTTTTGCGTACATGAACTACTTAAATTGAATTAGCAGGGTTTATCTGTCCAAATAATTAAATAATTGTGGTTCTAGAAAGGGTAGTCATCCATACAGATAGATTTCAGTTGGGTTAACAAGGCCTGAATCCCTCTCACTAGTGCTAGTAATATGTTTTTGTATTCTGGACATGATTCCTACTGAGGTATTACTTAATGTATTGATAGGTTTACTTTATTTTATTTATTTTATTTATTACTGTGGTTGGTGCAAGTTATGTCAGTGTACAACCATCAAAGATTGTAAATAGCTCAGGCGTGCGCATGCTTGGCTGCTTGCGTCATTGCTGTGTGAACTCACCAGGAGTGCTTGTCGATGTCAAGTGCATTGCACCCCGAGTAGGTATCCCAGTGTGCTATGTGCTGCTATTAGGTGCAATGCCTTCTGGGAAATTTTCACAATACGTTGTGGAATAGAAATGACTTAACCCCTCACTTCCAGAGATCTCTGGTTAAGTTCCCAGAATGCAACTTTCTCCATCCCATAATGCCATCCTTATCCCATAATTTTCACAACTTTTAAAAATAATCCCACAAACCCACATGGCACTTTCTGGTGTTTGCCATCTGTGACAGAAGCATGGAGTCTGCAGGACTCTGCATTATTCTCATTAACATGGTAAATATAGGACACATGATTCTTCTGAATTTGCAGATCCATAGAAAGTACCACAACAATGGGGGTCTTCTTGATTAAGGATTTCATTGAGGAAACTTTATTTTGCAGCTGGGAAGCCTCACAAGTTTCAGCATTCTCTGTGCTTTAAATCTAACTATAAGCTTTTTCAATTAAATATATTGAAGATGTACTCTCACCACTTTTGTGTAGCTAAGCGTTCAGTTTTACCGTTTTCTTGTTAACGCGTAGTTTTTGTCACTGGCCATACTGCCATAGTGGAAAACTGTTGAATCTCCTTTTTGCTGAAATCTAAAATTGTCTCCACTATTAACTTGATTCTTGATAACATAGAAAAGGAATACATTACATAAACTGTAAGAAGTAAAGGCAGAATGATGATATTTTCAGGGTGTATTGTTTCAAATGATGACTGGACTTTATTTGTGTTTGAAGTAAGTTGCTTCTCTGGGGTTGAGAGGCATCTTGCTACCACCTGCTTTTAGCGTGAAGAAGCCTTGTATGGCACATGCCATGGGTCACTTCCCCAGAGCTCCAGGCACCAGCAACACAAGCACTCCACTATAGGACTCGTAGATCCTGCTGTCCGGTTAGCTATAGGCACACTACAGCCCTCCAAGCATCTTCCTGGAGTGTACAGCCGTTGGTCCCCTGGACATTCACAATATTCATTGAACCACTGCTTCCAAAGTAACAGTACATTCCAGGTTACTGGTTCCAGCTCAGATCACCGCTCTGCTTAACTTGCAGCACTTAGATATGTTTATAGTGAAATCAAATAAGTTTATTTAACAAAGCATAGAGATTCAAGTAGTAGCAAGTAGAAATACTGGAAACAAATGGCTACCTACAAAATAAAATCATAACACACATTCTAGAACCTCAACTTAATTAACAATGTACTCTCATGTCTAATAGAATATTGCTTACCCAAAAATCTTTTAGCACTTTACAGCCAGGCTGACTGTGTGCCTTTGTTCGAGTCATGCACACTGTCAGTTTGCCACCTAGGTGAAGGATTCAGTGTGTCTCTTTGCACTCCAAGATATACCAGACCAATTCCTTATCTTTATTCATAAACAGGACAATCCACTGGTGTATATTTTCATCCTGTAGATTCCCCCTCTCATACATTTTTCAATTTCTTACTTTGCACCTGATTCAGTGTGAAAATAGGCATACAGTGTGAAGCATACAATACACAAATGGCCAGACATGGAGATAGATGACAATTACCTCCTGCCTGAAAGGAACACCTCCGAGGTATGTTACCTCCTGGTGACCTGCTTGAACTCCAAGATCCATAATTTTTAGTATGGATACATAATTCATTAAGTATTATCCATACATACATTTTGCAATGATTATCATAACCAGCTGGCTACTGGCTCTCAATAGAGACCTTACATACCACCCTTTGGAGAACTATTATGCATATGCCCAACCCAGGGATCCCTGTAAAACTTTATGCACCCAGTTGGCACCACGGGGTCCCTGGGTCACAGTTGATTACTCTAGTTCAGTTATTCTGTTCATATATTGCACATTTATTTTACACTGGCTGTATAAAATGATTGCCCAGTTGTCTTGCAGAATGTCATCAGATTTTGACAGTTCTTATTCAGTCCTCTGGGATTAAGTATAATCTATTTTAAAGGAAATATTAAGTGTCTAACCCACGAGGGACTCGAAGTTATCTGCTAGTCCTAATGTGTGGATGCCCTTCTAATGTGAAGGTGCTACATAGCTGTTAGACCAGTCATATTCAACCCGTGGTCCGCGGACCCTGGGGATCCACAGACTATGTCTAAGACTATGTCTAAGATTTCTATTTGAAATTCCATTCGAAATTTTTAGGGTACCGCAAATGAAAAAAAGGTTGAAAACCACTGTGTTAGACCAATTCAATTCTCCTGTTAATAAGTGGCAAATTTACCTTTTTTGTAAAATACAGAATATTTTATATAAGCCTCACTCACAAAGTGCCCTTTTTTCAAGAATATCTATTTAGATTGAATGTTCTAAAAAATATTTGAAAGATGAGGGTTTATCCACTGAGAGTTTAACGGATATGCAGTCTTGTCAGAAGAGTTTGAGTAACTTAGTTGCCTTTTTGCCAAACTCTCCTTTTCTCACGAGCCCCAGTTTAATCTTAAATATGTGCAAATACTTTGCACTTGTATAGCATATTCATTCATTTCAGTGTTTTACAAAGCTCTCCAGAAGTCTTTATCTACATTTTTTTGCAGATGGAGAATCTTTGGCCAGAAAGATAACTTAATTGACTTACCCTGAGTCGCAAAGGAGCTCCATGGTGAAGCTAGCATAGACCTCCTGACACCCAGTCTTATACTCTGTCTCTTTGAGCATGCTGCCTCACTAGTGTGTTAAGATTAAGACAAGTTTTCCATTAACTATTCCATTGCTTTATGGACACCTTTTTTCGGCCTTCAGTAGCTTAATCGTCTGAGCTCTTTACTGAAAAACTTCCTTCAGTGTAATGAAAGAAGTTTATGTCGTACACTGTAATGTGACAGTATAAGAATAAAGTGGTGGTGTTCTGGATTACATGTTTTAAAATGATGGATTTCAAATTTATACCAGTAGTAAAGTCTGCTGCTTTAATGTTTATGATGAGGAAGTCTCCTACATGGAATATGAATGGTAAAAGCTAGATAAAACATTTCAGTACATATTTGGATATTTAAAAAACTGTCAATAAAATTATGTTAATCCTTTTTATGGTAAAAAGATAATAAATGGCCTTTCAGATAAGGCTGACTGTCTTCACTGGCCTTGATTATTCTACATGGAAATGTAATAACTCTAGCGGAATTTAATGCCCAGGGTAACTAAAACTATAGTGGGATTCCTACTTCAGAAATATATTGTGCAAAAGAAGAATGCAGCATCACTGAACCCTACTGTATGCACCAAAGCATTAGGTGTAAAGACATTAACTAATATATTCTAATGCCTTTAAAATAGCCTTTATAAAACACTGACTAATTGTTTTTCTAATATAGTTTTCTACTTTAAAATTTATGTAGGCTGTAACTACCAAAGCAAACTTTAATCAATGTGTTCTCATTCTTGGAGAATAAAAAGTGGGAGGAAGGAGTTCATAATTGCTATTAGCTGATAACACTAGAAATATCACTAATTTAGTAGTGGCTTTTTTGTTTCTATAATTTTATTACTATATACAGTATTTAAAATCATGCGATCGTATTATTTTTGTTATGATGTAAAATGTTTCTGTAAAACCTCTCTCTCTTTCTTCCCCATGCCAATAATCTTCGGAGGCTACTATGTTTCTCAAAAAATTTTTTACAGAAAATGTTCCCATTAGTGTGCAGTGTTTTTCAAAAAGCAAATGTATGGGTATCATCACTAGTTAAGACTGTAATTTTGGAATGAGTGTAAATAATGAACAGTTGAAATTCAATAGCCACACCCACACATTCTTGCATTTTTCTTTCTTCTGAACATGGACTTCTGTCATTGAAATACATTTTTTTAAAGCTACAAGAGGTGAAACCCAGAACCCACTGAATTCAATGGAGCTTTGACACTGGTGGGCCAGGATTTCACCAAAATAATATAACAAAACTTTGTATTTTTCTATTTTGTTTCCCACGCCATTCTGTGGTACACAGTTTACTTCTGTGCATCATTAAATGGACACAGTTGTCCCTGCTTTTTAAAGTTGGCTATTGTCCAAGCTCCTCAATCTCAATTATTTTTCAGAAATATAGCATCCTTTCTCAGCCTCTACCCTTGGGAAAAAATACATTACAAGCCAGACTGCTTCTCAGTGAGTCATACTTCTAGCCAAGACAGCTAGAAACTTGACCACTTTTCCATATTTTTTGTTCCTCTGTACCATGTCCAGAACTGGTGCCGCAGTTTACAAAAATGCGTGCCTTGAGTTAGACTCAGAAGTCCAGAGATAGAATTATCACCATCATAATATAAAAGTCTGTATGAGTTTCCAGCTTCCTCATTCCTTCCTGCTAAGGCAGCTGGGAGACTTTTTTTTTTTCAGTGGCCCCTCCCACTTTTAAACTTCATGTTCTTTGTTGTTTTTTGTTGTGAACGTGGGAGTTGAAAGCTGAAGAAGTAACCTTTAGACTTCTTTTTGAAAGTGGTGAGATTGTGGTCCCTCCCACCTCTGCCAGAATTGAGTTCCATTATCTTGAGCCAGCTGATGAGAAAGCTTTGTCTTATACTTTCATGAGCTTTGTCCTCCAGGATGACAATTTTATAATTTTTGAGAAACATAGTAGCCTCCAAAGATTATTGGCATGGGGAAGAGAGAGAGAGGTTTTACAGATATCTTGTTCCAACACAGCAAACTAAAACTGCTTGAGGTCAGATGATAATGGTCCCTTCTGGCCTTAAATCTATGAATCTGTAACACTACCAAGGAAAACTTTAGAGTTAAGTCTTCCCAAAATGAAATGTTCCTAATTTGATGTTGAAATGAGTGCCAAACCTAGAGAATAAAGCAACAAAAAACTGTAGTCACCTGTCTTTTAAACATGATGTGGAAATATGGAAAAATCAAAGATCTATAAGTCAGAGAAAAGAAATATAAAGAAAGCCAATCCATTAGAGAAAGAAAAGCTAGTCCAGAGGTAACATGCATGTTAAAGGTTTGTTTCTGTCATGTTTTGGGGTTTTACGTTACAGAAGGCCAATGAAATGTTTGCAAAATCAGAGTGGTATTTTTAAGATTTTTAAGGCCAGAAGGGACCATCTGGTCTGACTTCCTGCATAACACAGACTGTAAAATCTTACCAAGTAATTTCTGCCTCAGACCCATACCTTCTGTTGGAACCATAAGCATATATTTCAGAAAAACATCCACTCTTGATTTAAAGACTTCAAGTGGTGGTGAATCCATGACATTCCAAAGTAAATTTTTCCAATGGTTAATTACTAATTCATTATTAAAATTGTACACTTTATTTCTAGTCTGACTTTGTCTAGCTTCAGTGTTTTGTGTTCCTTCCCAGTCTGTATAAGTAAACATCCCCTTTCCTCTATCTCTGAAATTAGTTGGGGGTGGAGGGGCCCTTTACAGAATTGTAAAATTGTCATCCTGGAGGACAAAGCTCATGAAAGTATAAGACAAAGCTTTCTCATCAGCTGGCTCAATATAATGGAACTCAATTCTGGCAGAGGTGGGAGGGTCCATAAAACCCCTTTTCTTCTAGCCAGGCTGGACAAGGACCTATAGCATACAGTTGCAGTTAGCACAGTATCTAAGCATCTGCACAAGAAAATAACTTAATCTTGCTATGGAAGTTAAGGTACAGCATGCCTTTATATATCTAGATAAGAGTTCTTATAGCAATAAGTCAGCATGGCCCAAAAGGCCATGGAACCAGAAAATCCAGAAACAGTTTCAGTTCTTGATTTTTCCTTTACAGCGTAAAGTTCTTTTGAAGTTTTATATGCACAATAGTTGTTACTCACTCTTGTTTCACATCTTATTTCCATGTAAGCATACCATACCTGAAAGGCTGTCTGCTGTTCGTTCTAGCCTATTTGACCGTGCGTTTACACATTCAGTTGTTCTAGCTGGACGTGTAAACCTGAATGTAATTCACTGTTTGTACTAGATCTGAGTTCAAAGAGAGGGCTTTCCACTTGTGTATAATTTTCTCAGTATCAATTCACATGCAACTTTAATTCTGGTGTTTCCTAATTTTTGAAAAAAGAAAAGGAATACATGAAACAATGGGTATTACCATACACACTGTAACAAGAGTGATCAGGTAAGGTGAGCTATTACCAGCAGGAGGGGTGGGGGGGAGCTTTTGTAGTGATAATCAGGGTGGGCCATTTCCAGCAGTGGACAAGAACATGTGAGGAACAGTGGGGGGGGGAATAAACATGGGGAAATAGTTTTACTTTGTGTAATGACCCATCCACTCCCAGTCTTTATTCAAGCCTAAATTAATTGTATCCAGTTGGCAAATTAATTCCAATTCAGCAGTCTCTCCTTGGAGTCTGGTTTTGAAGTTTTTTTTGGTTGAAGAATTGCCACCTTTTAGGTCTGTAATTGAGTGACCAAAGAGATTGAAGTGTTCTCCGACTGGTTTTTGAATGTTATAATTCTTGACATCTGATTTGTGTCCATTTATTCTTTTACGTAAAGACTGTCCAGTTTGGCCAATGTACATGGCAGAGGGGCATTGCTGGCACATGATGGCATGTATCACATTGGTAGATGTGCAGGTGAACGAGCCTCTGATAGTGTGGCTGATGTGATGAGGCCCTATGATGGTGTCCCCTGAATAGATATGTGGACACAGTTGGCAACAGGCTTTGTTGCCAGGATAGGTTCCTGGTTTAGTGTTTTTGTTGTGTGGTGTGTGGTTGCTGATGAGTATTTGCTTCAGGTTGGCGGGCTGTCTGTAAGCAAGGACTGGCCTGTCTCCCAAGATCTGTGAGAGTGATGGGTCGTCCTTCAGGATAGGCTGTAGATCCTTGATGATGCGCTGGAGAGGTTTTATTTGGGGTCTGAAGGTGATGGCTAGTGGCATTCTTTTATTTTCTTTGTTGGGTCTGTCCTGTACTAGGTGACTTCTAGGTACACTTCTGGATCTCTCAATTTGTTTCTTCACTTCAACAGGTGGGTATTGTAGTTGTCAGAATGCTTGATAGAGATCTTGTAGGTGTTTGCCTCTGTCTGAGGGGTTGGAGCAAATGCGCTTGCATCGTAGTGCTCTACATCAAGAATTATAACATTCAAAAACCAGTCGGAGAACACTTCAATCTCTTTGGTCACTCAATTACAGACCTAAAAGTGGCAATTCTTCAACAACAACAACAAAAACTTCAAAACCAGACTCCAACAAGAGACTGCTGAATTGGAATTAATTTGCGAACTGGATACAATTAATTTAGGCTTGAATAAAGATTGGGAGTGGATGTGTCATTACACAAAGTAAAACTATTTCCCCGTGTTTATTTCCCCCCCTACACCCATTGTTTCATATTATCTGTATATATAAAATCTCCCCACTGTATTTTCCACGGCATGCATCCGATGAAGTGAGCTGTAGCTCATGAAAGCTTATGTTCAGATAAATTTGTTAGTCTCTAAGGTGCCACAAATACTCCTTTTCTTTTTGCGAATACAGACTAACACGGCTGCGACTCTGAAACCCAATTTTTGAGTGTTTGATTTTGCAACCTTAACATTCTTTTAAGGTAGGTGTTTGGAGTGTAATTTCCTAAGTTTTTTTTAAAAAAGTTAAATTGATAATACAAATTACATCTTGTGGAACCATGCTGACACCCTCCCTCCCTCAATCAGTCTCAGTGGATTTGGGATCTTCAGATCCACAGCACTGTCCTCTACCCCTTGAGCTAACAGAGTGATTGGTAGCAACGGCAGGCTTTTATCTTCTCTGTGGACCTACCACTACAGAGAAATGACATGCACGCTTTGCCAGTGGGTTTTACTGCTCTTTAATTACAGACCCTTCTGCTGCTGTCCTCCCACCCATCCTTCTCCTTGGTTCTTGCCCTTTTCCCCACCTCACCACTGCTCTTAATCTCCCCACATCCATGGCTCATCTGTTGCTTTTGTCTCCTCTTCCTTACTCGTTCCAGCTCATTACTACTCCTTCCCCAGATTTCAGTCAGGTGACTTGCTCCTCCTGATCACTACCTGGACACCAGCAAGGGAAGCATTGAGAGCACAGGTGTCTTAATTCCTATGCGTGACACCATAAGAGCCCTGGACAATTGTGAGAAGCAGTTGCTCTGTGGGGGTGGTGCATGTGCAGTCCAGCTGGCATGTAGGAATTATGAGAGGTTGGACCATGTTCATTCCAGATGGAATCTTCAGAGAAGTTTAGCTGGCAAATTAACAAACTCTCTACTGAGCATGTGCAAACTAAGATTTTTTCAGAGCCTTTTAAATTACCAGATTTGAGCACATATTCATGGAGATGGTGAACAGCAAATCCCTGACACCAGTGTGACCCATTGCCAAATTTCATGTTTCTTCTCTGACGTATTGAGGCACTACAGCTTGTAAAACAAAAGAAAAAAATGTTAACATGGGCAAAACATTTGTTCCCAAGTTCTTGCAAACAGCTAAGCCACTTTATCAAAAACCTAGAAAAAAAGAAAAATCAGCCTGAGGCAGACACCCAATATGGAAAATTGCAGTCTGAGAATAAATTTGGAAAAGTTATAACCGGAAAACATGGTCTTATACTAAAAAGTATTGGGCAACGTTAGCCATAGGTGTTGCTCTTTGCACAGCATGTGATATATTGAAAGGTTGGCATTAATCTTTAATATAAACACAAACCTTTACTAGCTCTGTTGCTTGTGTAAAGCAATATTAAGTCTTGTCAATTCCCCCACTGAGATTATTTAGCAGCATGATCACTGCTTCAAACCTCCCTTCCAAAGAAGTCATAATTGTCTGAAATACAGCAAGCCAGTGTAAGGGATCTCTTTTATATTTCTGTCTCATTCAGAAGGAGTCAGTCATCTTGTACATAACCTGTAGAGATGAGGCTAACATTTCACTCAGAAGTCAGTGTCTTGGTAAAGAAAATCACCTTTAGCTCTTAGTTTGGGGATTCAGTGTTCTCAAAATTTTCAGTGACTATTTGTGGACTCTTGATTTAGCCCCATCCAAATAATTTCAAGATGCCTGAAGAGTAGTCTGTGTTTATGGTCAATCTTTGAAGTTAGGCTATACCCTTCCTACAGACATGGCTTCCCATTTATCCCTGTTCATCTGTCTTGCTCCAGTGTCTTCCTTTGTGCTGCACTAGCTTTCCATCACAACTACTCCCGTTCTGTCACTGTTACCTCTACTTTCCTATCCCAACTCCTAAGGCTTATGTAGTTTAGGCCGGCAATTTTTAAAGATTTCATTGCTCTTAATGAAGAAGGAAGACATATATACGGATAAAACCTAAATGCCAAATCTATAGCTAAAATAAATTATATGGCTTCTAAATGATACTGCTTACAGAATTATGCAGTTAATCTTAGTCAAAATGGTGGCAATCTTTATTTAAACCTGGTAAAGATTGGGTCATTCCCATAGTTAATAGATATACCAGAGGATTGATTTCTTTTGGTTTCTCTATTCTGTAAGACCATTAATGAATCGTTATCTCTTGCTAGTAATTACTGATCTCTTGAGAGTTGTGGTTTAATTATATAGAAATCATAAGTAGAAGCTAGAATTATGTATTCCAGAGGTAAATAGTAGTACTCTTGGATGGTTTATTGGTGCTATAAAAATTCTGGACTTTTTGTTTTTGTTGAACTTAATTGCTAAGTAGCTCTGGTAAAATATGAATTATTGTATTATTGCAGGTGATAAAAGGTACACTGTTTTGACAGTTTCAGTCTGCAGGTATAACAGATATAAAGCAAGATTAACAAGACAGACTAATAATTAAACCACAGCCAACCACCGAAAAGGAAAAGGGATTATCTTGTCCAATGCTATCATTAAGTGCAACTTAAATGCTCTGTAAATATTTGTAAGATCCATAGAAGACTGTTAATTTTGAAGAAAACACTCCAATATAAAACTTGATTCATTAAACTAAGTGTCCCTTTATATGAATGTAAAGGCTCATGGAAGTCATGCCATATAGATGATAGGATCCTTGGCTTATGGATGCTATGAGCTAAATGTTACCGAAGAGGAGACAGCAGTTAGTATGTCTGCATTTATAGTGGTGTGAATTGTTTGCTCCCATTGGGACAAAAAGGTTCACATAATTAATGGTAGTATCATGGTTGCTAAAGAAGTCCAGTTGTTCTTCTGCACTCTATAACTGTGAAACATGATATCTCTGGATACTGAAATTTAACTTTGCCAGGAGAAAATGTAAAAGCGGAATAAAAGGAATGATTTCTGCTTGAGCAGAATAAACCTGCATCCACAAACAATTAACACTGCATAATGAAGTAGTAAAGAAGCAAAAGAGATTTCTAATAAAAGCCTAATAACAAATCCCATTAAACCATGGTGTATATTTTCCACTGAAGTGTATTAGAGTTTTATCAAACCTCCCGAATTAGATTTCAGTAGGTTGTGAGCAAAGTCAGCTCAAATGCTTCAAGCGTAGCTGAGCTTTTGCTCCTAACAGCTTGTGCAACATGAAAGTTGTGGGTTTAAGGGTGGGAGGGTTTGTTACTGCAAGTAATAGGCTTCATGCAGAGTTTGGGTAATGTTTGTTTCACCGTAGGATAATAGTTTCCTGTAGGCTAGGCACTGTAGAGCAATGTGCCACTATATGGTAAAACACCTTATACAGAACATAAAATGTGCTAGATTAGCCTTGCTTTGAGTTGATACTGTTTTGTTGCAACACCCAGCCCTAAAGATAGGATTTACAGAAAGTGGTAGAAATAGGAGAGGCAGCGCACATTTGATTTTAGTGGAGACAAGAACATTGAACATTATAAAGTAGAAATTTGTACTAATTTTTATATTAACAAATAACAGATTGACGGAAGAGCACAGATGTACGATAATTTTATATGCAAAGTTTAAATATTTTTGTTCTAAACTAATGTTCCTTATGGACAAAAAATCTGCTTAGAGTTCTACAAATTCTATGTCTGCAGCAAAGGTTTATTACTGTACAGTGGATTAGCACTAATACATTCAGTTCCACTAAAGGAAAAAATTTGGAATGAAAGTTTTGAGAAGTGAATGAAATCTGATTCATAACATGAGATGGCTGCTACTCTGAAACCTGTTATCATGAGCCTTTTATGAACTTCTTTTACTAGGCACAGATTCATGCAGCAATTAAGTTATTTTCCTAAATTTGTAATTGATTGATGTTTGTTGGCTCACATTTGTGCAGAAATGAACTTCTGGTACAAGGGCCCCTCAAAAATTTGTTACTTTACAACTCCAATGAGATAAGGTACAAAGGTTGTCAAATGTCAACTTTTGGAAATCAGTTTAGTCTAGTTGTGAATTCTAGCTGCCTTTTAAGTTCTATTTTTGTTACATAAACTGCCAGCTTTAAAAAGTGGCTTAATTTGCTTAGAGGAAAATTATAATAAATCTCCCTTTTCACTTCCCATCGACTAAAAGATTTTATGGTAAATAAAGTGTATATACCAGTTAAGAATGTAATTATTTCCTTATAAGCCCATTATGTAACCACTTTAAATATAATACTACTATTACATACCATTTGTGTAACATTTTATATTTTTCAAACAGCTGTAAAATGTTAATCCTTGCTACAGACCTGTGAGATAGATTGCTAGTATTATTATTCCTATTTTGTGATGTGAAAACAGACATACAGAGGCTGACTTGCCTGAAACCACTGAGTGATGAGCTCTTAGCTAACACTACTATGCTCACTCTGCACTGTCGGTGTTGACCAAATACTACATGTAATCTAGATAGATCTCCACATTTTGGTAAATATGAAAACACATGTATAGACAGCATGGAAGGTGATTCTACTTGTAGAATTGTCTCTACATTTGATTAAAATTGAAGTGTACATACATAATCAAAATGGGGTATATAACATTTTTTACATACCTGCAAACAGGTGTAGTTACATAAAGGGAAGAGGTCCCTTTCTGGTAACTGCAATCCAATCCATAGTGATTCATGCTTCATTTGCCTGGACTTTTTTGAGATTTAAATAAATCACTGGCTTCATCCTGCTGCTTAGCTCTTCCAGACCTACATGGGTGATATTTTCTCACCCTCTTTTTAAATCAATATTAATTTAAATGTACCAGATGATGATATGCAGAGTGGTATAAGATTTCTCCACTGTGTCCCACATGTAGAATAACATTTTAATCAATCGAAACTTTTGAAGTCCTTAATGTATTTCCTCCTATAACTGTGTTAGGATATACAACAGCACTTCCCAAAATAAAATTTTTAATAAAAAGATTGTCAAATAACTTAATGCTTTTTAAAATTCCATAAATTGTTTCAGATCATGCCTGATCTTATGATAAATATGCTGACTTAGTAATATTTGTAATTATTTCTACTGAATACATATGGTGTGTTTTTTTTCTAGACGATGGGTAAGACTCCTTTTTGGACGAGAATTCCCACTTCAGGACCTTCTTGTTGTCTGGGATGCTTTATTTGCCGACAGCATCACCCTGGATTTAGTTGACTACATTTTTGTAGCCATGTTGTTGTATATTAGAGATGCCTGTAAGTATCAATTATCTTATTATCTTTTTTTTTTAAAGTGCAATCCCAGTTTTTAAAAGAAAAACGGTGGAGAGCGTCAAAATTTCTGAATTTCATTTTGAAAGCATTTTGTGTAATTGAAAATTATTTAAAATGCTAACTACAGTAGAAGTTTCTTGTTACCAAATTTGGTCTGATATATTTATGAAAAGACATTGAATGTTGGAGTTAAAACCAAGGTTTGTTTTCTGAATAGTATTATCTTTTTTATACAGAGTTGTGAATTGCATATATAAAGCAGAGTTATACATATATGTGCAGAGCTCCACCTTCTGACAAAGCTAACATATTGAAAAGTCTCCCTTTGTGGAAATATCTTTATGCTGTTCTCATTCATATGAGGAATAGAGAATGTTAAAGGCAATGATCATTTAAGACAACTACTCATAATTTTTAACATATATATTTAAGGAAATTTACATATGGAGATAAGTCACATACGTGTTGTTTATTCTATGGGAGTATATTTAAATAATAAATGATTTAAAATTATTTTAACACACACTTCTGAGATTTGCCCAATAGTGAAATCTTTATTGTGCGAATGATGTGCAGTAGATACATATGAACTTTAGGCTGGGACAAGTAAGAACATCAAAAATTTAAAGTTAATACTCCATCCTTAACTTGTATCTTTGTGAATGGGGGGAAAAGACACTAAATGATTAGTTAAGGAGCTCTTATTTGTAAACCAGAACGTATTTCTAGTCATTACAAACGTAAGATTCTGTTTTTTTTAAATGGATCACACAAATCACACCTCTCCATGATGAGAAGTATTTGTCGTAAAATATGTATCACTTTTTATTATAGAGACCAAGGTGGGTGAGGTAATATCTTCTGTTGGACCAACGTCTGCTGGTAAGAGAGAAAGATACTTTCAAGCTCTGTGTGGCTCAACAGCATGTCTCCCTCACCAACAGAAGTTAGTTCAGTAAAAGATATTACCTCATCCAGCTTGTCTCTCTCAGATTCAAGGACTGACACAGCTACAACAACACTATATACATTTTTATAGCACACTCGTCAAAATTTTACACATACCCATTACCATTAGTTTATAACAATGCTTTAGGTCCAACAAGATCAAGGACACGTAGTTCCAAACACATCTGTGCCTGCTATTTTATGGTCCAGTCCTGCAGATTCTTAAGCATGTGCTTTACACATGCACTAGGCCTACTGACATTTGTGGGACTATGTGTGTATGTAAAGTTAATCATGTATAAGCACTAGCAGAATAGGGACCTTAGATTCTTCGTGATGATGCTGCCACTGAACTCATTGTTGAGGTTTTAAAATGCCTGTTTCTGGTTGAGAATGACCTGATTCAGAACCATTGTGGTCTATTAAATAAATCTGACTGTTGTGAAGGCATATTAAGTGGAAGTAGTCTTGAAAATTTCGTTGGAAAAATTTAGGGTGAATGTATAGTAACAAAAAGAAAAGGGGTACTTGTGGCACCTTAGAGACTAACAAATTTATTTGAGCATAAGCTTTCGTGAGCTACAGCTCACTTCATCGAATGCATATAGCAACAGATTTTTTTTAAAAAATCAATTTTTTTTATTATTATTGTTCCCCTCTAAAAAAGGATATTGTGGGAAAGTGGTCTGTGCACACACGGGCACTCCCTAAACTTTTGGTTTCTTGCAAACTCAGACACAAGCACTGGTATGAAGTAGCTATGAACTGAAATAGTGTTCTGAGAATCCATATGGAATCAGCATATCAGGCTCCTCTTTTACTTTTCTGTTCCCATGACTAGTACAGCCACTGTAAGTAGCTTTTACAAATGGAGCTAGTTTGCCAAAGCCAGATATACTGTATTTGTAACTGATGGCAGGGCACCTTTGCTGTTTAAGTAAACAAATATAAAAATAAATAACTTACACTTGTGTAGACATTTTTAATTATTTTTAAGCTTACGAGGGTGGTACAGCAATGTAGCCAGACATAAGTACAGAATACACTGTCAAAGACTCAAAATAAGTATGGAGGCTTTTCACATTTCTTGACTTTAGGGAGAAAGAGTGTCTGTGGATCAAAATCAGTATGCTTTACAGTTTTAAGCATTTTTTTCATCATTGCTAGTAACTGAGCTTTGAGGAGAAAACAAAATGTTTTAGGAGTCTTGTGATACCAAGTTCTGTTTTGAAATTTTTTAAAGCAAATATTTGTGGGAAAACTTCCATTTGTAGTATTCATTTTATACGGTTTTGTTTTGTTTTAATTAAAAATACCCAATAATAATTACCCACCCTTTAAACGAATGGACTGGAAAGTTTGAAATTTAAAACTCTATACATTTTAAACAAAGAGAGTTAATATTAGAAGTTCTAAAACAAAATGAATTATTTTATTTTGAAAGCCAACCACAACCTATAATAAAGCTGTAATAATGACAACATTTTTATGTATAAAGTTTAGCTCTTAAATACTGTGCATGTTAGATTTTTTTTAAAATATTCCTTTTTTGTTTTTTGTTCTTGCTGCCATACATACAGTATTTTGTTATCTTGCTCTCAAGAGCATGGCTTCAAGAAAGCGTATTTCTGATATAATTTTACCCTTTATTTTAAAAATAGGCTAGATATGAAATAAAAAAATTAGATTGTTACATATTGTACCTATGAAAAATGTGGTTTTAATGACAGGATCATTCCGAAGATTACAAATATTTAAGCATGTTCATGAATTCTGAAACCTACTGTGCACAGATGCACCTCTGTACACATGCAAAACCTCATCAGTCAATGAGAGTCTGCACAGGCAGACAGAGCCCCCAGTTAACGTCCAATTTCATGATCAAGGCCTAATGCATTTTTGTGGTCATAACAATTATTTGCCATTTTGTGGAAAAATTCATGCACAACATCAAAGGTATTTTCCTATCTGTTAAATCTTGGATCTGAAGTATGCACATACTCTTTTCTTATGTTAGAGCATGGAAATATATCTCCATTGGCAGAAGCTGATGAGTTCAGAAAGGAGGTTTGAGGCTATTTATTTCATGGGGGTTTTTTTCACTACACAAATATGCAACTGGAGTACAACTGCATATTTTCGTATTTCAGAAAAAAAAATCAAAAAATACATCAGTGAAATATCTTTTTTCTTTCAAGTCGAAAAACAAATAGAGAGGCTGCTAATGTTTTGCATATTTGTCCGATATGAGGCCATTGTAAGTACATCAGCATCTGACGGTAGCTGAATACACAAAAATGACTGCTTTTCCATTTGTACGATTTGTTTCTGCTTTAAAACCAGATATGTCTATTATCATCATTATTATTATTGCATACCCAAAAGTGTGCTGGATACCTTGTGGAAGTAAATGAGCCACAGTCCCAGCTCTGAAGAGTTTACTTAGTACTTTTGTGATACCTGTTATACAACAAGATGTTCAGGAAGTTATATTTACTTCAACTAAATGGCTACTCTATAAGAAAAAATTGTTATGTAAAATAGAAGGGAGAATCAGTATCACCATTCCTGTCTTGGGACTCCATGTGGATGCAGGAGGTCCTAATAGATGATCATGATGGTCCCTTCTGGTCTTAAAAGTCTGTGAGGACTGGGTGATGTCAAACAATACACTCCAAGGCATCACTTGGCTGGCAGGAAGTGAAAACTTGGTCACAGACAGGCACAGTTAATCCACAGACCCATGCCTCTGCCCATGAATGGTTACTGGGTCAGGGGTAAACTGGATCTTTCTTTAATGGAGGAGCACCCCGGAAAAATCTATTTCATATTTCTGTGAGCACATAATGACCAGTGTTCTTCAAGATTGCAATAGATGCCTTGTCCATTCTCTCTTGGGAGAAGTTTTTCTACACCACATCCCCATCATCAGCAATAGGAAAGATCCTGACCAAGTTTTAGAAAAACAAAGGTTTCATTTTCTTAATTAGCCATCTGCTGTCCCAGGAAAATATAGTGTCCATTCCATTTGCAGTTGGCGGTGATTATCATGAAAACCTTATAACATCAGATGATTCTGAACCTGGACGTCCTTTATCCTGACATTGCCTAGTCCGTAAGGATTCACTAATCTTGCATAACGTTAACAGCCAGGATATACCCAGCGATTCTTCCTTCTCTTTATATTATTTTATCTTCAAATTTTGTTACATTTTGTTCTTATTTTGGGGTGTGTTATTCGCCACATCTCATATTTTTACAAGTTTTGTGGTTCATCAATCCCTAATAGAGAAGAGTCACTCTTCTGTCAAATGCTTATTTATTTCTGACTATTCAGAACCTGATCTTTAAGATGTTGCAAACACTGAACTGTTGGAAAATTAGTCCTTTTGTGTGCACCCACATCAGTTTTTCCGCACAGCGTTTATAAAGATCTTCAGTATGTAATCATTTTACAGACTTATATGAGTTGAACATTCCATACAATTTAAATAACTAGATACAAAGAGAAACCCTTTAACTGACTTCTTGATATAATTAGTTGGATTGAGCTGGTTCATTAATTTAATCAAACAGGTGCTTTTTCTGAGACTGCCATTTTGTTCTCGAGTATGTTAATATCTAGCCCTTTTAGTTGCTAAGAAAACCTTCAGAATGTTAGCTGAGTATAAATTGCCTGAGATTTGCTACAGATTGGAACAATGGCCACTGAAAGATGTGAACTGCCTCTAATTCTATAATTTAAACATAGTTAAGATTGAGACTAGTTTACTGTTTAGCAGCTGATTTGTCTAAGTGCTCTAAAATCAACATATTTACTTGGATTGTCTTGAAATTTGCTGTGCTTCTTGGGAATCCAGGATAGTTGTCCAAATTTGAGATTGTGTAATCCAGCGGTTCGTGAGTTACAGCCCCCTCTTTTTTTAAAAAAAAAATCATGTGTAATCAAAATTTTACAGTTCTTTTAACTTCTACTTGCACTCATCTGGGGACCAAACTATAGCTTGATTTTTACCCAGCAACTCAGGTTCCTTTAGAAGAAGGATTATTTTAAATGTTATTCAGGGTAAAATTTGGATCTACAACGTGGCAAGGGTCAAGACGCTTACACATATCACAGAATATCAGGGTTGGAAGGGAACTCAAGAGGTCATCTAGTCCAACCCCTTGCTCAAAGCAGGACCAATCCCCAATTAAATCAGCCCAGCCAGGGCTTTGTCAAGCCTGACCTTAAAAACTTCTAAGGAAGGAGATTCCACCAGCTCCTTAGGTAACGCATTCCAGTGCTTCACCACCCTTCTAGTGAAAAAGTTTTGCCTAATATCCAACCTAAACCTCCCCCCACTGCAACTTGAGACCATTAGTCCTCATTCTGTCATCTGCTACCACTGAGAACAGTCTAGCTCCATCCTCTTTGGAACCCCCCTTTCAGGTTCTTGAAAGCAGCTATCAAATCTTCCCTCATTCTTCTCTTCCTCAGACTAAACAATCCCAGTTCCCTCATCAATCGTGTGTTCCAGTCCCCTAGTCATTTTTGTTGCCCTCCGCGGGACTTTTCCAATTTTTCCACATCCTACGTAGCAGGACTGAGGCTCTGTTGAAAGCTTGAGCGTTTGCAGGTAGCTGACATGCTCAGTAAGATGGCCATTGAACCTGAGCAGCACCATGTGCGTCCTACCTTTGGCTGCTTTCTGAGAATGTGTTTTGTGCACATTAGTTGCTCTCTGGTTGCATTCTGCAGAACTTGCTTCTGGAAATTTTGCCCTGAGAACAAAGTTTCTGGTTTAAGAGTCAATACATCGAAGTTCTCTAAAATCCACATGCATACTCCGGTTTTACTTTAGAAGTATCATCAAGGAAAACAGCATTAATTAAATATAAGGAAGATGAAAGACTCTAGTCTACAGCAGCATTAAGGTAATATAATCATGCCACATGCTCCTCGCCTATTTTCTGAACCAATGGGATTGAATGTGACCAAACCAAAGCATGTAGCTGTACCTCTCATCCCATTCAGCATGGTCAAAGTGGTTGCTGAGCATCAGGAAAGTATCCATAATGGAAAATTCTGTTCTGTTTTAATGACAGGTATTAGGTTGACATTGACTGGTTTGTTTATCGGGAAAAATAAACACAGAAAACAAATTTCAGCATTCTAAAATAACAAACCCCAGATTGTATTTTCCCCGCAAACTGCTATAAAATAATCAAGTAGTGCAAAAACTACAAGAACATTGAAAAACAGTGCTCTAACCCAAAAGACAGAATTTTTATACCTTTTCTCACCTCTATTAAAATGGAAATACTGGTGTCTCCTTAACTGTGCATCTGCTACTGCCCTGCAACTTTAATCCTACCTTTTTGAAGTGATCTCCCAGCTTGCCCTGTCAGGCGGTATAGCACTCTGTCCTTCCAGATCAAGCACTGTGGGGATGCAGCATAACAATATAGCAGGAAAAACCATCAGAGCTTGTCCTCGCTAAGGCAAAAGTCACATTTAGGGCAGACTGAACAAGCATCATCCAGCCCATTCTTGACTGCCCTAGAGTTCCCAGATGTCACTACCTATTGACCTTTGTCCTAAGGATTCCCTCTGGAACATTATTTCTCTCTGACCTGTAGAGCACTGATATCATGTATGCTCTGAATCCACACAGAAAGAATAGACTATTGTGTTTCTCTACTTATACAACACACATAAATGACTACAGAAACGAGTGGCTCATGATCCCTTTGAGAGCAGATGCACTCTCCTTATATCACAGTGTGATCTGTGGCAAACTGCTACAAAGTAATCCCTGCACCATTCAATACAGCTGTCCTTAGCACAGTGAAGGGCAGTTGGAGTGCATAAAAAAAAGAGAGAATACAGTGCTGTGGGACACAACATTCCCACATAAAATGGCCCATATACTTAGTCATGCCTCATGTCTGCTTATTGTAGAATGAGCTGGGCTAAAACATACTTCTATATATCCCCAGTGGCTCTTGCCACATCCATGGGGCAGAGTTAAGGTTACAGGGCAGGGCTAGTATGCAGTTTAACTCTATATGATCTGTTTTTCAGAAGTTTAAGAATAGGTGCACTTGATGTTCTGGAAGGGTACAAGAAATGGACAGTCAACTGTAACTATTAAAGAAGTTTTGGGGCAGTGAATTTATTTCAATATTGTGGTATCTACCAGGCCTAATGATGATTTAAATGTTAACATTAACTATTTCACTGCTAATCAAAGCATGTAAGAAAAGATAGATATGACTATACTATGAAGATCTGCACAATCTAGTGTTTGACATTTCATTTTGAAACCAAGAGTGGGTGGTGCTTAGGAGATACCACCACTTAAAGTTTTTCCTAAGCTGACCCATGGAGCCAGTAAGTCAGGGGGAAGAGGGAGATAAATCCAGGGTGATATCCAACCTCTGCTAATAGGGAGCTGTCCCACATAGCCAGGCTAATGTCTAAGCACCACCAGGATCACAGCACAACCTCAGGGTATCTGAGCCCCAGTGAGACTGATCTAAGGTCAGGAAAGCTGCAAGGGTGTCCGAGCCCCACTAAGAAGGCATCAAGCCCGTGTTGCTCAGCAGACAACCCGAGTCTTAAAATATGTTTAAAAGCTATTGCATCTATCCTAACTTCAACAAGAACATTGATCATTTTTCACTAGGTAATAATGATCATCCTGTCTCAGTCAATTGCAGTTTCTGTATTAGGGACAGTGGTATCCAGAGGTTCTACAGCATCCAGTGTCACTACTGTTTCTCTAATAGGTATATTGATGAAAAGCCCTGATGCACAACCAAAGGCAATTCACATACAAACATGCTCGTGAATCAGATTTAACAGTCCTGGTGACCTCTTTCCTTCTGAAAAAAATTTACGTGCATCTGGTGTTACCTCTTTGTCAGGAAGGCCTGTGTGCTTCGAAACGCAACTAACAGTGTGTCCAGACAACACAGAATTTGTTAATCTGTATACATTCTGATGCAACTACCTAGAGAAGAATTGCCAAGTTGAATTCATCAAGGCTCTCCTTCTTGAAGATGAGGTTTAATATGTCTTTCAGAAGGTTCCAGCTGGTTCTGTAAAAAGGCCACTACAGAGATAAAGGACATCACAGAAACCATTAAGGTGTATAGAGGAGGGTGTGTCTACTTTCTTCTGGAGCCATTGAGACAGATCACTATCACTCAAATAAGCAGTTTTCATAAAGTCAAGATGCTGCATTCTGTCGTGAACAGAATTTCCAGAAGTCATAAACCACACAATAAAAACCATCTCTAACAGTTGAATATTATCTATACTTTCTCATACTGGAGAAGGCTCAACATTTGGCAGTTTTTCTCTTTCTGCTTTTTTCAGGTACTGATCATCGGGAAACTTTCTTTCTCTCCTTGCTTAATATTTAGGATACAGGTTGCAATTCTTTCTACAGCTTATCTAATTGTTATCTAATTTTGCATTTTGCAGGTCCTTGGGAAGTATGCTTGGGACGGCTGTGCAATATGTAAACACAAGTAAATTTGCCCTTTCAGGAAAATTCAAACATATTTTGCAAGCAGTCATAAAAATGTAAAAATATTTCCAGTTCGTAGACTAGAGAATTCTTGTCCTACTCTGAATAATGATGTTCTGTAGAAACTTTTGCTCTTTGTCCCAGAACCCTGCGTTCAAATGAATGCTGTCCTTTAAGCTAAACTGAATAGGAAAACAGATTAAATTAAAACTTGCAGACCTTTTATTAAAGTCTTTTAGTAGTCAAACCAATGCTGCTAGTTCAGACAAAATCCAGATAAGAGAAAGGTTTATAGCAAGAGTTTAACACTATTAATTTCAATGCATTGAATTCTTATCTACCTCCCCAAATCTTTTCAACAATGTTCAACTCCTCTCCAAAGGTGGTTTGTCCTTGCCTTTTTATGTAAACTTCCCAGGTGATTATCTTTAAGTCAAGGGGAGTTTGATTGGACTGTAAAGTACGAAGTTTTTAAAAAAATCTATTCCCAAGAAGTTCATTTGAATTAGACTGGAAATGGTAAAAGTAATAGCCATTTTTTATAACTTTAAGATTATGTACAGTTTCAGCTTTGTTTGACAAATTGTATCATATAATGAAAATCTGTTATTAAAACAATTCATTACAAGGAGCAGCCATTATAGAAACCCTAACAAATTGCCTGTGCTCGTTCTAAATAGTAATACTGGATTTCCTAATATCCAAACATTGTCATGATGGGTTATTTTATGCATCAGAGGCATATTTACCATAAGGAAAAATCTTTCCTTTTTTTTCCTATAGCTGCCCTCTCAACTAGAGGGTTAGCTCCCTCCTAGGCAGAACAACCAAAAAAGAGCCTGTGGCAAACATCTGTCAGATCATCTTTCTGGATGTCTTTCATTATATTTCAAAAGAATGTACAAGTGCCATAGCATGCTACTGTGCTTGGCTGTCCCTAAGACTGTCCTTTCCACCTCTTGTCACAGACATTTCTAGATTTTCCCCTCATCTGGGATATACCATCCTCTGATTTGTAGTAAGATAGAGAATTAGAGGAACCCAGAAGCAAGATTATATCTGAATTAGCTGTTTCTCCTTTCTGGAACAAAGCTTCTATATTATAATATACTATATACATTCCTCCATATTGGGGAGACCTCTTTTTTGGTACTTATTTTTTTCCTTCTGAAAAGTTCACTTTTCCACAATACACTAAGTTTATTTCTGTTACTTGCTGGTGGGCCTTAGAGGCATTCCAAAACTTTGCAAGTCTCTCTAGAAACTATTTCAACTTATTTTTCACATAATAAAATAGGAAAAAAGTAAAAACAAGAATTGATCCTATCTACTGAATTTGAAATTTTTTTCCTGAAGAAAGTTTGCAGTCATCGTCAGGACAAAAGTATAGTGCATTGTGTTTAGTTTTTAACCTGTTCCTTATTTGGCAGTGTTTCACTTTGAACTTTTTTCTTTGTATGTTTTTTACCTTTCTCACTTTTGCCTAATGAAGTGTTATGTTACTTGACTACTACTTCAGATTCCCAAGAATCTCTTCATAGGAGGTAGTGTTGTTTAGTGGGTAAATAAGAGGATTGTGAGCCAGAACTCATAGGTTTTATTCCTGGCTATCCCACTGGCTTGCTATGTGGTCTCAGGGAAGTCATGTAATCGTTCTCTGTTTTCCCTTCGTTTAAATGCTTATTAAAGTACTTTTTTACTGTGGCTCATTGGCATACCTTAGTTGATGTTACAGACGGCCTGAAGTCTGTTGATGATGTATATTTCATGGCAAAGGCAAATTGATAAGAGGGTTTTGGAAAAAAAGTAAATCCATGCTACCACAATGTCCAGCTGAGATGGAAATTGGATAGTTCTTGTAATGGGGATGTGGACTTTGGCGTTTCCTCCAGATGTTACTCCTGATCAAACTCTCTTTTATGGAAATGTTACTTTCACCTACCAAGATTCAATAATGAACTCTAACAGCTTGGTGGGGATAAGCAGAGCAGATGAGACTTCTCTGGACAGTAGGGAGAGGCTGTCAGGTTGACCAGGGAATTATCACAGAGGGACTAGATTTGTAGATATGTAAGGGGTTCTTTTCTTCTGTTTGTAAATTAAGAGGAATATACCTCATTGGAATTTACGAAGTTTTCAGATGAAGTTTGCTAGGCAAACTTCTTTTGTTTCAATATCATTTTCTCTCTACTTTTAATAAATCTTTTTGAAGAAGACCACAGTTGTATAGGATAACTCACATACTTGGCCCCAAAGACACATGAACCCATCAGTCTCTATAAGGAGAGGAGCGGAAGGGAATTTCAGCAGCCTAACTCTTTACTCAGAGTCTTGGTCAGACGGGGCCTGGGCAGAGATGTTCTTTCCCATTAAGATGTCTTGCAAAAGACTGGAGGCAGGTGAGTACAAGGGGAGAGAAGCCTAACGACCAAGGAGGAGATGAGAGTGATTGCGGGGCGGGGGTGAATGACAAAGGCACTTCCAGATCTATGTATGACAGGCCCTATACGATATAAATGAAAAGTATTTATATTGCTGAAGAGCCTACCCTTCTATTCTAGATCAGTTTTTATATTGCTCTCATCACAGCAATGTCTAAGCACCTTCCAATAGTGCACATCTGTCATGTGGTGTTTGTTCTCTCATCCTTTCCCCAGAGGAAGAAGCGTGTGCAGTGAAGTGTCTTTTGGTAGGATTTTTATGTTGAAGACCCAAACGTACCTATTGCTATGCGTTTACATTGGAGAAGGCAAGGTCAAAGAAAGTGCCTTACACTTAGCGTAGAAATAGGTGAAGTCTGTGATGGTCCTTAGTTCCTGGGTGATTTCATTCCACAGTCTCAGGTTGCCTTTGGAGAAAGTTTCGTCTCAGAGAGTGAGCTTTATTCTGCCCTTGAGATAAGGTTTGATTTTGGAATTCAGCTTTTTTTTTTTCTTTGTAATGCTTCCAATGAAATTTAAAGCTTTACTGTAATTCTCTTATAGTTGAAATACCAGTTTTATCAATGTTTGAATCTTCATCATTGAAATAAATTTGTTCTTATTTATATTTACTCATTTTCTCCAGTACCTAAAAAAAAAAAAAAGGGGGGGGAGAAGAGGAGCAAAAAAATTACCCTCCAAGTCCCCGAGAGAGAAAGAAAGAAGAAGCTATTTAATACCTTTTAAATTGCAAAATAGAAGACAGGCTGGCATGTTCAAATGAAAATACTTTAGTTTAAATGTCTATACTTTATAGAAGCATTTAGAATTTACTATCCATTTTCAGCATTTTTATTTGCTCTAATAAAATGAAAAGGATCCTAATCATAACTACTGTACAGTGTGTTTAAATCTGATTTAAAGATGAGAATTTGATTGGTTGTATAATATGTGGTAGTTGCATTATACTCAGCTGAAAGAACTCTGACTGTGACTATTGTACTTGTGTTCATTATGCTAGCTTTGTGACTTCAAGAAGAAAAAACAGGTATCTGAATGTGAACAAGAAAAACAAAAGGACAGAAAAAGAACAGGCAGAACAGATAAAGAATGAGTTAGGATAAGTGAGTGCTTTACAAATGAAAGCAGATGTATGAAATTACAAGCTGTCGGATCAGCAACGGAAATGAAGATGATAAAGTGGTTCCTTACACAGATTATAATTATTCATTTTGCCCAGTCCTGCATATTTTGCCCATAATTCTCTTGGGGGAGGAGGGACACAGGAGGAGATGAGGTTTACTCACATGAAAGAAAAAAATCAGACTGGTAAGTCTGCATGGTCACAAAACAATCATTTATTTTGGCTTTTTTATTGTATCAAAATAACTTTGCGTGTTCTGCAAGGATATTTTCTCATTTAGGATTCTGATTGGTAAATTTCTCAAAACAGTAAAGTTTCTTTACAATTTATTTACAATTAATGTCGTTGAAGGCAGTCTGTATAGTGCACAGTATAAGCATCGTTAATAGGCACTGCTTTGACGGCTGTAGCAGATGGATTGCCTGAATGTAGATAGTGCAAAAGAAATGAAGTAGTTTACATAGACCTGCCTGAAAAGATGTGTTTAATAATTGCACTCATAATTAGATTGATTTGCCAAAAAAGAAAGAGAGCGAGCAAAGAATTATACCGTGTACTTAAGTTAGGATGGAAATGTACACATCTATTTACAATGGGAGATGAACTTAAGGCAGAGAAAAATCTCCTGTGCAAGTCACAAAATTATAAGAGATATTTTTAAAGTATTTAAAAGTAAAAGCAAGAATTCAGAATCCTTAGTTTTTGCTCAGTATTTTCAGGCATTTCACTGGGATTCTCCAACAGGTAAATGTAGGAATATGAATAGCAGAGACCCAAGTATTTCACAGACTAATGTTAAATGAGGTCTTATCAAAAATAGATTTTTAATTAATCTAAAAAGAACAAAAAGTGGTAGATGTCTGTTTAGTAATATATATTTGAAGAGCATACAGGGGTATTTTAGTAAAGAATGGTTGTGGGGGAAAGTGTGTCTTCATGAAAGAGAACATAACTAAATGCTTAGTGAATCTCAGAGTGCCCCATTGAAATAAATGGGAACTTTAGCGTTGACTTCCATGGGCACAGGATCAAGCCCACACAACACATAAGGCTTGATTCTGTAACCTCTTCCTTGTGTTGAGCAAAACTTGACTTCGGAGGGTCTGTTTGTACTTATCATGAGGAAGGGCTGTTAAATCTGCCCAAGATGGGTGTGCAGAAAAAAAATGTTTCCTTTAGAAGACCCAAATATATGCGTGTGTATTCCCCCCTTTTTTTATTTTTTATTTTTTTAGTGATCTCAAGTAATTATCAGACCTGTTTGGGACTCCTGATGCACTATCCACCTATAGGAGATGTACACTCCCTCATCCTAAGAGCACTGTTTCTCAGAGATCCAAAGGTAAGATAACCATTGCTAAATATTACCAGTACAGGAAATAAACCTCTTTAATAAAACATTCCAAGTGCTACAAAATGTTAATGAGACACAGTATCCTACATTTGGGGTGGAGTGGGGGGATTTTTCAAGGAGCTACTTTTGGAAACTGTCTACCCATGGGGAGAATTGTCTGGTGAAATTAGATTATGGTTCCCCCAGGTTTTAAGTGGTAATCTTCTACCATTATGCTAAGCAAACAGCTCCAGTAAGTCAAATAACTACTGTACCTAGTAAAGGTTTTCCCCACTTGTCATAGTTCATACTTAATATTCTTCACAGAGGACCACGTGCCAAAGGACTTACAGGGCTACGGAAATATATATTTAAAGTCTATGGTAACGTAAACTGTCTAGAAGTCATAGCACAATTTCCTAGTAGACTTTTATACATGTGATTTATTAATTCTGCAAGATAACCATAGCTGCACCTAGAGGGTCAGTAGCTTCCAAACGTAGTAGGATGTCATTTTTTTAATTAAAAATGAGATCCACTCTTAGTGTTCAAAGTTTCACACAGATTTTATTTACACTTGTTAAAGTGAGTTCTTGTTTTACTAATGTAATGTTTCTGACATAAGTAAATTTACTGATCTAGAGGTTTTTTAAAAAAAGAACACTCTGCAGCTTTAGAGCTAACCTTATATACTTTATTTAATAAAATATTTGAGATAATGCTGTGATGACAGTCTTCTCGGTATCTGGATCCTTTGCGGTTCTCCAAAGTTGTGCTGCCAGCGTTAGGATTGTCTGAGCATGTCACATCATTAGGCTGCCAATGGACAGTCTAAGATAGCTTCCTTCGAGTCACCTCTGAATAGAAGAATTTCTGCACTTTTATCAGTTGGTGACTGTCTTCTGCAAAATGTCATTAGCTTCTCACATGGATTCTTTTACAGATTAAGAAAAATTGTCTCCTTGTTTCTGTGTCAGTTTCCTGCAGAAATCTGTGTCCTCAAAGCTACTTGCTTCATTCCTCTTGTGCATAGATTTCTTTCAAGATTAGAAGTAAAATCCGTCATCTCCCTGGTGCTTAAGAAAGTTTGTAGTATTAAGTTTGGGGTTTTTTTAAGATTTAGGCAGCAGACTGTGAAATCAAACTATTCAGCATTTACATTCTTGCCTTCTCTTTTCAAAACAAAGAAAAAATATTTTTAAAGGGAAGATGTTGAGAGGAGGGGGATGAAATTATGCTAAGCCATCAAACTAACTCTGGCACATGTCGTTTAATTCATCAAAAGAATATGTTGGTACATTAGACTAATTTAATAATGATTAAAAATTCTCAAGCTGCCCTCTGTGCCGTCTCAGGCAATGTGTGTATAGATCTTCCTACTAGCAGATGGGGCCAACCTCGCACCTCCTGACTCCCTGACTTCCTGCTCAATTGTTTTCCTATCTCCAACAGATGGAAGCTGACAAGCTAAAGACAAGTTCCACCCATTCTCAGCCTCATGAGACTTCAATTTCATGCTAAACATCCTCATGTGTGCTTTTGAGGTGGTGGTGTGTAGGGTGCACGTAGCTATGCGTTGGAGTGAAAAGCAGTCTGTGTCCATCCTGCAGTGTTTAGCTCCATGTCACGGTGAAAGGATCTGGCAAGGGGAAGCAGCAGGGAAAGGCTCCAACAGCGAGGAGACACCAGAGCCTTTCTCCTCTGCTGGAATCTTTCCTTGCTCTGTAGGAAGGCTCCAACAGTGGGGAAGCAACGTGACCCTACACTGCTAAAATAGTAGTGTAGACGTGGGAGGCACTATTTGAGTATGTAGAGAGCTACGTAAGGTGTAGACCTTAAGATTCTGGTATTGTCTTTACTCACAGTCTAAACTGTGCCTAACTGCCTACACTGCTCTTTATACCCATGCTTGGGGGGGGCATGCAGTCTATGTACTCTCCATGCCATTGTAAGTGTAGACATACCCTAAAAGAGGTCTGAACATATTTCTTACCTTACCTTTCAAGTAGTCCTCTGTTCAGTGAGAAGAGCCTACATGAAATTGAGCCTTTCTAATTAAGACCATTCCCCATTTTCTACGTAAAATGATTCCTCCCTGTCATGAAGTGATCCTCCTTTTTCTGTCTGTCCTCACAAACACAAATGAAAAGTGCCTTCACATCCACTGTATGGCTGTGCTTGTCTATCTGAACAGAACTCTGGATGTTAGAAAGCCAGATCTTCCCAGAGAATTTTTTTTAAATATATATGCAATCCGATGAAGCCAAGCCACAGCGTTCTTATCAACAATGTTCAAGCCCCTAAGACCTCCAGAAAGTTGAGTCATCTTGCAGTCCTCAACAATGTGTGAAAATGAAGAGCCCTAAGAAAGGGTAATAGCTTCTCACATGACATTGGCTTGTTGGTTTCAAGGCTGCATTAAAAAAAGCTATGATTCCAGGGATAAAGAGGCCAAGCTTGTTCTCAATTACCTTTCCTTAAGAACAGTTAACTCTTGAGCTGAGAGGGGGATATATACTCCCTTTCCCTGTTCCTTATTTTCCCTAGACAAACTTTAAGACTCATCTCTGTGTCCTTAAGCACATGTGAGTTAAACCCAGTTTCTAAATGAGTTGGGATTCGTTAGTAGTGGTTTGAATTCAGTATTGTGGAAGACTTACACATTAAATATTGTATAAGTCCATCATAATTGCCATGGAATGAAAGAAAAGAACTAAAGGAAAGGAGTTCTGTGGTTGTTATGCAAGGATATATGCATCTATATCTGCAGCCTTTTGGGTCATAGAAACTCTAGAAGTCTGTATGGGGCTGTGCACTAGTACACATGGGAGAATTAAAATGTCCTCTCTGCTGCAGGTGTAACAATATTTCAATTCTTCCTTTCTCCCTGAGGGGAAAGGCAAAGAGAGGCTAGAAGGCTCTGCACAGTAGTGTAACCTGGAAGCTATAACTAGCAAATTGAGTACTTGCTGACTTCTCTACCCCTTAAGGCTTTCTTGTGCACTTCTCATTAGGAACAGTAGATGCAGAAGGCATATTAGGTTCAATGCAATATGCCTCCCCTGAGCTAGGGCAGGTTCCCTAAAAGGTTTCTTCCGTGGCTTTCTATGGTTTTAATTGTGCCATCCCATGGAGCTTCTACTGCACTCTATGGGCAATTGTTCATGATCCAGTAAGATTTGTTTCACATAGCAAGTGCGCTCACTGTCTTGTAAACATGAAAGGGAGACCTGGTCTCTATCCGTCGGAGCTTGAAAACTCAACTGGACAAACAGCGAACTTCAGAAGTTTAGTGGGAAGAGCAGGGGTTCAGCTTGAAAGCAGTGTAGGTACTTTACTAATATGTGTTTCTTTGGAAGGTAATCCTTGAAAGATAACTAAATGCCAAATAATCTCACTCCTGGGGAGTTTTTCTTGCAATCTAGACAAAACTGTAGAAAATGTTCTGTGGGGAACAATCCTGCCATAGCCTCTGGGGACTGGAGTAGATGGACCTAACTAATGTGGCTTTTCTAGCTCTAGATCTATGATTCTGTAGTCAATCTGAATTGGCCATTTCTTCATCGCATCCCTTTCCTTCTCTTTGTACCCCCTGGTATCGATGACACATCATGTCCCTGTTTTCTTGTTGAGGATTGATGCGGGGGGGAAGGTTTTGGCCTGACAGCCCTCTCACTTTTTGTTGACTGAAATTTATAGCTGTCCTTAGTAGAAGAGCCCTTCTATGTCAACAGAAGTTATATATCAGTGTCCTGGAAATAGAGCACACAGCTCTGTAATAGCCAACAACAAGTTACTGTAACTGCTTTTGAGGGGAAGCACAGAAGACTTCATATTTACAGAGCCACACTTGGGCCTACATAGTGCCCAAAGCGTATTTGATTATCCCCAGTAGTTAAGAAAATCTGGAATTCAAACTTGAAATTTGAAATCTGTGTTATTGCCCCCACTCAGGGCTACACTGTGAACTCACTTAGCAAGACGCTTATTCCAAACTTCCAATTCTTCAGTAAGCAGTAATTCTTCTCATTTATATCGGTCAATGGGGTTTCTATCTATTTAGGCTTTTTCAGAATAGAAAGCGAAAGAAGGGGGAAGTAAAAGTGTGTGTGTTGAGTGAGAAACTGGAGCAATAATAGGAATTGTTGTAATATACAGAAAGGAATTGGTTGTAGGTGTGTCTCTGAATATAATACCCCAAAAGTACCTAATTTTTTCCATATATTTTTTTCACATCACCACTGTTTTGGGTAGTGCTGTGAATTTTCAAAGCAAATACTGTTAGATGAAGAAGTAGAGATGTTGAGGGAGGGCAGTCAGAAGAATATAAAGTGATTAAAAAACATAGTTCTAACTAGAGTTGTTCAAATAAAAAAAAATTAAAAAACCCAATTAGAAATAAAAGTCATCGAAAATGTGAACATATTGTGTTCCTTAAATAACCAGATGTTCTCTCCCTCCTGAAGGCAGTTAGGGCTCGGAATAAACGGTTTAAAACTATTGTTTTAAGTTAACTGTGAATTTTGCAAATCTGTTTTTACCCTTTAGCAAATAAAATTCTAATACAGCAACATAAGCAAAGTAATTTTCATCTTTGGGTGTTCTTATTTGTATGTTGTTGTGTGTTAAAGTGTTAACCTTATCACAGTGACTTATTACAAAACTAAAGCACTACATAGAACATTACCATTTTAGATTACATACTATAAGAACCTGCCAACCATCCTTTGTTCGAGAGCTTACAGTATTAATCCAAAAGATTTCTGCAAAATAAAAGTTTGTCTGCAAACCTTTTAGCAGTAATGGTTGTACTACCTTGCGAGAAAGCTGGTTAGAAATAAGACAGTTTTATTCAACTCTGAAGTGGTACTACTCAATAACAGTCTATTAAAATATCATTTAGAATGTTATATTTGGCTGTTTATTTTAAACTTTTTTCCCATCACACTGAAAATTCTGGTTTGTCTGATTTTTTTTCTTTTAGCATAGGATTTTAAGAAATTTAGCAACATTTTAAAATAATGGTTTAATATATTAATGGTAAATTACAACTGAATCCCTGCAGAAGTATACATGGCATCTCAAAGATGCTATATTAAACATAACTGATATTACAATGACTACCTTAGAAAGTAAGCAATAATATATGATTTTAAGGTCATGATCATACATATAATGACCAGCTAGAGGAATTCTTATTTCAGCCTTCAACACTCATTGTGATCTGAGCAGTAAATGGCAGGAGAAAAAAAATTACATTACTGAGATTGTGAACTGAGCTTTTGTACATTATTTTCAGATGAATTTTCTTCTTAAGTAGCTGCTGCCACATCTCAGAGTTTTCTCTGAGCTGGTTTTGTGTGCCTGAAAGGCTGTTTAGCTTCACTTTCTTCTCCTTCAGATAAATTCTTTTCTATACATTCATTAGCTGAGGTGCTTCTGAAAACTATTCTTTGAAAGCTGCCGTTATTTCAGAATTGTTTGTTTCAGTGCTTGTGAAAGGAGAGGAGCAGGTTTTAGTTTGTTTTGTTGGTTAGCACTGTGTGCAATCTGTCATTAATTACCACTCTTAATGACCAGATTGCGGCCAATCAGGAGTTAGTCTCTTTCACCATTTGGACATTAGCAACTCATTAATTAATATCTACTCAAGAGGTGGAATTTTGATACCTAGTATATAATGGTTAGTTTATCACTTTAGAGTAATAGCAGCTACAGTTGTCTCCCTCCTCCCCAAACAATTCTTTATAATGCTTCAAATTTATTTTTAAATAATGTATGCTGTTCAGCCATGAGTCAGTTGACTCATTTCCAGGAGGCTGACAACTGGGCATTTTCTAATTTTTTTAAGTGCTCTGTGCTGATGGGGAGGCAAGAAAGAAGGATTTTTAAGCACTTGACAAGTGGATTGCCAGTTTTCAGTGGCTCCAGTCCCAGCGCAACTCAGCTTGCATCTCTAGTCCTCCTGATAAGAGTTACCTCACTAGTAGCTAAGGGCAGAAATCAATATTGGGGAGGCAGAAGGCCAGAAGTGAGGTAGGCACCATGGGAAACTTGTAGGAAAGGCAATCAGATGGGAAGTGTGAGGTCACCGTGCACTCGAAAGAGGGCAAGATGTTCTTGCCACTAAGTGATGGGTTTGAGGTAGGGTAAGAAGGCCTGTGTGATTGTGACAGAAAGGGAGGAAGATGATAGAAAAAAGCTACTAATGAGGAAGAGGAAGTTAGGAGAAACTAAAGACAAATGAATTTATCTTCAGCTTTTCAATGGTAGAACTGGAAAAACCCTGATTTTTGCCCTTAGAATATTTAACACGATATACGTACATTTTAAGGACCAAAAGTATGAAGGGTACTTCAGCCTCTAGCTTTATACACACAGTAAATTCCTGGCACATTAAAACATTTAGATGATTAACCACCTGATTTATATATGTAATAAGATAGCTGTAATCTAAATACTGTTAGGTTTCAGAGTAGCAGCCGTGTTAGTCTGTATTCGCAAAAAGAAAAGGAGTACTTGTGGCACCTTAGAGACTAACAAATTTATTAGAGCATAAGCTTTCGTGAGCTACAGCTCACTTCATCGGATGCATTTGGTGGAAAAAACAGAGGAGAGATTTATATACACACACAGAGAACATGAAACAATGGGTTTATCATACACACTGTAAGGAGAGTGATCACGTAAGATAAGCCATCACCAGCAGCGGGGGGGGGGGAGGAGGAAAACCTTTCATGGTGACAAGCAAGGTAGGCTAATTCCAGCAGTTAACAAGAATATCAGAGGAACAGTGGGGGGTGGGGTGGGGGGGAGAAATACCATGGGGAAATAGTTTTACTTTGTGTAATGACTCATCCATTCCCAGTCTCTATTCAAGCCTAAGTTAATTGTATCCAGTTTGCAAATTAATTCCAATTCAGCAGTCTCTCGTTGGAGTCTGTTTTTGAAGCTTTTTTGTTGAAGAATAGCCACTCTTAGGTCTGTAATCGAGTGACCAGAGAGATTGAAGTGTTCTCCAACTGGTTTTTGAATGTTATAATTCTTGACGTCTGATTTGTGTCCATTCATTCTTTTACGTAGAGACTGTCCAGTTTGGCCAATGTACATGGCAGAGGGGCATTGCTGGCACATGATGGCATATATCACATTGGTAGATGCGCAGGTGAACGAGCCTCTGATAGTGTGGCTGATGTGATTAGGCCTTATGATGGTATCCCCTGAATAGATATGTGGACAGAGTTGGCAACGGGCTTTGTTGCAAGGATAGGTTCCTGGGTTAGTGGTTCTGTTGTGTGGTGTGTGGTTGCTGGTGAGTATTTGCTTCAGATTGGGTGGCTGTCTGTAAGCAAGCACTGGCCTCTCTCCCAAGATCTGTGAGAGTGATGGGTCGTCCTTCAGGATAGGTTGTAGATCCTTGATGATGCGTTGGAGAGGTTTTAGTTGGGGGCTGAAGGTGATGGCTAGTGGCGTTCTGTTATTTTCTTTGTTGGGCCTGTCCTGTAGTAGGTGACTTCTGGGTACTCTTCTGGCTCTGTCAATCTGTTTCTTCACTTCAGCAGGTGGGTATTGTAGTTGTAGGAATGCATGATAGAGATCTTGTAGGTGTTTGTCTCTGTCTGAGGGGTTGGAGCAAATGCGGTTATATCGTAGAGCTTGGCTGTAGACAATGGATGGAAGCGTTGTTCTAAGTCAGCCATAAAAATGTTGGCATACTGTGGGGCCATGCGGGTACCCATCGCAGTGCCGCTGATTTGAAGGTATACGTTGTCACCAAAGGTGAAATAGTTATGGGTGAGGACAAAGTCACAAAGTTCAGCCACCAGGTTAGCCGTGACAGTATCGGGGATACTGTTCCTGACGGCTTGTAGTCCATCTTTGTGTGGAATGTTGGTGTAGAGGGCTTCTACATCCATAGTGGCTAGGATGGTGTTTTTAGGAAGATCACCAATGGACTGTAGTTTCCTCACAACATTCCATACATGACAGTCCTGAGCGGAAGGGGCAGGGCCTCAACCAGAAGGGTGGGGTCTTTAAGTCCCTGTGCCCTTTAAATCATGATGTAAAGGGCCCAGGGGTGCAGTAGCGGCGGCGGGGAGCCCCGGGCCTTTTAAATCACCTCCAGAGCTCTGGCTGCCACTGCTACCGCGGGGTTCCGGCAGCAGAGGAGTCTCTGGCCCTTTAAATCGCAGCCGGGGCTCGTGGCCGCTACCCCAGGGCTCCGGAGCCCAGGGCCCTTTTAAATTTCCAGCCCAGGGAAGCTGCCCCATGCCGGTACGGTCGGCTGTGTACCAGCTCTTGCTGGTACGCCGTACCGGACCAGACCAGCTTACTTTCACCTTTGTATATATGGCATGTGTGTATGTATGCACATACACACAGAGAGAACAAATAATGTTGTTGTGTGGAATATGGTTTTATTTATGTCAGCTTAGAATAGCTGCATTACTCAAAAAACCTATGAGTGAGCTATGCAAGTTGTCCAAATGAGTGTCAATAAAACCATAATGTGGTGGCTTTTCTGCATATAAAAATGTTATATTTTAAATCTGATAACTTGGAAAGTTGACAGGGTTAGAAGCAAGTCTAGTGTGTGTTCCATTTGTAAGCTTGGATCTCCCCTTTCTACTGCTGTAAAACTTCTATTTCCTAGCCGTGTAAGGTTTTGAGATACCAGGTAATAAATCTGTCATGGGTAAAGGGCTGAAGATTGCCTGACTTACATCTCACTGTTTAGTTACTTTATTTTTGAAAACAAGGGTTCAGGGGAAAAAATAGGTGACTAAATTGACACGCAGATTGAAATTATGTGGTTAAGCAATGTTGTTTATGGAAGCTGTGGCATTTACACAGGTTAGAAATTTGAACATTTTCAAGGTATTTTTTCTGTCTGAATATTGATAAAGGCTGGTTTGGTGTGCTTTGATCTACCTGTTAAAAATATGATATATTGTAATAACGTAAGTTAAAAAAGCGTGTCAACTAGTTAGGACAAGGAGCTAAAATATGTGTGACCAAAATTTTCTTTAATTCAAGTCAAAGATATTATTTATAAATCTGAATTAACATTTTTACATTTCTTTCTTCTTCTCCAGAGAGAGAGAGAGCATAATGTACAATAGTATGTAATGTAGACCATAATGTAAAATATTTTTCTAGCATTTGAAACTCCCACTCACCATAGGGATGCAGGGTTGACATGTAAGGATATTGGAGTTGGTCATTATTTGGAGTTGGTATGAGTTCAGGGAGTTGTCCTTGTCTTTACCCAGTGAACTGAATTCTTAAATTTTTGGGGGGCATTTTATTTGCTTCAGGAAAAATATTTCCTTAATTTTTCCATTCAGTCAATTGACATACAATAGTAATTCATTGTACTTCTATAGCATTCTCTGTAGGCGATTCTCAAAGGTATTTTTATTTTTGACAAGCATTAATTAATAAAGCCCACAGCATTCCTCTGAGAATGGTAAGTAAGTGGTTTACAGATAAGAAAACTATAACACAGAGAGGATTACAGCATACCACTACAAAAACCATTGATAGAGTTCGTCTCCTGACCCCCAGTGTCATGCTGTGGTCAGTAACAATGTTGTACCTCTTCTTTTGATGCAATGTTATATCTTAATATAGATACACTAACAAAATATATATTGATTTACATTTTAATCCATTGGCACTGAATTCATTTACAGTGAGCAGTGGGGTATGATGTCCGATAATACTGTAAAATAATAATGTCCCACTGTTTTATAAATATTTTTAAAAATCGGTTGCAGCCTGATGCAGTGCATTTTGTGCCACAATGGACAGTCATCACTGTACGATGTAACCTGCATTTCTTGTAATCAAGTCTTTGAGATGTCTATGAAAATGTATTGAAAATGTTGAGCTATTGTTTATACCTTATTTGTCAAACACAGAGCAAAGATACAGCTTCTTGGATACATAACAAAGAAAAAGAGTGGAGAGGTTACATTTTCTGGGCACCTAAACTATTAGGTAGGCATTAATATGCACAGTCAAATTAATTATTGGTGCATAAAGGAAAGTGACAACTGAGGAACTGAACAAACTGTGTTCCTTATCTACATTTTAGTTGTACTTCACCTCTGTTCCCAATCCACATTTTAGCTATGTATGTATCAATTTTTATTGAAGAGTTTCTTGTATTGCATTGGAGAAAGAAAAGGTAAAACCTTCACAGTGAATGTGGGATCATAGATTCCCCAACTTTAATTATAGGCAAATGAAAAGGAAAAAATTAGCATTTTAATATTGAAATATCTTAGGCTTTAGGAGAATTATGATAAATCTAATGTTGCCTAATGAACTAAATAAGGATATTACAACAAACTGTCTCCTTAGAAATATTTGTTTAAATAGAGGCTACAATACTTCATCTTTATCTTTTTTGGATAATTATTGCTATTTCAGGTTGTTTCTTGTTCCAGGTTTAAAATACCATTAGTTTTTCAAAAAATTATAATTGGCAGCATTTGTTTGCTATAAAACTACTGGATGGAAACAAAATTCCAGTTTGCTTGTGAGATAATTCTTTTAGTGAGAGTTTTGTTCTATACGAGATAATTACTTTGGTGAGAGTTTTGTTATGCGTATACAGTTCACTATTGCTGTTTCTTTCTCATTTGGTTGCATTTAGGTTATCTAGTTTCAGTTGCAATCTTAAGGTAAGTCTTTTTCAGTGGTTGAGGTTTTCCCACCTGTCTAGCCTAAAACACCTGCAACATATGTTTGCATAACCCTGCAATGCTTTGCATTTTGGGCCTTGAGAAATTCCCCCAGAGCTCTTTGCTTACAAACAGCTGAGCAATTCATTTCTCTAATGACGGGTGTTTTTCCCCTGGCATTGAGGCAATAATATGTTCACTAAAATAAGTCTCATTTTTCATCAGAGAGGCACATTAGACATCTTTTTACAGTGCTGTTTCATCTTCTGAACCTTCATTATCTGGAATATTTAAAAACAAAAACAAAAGGAAGGAGAGGAAAAATCTTAAGTTGTGTTCTATAGATTTCATCACCAGCACCTGCACACACATACTGGAAACCACCACATGCTCACACAGTTAAAGCATTACATTATGGGACTAAATTAGCTTCCTTGATGTGTGGAACAACTATCTTTCTATGACCTATATCACTCAAGCCTGCCCCAATATAAGATACTTAACTACATAAATAATTTTATATAATTTTCTTGTTTGACTTTTTTTTTATTACATGATTTGGTTTAGCAAAATGTCTTTACTTTTTTCCCTACAAGTACCTCAGTAAAGTCCAACTCAGGGAACCAGGCAGGCATGTTAGAATTTCTGTGATCACTGATGGTCATTATAAGCAATCAAATGTTTCACTCAGTTTTACCCGAAATGCTATCCAAAGTTATAACAAAGAGTTTAAAGACATGGCTCAGAATCTCCACTGGTGTATTCACACCATCTGAGCATCTGCCTGATTGGGTGAGATTCTCACTTCTGCTCCCTCTCCTTAACCAGCTAAAATGGCCAAAGGAAAGTAAAGGGTCTCTCAAAACTCTGGATCTGGTCTGGAACTGAGAAAGACAGCACAGATTGTTCTTGAGGACTCCCTTGCAATGTTAATATATGCATGGAGTGGACCTGGGGGCAAGAGAGGTGTGACTGGGGGGCAAGACCCAGCCCATGATGCTGTGGAGTTTTTGGACAGCACTGCTTTCCCATAGGCTGTTTGCTATAATTTAGACAGCCCCTCAGGACTGTCTAATTATGCATAGGGCTGTTGCAGCCCTCAGAGTGGCTTAGAATCAAGATGACACAAGGGTGACTCAAAGCCACTATAGTCACACTCTCCCTCTGGGCTGCGAGCTCTGTGCTGTGCTTCTAAGAGATGCAGCATAGAGTCCTCCACATGTACAGCCCTACTTTACATTCTTGTTACTATAGCTCTGCATAATATTTGCCCCTTTTAAAATCTGTTAATTCAAAATTAAAGCTTTTGGTTGCCTAACATAGGCTATCCAGTTACAAAGGAGAGAATTGAAAAGTAATTGAAAAACCCACAGAAGATTGTTAAAAGAATGGTATTTACCATTCCCCTACAGGCAAACTATGGATTCCTGGACTTTTCTGGCTAATGTGACATTCCTAGAAGAAATATCCATTGTAGTTCTGCATTTCACAGACCTATATAGAAAGGAAGGGGAGGAGTTAATTTGCTAATCATCTTAATGCCCTTTTTATACTCTTTATCAAGGGCAATCAGCACATAATACTAAGGTTGGGATATGGCAGATGTAAATTATTGATCAAAGTACTTACATTAGTTGAGAAATAAAGGTATGAAAACTTTACTAACAAGTAATTAAACATATAAATATACTATACTTAATTGGTATCTACTTGGGGAAAAGGTAAAAAAATGAATGCTCTGGTCAATAAATCAGATTAATTTAGTCTGTGTGTCCTGAATGCACGATAAATCTAGTACAGGGGATACACAAAGTTGGGTACATCTACGAGAGAAATTAGTTTGAAATTGATAGAGAAAAATTGCATTTTTCTAGGAATATTTCTCATTATGAAACTTATGCAAGGGGTTTTTTTAATATGAAAATAGAGAAGGTACTATCAATAAAATGCTATAAGTATCATAATCTTAATTTCTGTTACTGTCTGTTTGAAATGCAACTTGCAGAAATATTGACTATGTTTAGGATAGTAATTTTCAGATATCTGCATGTTAACATGTATGTCAGGTTTTTAAAAATAATGGGATTTTCTTAAAGGATATCTTGCAATGCTAAAAACCATTTCCAACCATAATCCTCTTGGTTTTTATTGCTTTTCATTTTAAAAGCTGTTTTTTCTACATCATTTTTTCTGAGGATTGTTCCCCCCCCCCCGCCCCTTCCGTGTAATAGTACTTTAAAATGCCTCTCCCTTTGATACCAGTAAGCCTCACAGGAATTTAGACAGGCCCTGCTGAAAGTAATACTTGAGCCTCATTCATGTGTTCAAGTTAGATCATTATTCCTATTAATGGCTTTAAGTGCTTAGATAGTAGATCAGCATTTCATGTCTTGAATTGCTTGTCATTTCTGCATAAATATGTATTTTAAGAAATTGCTCCACATGATCTCGTCCCCCACTTTCTTCCAGAAAAGAAAGTAGCATAATCCTTTCTTGATTTGTTGGAAGTTGGAAAAGAAAGCTTTTTTATTTTAGCAAAAATAAAGTGTATATCCAATTTCTGGAAAGAAGTTGCAAAACTGGGCATGTGTGAGAACCTTGTGAAAGTGAATTTTTCAATTGAATCTGGATCAACTGGAAATATGCCAGTAATTTTGTCATCGTCCTCTTCTTGTACGTTGCTTCAAATGGTCATCAACTCTCATAAAGAAAAATAGAAGTCTATTAAATTTGTAAGAGAAAAGTTACACTATTTGATTACTAGCATAGCAGTTATAGAACCATCAGTTATCCTCATCATGTCAGTTCAGATTTGATTATCGTAGAAATGCATTGAATTACCAAATCAGAGCAATAGTAACTAAAGCTGATTCATTGTTATTGCTATCAGTTGACGAGGACTGACTTACAAGCCATATAATTGGATAGAGTTATTCAAATGTTGTTATAACAAGAGAAGAAAAATGTACGAGGACCGTTACAGTGCAGGTGACAGAATAAATTGGAATTTTTTTTAATGCTGTCTGTTAGCCTCAAGTTTTTTATAACACTGCCAACCAGTATATATTTAAATAATGTTTAATGTAGGGGGCAAAAAGTAATTTAATACAAAGGTAAGCCTGACAGCATGAAAAAGTCAGGAAATTCTCACTGAAGGGTTCCATCACCGACTTTAACTTTGACCCCAGCAATCCTTGTGACCCTTTGATATTATTGACTCTTCAACTTTAACTCTTCTTCCTTTGTCATATGCATTATACAATATTCTGTTACTTGAAATGTAAACCCCACCTACTCCTAAAAACACGAGAAGGCTGGTCAGAAAGGAAGTGTTTTGAGCAATTCACTGGAGAGTGATGGAGCATGGATTCCCCAGCCCATTACAACAGTGGGCAAGGAAAATGAATTTCCTACATGAGTAGGTGGGAAAGAATATAAGGGAGTTTCCCATTCCCTTGTGTACTCACTGCACATCAAGATGAAAATGTAATGTACTTTTTCCTTGTTTAAAAAAAAAAATCAAAGCACATTGCATTGCATTGATTAGTAGATTATATGTATTACTATAAAGACCAAAAGAGTTAGGTCAGTATATTTCAAATGAATGTATAAAAGCAAGAGGGGGAAAAAACAGTTTTAAAAGAGAGTAAGTTTGTAACACAAATCTTTCAACATGTATTTATTTGTGTGAAATAGTGCAGTTTTATGCACTATATTTAGATTATTGCACAGAAAAAAATGATCACTTTAATGGATATTCTATTTTATCTTGTATTTTTTTTCTCCTGATTTTAACTTAACTAAATGGAAATGTATTACTTTAACTAATTTATCCCGTTGATGAGTATTTATATAAAAGGGCTATGCTGTACTTCTGTTTAGTTGGATGCCTATTCAATTTATTTTTTGAATAATATATATTTATATAGCACTTTATACCATCAAGCATTATCCCTTTGAGCTAAATTAGTGTAAATGGACTCATTGGTACATAATTCTGTGGTATATGTTCTTCAGAATTCCATAGAATATTAAGTCCAAAAATAGGTAATTTCAGTGCTATTTAAGACAAAGTATATCAATAAATTAATTTATCTGAGGTGAAAATAGGGACTAACAGACAAACTCTGTTTTCAGCATTAATTGTGTATAGGATAGTACTACAGGATTCCACGCCTGGATTAAGAACACTGTGAGGTTTTGGGGGAGGGAGACGGTTCTGTGTGCCATCTAGTGGATATATTTGATTTGATCAGCAAAACATAATTCTAACATGAAACCAATATTTGTTTAACTAAAATGTTCGCTAACAAGTTGGTACATTAATTTTAAATTAGAAATTATAGCTAGTCCTTACTATTAATGTTTTATTTAATATGATCCCTTTATAGGCAGATGTTTTAGTGATACACTTCTGTAGTCAGAACTTAAGAAGGGATAAAACTAGCTTGGAACAGAACTTCCCCACAAAGCTCAGATCCAAACTTGAACATTGTAGCTCAGTCCCCTTTCTATATGGATGAGTATATGCTTAGTTATGGTATTTGTGGAACAGTCTTAAAGTCATCAGATGATAACAATAGAATCTAAAATATTTCAAAGCTGGCTTTCCTTTTTTATATATTGTTCCTACCTTTATGAATTACAGTCCTAGGAAAAAAGAAATGAGTTTTTAATCTATAGTCCTTATTGATTTTTATATTAAGAAACTGATGCCTAATTTTTATTAAATATTTTCTAATTTAAACATTGTAACACTCTTTTCTGTAGAAAAATCCAAGACCAGTGACTTACCAATTCCAACAAAATTTAGATTATTACAAAGCACGTGGAGCAGACTTGATGAATAAAACCCGGTAAGACACTTTCATATATGCTGCATTTTAATTAACACCTTACCCCAAAATAGTGAATATATTATAGGTTGCTTTGATTCAAAACAGGAATTATACAAACAGTATATGGAACACAAATGAATATTATCATAGTATTTTAGAAATGTAGGGCTGGAAGTGACCTTGAGTTATCAACTGTTCCAGCACCTTGTGCTGAGGCAGGATGATGTATATCTAGACTATCCCTGATGGATATGTGTAACCTGTTCTAAAAAGTTTTCAATGACAGGGATTCCACAACATCCCTGGAAACCTGTTCCAGTTTAACTGTCTTTATAGTTGTATATAGTTTTTACTACTATCTAATCTAAATCTCCCTTGCTGCAGATGAAGCCCATTATTTCTTGTCCTACCAGCAATAGACATGGAGAACAACAGCCTATGCATAATTAGACGTCCTTGATTCTAAGCCACTCATCACTGTCCTCTTTATAACAGCCCTTAACATATTTGAAGACTGATATCAGGTCCCCCCATAGTCTTCTCTTCTCAAGACTCATCCTGTCCAATTTTTTAACTTCTCCTCCTAGGTCAGGTTTTCTAAACCTTTTATCATTTTTGTTGCTTTTCTCTACACTCTCTCCAATTTGTCCACATCTTTCTTAAAGTGCGGCTTCTGGAACTGCACACAGTACCGCATCTGAGGCCTCAGCGGTACCAAGTAGAGTAGAACAATTATCTGTCATGTTTTACATAAAACGCTCCTGTTAATACACCCCAGAATGATGTTAGCCTTCCTTGCAACCGCTTCATGTTATTGACTCGTGCAATTTGTGATTCTGTATAACCCCTGAACTCTTTTCAGTATTACTGCCTCCCTGGTTACCCCCCATTTTGTAGTTGTGCATTTGGGTTTTTTTTCTTCGTAAGTATAGTATTTGCACTTGTCTTCATTAATTATGTGAAATTAATTTTTTAATCTTTGCACAATCAATAATATTACAAAGAGTGCTATATTCTAGCTTGCACACTCTCTCTCTCTCTCTCTCTCTCTCTCTCTCAGGGTAGGGTCTTGGCTACACTTGCAATAGCTTAAAACTGATTTACATGAACTGGTGCAAACCACTGTGTGGACATTCTTCAATCAGTCTACCACAGCTTCTATCAATTGATCTTATTCCTTTTAAACTGATTGAAGAATGCCCACACAGCGGTTTGCAGCAGTTCAACTAAACCAGTTTTAAAACATATCCTTAGTGAAACCAGAGATCTAAATTCCATTACACTAGGCACTGTACAATCACATAACATAAAGATGGTTTCTGCCTCAAAGCACTTAAAATCTAAGTATAGTGACCGAGTTTCAAAACAATCACCAGTCGAAGGATAGAGGGCCAAATCCTGCTTGCCTTACTTGTGCTTTTATCTCATTGAAGTCAATGGGTCTACTTTCCTCATAAGGAAAAGCACAATTTGATCCTTAAAATACAAAGGTGCATTTGTAATACCCATGTTTTTAGTGCTATATGACAAAAAAGCTCCGTTTTATTAGAATAATCACTGTATGAGAAAACTACTACATATATAAAAATTCCAGGATGGGTTTAATATTTGTATTTTTTATCAAGCTTAAAATGAATTGATGCTATCCCATAGGTTGCGAACTTTGGATGTTGAAATGGTGGTTATGGAATGTGCTGCCATGCCAGTGCTAATCTTATCATTGTAAAATAAATAAAAGGGCCACCCATCCCATTTTTCACACACCTCTCCTATCTAATACAGTGCCAGCTTGCGATGTGCAAAGAATTTTAAATTTTGAGGGACGGGAAAAAACATGAGAAGCTTCTTTTTTTCTAGGTTCTCTCTGTGCCTTATGATGATATCAAGTGACAATGATTAAAAAATTCAGTGATGTTACATCACAATGTGATTAGCAGCATTACATTACTATGCATAATGTTCTAGCTATTTGTCCTGTTTAGAAACTTAGAAAGATGGCTATCCAGAGGAGGATGTCCTGCCTCAGAAATCATGGTGTTCTTTTTGTATTACCCCAGCCTCATTCCTTGATCTGTAGGGACAATATTCTTACTGCTCCTGCATCTTTGGCTTGTAGTATGGGGACTTTGATTCTTTCTGGTGAACAGGGAAATCCCAAAATATAGTCTCCACCTGAGCTGTCATATAGAAGATTCTACAACCTCTCTTCTGCTACCCTCCAAGTCTGCATTTTTCTTAAACTGTTCTAGGAGGCCCAACTGCAGCTTATTATATTCATTCTCTCCCTCTCTCTCTCTCTCTCTCTCTCTCTCTCTTCCTCTCTCTCATTATACTGGTCTTTCGTGGAACACCCAGGCACTCTTTTAACTCCTACTGCAAGACTTCTTGATCCAGTTTGCTTCTCAAGAGCTCCTTGGTCTCTTTTTCAAATATAGGATCTGTAGGATTTCTGTGTCCCACACACAATTGTGGTGTGCTGCAGCTGCTTTCTGTTGTGTCTCAGATGGGCCATGCTGTAGAAACATTAAAGTATAATTGTGGAACTTATGAGCTAGTGGCTCTCTTTGCAGTTATCATGGAACTTGCATGACAGCAGTACTGCAGCTGCTGGCAAAGCTTTCTTCCCCACTTGAGGCTTCCTGGAAGGAGAGGATTCTAACTAGGGCTGTCAAGCAATTTAAAAAATTAATCATGATTAATCGCGCTGTTAAACGAGAATAGAATACCATTTATTTTAAATATTTTTGGATGTTCACTACATTTTGAAATATATTAATTTCAGTTACAACGCAGAATACAAAGTGCTCACTTTATATTTATTACAAATATTTGCACTTTAAAAAACAAAAAAAATATTTTTCAGTTCATGTTATACAAGTATTGTGGTGCAATCTCTTTATCATAAAAGTTGAACTTACAAATGTAGAATTATGTTAAAAAAACTGCATTCAAAAATAAAACAATGTAAATCTTTAGAACCAACAAGTCCACTCAGTCCTACTTCTTGGTCAACCAATGACTCAGACAAGGTTGGTTACAATTTGCAAGAGAAAATGCTGCCTGCTTCTTGTTTACAATGTCACCTGAAAGTGAGAACAGGCATTCACATGGCAGTGCTGTAGCTGGTGTTGCAAGATATTTACATGCCAGGTGCGCTAAAGATTCATATGTCCCTTCATGCTTCAATCACCATTCCAGAGGACATGCTTCCATTCTGATAATGGATTCTGCTTGATAACTATCCAAAGCAGTGCGGTCTGATGCATGTTCATTTTCATCATCTAAGTCAGATGCTACCAGCAGAAGGTTGATTTTCTTTTTGGAGGTTTGGATTTTGTAGTTTCCGCATCAGTGTGTTGCTCTTTTAAGACTTCTAAAAGGATGTTCCACACCTCGTCCCTCTCAGATTTTGGAAGGCACTTGAGATTCTTAAACTTTGGGTCAAGTGCTGTAGTTATTTTTAGATATCTCACATTGATACATTTTTGTCAAATCTGCTGTGAAAGTGTTCTTAAAATAAACACGTGCTGGGTCATTATCCGAGACTATTATAATATGAAATATATGCAGAATGCAGGTAAAACAGAGCAGGAGACATACAATTCTCCCCCCAAGGAGTACAGTCACTAATTTAATTGATTCATTATTTTTTTTAACAAGCATCATGAGCATGGAAGCATGTCCTCTGGAATGGAGGCCAAAGCATTAAGGGGCATCTGAATGTTTAGCATCTATGGCATGTAAATACTTTGCAACGCCGACTACAAAAGTGCCATGCAAAAGCCTGTTCTCACTTTCAGGTGACATTGTAAATAAGAAGCACGCAGCAGTATCTCCCGTCAGTGTAAACAAACTTGTTTGTCTTAGCAATTGGCAGAATAAGAAGTAGGACTGAGTCAACTTATAGGCTCTAAAGTTTTACACTGTTTTGTTTTTGAGTGCAGTTATGTAACAAAAAAAATCTACATTTGTAAATTACACTTTCATGATAAAGAGATTGCACTTGAGTACTTGTATCAGGTGAACTGAAAAATACTATTTTTTTTGTTTATCAGTTTTACAGTGCATATCTTTGTAATCAAAAATAATAATATAAAGTAAGCAGTGTACACTTTGTATTCTGTGCTGTAATTGAAATCAATATTGAAAATGTAGAAAACCATCCAAAAATATTTAATACATTTCAGTTGGTATTCTATTGTTATAAGTATGATTAATCGTGATTAATTTTTTTTAATAGCGATTAATTTTTTTGAGTTAATCATGTGAGTTAACTGCGATTAATTGACAGCCCTAATCCTAATCATTACATGTGGCACTGGAAGATAGAGCGCTTTGATTCTGACACAGCAGCAAAATGAGGACAGTTATATGGATGAATTTTAACTGGCAGGCCATAACATTTAATAAGTTTAAATATAGGGGAGAGTCAAAACCTGTCCATCACCTAGGGTTTACAGAGCTCCTACCATATAACCCGCAACTCTGGGTGGCTGTCCTCAGCCTAACCCCTAGGACTCTGCTGTGGGGACCTTGGCTGTTGAGGGCCACAAGATCTCACCCTCTTCCATGACCCCAAAGCCCATCACCAAAATACCATGTCTTTCATCCTTTTAATGGCACTGGAAACTGGCCACAAGTTGCGACAAGTTAACTGAACTAGGTAGCTGAGTTGGGTACTAAGCACATTCTTCCTTAATCTACTGTGGCATGAAGGTGCTGCAAGGTCTGTGAAAAGCTCCCCAGACCTCTGCCAATTGTCCCTATTGGAGAAAAAATTCCTTCCTGACCCCCATGCAGGAAATGGGCTAGACCCGCAGAATCTGCCAAACTGTTCTCCCATTTTAAGTTCGGGGTGACTGGGTGGGACTGCTGGAATAGAGCTGAGAAAGAGCATGGCCCATGCTCTAGGTGAAATCCTGGCACCTGGGGAATGCTGACCAGTGAGCAGCACTCCCTGCCCCACATCTGGCCTGTGCATTTCAGTGACTCCCTTAGGGAACAAGCTACCTGGTTTCCATCATTGAGTTGCCCTCCCTCGCTGCTGGGGCTATCCCCCTTCGCTGCTGCCCCAGTCAAGTTCCTCCACCTGTTGAGGTGGGTGGATGGCATATGGAACTGGTATGAGCACAGCTCTTAATTAGGATCAGCTTTTGCTACGTGTAGTTTAAATACTTTTTAATTATTTAGGAAATAGAAGAAGGGTCCATCCACTCCTCCTTACCTTTCTTGCCTGTAGGCAAAGTGATCAAAGGATTCCCCTGATACCTTGCTAATTGCAAATATTATAATTTATTCATACAGTGAGGTACTCTCTTATAACTATATAGACATGGTGAAATACTCCTAGAATACTGCATCAGACCCTAGTGCCTCAGTATATCACAAAGATGTCAATACAATGGAGAGAGTTCATTGATAAGAGCAAAAATTAAGGAGTTGCCAGAATGACACATGATGGAAGTTTAAAACTACTAATCAAGACAGCTAAACTGCTGGTGGGAATATAACTTTGTTGCAAGTATTCAAAGAGGATAAATACCAGCGTGGTAGAGGAATTGTGAAGCATAGCTCAAGGAGGGAATAACTAGGAGGACTGGATTTCAACAAAGAAATATTTAGGCCGTATCATTTCAATAGTATTGTACTTTGATATACTCTCCCAAAGGAAGTGTTGGCCTCATTAAAAAATATAGTGAACAAGGCACTGGAAAATATATCATTAGGGATTGGCTCTGCAGTGAGTGAAGAATGGATTCGATAACTAAACAGGGTTTTTTTATCTTTAATTTCTGAGATTCTATGATACATTTAAAATATCTTTACAAATCAACACTATATTGCTTAATTTTTTGTTCTTTTAAAACTTTTAAATGTGTCATATTCATGTAGATTTTTCTCTTTTAATGGCTACTTACTGATGAGATAAGGCTTTCTTAAAACAAAACATTTTCATCTGAGCAGAAAACTGAAGAGATTGAATCATCTTGTTTAAAAATATACCATTGATAGTGAAGGTCAATGATGCTTATTGTGATGAAACAAAATTGTTTGTTTCATAGATTGGATTCACGTCTCCTTGACATTCATGTTTTTAAACCAATGTCTTACTTTTAAATGCATCTGCTGATAACTCTATAATATAATCAATCCTCATTTTTCTTGTAATTGTCGTGCATGTTTGGTACATTTTGATGGCTCAAGTGTAGACATTGATCCATGTTTAATGGCTTCAGTCATCCTTTGCACTAGTATATAAACTTAATATACTACTTTAGGTGGTAGGAAATAGATATAGTGCCCTTATTCTTCTGAACTTCAATCTGGTGTCAAAGCATCTCGTCCTGCATACCTAATGCCCTGTCATTGCTTGCATTTCCTGAAACTGCAACTTGAGGAAAAGACCACATACCTCCACTTTGGGATCTGAGGGAAAAAATAGCAACAGTTTTTCGTGGCAAGCCACTAAAGTGCCAAAATTATTGTTTGGCTTGTTGTGTTCGTGTCCTGAAGTGATCATTGCTAATGCAAGGTCAGTTCATAAGAGACCGGAATCCTGACATATGTTTGAAGCTGAATAACCAATCCTCATCTAATTCTCAGATGATATGTAACAGTCTTTTACAATTTTGATAAATTTGCTCTCATTCTGGCTACTCCAGCTAAGCATTACTTCAGTTAAAGAATGTGGTATTAACAGCTTTGAGCTTGATCGTTCAATTTCATGAGCTGCCCAGAAAAGAATACTGTAATAATGAAGTGGCGAGCTCTGTTTCCTCTCTTTCTGTGAGAGAAGGAATGTTGTCCCACAGTCCTTGTAAATGTGAACAAAGAGAGCCACAATATTGCCAGCCAGTTTTGCACACAGTTTGAGAATTGCTGTAATACCTATTTGAGGAAAACTTCACCCTAAGTATGAGTGGGAAATTGAAATGCTCCATTCAATGAAATCATTTGATTTTGGCAAATGCTGTGCAATTTGAACTTATTCAAAGTAGCTACAATTCATGGAAATTAAGGTATAGTATGTTATCCTTCGAAATCATATTGACAAATGACATTCATTTTCTTTTCCTCCCACCCCATATTAAACTCAGTCACACAACTCGGTTATTTGAGGTGTATATTAGGCTAAGTATTTGCCAGAGAGGATCTTGTCTGAATAATGATTTCAGAATTGGATCTATATGCCATAATGTAATCCTTATAACTGTTCCCTTTTGTTTATAACTACAGTGGCTATTTTTAATGCACTTAAGTTATTTGCATCATTAAGAACAAGAAAATTTGCTGAACAATTTAAGCTCTTCAAAATAAGGGAGAAGAAAAACAGCTTCTAATTCCCAGTGAAAGTGTTAAGATAACCCAGAAATCAGCAAAGCCATTTCTATTTGATCAGACAATTGATATTCAAGCAATATATGATAAATGATTGGGATGGCCTTTGCAGGAATTTCACCATCACAAAAATCACCAAGATTTTGCTTTTAATGACTTTTTTTTTCTTAACTATGATCTAAATGGCTGTGCTAAAGAATCAGAAAAAATATGTTAAAAGAAGATTATCCTTAATCATTGTACTGGGACAAAATAAAATTTTGCAATGTTTTGGTGAATTTTAAACAAATATGCAGTAAGAATGAATTAGTATGGATATAGTAGGAACTTGAATGTGCATAAGAATATCATCCAAAATTCCCAGTATTTTTTTAGTTTGTTTTTTTTAAAACCTCCTCCCTATTTATCTCCAGAATGAGGTTCTACAGAGACTTTCTACAGAGAAAGTCTAGGCTTAGAGTCAAACTGCTTAAAAAGTTGTTTGACTTCAAGTCAGAGTCGATAAGATTAAAATCTGAGAGAGCATGAGCACTAGAGAGAGAGCATCCATCCTACTTATGGGCCTTCATCCACATCTTGGTTTGGACTTTGCCAAAGTCTGTAAGATGAGCGAATCATGCTCAGCGGGCATCAAGCCTTGTTTATGGCCAGACTTGCCTCTGGCTATAGCTACATCCATCACCAGCCTCTTGTTGAGCCTGGAAGTAAGCTTAAGGAGTGCTTGGGCATCACATACCTCCATTCTTCCCCCTTGGTGACTTCCTGGATGGTATGTGGATATTGTCAAATGTCCTTCATCAGATAGATCAGGACTAGATACATGGGTACTGACATCCTATCTACAAGGAGATCCTTCCTCAGCAAAATATCTCCTCTGAAGTCCCAAATTATTTCCAAAGTAAATGGAACAGCCTTAGTCACTCTCTCACCGAATAAGGGGAAACGGTGGATGTGCCATTTGCATTTTTATTATGGTAGCACACACTTATAGCCCTAGTCACAAATCAGGACCCCCACCATGCTAGGCGCTTTATGAACACAGAACAAAAAGAAGATCCCTGTCCTGCGAAGCTTACAGTCTAAGTAGACATCCCATATACTTGTCATTGGAAGAGCCATTCACCCTATTCCCTCCTGCTCATTGTCCTTATCATCCCATACAGACAACTCAGATTGCTGTTTGGAAGATGAAGAGGGGAATATCAAATGCTGCCTGAGCAGATGCCAACCAGGCTTGTGCTGAACCCACCATCGTCAGCAGGTTCAGGGCACACACTGATAGCTAAGAGCATTGAGGCTGGGGCATGAGTCTTGACTCTGATATACTTGATACACTTTCTGACTTCAGTGCTCTGAGTGCATTTAGCACTGAGGTCAGGCTTTAGACTATAGATCCTCATCAACTTGGAGCAATTATTTGTATTATCATGTTACCTAGAAACCCTAGTCATGAACCAGGACCCCACAGTTTTACTGGCTATACAATGTCTTGGAAGGAGAACGACACGTTGCAGTCTGTCCTGGAATCATGGATATGACTTATCTGTGCTGATTACCAGGCCTGGAATTTTTGGAGATCTTGACGGATCATATACAGTAATTGAATTGGCACAGCCCATAAGGGCTAGTAGGGAAGTGAAGCCTTGACCTCTGGTAGGCTGTGAAAGCAACAAGGCATTGATGCTTTGACCTACTGCATAACACAAATGGAGGAGCAGAAGAACAACACAGAATAATCAGAATAGTAATACACATGCCATAGAGTAGTCTAACTTTTTCGAAGCGCCATTCCAAAAAAACATTGTTTATATGTGGCCTGGTTTTACTAAGAGTCAGAGGATGCCATAAAAATGCACAAACTATCCTCACTCCATAATGTAGCAGTATTGCTTTTGTCAACATATTACAGCATTCAATATGGGTGGGAATATGACAGAGTATAAATACTCTTTTCAGTATAAAGCTTTCAGTTATATTAAACTCCATCATGATCACCCACTTTACAACCTTCTCAGTATTTGCCCTCTGTTGACACTGTATTTGTATTTATGCACAAATTCATGTGTGTATGTAAAATTCAATATGTGTAATGTCCTTGTGCCTTAGAAGATTTTTTCCACTCTTTGTAAAATGCTGCATATATTTGTAATGCTCTATAAATTACTAATGATCATGATATTTTCATTTCCATTTTATTTTTCAGAGCCAGTGCAAAGGTTGCTCCACTGAACATTAATAAAGTCTCCAATAGCTTGCTTAATTTTGGTCGAAAGCTGATTGCCCCAGCTATGGCTTCAGGTAGTCCTGCAGGCCCAGCTATTAGTGCTAGCAGCAGCAGCTTTCCTTCTGCTGTAATGCCCATCAGGAGCACTGTGGAGCCCCTCCAGCACCAACACCTTCAGGCGCAGCAGCAACAGCAGAGAATGATGAAATCAGAAAGCATGCCAGTTCAGCTGAGCAAAGGTAAAAATGAGACATAAGAAAAAACCCCAGGATGTGGCATGGAATTCCACAAATCTCAAACGGAATCTTGCTGTCAAAAATTTGCCCAAGAGGGAGCAACTTTTTATATTGATTTGATCTGGTATTTCTATAGATTAACATTTCTGTAACTGAAATAGTCAACTTGCTGCTGAACTTAGACTGTTTTGTGTACTGTGGTATGTTTGCACCTTAATGTGATTCAGTTTAGAAATTGTGGCTGTAGAGAATATACAAATAAGATTTTTCCATCTTTTAAAAGAATTTAAAAAAAAAAAGTTTATGGAGGAAATAGTGGATAAAACAACTTAACACTAAACCTTACCTGTCCCTCTAGATGTTATTTTCTTCTCTCTCCTAAATGGCTATTATTATATTTTGGGCTGTATAACTTTCCTTATAGTTGACTCTGGCTATCAGGCATAAAGCTCTTGTGTAACAGTACTAGCTGAGTACTAATGAAGGAACATAATATTCACTGTAAAATGTTCTGTGATTGATCCATATCTCATTCCTTTCTGAATGCTGGTGTCTCATTTTGATTACAGTTAATAGCTTAAAACATATTTGCTTTTGACAATTGGCATTACATCCAGAGAGAGCCCATACTCCTTTTAAGAAATACTGACTTTTTTCTTGAGGCTTAAAATGTTTCTATTTCCTTACACTTCTCAATTAAATTTTTTTTTACAGTCAACAAAATAAATAGTGGGTGATCTAAACCTCAGCCACAGTACAATGCACTGTACAGGAGACAGACTTCTGCTTCTTGGTCTAATGGCCACCAAGGAGATAACGTTGTTTGTTATAAGGGAGGAGTATGTAGACTCTGTGTATTCATTTCTGTCTACCTCCAAGCATCTTCTAGTGGATAATGAGCTTGAAGGCTGATGTTGGTTCTCCTGAGCCTCCACAGTAAGCACACGGTTGGAAGTCGCTTTTTGTCAGAGCTGAAAATATATCGGGAGGAAAATAAAAATAATATAAAAATAATACTTTGCACATCTATGACCCAAATGTCCTCGTCCTCCTTACCTGCCATATCAAGGGTCCGGGTGGGCCAATTCTAGCTTCTTATCAGTCATCATGTGGCCAGTGGCTATTGGTTGAGCAGAACTCAAAAGGACAGTCATAGTAGCCTTGCTTTTCCTGTATAGAGTAATTTGAAGCATTTTTCTAAGTGCCTGGCTGAAGTCCAGCTAAGTAGTTCCTTAGCAATCCCAACTCAGACTTGGGGCACTGCAGAAACTGCCCCAGCAAGGCTCTACAATCTGTAAAAGTCAAAGTCCTTGCATAGTGACAGTTGTATGTGGGCTGAAGGAGAAACTGAAACCCAATGAATTCCTTAATGTCTCTCAGTTGAAGCAGGGCCCCACCTGACTCACATGTCAGATGTCCCAATCATGCTCCTATTGAATCTTTGATAAAACTCCTATTCGCTTCAGTGGAAGCAGATTGGGGCCTGGAGGGAAACAATTCCAATGATTTTTGATCTTTTTAAAAATTATGTTCCCCTTTCAGCAATTTCACAGCCCCGTTTTTTGTCCCCATTTTTTGTGGGGAAGGGTGGTAATAAAGTGAGGTCCTTGTAAATTTTGGAGGTTGTCTGCTTCAGATAAAAGGAGTGAACGAGCTGAGACAGCTTGAAAACACTGGGTATGTCTACACTAGGAAAAAGGTGAGTATCTACATCATGACAAGAAGAAAAGGAGGACTTGTGGCACCTTAGAGACTAACAAATTTATTTGAACATAAGCTTTCGTGAGCTACAGCTCACTTCATCCACAAGTCCTCCTTTTCTTTTTGCTGATACAGACTAACACGGCTGCTACTCTGAAGCCTACATCATGACAGCTGACACATTGTGAAATCCTAACCTAAACAGAGCAAGTTGTAGTTCTATCTAGATTTAGGTGAACCCAAGGGTTGCCCTGTCTACACTAGGATTTTACAACATGCTAGCTGTTACATGTTAGCCATCATGTTGTAAAAACACCCTCTAAATACAGTAATCAGTCAGAACAGAGATTTGCGGGGGTCAGTCAGAGCAGAAAGATCTGTAATCATGCTACAGTTATTATAAAAGTTACCATACAATGATTATTTACAACTTCCTGCACAAGTAGCAGAACAGGGATTTGCATGCTGTACTGTTACTGACAAATAACAGTAGTGATGCAAGTTAGAGATCCACAACCAGTCGGGGCACAAGGAACTTCATAGTTGCAAAAATCCTACAGTTATGCTTCAGTAATGTACAGCATCCATATATTCTCTTAAAGACCATTCCATTTCAGTAAAATGAAGGGTAATAAGCATCTTTGTGTATCTGTAATTGCTATTTTTCTTTAGTCCAGTATTCTGTCACTGGTTTACAATGATTTGAGACTTCTCATTATTGTTTAAGATAGAACTATTAGATGTGATTTAAAGACCAAAAAGACTGGAAATCATTAACTATGTATAAACTTTTTGTATAGGTAGTGAGAATGGTAATGATTGCTGTTTTCTATATTAGTTGACTGTATTGTTTGTTTTTCTAAATGGATATTTTTTCTGTTTTCCTTTGATAAGCTACAGTTGATCGGTAATTCTAAATTATGGCAAACAAATTAGTCTAAAAGTGCTGTGATTTAGTTTTTTGAGAAACCAAGCCCAAATGGCTATAGAAATGTAAAGTCAGGTCTCTAAAGTGGTGTCAAATGTTACTACTACGATCAAAGAGAAAGTAAATTCATATATATATGGAGCAGCTGATGAACACAGATTCCTTATCTGCCTTGAGACTTTGCTGTACCCAGACACATCACTGTCTTTTTGTAATGACCATTTTGCAGATATTAGCATCGTGTAAGAAAGAGGTGGTCGGAAACATTTGCCTTGGGTACCTTCCACCTTTTCACCTTAGTTCTTTCTCCTCGCATGTAAACAAAGCAAAGACTTTGAGATGTTGCTAATGTTTACAAAAATGTAATAGTTTGAGATGATACTTATTTTTAAAAATAAAAATAGCTTATTTACAGTTAATCGTGGTATAAACTCAGGATACCATGGGAATTTTATATGGGATTACTGGAGGTCAGGGAAAAAAGAAAAGGAATACTTGTGGCACCTTAGAGACTAACAAATTTATTTGAACATAAGCTTTCGTGAGCTACAGCTCACTTCATCGGATGCATTTGGTGGAAAATACAGAGGGGAGATTGATATACACACAGAGAGAACATGAAACAATGAGTTTTATCATACACACTGTAAGGAGAGTGATCACTTAAGATGAGCCATCACCAGCAGCGGGGGGGGGGAAGAGGAAAACCTTTCATGGTGACAAGCAAGGTAGGCTATTTCCAGCAGTTAACAAGAACATCTGAGGAACAGTGGGGGGTGTGGTGGGGGGGAGAAATAACGGGGAAATAGTTTTACTTTGTGTAATGACTCATCCATTCCCAGTCTCTATTCAAGCCTAAGTTAATTGTATCCAGTTTGCAAACTAATTCCAATTCCACAGTCTCTCGTTGGAGTCTGTTTTTAAAATTTTTTTGTTGAAGAATAGCCACCCTCAGGTCTGTAGTCAAGTGACCAGAGAGATTGAAGTGTTCTCCAGTTGGTTTTTGAATGTTATAATTCTTGACGTCTGATTTGTGTCCATTTATTCTTTTACGTAGAGACTGTCCAGTTTGACCAATGTATATGGCAGAGGGGCATTGCTGGCACATGGCATATATCACATTGGTAGATGCGCAGGTGAACGAGCCTCTGATAATGTGACTGATGTGATTAGGCCGTATGATGGTGTCCCCTGAATAGATATGTGGGCAGAGTTGATAACGGGCTTTGTTGCCAGGATAGGTTCCTGGGTTAGTGGTTCTGTTGTGTGGTGTGTGGTTGCTGGTGAGTATTTGCTTCAGATTGGGGGGCTGTCTGTAAGCAAGGACTGGCCTGTCTCCCAAGATCTGTGAGAGTGATGGGTCATCCTTCAGGATAGGTTGTAGATCCTTGATGATGCGTTGGAGAGGTTTTAGTTGGGGGCTGAAGGTGATGGCTAGTGGCATTCTGTTATTTTCTTTGTTGGGCCTGTCCTGTAGTAGGTGACTTCTGGGTACTCTTCTGGCTCTGTCAATCTGTTTCTTCACTTCAGCAGGTGGGTATTGTAGTTGTAGGAATGCATGATAGAGATCTTGTAGGTGTTTGTCTCTGTCTGAGGGGTTGGAGCAAATGCGGTTATATCGTAGCGCTTGGCTGTAGACAGTGGATCGTGTGGTATGATCTGGATGAAAGCTAGAGGCATGTAGGTAGGAATAGCGGTCAGTAGGTTTCTGATATAGGGTGGTGTTTATGTGACCATCGCTTATTAGCACCGTAGTGTCCAGGAAGTGGATCTCTTGTGTGGACTGGTCCAGGCTGAGGTTGATGGTGGGATGGAAATTGTTGAAATCATGGTGGAATTCCTCAAGGGCTTCTTTTCCATGGGTCCAGATGATGAAGATGTCATCAATGTAGCGCAAGTAGAGTAGGGGCATTAGGGGACGAGAGCTGAGGAAGCGTTGTTCTAAGTCAGCCATAAAAATGTTGGCATACTGTGGGGCCATGCGGGTACCCATTGCAGTGCCGCTGATTTGAAGGTATACATTGTCCCCAAATGTGAAATAGTTATTGGTGAGGACAAAGTCACAAAGTTCAGCCACCAGGTTAGCCATGACATTATTGGGGATAGTGTTCCTGCCGGCTTGTAGTCCATCTTTGTGTGGAATGTTGGTGTAGAGGGCTTCTACATCCATAGTGTCTAGGATGGTGTTTTTAGGAAGATCACCCATGGATCGTAGTTTCCTCAGGAAGTCAGTGGTGTCTCTAGGATAGCTGGGAGTGCTGGTAACGTAGGGCCTGAGGAGGGAGTCTACATAGCCAGACAATCCTGCTGTCAGGGTGCCAATGCCTGAGATGATGGGGCATCCAGGATTTCCAGGTTTATGGATCTTGGGTAGCAGATAGAATACCCCAGGTCGGGGTTCTAGGGGTGTGTCTGTGCGGATTTGTTCTTGTGCTTTTTCAGGGAGTTTCTTGAGCAAATGCTGTAGTTTCTTTTGGTAACTCTCAGTGGGATCAGAGGGTAATGGCTTGTAGAAAGTGGTGTTGGAGAGCTGCCTAGTAGCCTCTTGTTCATACTCCGACCTATTCATGATGACGACAGCACCTCCTTTGTCAGCCTTTTTGATTATGATGTCAGAGTTGTTTCTGAGGCTGTGGATGGCACTGTATTCTGCATGGCTGAGGTTATGGGGCAAGTGATGCTGCTTTTCCACAATTTCAGCTCGTGCACGTCAGCGGAAGCACTCTATGTAGAAGTCCAGTCCGTAGTTTCGACCTTCAGGAGGAGTCCACCCAGAATCCTTCTTTTTGTAGTGTTGGTAGGAAGGTCTCTGTGGGTTAATATGTTGGTCAGAGGTGTGTTGGAAATATTCCTTGAGTCGGAGACGTCAAAAATAGGATTCTAGGTCACCACAGAACTGTATCATGTTCGTGGGGGTGGAGGGGCAAAAGGAGAGGCCCCGAGATAGGACAGATTCTTCTGCTGGGTTAAGAATATAGTTGGATAGATTAACAATATTGCTGGGTGGGTTATGGGAACCACTGTTGTGGCCCCTTGTGGCATGTAGTAGTTTAGATAGCTTAGTGTCCTTTTTCTTTTGTAGCAAAGTGTGTGTTGTAAATGGCTTGTCTAGTTTCTGTAAAGTCCAGCCACGAGGAAGTTTGTGTGGAAGGTTGGTTCTTTATGAGAGTATCCAGTTTTGAGAGCTCATTCTTAATCTTTCCCTGTTTGCTGTAGAGGATGTTGATCAGGTGGTTCCGCAGTTTCTTTGAGAGTGTGTGGCACAAGCTGTCAGCATAGTCTGTGTTGTATGTAGATTGTAATGGATTTTTTACCTTCAGTTCTTTTGGTATGATGTCCATCTGTTTGCATTTGGAGAGGAAGATGATGTCTGTCTGTATCTGTGTGAGTTTTTTCATGAAGTTGACAGATTTCCACTCCATACGGCTAAATTCAGTGCCTTGCATAATGACAGGTTTCAGAGTAGCAGCCGTGTTAGTCTGTATTCACAAAAAGAAAAGGAGGACTTGTGGCACCTTAGAGACTAACAAATTTATTTGAGCATAAGCTTTCGTGAGCTACAGCTCACTTCATCGGATGCATTTGGTGGAAAATACAGAGGGGAGATTGATATACACACACAGAGAACATGAAACAATGGGTTTTATCATACACACTGTAAGGAGAGTGATCACTTAAGATGAGCCATCACCAGCAGCGGGGGGGAGGGAGGAAAACCTTTCATGGTGACAAGCAAGGTAGGCTATTTCCAGCACTTAACAAGAACATCTGAGGAACATTGGGGGGTGGGGTGGAGGGGAGAAATAACATGGGGAAATAGTTTTACTTTGTGTAATAACTCATCTGTTCCCAGTCTCTATTCAAGCCTGGAGGTGTGCATAGATGGGTCTAGCAGTTAAGGTGTGGATGTGTCTTCTTCCCCTTGCTTCAACCATCTGCCTTTTTCTTCCTCAGTTCTCACCATTGTATCTTTCCTCAGTTTCCTTCTGTCACACACATTCTTTCTCTTTGTCGCATCTGCTCTTAGGCTCTCATTCAACAAACACTTGTGCACATGTTTAAGTACATGAATGGGCCCCCTGAAGTCAGGGGGGACTATTCAAGTGCATAAAGTTAAACCATGCAAAGCATTTGCAGGATTGGAGGTTGTCTGTTTTCACCCTCACCCACCTTTCTTCCTTTTATTCCCTAATGCTTTCAATACAATTCCACTATCTGGTGCTCTCTCATGATCTAATTGAGATGACTAGAAACATGAATATCAGCTCAAAGTCCAATAGACACCTGCACTTCCAACTAGTGCCTACAGTCTCACGCTGTACATTGCTCTGACTCTCTATGTGTGGGGAGAACTGGCTATAGATGGCTGCTAAGGGGGAGGCTTTAGGTAGACCATAATAACAGATCCAGGAGTGGTCCCTCAGGCACATATGCACTCACCTATTCTGGTTTTACCAGCTCAGCTGACTGACAGCTCCTTGAGGTGACAGTATGCTATTCTTTACAAAAACAAAGCACGGTATTCTGTAAATCTGATCAGTGCAGATCCTGTAAAAGAGGCATTCCTGGTTTTCAGAGCTCATGGTTATCCTAGATGTTTTGAAAGCTGAAGTTATGTTGTTCATTTATATTAATGTATAGTGGGTTGTAACCATGATGGGCAAGACAGAATGCTTATTGTTTTCTTGGGCCCCGGGTAAGGGAGTGGTCGATTGCAAAATATATTGGACACCTGATAAAATAAAGCCAACGTCTGTCCTGGCATAGCTCTTCTAGATTAGCATGCCTTGCTGAACAGTCACCAACTAGCTGTGGCAGCAGTTACAAAAGTGGTGTTGTGCCTGTTGTTTCTTCTTCGAGTAGTGTCCCTATAAGATTCCCCTGTAGGTGTTGTCTGTGTCCCTATGCTGCTGATCAGAAAACTTCGGTAGCGGTGTCCATTGGTCCCACACATGCTCTGTCTCGCCTCGCGCTGCACCAGGAAGCTAGGCAGCGCGTGTGGGCTAACCTTCCTTGCTTCCTTCTCAACTGCCCCTGGCTAGAGACAGAGCCTTTAGCTGTCCATTAGCGGATCGTTAACTCTCCTTTTCAGTTGTTAATCTTTAGCTTTTAGAAACCCTTTAGCCTTCTTTGACTTCTATTTGTCCATGCCCTAAAGAAAAAAACAACCCGATAACAACAACAACAACAACAAGAAAAAAAGAAATGACTTCCTTCTTGTGTAGACCCTGGGTGTGGGCGGCACCCCTGGACAAGGATATGCTCAACTCTTCAGACTTCAAGAAGCATCGCACTTGCAGTGATTCAATCCTGGTCCCCGGTAAACATACTCAGTGCATTCACTGTCTCAGTCAGTGCCACATCCAACAAAAGAGTTCCCTCTGCCAGCAGCTCTGACTGAGATTTTACAAGGACAGAGAGCTCCACCAGAAAATCATTTTTATGGAGATGGTTCTCTGACTCCAGCCCTCCAGAAGGGCTTGAGTCTTCCCCTCAACCTTCAACTTCAAGTAGTGGGTCAAAGAAACAGTTTGGGGACTCCACTCCCAAGTCAAAAAAGAAAGCAGGAAGTCCCCTCAGCGAGCCCAGGGATAGCCAAAAGCAATCACCCTCTCACTTGGTATCCTCGCAACTGTTGGCACAAGGATCACCCGGCATCAATGCCTCACAACAACCATCAGTGTCCAGTGCCATTGATAGGCCCACAGACCCTTTGGGCATGGGCACCAAATCTTCGGGACAGAGAGACAATGGCAAACCCCCTAACATGCTCCTGGTATACGAGCTGTTGTCTCGTTACCTGTGGCAGCATTGGCCCATCCAGCACCAAAGAGATCAGTATGGGTGATGTCCCCATTTCCCCTCGCACCACCACCAAGACCCGGGTGCTCGGTAAAGGTAGAATTCCATCAGGCCAGTGACCTGGCTATGTTGGAAGCTCCTGGCTCTTCGTCCCTCGGTATCGAGATCATGGCACCGAGCCATGGCCAACCATGGAGTATTCCCCAACATGTCATGCCCCTCTGATATTGAGTTAGGGATCGGTGAGTAAGTCGGACAGGGTTTCTCTGTACTCCTCCCAAGTTCCATAGATGGCCCAATATTAACAGAGTTTGAGAATGTACCACCAGACAGCCCCATCACCATCTTGGTATGGTCACCCATGGGCACCTCCACCAGGCTCTGTGCCATTGTAGTGGCCATACTGGGACCCCTGGGTGGCTCACCAACAACCTGCCTTTTGGGCACCAAGTATCACTTGAGAGCTTCCGAGGTATGCCCTCTCAGCTACAGCATCGCAGGCCTCAGAACCCCAAGAAGTGGAGGAGGAAGAGGTCACACTGAAGGCCATCCCCTTCTTCACCGGACAAAGCAGTCATGCTGTCACCACCTTCCATGACAGATGACTTCCGCTTGTTCCGAGATCTGTTGAAGAGAGTGGCAGACATCCTCTGCATAATATTGGAGGAGGTTAAAAATACACACCACCAGCTAATTGACATCCCCCAGCCCTCATCTGCCTCCAAAATTGCCCTCCCAATCAATGAGGCCATCCTAGATCGAGCTAAGATGATGTGGTAAACCCCAGCCTTGGTGGCCCCAACATACAAATGGGCAGACAAAAAATATTATGTCCCTACAAAGGAATCAGAGTTCCTGTTCACCCACCCAATTCCATTATGGTGGACTCTGTGAAATCTCACAGCCAACAGCACGACTCTAGGACGACACCCTGTGACAGAGACTGGAAGCTCTTTGGTAGGAAAGTGTATTCCTCACCTACCTTACAGTTTTGAATTGCCAACTACCAGGCACTCTTGGCAAAGTATGAGTACATGAATTAAATAAATTACATTACTTTATTGATAAGTTGCCGGAGAGTTCCCAGTATTCCTTCAGTGCCATCATCCAGGAAGGACAACTGGTGGGAAAAACAATTTTGCAATCGTCCCTTGACTCCACCCACATTGCTACCAAGATCATCTCCACAGATACGATGATGAGATGAGCCCTGTGGCTCCACCTCTCGGGATTCCCGAAGAAGGTGCAGATCACAGTGGATGACCTCTCTTTTGAGGGGATGAAGCTCTTCGCCGAGAAGACAGATGCCTCTCTCCACTCCTTGAAGGTTTCCAGGACCACTCTCCAGGGCACTGGGAATCTACACACTGGGGCAAAAAAGATGGTTTAGCTCTCAGTGCTATCGGAGGCCTTATTCCCGTCACAATGCCACTAAACCCCAGAAGAAAAAGGGAAAGTTCTCGAAACAAAAGCCTTCAGGTGCCCAGTCCTCAATCCAACCATGTGCCCCTAAGCATCACTTTTGACAGGCAGGTTGAGGCACTGCAAGACCACTCCGCGCTACTACCTGTGACCATGTACCCATTTGGTCACCTTTGGCAACGTTCCACAGTGGTTGGGAGCTCATAAAGTTGGACAGATGGGTTGTAGAGATCATCAGATCTGGTTTTTCCATCCAGTTCACTTCCCTGCCCCCTCTACAATACTCTTCCCCATTCCTTTTCAGGGACCCTTCTCACAGAACTCGACTACAGCAGGAAATAGTTAGGAGCCATAGAACCAGTACCTCAACATGTACGGGAAAGGGGTTTACTTTCAGTACTTTCTGATACCCAGAAGGAAGGGAGGTTGGAGGTCCATCTTGGACCTCAGAGTTCTCAACAAGTTTGTCAAAATTCAGAAGTTCAAGATGGTCACATTATCAATTATCATTCCGTCACCAGAACAGGGAGACTGGTTTTCAGCCCTCGACCTACAAGATGGCAATTTTCACATCTCAGTACTACTGGCTCATAGACATTTCCTCAGGTTCACTCTGGTAACAGTTGTTTCCCCAGTACCAGTACCTCAACATGTACGGGAAAGGGGTTTACTTTCAGTACTTTCTGATACCCAGAAGGAAGGGAGGTTGGAGGTCCATCTTGGACCTCAGAGTTCTCAACAAGTTTGTCAAAATTCAGAAGTTCAAGATGGTCACATTATCAATTATCATTCCGTCACCAGAACAGGGTCCTTCCCTTTGGACTTTCATCAGCCCTGAGAATATTTTTCAAAGTTCTCTCAGAGATGCCCACATATTTAAGATCTTAAGGGATAATGATCTATCCTTATCTAGACAACTCTCTTCAGTGCCTGGTCGCTTCAGGACCATCAAGACACTGAGGGCATGATGCGCTCATTCACGGAACTGGGCCTACAGATGAATGGCCAGAATTCGACCCTCACACCAGTGCAACATCTAGAATTCATAGGGGCCGACCTAGATGCACTACAGGACAAACCCTTCCTACTTCAGGGCATATTTCTGTCCCTAGTATTACTTATAGACTTACTTATATATTGCTTACTCAGTGCAGCCCTCAAGTGCCAGACACAATCTGCCTCCCACTCCTGGGGCATATGGCAGCTGGCACAGCAGTGAATCCACATGCCAGACTTCACATGCGATGCCTTCAGCTGTGATTCAGCTCGGTTTACAGGTCGAATAGGGACAGCTTGGATAGACCCGTCACTGCCCACCACAATCAAGAACTCCCTGGACTGGTGGAAGAACCCAGGCAATGAATGCAAAGGGATCCCCTTCTTTCAGGTGCCACCTTCGTCACTCCTTACCACAGAGACATCATAGGATAGGGCATGCTTTTAAACTGTCTCACAGCACAAGACAAATACCATAATCCCAACCTGAGGATCCTCCACCTCAAAGCATGGCTTCTATGTGGTTCCAGCACCTATAGAGCTCGTGCTCAAAGGAAGAGCAAGATATTCTACTACCCCAGGGGTCAGCAACCTGCGGCACACATGCCGATTTTTACTGGCACACTGCTGCCAGCCGGGGTCCCTGCTGCCGGCCCCACTCAGCCCGTTGCCTGCCTGAGTGAACAGAACCCCAGGCCAGCAGCGGGCTGAGAGGGGCCGGTAGCCGGGACCCCGCCTGGCAGGAGCCAGCAGACGGAACCCCAGACCGGCAGCAGGTGAGCTACTGCCAGTCTGGGGTTCTGTCCACCACTCCGTTCAGCCCGCTGATGGTATGGGGTTCCGACCACCAGCCCCTTGCCAGCCGGGTACTGGACATCAGCCCCGCTCAGACTGCTGCCAGTCTGGAATACCAGCAACCCGCCCTGCTCATTTTGCTGCTGGTCTGGAGTTCCAGCCGCCCAGCCCCCTACCAGCCAGGGTCCTGGCCGCCAGCCCCGCTCAGCCCGCTGCCAGTCTGGGGTTCTGTCAGGGGCCCCGTAAATGTAAAATTTATTACTGGCATGCGAAACCTTAAAATCATGAAGACTTGGCACGCCACTTCTCAAAGGTTGCCGACCCCTATACTACCCATTAGAAAGTTCTCCACATAACGCACTTGCCTGCAGAAATGGTCCAGGTTCAAGATTTCCTGCACGTCCCAACCAGTCTCTCCAGTGTCAACAGCTCTTCCACATATTCTGGAATATGCTCTGACCCTTAAAAATCGGGGTTATCCCTGAGTGCTCTCAGGGTTCACCTAGCAGCTTTTACAGGATTTTACAGTACCGTAGATGGGTACTCAGTACTTTTGCACTCAGCCACTAAACGGTTCCTCAAGGGAATAACAAATCTCTTCCCTTGACTTCCCACCCCTTGTGGGACCTAAACCTAGTCTTGAAAGGGCTGTCTAGGCCCTCCCTTCGCTAGCATACCCATCAATGAAAACAGTCTTTCTAGTTGCAGTTATCTCAGCAAGGGAAAATAGCAGCTCTGATGGTGCATCCCACACAATATTCTTCTCTGACAAGGTTACACACAGGCTGCATCCAAGGTTCATCCCTGAGGTGACCGCCTCGTTTCACATAAGTCAGTCTATTCACCTTCCTGCCTTCTACCCCAAGTCTCACCGAGACGATAGGGAGGCCATATTGCATACCCTAGACGTTAGGAGAGCCCTTGCATTCTACCTTGACAGGAGAAAGGCTTTCAGAATGTCCCTTTGACTATTTCTTTCTATGGTTGAAAGATCTAAGGCCTCAGCGATATCAGCTCAAAGACTCTCCAAGTAGGTCTCGAATTGCATCAAGCAGTGCTACCAAATTCATAACATGGCCCCTCCAGATTCAATCCGTACACATTCCACGAGATCAATTTCCTCATCTGTCACCTTCCTCAAGGATGTTCCCATTTCAGATATCTGCAGAGCGGCGACCTGGGTGTCATTCCACACCTTCGCAGAACAGTATGCGATCACCAGGGACTTTGCCTCTGATGCCATCTTTGGCTCCACAATACTATCATCTGACTAACTCTGTTTCAAAGTCCCAGCCCTGCATGGGGATACTGCTCAGGAGTCACCTACAGTGGAGCACATTAGGGACACTACTCGAAGAAGAAGCAGTTATTCACATTGTGCAGTAATGATTGTGCTTTGAGATGTGTGTCCCTATGGGTGTTCCACAACCTGACCGCCTCCTCTCTACTTCAGAGTTCTCGCTATTACTCTGTGGTAGAGAAGGAACTGAGGACGGTTAGCCCACACGCGTTGGGTAGCCTTGTGGCGCAGCACAAGGAGAGACAGTACACGTGTGGGCCCAATGGACATGGCTACCGAAGTTCTTTGATCAGCAGCACAGGGATGCAGACACACCTACAGCAGAGCATTTATAGGGACACTACTCAAAGAAACATAGTTATTGCACAAGGTGAGTAACTTCTTCCACCTTCAAAGTCACTCACACTACATTTATAATGAGGGGGGCTTATTTTTTATCAGGAGCTGATTTTTTTAAAGATCAATAATTTATGTCCTTTCTTCATTTTAAAGTTTTTGTAATGTGCTGAATTCTTGTGAGGTTAATGTCTATGCCCTAAAATAAGGTAAATGGAGAACTGTAGACTGATCTAAAAGAATACAATTATAAATCTGCAAATTCCAGATTCGTCTGTAATGTTAGAAATAATAGTTGAACTAAGTACCCAAGCACTGATGGTGCCACCTAATTGAAAAATCAAATTCTGCTAATATTAAATTAACCATACTCAGTCTACCCTATAGGATAGGAAAAGATTGGGCACCAATACTACTTTTTTGTGCAAGATAGCATGCTAACAGCATAAGAATTAAAATATTGTCCTATTCCTACTGAAGGAGCACTTCATTGATACTGAGGTTAAATTTAAAGCTTGAGTTCAGTGTACTGTGTGTAGAGCTTGTTATCCTAAAAGGAAAATAAATGTGAAGATGAAAATGTCTCTGGAAAAAACCTGGCTAAATTGTTGCCCTCTGTGTGTCACAGGATTTCTTGTTTCTTCAGAAGCCACTTACTCTTTAATTACCAACTGGTGATGTGTTCATAGAAGAAAAGAGTTTCTCCTTCAGTTTGTCTTTGTGATATTGACTGTGCCTAATTTTTGTGTCATTTAAATTACAGTACAAGAATAGTTTTCCTTTGCGGTCCTTGACTCAAAAAGGCTTTTGATTTGAATGCCACTTTATCACAAGCGCATATTAAATGACCAATATGAAAATGAAATGCCACCAAAATTATGTTCAGCTATTGGAGTGTCCAGACTACTATTTATTTTTCATGTTTGCATTTCTGAAGTAGTTGTAGTAAAACAAGATCTTCATAATCAATACAACATTATGACATGCCACTCAACACAATCTATTTGAATTCACTATATATTTTAACTCCCTGCTGATGATGTCTGGAAAACAAGTGTGTTGTTTCTGGGGCAAAAGGGAGCAGCTGTGCTTACTCAAAGTAGAGCCACATAGTAATGAATAGAATAAACTGCAGATTAACAAATCTGTTACTTTTTTGTTGATTTTAGTACTGCATTACTGAAAACACAATTTCATATGTGATTAAGAAAATGCCTATTAAAATCAGCAACAGCAACATAAAGGTGTGATTTTTGCAGCACCTTAAAACAAATTGCCACAACTAAACATATTTTGCTTCTAGCACTTCACAATAATAGCACAATTCTCTGATACTGTTTTGTGCATTAGTATCAGAGTTGTACTACCATTGTGAAGAGCCAGAAGCAAATTATGTTTAGTTGTGCAAATTTGTTCACATCTTTATGTAAAAAAAAATCTCTTTACATATTGGGGAATTTTTTCTGCATACCTGCTTTATTTAAAAAAAACACACGTTTCTTTGCCAAACATCCCATTAATTTTTTCCAACTCTTACATATTTTTCAGCTACTATTTTGCTTGGTTCATGTTGTTTCTTGTATGGAGTTAGCGTCACCATCGTTCAGTGAACCACAAGTTAAAAGACTTTATTTCAATAAATTGTATTTGTTCTTGTAAAAATCCTAAGATGTTTTTATTTATTTACTAGGAGATGTAGTTACAGGCAGCGAAGCACAGATGACTGTTCCTGCTCAGAATCTAACAGCCCTCCAAGGTACGGTTGTTATGGCAACTCATAGTATCTCTTTCCTGCAGCATTATCATTGGTCTGTCAAGGAACACCCTCCACCCTCCCGCCAGATTTCATCTGTGATGTTTCCATTTCCAGTGCTTGTTAACTCACTGTCCTCATCCATCCACTGAGTGGCACTGTTGTTCAGAAGAAAAAAGTTTTCCCTTCAATTCATTAACATGATGATGCTGAGTGTGGCTGTGATTCTGATTTACATTCCCTATGTGCCAGCTTCTGTCTTTGCTAAAAATTTGATTGATCTTGTATTTTGTAGTTAATTTCACACTTTACTTTAATATTCAGGTTCTCTTTTGGTGCACATATTCACTATGATAATCTTCGATTGAGTCATTTTGGACTGGAAGCCTGCTGTAATTAACAGGAGATGCATTTTTATAGTTTACTTAAAGGAAGGCTTAGCTGCCTGAATGTGAAATATTAAGATATCGATATCTGTAGGTTGAACTGTTTTAAATAAATTGAAAAACTGAATGGAAAAATTTTATACCAGTTAGAGTATTGGTAAAGACAGGGGAATTGTCCGGTAGTTTGCATGAATTTTCAAAATAAATTAGCAAAGAAAGTCAAATTAATAAGAAACAACAACTGTAGAAATCATTCTTTTTCAAATTTCAGTACTGTACATCCTAGTTACTGGAACTGCCGTATTATAGATTAGCAGATCTGAGTACTCTTCACTTCTCCTTGAGATCCTGTCCTACTTTGGCTTTCCTGGCATAGTCCTCACTTAGGTTATCATCCTCTTCCCTTTTCATGGGACTGCGGAGGCCTCTCTCCTTGATCCCTATCTTGCTCCATTCTTTATCCCTAGACAGCCTTGTCAACCAACATGGATTCAACTATAACCTTTATGCTGACTACTGACAAATCAACTTCTCTACAGCTGATCTGTTTTCCTCCTGCCCAGTCCCTGATTTCAGCATGGATCTCCAGTGTTTGTTTCTGTATGGCTCATCTACAACTCTTAGTAAAACTAAAACCAAACTGTTTTTCTTTTTCTTTCTTTCTTTCTTTCTTTCTTTCTTTCTTTCTTTCTTTCTAAATCCTCTCCACTTTCCCCCTCGTCCACTGAAGTTACTGCCACCATCCTCCAGGCTTGCAGCCTGGAAAGTAACTTTAGCCACTTACTCTTATTCTCCCCACATATCCAGACGGTATCTAAATCTTGCTGCTACTTCCTCCAGAATGTATAGAAAATCAGAAACTTCCTCTCAGTCCTGAAACTAAAATGTTCATAACCCTTCTTATCCAATTTTGATTATCGCAACCTCCTTCTCTTTAGCCTGATTTATACCTGAGTCATCATCTCCAGTACCTTCAAAATGAAGTCACTAATAATCTTTCCCTTGCTCACCAGTTTATCATCCCGTCTCTGAGTCCTTCTCCTGGCTTCCCATTGTACACCGCATTCAGTTTAATCTCTCATTTTTGCCTGTAAGCTGCTGCACATCTCCACCCCAGCCCTTTCGCCAACAGTGCCAACCGTGATACACAATTCAGTTTCTTCTCCTGACGCAGCATCTGTGCCTTTTTCCAGGGGTACAGAAACTGAGCCTTTGTAACCACAGGACCATGCAGAACATCAGGTTCCTTTAGCAGCAGGCAAATAGTCAGTGTTGTGGGAGCACTGCTTCTTCTGGCATGCGAAAGGTGTACCAGCTGGAGTACTCTGCATTTTGACATGGCATCCTCAATCTCTGTTAGCAAATAGGCGACCATTTCTGCATCCATGCACGTGTACACATAGTAAACATACTGTATGGTATTGTGCACAGACTAGTCTTGCATTTAGTACTGCACAACTTTTTCTTCTGTACATTCCTCTGATGTTTTTACCTTGAGCTTTTTGAAGTCTCCTGTCTAAATTGAAGGGCCCCTCTGTGCATGTTCTCATTCTAGAAGGTTGGGCTATTAATATGCTATTTTGAGCTCTTTTTAATGAGGATGGAGTGTATTGATCTTAGGTTGAGTAGCAGAGGGGAGAGGGTTGTTGTGAATCAGTGATGTTCCAAGGTTGAAGTACTAGAGAAGAATGGGCTGTATTTAGCTAGTGGTGTAGTCTCATTACTATATATAGTTCTGTTTGTCGCCTTCTTACACATTTTGGCGGCACATTCGAGGTAGGGGTTCTGTTCCTTATTTATTTGAGTTGATTCTACTTGATTTTCCAAAATTATATGCTTCCTTAGATGTCCTCATTGTGGTTAGCCATTCTGTAGGGTGACTGTACTATGCCATTAGTTAGTGAGTGTGGTGAATCAGTGGGACACGCTACAAAGTCCTAGCTGCTATTTCGTATTTACTCTGCTGAGGTCCTGAAACCTGTGTAGCGCAGGCAATGCTCAAATGTGGTGTTCCAACATAAAATGAAGATTCTTAAGTTTTCAAAAATGGACACGTGTGTAAATCTGAAATAGTTGACACAAGCATTATGGTAAGACTTTGTGATTTCCACAATGCAAGGTCTCAAGGGAGCTGCAACTCTGCCAAATTTTCGACTTACAGCATTGAAGTTTGCTATTTAAATGGGTCCAGTTTTGTTAATCAAAGCATATAGGGCTGGTTTGATTTGTATTTGATTTGTTTTCTCTAATTTTAGATATGGCAGCCTTTCTGGTCATTGGTTTTAATTAATAGTGATTTGCCACTCCTTTTTGATTCTTGATATGTAGTTCTTGATCTTCCCAATAATTGTCAGTATCACAGTAGTGCCCACAGAAATGGAGTAGACACAAAGTTTAGTGGTGATATTTTCCTTAGGTTTGCTCAAATTTATGTGTAAATTTTTTTTATAGTCTAGTGTCCATTTTAGCTATCACTTATGTCTGAAAACTATAGATATATATTTATGCTCATTTCTTCTGTTTAGAGCTTTATATTTTAGCTTTCATAGCATTTCATGTAACTTTTTCTAGTTGTCATTTGGTTATCCATTTGTATTCAGGAAGTGTTCGATTGTTCAAATCTCTTGATCTCATTTAAGTAATTCCTCTGCAGAACAGTGTTGTTGTGCAGTCCACTGAGCTCCTTGTTATAGATAGTTTTTCTACTACCAGTGTTTGCAGGTCATTTATAAGTATTGATTTATTTTAATCTTTTCTGTAAACGGTGATCCTCTTTTTGCAGTCTGTTTGATGGCATGGTATTTATCAAAAGGACAGTTTGCTGCCCTTTTCCATTTCCTGTGTGATTTATATTTGGGGGGGGGGGGTTAGTCCTGTAGGAACATGCAAAAATACTTTCACTTTTACAACTCACCTTTTCCATTATGTGGGTTTGATTGAAACTGTGGTATTGTTATTTGCATGCATGATGCTGTGATGTGTTCCAAGTACTGAGTATCTATTTCTGCGAATATTGATGGTATCTGTGAACCTATTGCTATGTCATCTGCTGGCACACAGTATTCACTAATGTAGTTAAAACAGGTTGAGCACAAAAGCATGTAATGGCATCATATGTAATATAAGGTCTGTCATTTTTTCACATGGTTCTTTGTTTCAGTTATCCTGAACAAATATGGAAGTTATCTAGTCGTCACTTATTCCAGAGGAAAATAGCTTATTTAGCTTACCCTTTATATGTTAGCTATTTTTAAAATTTCTTTCTTCTTATTCTATCTTTGATTTCACACTCCACACCCAATAAGTTATTCTTATTTTTAGCATTTGTATTTCCCAGCCATGGCTTGAGATCTATGAAATATACCCTTCAGATTACATCATAACTATAAAATTTTTGTGAGAAATTCTGAAAAGTTGCTGTCAACCATTGGGATGGGATAGAAAAAGAGGTGGTATATAAGGGAGGTAGGACCTAAACTCTCTCCGATTTTTTTTTCTCAATCAACACCAACAACTTGGGTTGTATTCAGAAATGACCTGAAGTGTCTTATGCTTCCACCACTGCACCCTGACAGGTATGGATGGAACAATGCAAGTTGCTCCATTTTTTCTTTATCTGAGAGAGTCCAAATCTTGTTTGGGGTAATTCTGCCTCAGGGCTTTCTCATATGAGATACACTGGGGTCCTGTACTATCCATCTTCCTTTCAGTGTGTACATGATGCTGCTGTGGTAAAATTGTTCAGATAAGGGCTAGCTGCTGAAACTGAATTCTGACAACATGGGAGGTTATGCTGGTTGTCTGGGGCAAATACCAGGAAGATACAGTAGGTAGATACCTACCTTCTCAGTTGAGAGGGCATTTACCTTTTGTTAACAAGTTCAGTCTTGGGGGCCACTAGATCCTAGCAACTTTGGAATTCAAAGAGCATTGGATCTGATATTGTTTTTATTCATCTTCATTATTAAAGGAGGTTTATGCTCCATCTGCAGTGAATCCAGACTATTTACAAGTCTAATTCTAGATGCTAATTGGATCTATACTGCTCTACGTCATTTACTATAAATCCTGGCTACCTTGGAGATTGCCTCTTTCCTCATGTCCTTTCCCTAGAGCTGAAATTAGCAGAGGTGATTGATTATTGTCGCTGCTGCTATTATCTAAAGCTTCAAGATTTAAACCATTAAGAGATGGAGTCAGAGCACTTTCACTGTGCGGCCCTGGTCTCAGGAATTTATTTTTCCCAACAGAGCCAAAGTTAACTGACTGCAAAGCCTATCTGTTTTTTTCAGCTCTTTCCTGAGAGACCTGGCTTAGGAGCTTGAAGACTATTCTGAGTGAAAGCTGTTGACTCCTTTTAGTTGTCACTATATTCGATTTTTTTGTATCAATGTGATTTTTTTAATTTGTTTATTACCCAAGAGAGCATACCCACTTTATAAACTAAATTGCTAGGGAGAACATCCGTAAAGTAAAAAATCTTGAGGAAAATTAGACTAATTATTTTTGTAGAAGATCTTTAGCCACCATCTCCTACATTCATAATGATACCAACTAGAATACCAAATATGGGATTAAAAAAATAACTGAAATTTCAGGAAGTTTGAATTCAAACTAAATTTCAAATCCAAGCATAGTGAGTCAGGCTCATCTCTGTTTGTTATTTAAGTCATAAAATACAATGTACATAATGGATCATTTATAAAATAATTCAGATGATGTTTCAGAGCATGAGGCCAAAAGTGATGATAGTGAATAGAAAAGTGCAGGAGTCATCTTCAATTGTGTTGTGCCTTAGCAGTGTTTTCCATGGCGATGGTTTCATGTTTTATCCCGAACCTTGTCTTTTAGCGCTGCTTTAGTTTAGACCATTGTCACCATTTCAGAACCACACTGAACATTGTTTTCTACTGTAGAAGATCAATATCAGGTGTTCAGTATATTCATTCATTTATTTAGACAGTTACATTTTAATGTGCAACTTTCAGCTTGCTACCTGAAGCCTCTCTTGTTTCAGTAAAGCCACTAGAAAAATAGCAGCTTTGTTGAATCATTCAATTTTATCATGAGGTATCTGACCCTTTTTAAAGATTCTTGTGATTTTATGATTTCTGCTTTCACTCTGGTGAAGTTCTGCCAATTTCAGAAATGGCCACCATCTCCAATTACAATTTATGGGACTGAAGCCTGGGGTTTCCCTCCCAATGATGTCTGCCGTTCCTTACAGCCTTTTCAGGTGAAATGAGACTGCCTGCAGCAAAGATGGCCACCATCTCCCACACTTTCCAGCGGGGCTGAAGCCAGGCTGCCTTCAGGAAAGATGGTGGCTGCTTAGTGACCATGTGAAGATTGGCAGGCTTGAGGGGGAATGAGGGAGAGGAAGGCAAAAGGGAGATTAAAGGGAGTTTGGGGAAAAGTGAGAAAAGGTTTATTCATCACCTTTTCTACCCCGCCAGGAAGCTTGTTGAACATTCAAATCAATCCTCCCTGCAATCTGCTCAATTACCCATCATTTGATTCTGCAGTATGTGGTGTCTTGTTAACTGTTGTGTCTTGGCCAATTCTTCAGACAAGATTTCAATGTATCTAGTTGTTTGTTTTTAAATAGTGTTTTCATTTGAAGTCGTTTTCCTAAAATCACGTTTGTTTGGGTTTATACTTTTCCTTTAAGAAAAACTATAATTTTTATCAAAAAATTAAACCATCAGTATTATGTGCAGTACATATTGCAAGTATCAGAATGCTACTGATAACTCTACAATGGGATCCAGTCAACCAGAGTCTCTTGGACGTCTAAGAGACTTTGCATGGGTTGACCTCATTTTAGGATCAAGGCCTTTAATTTTGTTTAATCTGTGGTGTTAATGTTCCTTGTGGCTTTCTCGTGTCTTAATCTCTCTCTTGCTTTCTACAGCCTTTTCTAACTTTGTTTTTTATTGTAGTTTTCTATTGTTTTATCTCTGTTGTCTTGTGTGGATTTATTATGGAAACACATTTCATAAAAGTAAAACTACAGTCCATATTGGAGGGGAGAATGTGATTTACCACAGAAAGGGAGTTGTAAAACTTTCAAAATAGTTTAAGCAACAACCATTACAAAATACAGACCATGCTAGCAGCTGTATGCAATTATATATAGCATATGTAAGAGTGAAATTGGCATGAAAGGCTGAAGCAGCAATACTTTTTTGTAAAACCAAGGGCAGATTGTAAGGAGATTTATCAGAAAACCAGTGAGTAACTTTATATCTGTGCATGCGGGTCACTTACTTTGTGTGAATGATTTTTGGTGTCATAGAGGTTAGTAAAACAAAAGGGATCAATCAAAACAGCTGACCATACAATGTGATGACTGTAAAGTGTATACTGAATTCACAGGCGAAAGCATGCATGAAATCATATATAAGGCCCTACCTAATTTGCGATATTGCAGAAATTGCAGATCCCGCAATATTAGGATTCCACCGCCATTTTGTCAGCGAGGTGCCTGACAGCTGGAGCCCACCATGCGCGGGACTGAAAGCGGGACACCGGCTGCCGCCACCATTGGCTAACAGCAGAAGCCAAGCCACCTGGGGCTGATAGAAGGAGCCCTGCACATTAATGACTGTAAAATAGATGCAGCAAAATGACTGGTTATCAAAAAAAAAAAAAGTAGCAGGCATAACATCGTACTTGAATGTTTATATTGTTCCAGTAAATTTTTCTTAAATAGGTTTTCTCTGGCTTTTCTAAATTATTGCAATTAATAAAGGTCTATTATTACTTTTCCACCATTTTCAATGTCTTGTCCACAACTCATCCACAATTATTTGACAATCATCCCGTGATTCAAGTAGGGTCTTAATTATATATCAATTCACAAAAGCAGCAAAATCAGAAAAGAGAAGTGAGAGAGAAAATAATTACAGAAGACTAAAAAGAATCCTGGTCCATAATTTCTCATGACATTTTATAACTTTTGCAATAGTATTTAACTTTCCTTTCAAATTAGGATTTTGTGCCCCTCATACTAGATCCGCTTTCCAATATACACTTTAAAAAAGCTTTTTTAAAAATCCTTGCTCCGCTTTTATCATCCATCCCAATTCATCTTTGCAGCCCTAATGACAGTACGTCACTTAATGAAAACTGGGATATTAGTTGTTTTGGTTATGGGGCTATTAAATTAATATTTTAAATAAACAATATTAAAAGCAACCCTGTTGACCTAAATAAAAGTTTGTTTCTTGCCAAGGAACAACTCTGGAACTTCAAGCAACTCTGTTGCTAATATAGGAAATATCATTTTGCATCAGATCAGTGGGCCCATCTAATCCAGCATCTTCTCTCTGCTAGTGGCCAGCACCAGATGCTTCAGAGGAAGGTGCAAGAAACCTCTCAGTAAACTGCCCTCTATGAAGGCCTTATCCTAATCTCTGATAGATGTAGAGTGGCTTAAGCCCTGAAGCATGAGATTTTTATATTCTTTCCCAAAATGTGTTTAGCATTAACTGTAATAACTCTAGATTTCCTTCCTGGGTAAGTTCTTGACCTAAACATCATCATGTGACAATTATACATTGTGTGAATAGTTTTTCCTTTTCAGTTTTGAATTTGCTACCTGTCAATTTTATTGAATGTCTCCTTGTTCTTGAGTGATCTGAGACAAGGAGAAGAGAAGCTCTTGATCTACATCCTCTATATTATTATTTGTAGGTGGTGGTGTTCTGTTAAAACCACTGTCATATATCATCTTTATGAACCACAGCAGTGGAGGTGAAAGCTGTCTTAGCTCTCTGAATACCTTACTTGTTGTGAACTCAGGAACCTTGACATTTTTTTCCCCACTGCACTAAACAAAAAATCCATAGGACTTGGAGAAGTGTAGCTCCATGTGCCATAGCGCCATGCAAACATCAGGCAAGTGAAAAACTATTTTTTACATAAAGTTCAGTGGAAACAAATATTTCATTTTAGAACTCTCATCTCCTTATCTTCATAATGCTTCAGCTCAGCTGTTGAGAACGTTGATTGGATCAGCTGTTAAGAGGCAGAGTATACTCTGCGTGTACTCTGAACTTTCTTTCAATATTCTGATGTGCATATTTCTAAACTGTGCTTTAGAGAAAATGGGTAGAGTAAGACATAGGGTATGTTTACACTGTAATTAAAAACCTGTACTGGCCCATACCAGCTGATTGGGTTGTGTGGGGCTTGGGCTGTGAGGCTATTTAATTGCAGTGTAGATTTCCGGCTTAGGCTACAGCGGAAGCTCTGGGACCCTCCCACCTCTCAGGGTCCTAGAGCCCAGGCTCCAGCTCAAGCCTGAAAGTCTACACTGCAATTAAACAGCCCTGCAATCCAAAACTCATGAGCCTAAATCAGTTGGCATGGGCCAGCTGCCGGTGTCTAATTGCAGTGTAGACATATCCATAGGCCTTAAGCGCCTAATGAATGATAGCTTGTAACAGGTGACAAGCCCTATATTTATATTTCAAATTTTATTATGAGTTGAAGAGCCAGGAGCTTATATGTTCAACCTTTCCATAATAAAATTGTGAATACAATTTATTTTATTTTATTTTAATTATGTATTATAGCACTGCCTGGTGTGCTTGATGCTGCACAGGTATATAGGAATATACAGTCAGAATATAAAAAAATTTGTATGTTAGCTCTGTATCCCTATGATAGAAAATACAGTTTTGGGGCTAGGGGATCAGAAGGGAGAATTGACTTTCTTTTTGTACTTATTTAGCAACCCTAATAAGATTAATGCAAGTTAGTATGGATTTCTTCGGACATATTGAAACAAATGGTTTGATAGTAACATTTGTAAAGGAAAGTCTTTGAGAGTTGGAGCTGATTCCTATGAATTTGGTGTAACTTCTCAAAGTGAAATCAGCCATATTCTTTGTTTTTGTTTCTCGTTGGTTCAAGAAGATTAAACTGAATTGCATCTATTAAAATATTTAAACCTTAGTTCCTTTCTTAGGGGCTCTTAATTCTCATTCCTAGTACTTGAACTATAGCTATGCAGAACAACTCCTAATGATGGAAGAAAAGTAGAAAGTAGAACATCATAAAAGTCTTTCTTCACAACCTTATATATGAATTCATTAAACATTTTCCATTTCCATTCCTTTTCCCCAATCAACTATTGTGTGTAAGACTGAAGGCTTCACATCAGTCTTCTCATATTAATTGTGTGTGTCATACAAATTACTAAGGTACCATTAGATATCAATATGCTTATTAAGATTGGGTATTGTTTTTCTGTGCCCTCTCATTAGAAATATACAGAGGCCTGTATGTCAGAGTAGTTCTCCATTTGTCACAATGCATACAGACGCACTTTAATTTTGCAGAATCTCATTCTGTGTTGATCTGCTTATGAATCTCAGTGAGCAACCCCTGGGGGCAGGTCTCGATGGCAGGGATCGATGCTCTGAGATCGATCCATCGGCGTTCGATTTAGCAGTTCTAAATTGTAAAGACCTGCCAAATCGACTGCAGATCGCTCTCCAGTCGATCCCTGTACTGTACACCTGATGAGAAGAGTAAGGTAAGTCGACGGGAGATTTTCTCCCATCGACCCCCCGTGGTAACTCGACCTAAGGTACATTGACTCCAGCTACATTATTCGCGAAGCTGGAGTTGCATAGCATAGGTCAACTTACCGCAGTAGTGTATACATAGCCTGAAACACAAAGATACTTAATAGAGAGAGCAGTTTTCCACTGATTTAATGATTTGTTGCTCTGTGCTTGTTTTACAGGCCAAAGTTCAAAAAATGTCAGTTCATCTCCAAGCAGAGAGAGCTTATCTGCAGGACGTGAATACACAGGATCGCCTCCTTTATCTGCATCCAAGAAAGATTTCTTTTTCAGCACCATCTCCCGCTCTCGTTCCCACAGCAAAACTATGGGCAGAAAAGAGTCTGTAAGTTTCTGAACATTGTGAGCTGCTTGTGTTTTGGGGTTTTTTTCCATGACACATTGTTTCACTTATTGGAATTGATTATTTTTCTTATTAATTAAGCGTTTGCATTTGAAAATATTCCCCAAGCAGAAATTAATGACAAAACAGAAATCATTGAAGATATTTGTATATATTTTTTGCTAAATAGCATCTGCTCTTTACCCTCAATCCCACAACCAAAATTTATCTTCTGAAGCTCCTGAAAGTCTCTTGTGGGCCAGATGAGAGGAGAGACTCCTACAAGTTCATTTCTTTCATTAGACTTCAGAGGTGGGCCCGAAACTAATAAATAGTTCAGAGACGGACTTTATAATCATCAGATCCAAATGTATCCATCTGGTGCCCCACAAATTTCCTAATATGTTCAAGGTTTCCCACAATGTCTGTCACATCTGTATCCTACAACGATAGTTATATCTTCAGGCAGCCATTTTCTTAAGCCACAAGAAATTCTTATTTAAAAAACTTGTTGCTTTCATCTAAAAAAATCCGCTGATGTGGTAGGTGCTGTGTAAGAACTTACCACCTTACTAAAGAGCTGAGAAGAGATCTAGGTTGATTAATCTTATATGTTATGGGACCAAGCTCCTTCACTGAAATAAAAATTAATTAATTTAAACTTTAAAAAACATTTTCTTCAGCCATCGGCCTCACGTAGTCTTTCTGATTGTTAGAGCAATATTTATGTATTGAAAAACTGTAGAGTATTTTTGCTCAAAAATGGAGGCAAAATGTAAATTTTCTGTGTTTTTACAAATTTATATTGATAGAATTTCCTGTTAATTTCACCAAATAGTAACTATAATAGGAAAATGTCTGTACTATACCAAAACTTTCAATATTCAGAGATCCCAGAAATACAAATGCACAATGGTAAGTTAAAGACAGAATGGAAATGTTAACTGTGACTGTCATAACTTTGAAGTTTTAACCCTAAGATTAAAAATAATATATATTTTTCTGTTTGGTATTTAAAATTTGCTGCCTTGCTGGAAAAGTTGTTAAGAAAATACTATATTTTTAAATTTAAGACCTTACCTACTTGTTTTTCAAATGAAAAAAATCACATCCATTCAGCTTTTTACTCAGCTCTGTTCAAACAATATACTGGGAATAATGAAGACACTGGAGTGCAGGTTATTTGCTTTTTCCTTTTATTGGGGTGCCTAAAGACACAAGTATATAAGGCCTCATCTACACTGGCAAGTTTCTGCGCAGTAAAGCAGCTTTCTGTGGTGTAACTCCCGAGGTGTACACACTGCCAATCCACTTAGTGCGCAAAAACTAAGAGACGAGAGGCATATAAAGCTTTCTGTGCCAGGGCTACAGCACCGCAGTGCCAGTGTACACACCCTGGTTGATTACAGTGCTGTGATTGGCCTCCGGGAGGTGTCTCACAATGCCTGATCTTGCCTCTTTGGTCATCAGTTTGAACTCAACTGACAAGCTCACAGGTGACCAACCATGAGCCCCACCCCTTAAATTCCTAGGGAATTTTGAAAGGCCCCTTCCTGTTTGCTTGATGACATGTGCAGTGGTCTTAGCACATCTTTCCAGATGGCCATCCCTACTCCATGCACCAAGCAATCCCCCGCCTGGAGCAATGCCAAGCTGCTGGACCTCATCGGCATTTTGGGAGAGGAGCCTGTCCAGTCCCAGCAGCGCTCCAGCCATAAGAATTATGATACCTATGGACAGATTTCACAATGCATGACAGAAAGGGGCCATAACTGGGACACACTGCAGTGCAGGGTCAAAGTGAAGGCACTACGGAACGCCTACTACAAGGCGCTGGAGGCAAACCACCACTCCAGTGCTGCGCCCACGAACTGCCAGTTCTACAAAGAGCTGGACGCGATACTCGGTGGTGACCTCACCTCCACTGCGAAAGCCACTGTGGATACTTCGGTGGCTCGCGTGCCAGTCGAGAGTGGACCAAGCCAAGAGGAGGAAATCTTGGACAAGGATGCCAAGGGGGAGGGAGACCCAGAAGCAGAGGACGACTCGGAGGTCAGGGATGCATGCAGTCAGGAGCTCTTCTCTATCCCAGAGGAGGCTGGCCAGTCACAACTGTCGGAGGTTGGCAAAGCGCAAACAGGAGAGGAGGCCCCTGGTAAGTGGCTTTGATTTTGGGAATCACTGAAGCGAGTTGTTGTGGGCAGGAGGGTTGCAGAAAGCAGGCTTGTGTCTGTATGCTGCACGTACTACCATCTGCCTAGTCTGAGCACTGGAACAGGGTGTCGATTGACTCCCTCACTTCACGGGAATCTGCCCCAGAGATCTCCACAAAACTCTCATAGAAATACTGGGCAATCCGTTGCTGCAGGTTCCGTGGCAGAGCTCCTTAGTTTCTTGCCCCATTAAGGGTAACATTCCCGCGTCATTCTGCTGTCACAGGGATGGTGGGGGGACCATCGCTGCACACAGGCGAACCACATAGGGGCCAGGGCAGAAGCCACAGTCTTGGAGAAGACACTCCCTTGATTCCCTGCTCACCCTCAGCAGCGAGATATCTTCCATAATGAACAGAGCCTGTGGAAAATGTGGGTACAGTAATGATTATAAGTCCTCTTCCCTCTACCCCCCCGCACAGTGCTGGCATTCCCCAAGAGCCATGTGCCCAGTGTACAATACGGTCCTGGAACACTGATTTCCCCAGCCCCTGTGGTTACTCGCCATTTTGGGGGTCTTGTGGCTCACATGTGCTTGCCTGGGATCAGCCAGTTAGTGATACGTATGTGAATAGTGTCTGTGTTTTAAATCACTGAATCAGTGGTCCGTGTGTTGCAAACAATACTGCTTTTATCAAATGTTGCATTTTGGCTTCACAGGTATGACCTTGGGAACCCAGTCTCTCTCTTTATCGCTGGCTGAATGGCTGCACAGAATTAGAAAGCAGCCATGAAGAGCTAAGGAGGACTTTCTGCATGATGTCATGATGCACTCTGTGGCTGAGAAGCAGAAATTGAAGGAGTGGCGGGACTGTGAGAAGAGGGACCAAAAGAAGAATGTGGCACACCAGAAAGAAGCCACTGAGTGGCTCTTAAACGTTATGGAGCGCCAAGTGGACACGCTCCAGGCACTACTAGCACTGCAAACCAAGCAGCTCCGCACCTGCCCTCCCCTGCAGCTGCTGTCACAATACTCTTTCCCATGGATTCCTCAGACACCACCAACACACTCTTATCAACCTCCTGGCTCCAGTCTGTACCTGCTGCATTCCACTCCTGTCCCGTCACAGTCCAGCACTGCGGACTCCCCGTACCCACTTCACTCAACACCCATCCCTCTGCAGTTTAGCCTTGCTCAAGTACAGTACCTGCTGCACTGTACTCCAGAGGAGAAGGTTGGATATGATACCTGGACATACACAAATATTTAACCATCCCGGGACCCTGCCTCCTCCTCGGACCCTCCCTTCCCCCCATCTCCCGCAGTGCTGATGTGTTTTTTTGTTTCTCTCTCCCATCTGGTGGTGGTTTTTTAATAAAATAATAGTTTCGGTTTGAAAGCAATCTTTATTCCATTAATTGAAAGCAGAAAGGGCCCTGCAAAGCAACAGGCAGTTTTCTTACATCTTCATATGCATCATCTGCACCAATCACAATCACCTCCTAGCATTACAAGCATTGCACTCCCAAGCATAGCAACAAATATTAGTGTCTTTTAGCTTCAAATTGCTGCCTCAAGGCATCCCTGATCCTTATGGCCCCGCGCTGCGCCTCTCTAATGGCCTTGGTCTCTGGCTGTTCAAATTCAGCCTCCAGGCACTGAGCCTCAGCAGTCCAATCCTGAGTGAAGCTTTCACCCTTCCCTTCAAAAATATTCTGGAGCGTACAGCACGTGGCTATAAGCATACGAATATTGTCATGGGCCAGGTCCAGCCTCCCATATAGGCAGCACCTGCGGGCCTTTAAATGGCCAAAAACACACTTAACAGCCATTCTGCACTTGCTCAGTCTGCTGTTGAACTGCTCTTTGCTGTTGTCAAGGTGCCCCGTGTATGGCTTCATAAGCCACGGCATTAAGGGGGAGGCAGGGTCTCCAAGGATCACAGTGGGCATTTCGACTTCCCCTAGGGTGATCTTCTGGTCAGGGAAGAAAGTCCCTGCTTGCAGCTTCCTGAACAGGACAGTGTTCTGAAAGATGTGTGCATCATCTACCTTTCCGGATGAGCCTGCGTTAATGTCTGTGACCCACAAGCGCCTGGAGAACCATTGAGAAATATCCCTTCCGATTAATGTACTCGGTGGCTAGATGGTCTGGTGCCAGAATTGGAATATGTGTTCCATCTATCGCCCCTTAACAGTTAGGGAAGCCCATTTGTGCAAAGCCATCCACAATGTCCTGCACGTTGCCCAGAGTCAGTCTTTTGGAGCAGGATGTGATTAATGGCCCTTCACAATTCTGTCAACACAAGTCCAACGATAGACTTTCCCATTCCGAACTGGTTAGCGATCGATTGGTAGCAGTCTGGATTAGCCAGCTTCCACAGTGCAATCTCCATGCACTTCTCCAACAACAGGGAAGCTCTCATTTTCGTGTCCTTGCGCCGCAGGGCTGGGGCGAGCTCGTAATACGGTCCCATGAATGTGGCTTTCCTCATCCAAAAGTTCTGTAGCCACTGCTTGTCATCCCAGACGTGCATGACGATGTGATCCCACCACTCTGTGCTTGTTCCCCGAGCCCAAAAGCGGCGTTCCACTGTGGTCAGCACCTCCATGAATGCCACAAGCAATCCCGTGTCATAGCCACTACGTGTGGCAAGATCAATGTTGAACTCCATTGAAGGAATAGTTGAAGGAATAACTCCACTGCCACTTGTGACATGTTAGTGAGAGTGAGCAGCATATTGATCAACAGTGCAGGATCCATTCCCGCAGAATGAAAAGGAAGGGCGCTCAGTACACAGACGGTTGAAAGATGGTGCCAAATGCAGATGAAACACAGGGATTGCTGGGATGTGAAGCAATGCATGACAGGGCATTGGGACAGGACCCAGGATGCCCCGAGACTCCCTCCGCCTTCCCACAACTCTTAGCAGCAGAAGAGGGGTGTCCAGGGCTGGCTTAGACTTTCTGGGGCCCTGGGTCCAAGCCCAAGGGCTTCACCCCTGGGCAGCAGGGCTCAGGTTACAGGCCCCTGCCTGGGGCTGAAGCCCTTGGGCTTCAGCTTTGGCCCCCGGCCTGGGGAGGTGTGGCTTTGGCTTTGCAGACTCAGGCTTGGGTCCCCCTTCTTGGGGCCCTTAGTAATTTTTGTTGTCAGAAGGAGGTCACGGTGCAATGAAGTTTGAGAACCCCTGGAATAGAGCTCTGGGATCATTTCATCTCATAACCTATCTCCCCCTCCCAATGAGCAGACTGAGGAGGAAAAGTGGACAGATTTGCAGCCCTTCATTTCTCATTATGATCACCTTCCTTCAACTACAAGCATTAAGAACAATCAGTTCCTGTTCTTGGCAAATAGCAGGGCTGACTAGCTCTTAGTTTTGGCAAACATTGGAGTTGTCTGACACCTGTCTCTAGCAGGAGATATTGGGCTTGGTTTTTGGCCACAAAGAAGTGTTAAGATGGAAACTGTTGTATCCAAGATTATTGTTGGCCTTATCAGCTGTTTCCTTACGTCTCAGGTTTGACTTAAGTGACACCATCCCAGGGGTGTCAGGGGGTTAATGTTTGTGATTTATATAACCCATCAGACTGGTTAGAAGTTGATTGCAAGTACCTGTACAAATCTTAGAAAAACAGATGTCTGAGGCTTGGTCTACACTACAAACTTGTGTTGGTATAATTACATCACTCAGGTGGGTGGAAAATCGACATAGTTATACTGATCTAGCCCCCAGTGCAGAAAGCACTGAGTCAACAGGAGAAGCCCTCCCACTAACACAGCTTCTACCTCTGAGGGAAGTGGCGTATCTCCACCCACAGGAGAAGCTCCCCCATAGGCATAGGTAGTATTTTCACTAAGGACTACAGAGGCACAGCTGCACTGGTGAAAACAAGCCCTGGGATCTGTATTTTGCATAACACCTCCGAAAATCAAACCACTGATTTAGCTGCCTCATTTCAGGCACCCAGGTTTCACAATTTTGGCCATAGACTACAAAACATAAAAAGCCAAGATGATAACAAAATAAATAGTGGTGGCAATAACATCATATACACACACATATATTGTCCTTGAGTACAAGTATTTTTGTGCATTTTATACAATCCTGTAAGCTTAGAGATTTTTTTTACTTCCATAAACCTTTTATGTGGGCTAAACTATTTCTTTAAACTCCTAAATATAGTGTTTTAACAAAATGTTTGTGAATTCGTATTTAACATGTACCTCACATTTATTCAGAAATACAAATGTCCCAATGCAATGCCCTTTTCTTAATGACAATCAAAACATTCATAGAAATGAATGTTATATAATTTAAACTATTATTATAACTGCTTAATGAGTTTATAAATGTTTTCCTGCAAAATTTCATTGCTTAATCAATAGTTTGGAGTTTGCTGGGTCTAATATAAAAAACTCACCTCTGCTGACATTTGAGTATAGTGTATTAAGTTTAATGAATCAATCTGAAACTGTAATTTATATTTCAGGAGATTTTCCAGCTTTGCCATTCTGATGTGATTATCTTGATTTTGATTTGAGGCCAAATTCAATTCAGACACTTGAAACTTGGCGTTGGTTTAGTTTTTCAATGCCACTCTAACCTTGGAAATAGAAAGCACTTAAATCTGACAGACTGCCAGGTCATCTGACCAAAGTTTGTAGAGGTACTTTTTAGATCTGTTGGAACTGTTGCACTGTTTTCAGTTTCCTTCCTTAATAATTGGTGGCTGCTAGGGAAGATGCAATAAAATTTCAAAATATTGACTGATTGGAGGCTCTGGGTAAAATCTGCAAAAGTGCCTAAATGACTTAGGAGCCAAGGTCCCATTTTAAAAAGTGGCATATGCGTTTGGATGCCCAAATCACATTGACATCCTATGTGAATGGGACCTAGGCTCCTTAGGCACTTTTGAAAATTTTACCCTCTGCCTTTTTTCTCTCTTTAAATTATCTAATAGTTTACCTGAGTTTCCATTTTTGCAAACGTTCAGAAACTGACTGGACTCTCATAAAAAAAATATGTACAGTGCCGTTCCAAATCTAAATGATTGGTTTTTTTTCTCCTTGAAAGAAATTGTAATTTTATATTTCAATTTAGGATGTGTTGCAATTTTTTCATGTTCAGTTAAATCAAGCTTTTCCCCACAAAAACACAGATCTTGTACTTTTATTGTAGCAAGTTAGTGTAAATGTTTACATTCGTAAATGTTTTGAGTCCTTGCATAATTACTATACTTAAGCATTACCCTTCTTAAATTCTGAACATTATAATCCGAGCTCCTAAAAGATCTAAATAATGTGGTCCAATTCCAAAACTGCATACTGAATCATGAATCACATCATAGAACAAATGTATCATTTGGAATAGAGAATATTTCGCTTGAACTGTTATGTAGCTGATGCTTAAGAACCATTTTTAAGTGAATAAAATATAAATAGTGGTTGAATAAATCTAATATATTTAACAAGCAAATGGAAAGACTGAAATGTTGCTCATGGTGTATTGTGTTTCGTAATTCATAAATATTCACAAAAATGTCTTTTTTACATTATGAATCAAATCAACATTTTGCAGTGGCAAAAGAAATCACTTGTGAAAACTAAATGAGAATTTATTATTTGGGGTCATTAATCTATAACAAAAGATGTGCTTTGGGAATTAATAATAAAAGACTAAATGGAGGCAATATTGTAACTAGAGCAGCAAAAATAAGAAAAAAAATATTGCAAAAATATATCACACCTAGTAGGCAATTCAATAACATTTTAGAAACACAATGTAGGAGCATAATACATGCACTGTATTCACTCCAGAAATATATGGATTCAAGAATACTTAGTATCTTATTTCAAAGATCTTTAACATCCGAAAACTTGTTTCTTGGGATTTTTTTAAAATTATGGACAGAATACTGTGACTGTTTCAGTCTCACATTTGTCTTACAGTCACTATATGTATATCTAGAATTAAAAGCAAAAAGCCAGCCAAACATAATAGTAAAATAATCGTAACGGGAAAAACAAATCAGAAATCTCCCTAGTTTGTTTATATATTTATTGTCATTTCTGTGATACTCATCACAATATAATCTGAGCACCTACTTATGGATATAAAAGCAATATCACAGTAAGATTTTTTTAAAAAAAGTATTACAAACAATGTGTGCAACGATGCTTATACCTGAGTAGTGGCTTTTTCAGGGTTTTATAGGTTCATTTGCACCCACAGCAACCACTAATCCCCACTAAAGTGACAAACCTGTGTGACTCTGCGACACCATATGCCGGTCACAATGCCCAGAGTGGAGAGTTGGGCCCAGCCTCACGCCACTGCTGGGTGAGTGTGGGGCGTGCTCGCTCTCCAAACCCTGCCCTCCACACTGAGCCTGGATTAGGGTTGCCGTTTCATGGCAGAGGGTGCTGCTGAGCCCGACCAGTGCCCCAGTTGACTGCAACAAGAAACGCTAAGTAGAGTGCACCCATGGAATCATGAGGCTCCCTCTGCCCCTGTTGTAGATAAATTTTACCAGAATTTCTGTTCTAGGGGGCCATTTCCAATTCTTTATTCCCTTTTCAGTTTTTATATCTAGCTAAATTTGCCAGATTTGTTGTCAGTCTGGGCATAATTTGTATTCTGCATCTTGGGCACCTTGTAATCCATGACTCATTACAACTGGGAGTTTTCCTCCTTTTCAAAGCATGGAACCCTCTCTCTCTCTCTCTCTCTCTCTCCTTATTTGTTGGGATTGGTTTTTTTAAACCAAAGAAGCCCTCTCTAGCTTCAGGATGTACTGCCAGCAGGTGGAGCTGTTCAGAGAACAAATTGCCTCTCAACTCCCCAGTGTCTTGCCTCCACTGCAAGAGGCAGGAAGTTCACTTCCATTCTCCTTTCTCTGTCTCCAGGCAGGAGCTTTTCCCATGATACATATATTTTTATTTTTTACCATCTCCTTGGTGCTCCCTTGATAAGGAGAAGATGCTTTTAAAACAGGACTCTGCCAGACAATGGTTTTGCAAGAGAAAACACATCAGCATAGCAGGCTCAGCTCGGATCAAAGAGGCTTCTGCTGGTGGTCTGGAATCCTTATGTGCACCTTTTCCCTGGTGAGGTGACTCTCAAGCCTGCACCAGGATTCTCTGGTTTTCACTTGAACCAATCTCTTTTAATTTGCTTTCCTTGTGTTCTGTGCCCTTCCACTACCAGGATAATTAGTTTCACTCTTGAACTGTGATTGAGACATTCAAATTCTGTTCATGGAAATCTAAAGCTTGAAGAAAATGTTAGGATTAGTTGGCTGCCTAAGGAAGGATGCAAATCATTCACTATTTCCAGCTGGATAAATTCAGGAATTTGTCAGGCCTCCTACAGATTTTCACAAATTTCACTCCCCTTCCCCTTCTGACTTATTCAGGAACTCATTTATTCAGGAACCTCGCCATTTCCTGGCAGGACAACACAGTACTTCATTCAAGCAATTTTACTGTTTGGCTGCCCAGTCTCAGTGTATTCCTTTCCTTTATCTGTTACTTTAAAATAGAAGTGTTGTCTTTGTCTGATATTATTTTTGGACAAATGGTTCTGCAGTTTCATTCTTGGTTTTTTTCATTAAAGCCTTTCATATGATGGAGGAAGGAGAAAGAATGAAAGCAAGAAATCCAGACAAATGAAAAACAATCTTTGGATAAGAGTTTTTTCCCTCTCAATTCAATTTTCTTCATTTTTTTTTTAGTTTCCCTCCTGTTTGTGGTAATTTGTTTTGCTGTTGACTATAACCCACTTATAAAATATCACAGAGTAGCAGTGAAAGGTATAATTCACTTAGCTAGCTGTAATTTTTCATTCTCTGAATTGGGTGCATGTTGCTTCGTGGCCCTCCACCCATGGCGTCACTTACTTTTGCATCAAATGCCAGTTGGAAGGGAAATGTGCAATCTGTCCTTTTTCTCTTGCAGAGCATTCCTGCAGAGAGAGAGAGAGAAATGGGATTTCCTCATATTGGGATCTAAGTCTTCATTTCCATTTTTTGTATAATAAATTAATAAGATGAAAAGATGAAGTATCGTGCCTGGAAACAGAAAATCTTTCATAATGATTATAAATCAGAATTTATAGCTTGTCTTCTCAGCATAGGCAGTTGGCTGGGGAGTTGAAGAGGCGATTAGTTCTCTGAACAACTCCACCTCCTGGCACTACATTGTGAAGCTAGGGCAGGGGAGTTAAAAGAAAAAAAGAGGCTCCTTCCTGTTTGAAAGATGAGCAATGGATCACAGATCATCATGTGCCAACTTGAGAAAATATATGGGTAGGTAAGTAAATTTTTACTAATTTTCTTTTTTTTTAATATAATCAACTGAAATGGTTTAGCCATTTTCAAAATAAGAGAGTAGGAACAAAAATACTTTTCCTGTGAACAGCACTCATGCATTAGTGGTAGACGTTAGAAATGTGGATTTTGATAGGAGATAGTTCCTTGGTCAGAGATGTGCTTTTTGTTGGTCTCTTGATAATTGGCTGTGACTTATCAAAGTCATACTGTTTTTTTAAGTACTTTGTGCATGTACACTGGATTTTGTAATGCAGTCTTTCAATTGTTTGCCAGTGTTCTGTTGGTTCTGCACATACGCACATAGCTTTGGAAAGTTCATAGGCAGTGCTGTGTCTTTCTCTATGGTTAATGGTGTACACAGGACGAGTCACAAGGATGAGCATACTAGTGCTCTAAAATAGTGTGTGTTCTCAGGATGCTAAGCTTGGAAATTTGATGGGAGTTGACCATCTAGCTCACTTGAAAATACCATCCAAAAGCCCTGGGTAGATAAGAGTCCTGGCTCTCCTAGCAACTCTTTGTTATCTCAGGGTATGTCTACACTATGAAATTATAGAATTTATGGAAGTCTTTTTTTTAGAAATCGTTTTTATATAGTCGATTGTGTGTGTCTAAGTGCATTAACTCAGCGGAGTACTTCCACAGTACCGAGGCTAGTGTCGACTTCTGGAGAGTTGCACTGTGGGTAGCTATCCCACAGTTCCCGCAGTCTCCGCCACCCATTGGAATTCTGGGTTGAGATCCCAATGCCTAATGGGGCAAAAATCATTGTAGCGGGTGGTTCTGGGTACATGTCATCAGGCCGCCCTCACTCCCTCCCTCCGTGAAAGCAATGGCAGACAATCGTTTCGCGCCTCTTTTCCTGAGTTACCTGTGCAGATGCCATACCACAGCAAGCATGGAGCCCACTCAGTTCACTGTCACCGTACGTCTCCTGGGTGTTGGCAGACGCGGTACTGCATTGCTACACAGCAGCAGCTCATTGCCTTGTGGCAGCTGACAGTGCAATAGGCCTGATAACCATCATCATCATGTCCGAGGTGCTCTTGGCCACCTCGGTAAAGTCGGTCAGGAGCGCTTGGGCAGACATGGGCGCAGGGAGTAAAATAGGAATGACTCGACCAGGTCATTCTCTTTGGTCCTGCCAGCAGTCGTATTGCACCGTCTTCTGGCGAGCAGCCAGGAGATGAGAATGGCTAGTAGTCCTATTGCACCATCTTCTGCCGTGCAGCTAGGATGGCTAGCAGTCCTATTGCAGCATCTTCCGCCGAGCAGCCAGGAGACGAGGATGGCTAGCAGTCCTACTGCACCGTCTGCTGCCAGCCAAAGATGTAAAAGATAGATGGAGTGGATCAAAACAGAAATAGACCATAGAATCATAGAATCATAGAATATCAGGGTTGGAAGGGACCCCAGAAGGTCATCTAGTCCAACCCCCTGCTCAAAGCAGGACCAAGTCCCAGTTAAATCATCCTAGCCAGGGCTTTGTCAAGCCTGACCTTAAAAACCTCTAAGGAAGGAGATTCTACCACCTCCCTAGGTAACGCATTCCAGTGTTTCACCACCCTCTTAGTGAAAAAGTTTTTCCTAATATCCAATCTAAACCTCCCCCATTGCAACTTGAGACCATTACTCCTCGTTCTGTCATCTGCTACCATTGAGAACAGTCTAGAGCCATCCTCTTTGAAACCCCCTTTCAGGTAGTTGAAAGCAGCTATCAAATCCCCCCTCATTCTTCTCTTCTGCAGACTAAACAATCCCAGCTCCCTCAGCCTCTCCTCATAAGTCATGTGCTCTAGACCCCTAATCATTTTTGTTGCCCTTCGCTGTACTCTTTCCAATTTATCCACATCCTTCTTGTAGTGTGGGGCCCAAAACTGGACACAGTACTCCAGATGAGGCCTCACCAGTGTCGAATAGAGGGGAACGATCACGTCCCTCGATCTGCTCGCTATGCCCCTACTTATACATCCCAAAATGCCATTGGCCTTCTTGGCAACAAGGGCACACTGCTGACTCATATCCAGGTTAGTGGGTCAAGATGGTGACCAAGGCAGAGGAAACAAAATAAACTCCAAAACATGCTTCTGCAGCTCTTGCAATGCCAACTTCCTTCAGATATTAAGGATCCCTACTGCACTTGTTTCCTATCTTTGGCTGACAGTAAGCCACCATGCACTTAAAGGCCCTGATCCAGCTAATCACTGAAGCATCTCTCAGCAAGTGAGTAGCCCCATTGACTTCGTTACAAAGATAGTCATTATAGTCAATATAATCACTCAGAAAACTAATGTGGTTGGCTGACTAGTTTAACTTGGACTCATTTAGCATTCTGTGGTATTGCAAAACCAAATATAATTCTATGTAAATCCAACATGGTGGAAGGGATTTGTATTGTTGTTCCTTGTCCTGAGTGGTTAGCCACTGTTTGGGCCCTTGCCAGGTTGTTTGCTTTAGGAGGAGAAATCTGTTATCTGGGTCAGGTATTTCTTTGGTGCAATCCCATTTATTTACAAAGAATGTACACAAATTCTCATTTCCCTGAACACAGTAGGAACAAACAGTGGCAATTTCCTCATTCAGAAATCCAAATTTGCTTTCTCAGAGAGTACTCTATCCAAAAGGAGCTCTTTCTTGGCTTTGTCCCAAAGCTACACTCACAGTGCTTCCTTTCTACTGACTTTCCCTGGCTTTCTAGTTGCTTTCTGTCACATACAGCTCCAGCCAATCAGTGCCCCACCCCCTGCATTTGCAATCAGTTCCTCTGAAGCATCTGGCAGCTACTGTCAGAAGACAGGATACTAGGCTAGATGGACCATTGGTATTACCCAATGAGGCCATTCTTATGTTCCCAGTGAACCTCACCCCATACGGCTCACCCTCTGCTCAGTCCATGCTATACTGGCCAGTGCTTTGGGCAGTGGCTTTCACCACACACGCATCATCATGCAAAGGAGCATTTAATTGCTCCCCCATTTAGCCTTGATAAAGGGTGCTCAGTGTACCCATTGACTGGTCTGTGATTGATGGGAGCCATCAACACCTTCCAGCATCACAGAATCAAAACAAGGAAGTGTGGGTGTGAAGAGGACACTCCCACTAAGCCTATTTCATATCTACCTTCTGATGGTGCAAGCAGAAGAAAAGCAACAAAGAATGGTGTGAAATAAAGCATCATCATCATGACTTTTATTTATACGCACCGTATACTCTGTCCATAGGAAATATCTATTTTTAAAAATGTATCAAAATACTGTTTAAAGAATATGTGGGTAGCTTTGAAAATATATTTCAAATTTAAAATGGCATCTATTGAGATGTAAAAAATACAAAATTGATTGAGGTCCATAGGTTTTGGGATATGTTTGTTTCACAGTTAGCAGGGAGCAGAAAAAATCTGGTAGTTTGTGTGAATGGCCTAGACCTCTGTGGAATTTGAAGGCTAAACCTCCTTCTTCTGCGTGAGGGTCAGTCCACCCACCCCCCATGTATGAGAGTAAGCTCTGAGTTTTCCATGTGCCTTTGTGGAAAGTATTGTAGCACTAATATATGAAATAAATCTTAATTCCATAGTTTTAATAATGAAAAAGTCCAAGGAATTTATTTTTCTGCACTGATCAGTATTGCAGTGAAAAATATAAAAGTAGAAAGTACTTCAAGTTAAGTGTTACAGTTGTATGGATATTTCCCTACCAACAAGTGATAAAGAACAAGATCAAACACAAACTACTTGTCTTTACTTTCATGGTTCTTTATTGCCCATCTTCCACCCTACCTTTCCTGTCTAATTGACTACCAAGATGTCAACTTTTGCCTCCAGGGCCAGCTCTTGTTACATTTTCAAACAAGCATCTTCATGCTTTCTCTCATGCTGCCCCCACACACTCGGGAGAAGCTGTCCAGGACCATCCACAACACTAACTTGTTATCCTCCTTAAAAATCTCCTTTTTCATGATGCCTAAAAAAACTTGGCCACGATTAGGCTGCTGGTGTGCTAAGACCACTACCTAGCATTCTGACCAATCCTTGCATCCTTGTACTGTCTGTTTGTCTGTCTGTTGAGCCCTCTGTTGTCTCTTGTGTTATGGTTGGATTGAAAGCTCTCTGGGGCAGGTACCATCTTTTTGTTCTCTGTTTGCACAGCACCTAGCACAGTGCAGCCCTGGTCTATGACTGTGGCTCTGAAGTGGTTCAGGAGTATAAATAATAATAATTCCATGTTTATTTTTAAATTTTGTTTTATATTACTCATCAGTGGGAAGTAATGGTTTTAAATGTCAGCATATGTTGTGGGCAAGCATGCTGCTGGCATGGAACATAAAGATTCCCAGGCTGTCAAACAGCACAAAATTGTCATTGGTTCATCTGTTATATATTGGCTTGTTACAGTCAGAAACAGAACTGAAATAGATTATTGCAACAGAATGGAAACATTAGGTTCTATTTTCTATCCAGGCTATGTTTGTGTAAAGAAAATAAGTGGAAGAATTAACACGGTGTGTTCATTTGTCTGCAATGCGTCTGAAAATTATAATAGGCAGATGTAAAATGACACTGATAACCTGAACATGTACTCTGTGTTTATGTTGTGAATAAGCATTTAAGCATGAGAAAAGACCCTCTAGTGAATATGTAGTTTTGTAAGTTCCCTGTTTCCAACTTTATTTTTCCCTTTTGATATTCTTTTAATATTCCAATATTACAGGTTTCAATTCTACGATATTTTGTTTTCCCATTTTGACAGCATCTAAGGAGGGACTTGCTTAAATTAATGTAATTATCTATTTGGCTTTATTGTTCAAGGAGTTTGGCATAAATAACTTTATATGAGCCAGATTAAGTAGCTCCTTTGAAGATCGTTTCTTCATTGCTGCATATGACACTTTTTATTGCTGCTAAGTATCTACAGATTCAGAATCATTCAGCTGTAATGCAGATGGACTTTTCCCATGCTAAATATTCTGAGCGATGAGTAAACTTCTGCAAAACACAAAGAATATGAGATCCAATAAACTATATCAACCTTTTACAAATTCATTCAACTTTATTTATTAAAATAATGCTGTTCATGTGTTTGTTAATCTGTCTTGATAATTGAGCAGAGCATTTAATTTTCTTTAGCTCTTGTAAAATATTTTGTTTTCCCTTCAGTTTACACATGTACATAACACAGAAAACACTAAATATAATTGTGCTCTTCATTCCTTGGACAGCAAAAGTGATGGTTATATGATAACATAAAGGGGAGGGGGACTAACAGCCCTATTTGTTCTGTATTTTGATGCATTTATTTGAAGCCTTGACAGTTTGGTATTTGGATATTTATTATGCAGCAGCAGAATACATGTATTTTGAAATGACTGTTTTATTTTCAATTGCAAAAAAAAAACATTTTGGTGAGAGTGACACCTGCTAAAATCATTTTTCTTGAGATCTTGAATTTTATATATGTCATAGCTTCAGAGGCCTTCAACATAGCTTCTGCCAACTTAATCAGCTTGCAAAGCAATGAGCTGTGAAAAATTAGGATCACAATGTCATGATCATAAAACCTTCTGTAATATGTGCATAAGGGTATTTGACTGATTTCAGTTAGAGTCACAACTCTGAGCTTTCCTGAATCCCACGAAGCTCATTGAGATACAGCCTAGACTGCAGGCAGCACTGTTTTTATTATGAGTCTTTCAAATCAGGAGGAAAAATCCAAAATAGATTTTCCAGTGTCATCCTTCTATTGGTGGGAAAACCAGAAAGAAGGGAGGAAAGGATGTGGGGGAATAGAGAGTTGCAGGAGCAAAAAAAATGTACAAGTAGAGGAAATGAAGTAAAATTAAAACAAAGAAATGAGAGGGATCATAAACACAAAGTGAAATAATGTGCATGGTCCAGGGAGTTGTCAAATGTAACAGAAGGTCTGAATACAGACACAAGGAAAGAAGAATATGAGAAACACGCAAATAAGTGAATCACCTTTGCAGGATTTAGCCTTACTAGAAGATAGAACAGGCTGGGTATAATATGTAGAAATATTACAAAAAATGCTCAGCTTGGACTAATGAGAAATTTAAGTCCATTTTATGTTATCAGAGGAATGTGAACCAATGTTACCTATCAGTTATAAACCCACCTGCTTCGTTTTCACTTTCAGATTTAGTTCAAGGTGTTGCTGATTATCTTTAAATTTCTGAATGGCCTGGAACCATAAGGGTGTGGGTCTGAGTTTCTGGGAGTGAATTTTCCAGAATTTGTTGTAGGGCTTGCAGAGTTGGGGTGGCAGAGGGGGCATTTCTCATCATTAAGATTCATTTATCTTTGTCTTCCAAGCCAGGCACAATGGCTCATTTGTTTGATTTAGCTGTTGTTTGATTTGTTTCTCCTGCTCACTACATGATCCCCAGTGCCTGACTGCAGCAGTAGTGGTTTTGAATAATGCGTAAACAATGTGGGTAATTTCATTTAGTATTATAAAATGTTGAAAATAAATGCCTAAATGCAGTTGTTGTTCTATAAACCTTTAAAAACTAGTTAAATTTAATTTTCTCATACTGACAGCAGATTTTTTTCTGTGGTCAAGTGGTCAAGTTCACAGAGTTATGGTTGAATTATTTTGAACCCCTTTTCATCTATCCCTCCTCCCCCACCACCACCACCCCCATCAGTCTAACTGGCTAGCAGTTCAGTTCCCAAAAGAATTACAGAGGATAATATCTTGGTTTTCATTTACATTTATGTAAGTATTTCCTAGCTTTACACTGTGTAGTTTGGGTATTTCACAGATAAATTTCTTTGTGGCATCATGCACAGTCATTGTGTATGATTCCGGGAGAGCGCACTTAAGAGCGCAGCACAATACATTTTAGCACCTACAATACAAGTTACAATTCCTGATGAAACTCCTTCTCTCACATTTTAAATTTTTTAGTAGCCTACCACATAGTGTCTGGCTGCTCTTTTATCTATAAAAAAATAATCTTTGTATGCAGCCTCATTTTTCCTTCTGATTGCCATGCCTTTTCTTTCTTACTAGATGTTTTGTCGTTATAACTCAATTCCTTGTGATCTCCTTTTGGGTCAGGAAAATTCTTCTGTTGCCTGCCTACTATTTTACATAACTGTTATAGTACTTACTCATTCTCAGTCCTGTGATAGTGCGTAACACAGAGATCAGATTCAGTGATGTTCAGCAATGGAGGTGATATCCAAGAACTCTCAGGCATGTTCTCAGCAAAGTGTAAATGCAAAAGTTCTTATTTATAGGAACATAGAGCAACAGTCTGACAGAAAAATTAATGTAATGTGGTGTGAACTAGAATCGAGAAGTTGGTGCAGCTTTGTCTAATACTATTAGTGTAAGAATTTATTATAAATATTGGAAAAGAAGGTAAATATGTTTAGTTGCAATTTCCATTTTTAAGTTTGCAAGGCATTAAAAATGTTCATGTTTCCCAGGGTTAATACAAGAATGTTACATAGACATTCTAGTTCTTTGGTTACTCTTCAGGCTTGCTATCAATCTCAGCTAGGAAATTAACTGGTACTTAGTACAACTGGAGAGTTTCATTTTACTGTCTCTCTAAGTATCCACAGCTGCACCAGGAATGTTTTGAAAAACAATTTATTCTGATTTTGATTCATGAATATGAAGAAAGATAGAAGGGTGGGAAATACAGAACTATTTATTTCCAGAAGTTCAATTTCCATGTTCAGTACCACAGGAATGACATTGGTATGTGCATCTGTGTTTAAATTATTAGTTAATGCTGCTATTGCAAGTTGATTGTATATGAGTTTATAGTAAAATGATCAAATCTAGTCTCCTTAGCCGGTAGCTAAGTATCAAAAGCAGTAACAGGAAATAGAGTAGATTATTTTCTGTTGTCATTGCAAGATGTAGGTGCTAGAGAGAGGTCTTTAGGTACTACATATTTTGGATAGAATTATAGCAGTGCACAGTCTAGTTAACACTGTCAGCATTTCAAATTTTCGAACCTGACTTATTTTTCAACAATTTGTTTATGACTTGGCAATATAAAAAAAATGACAAATAAGATATATAAGCTTGAGAAAGTTGTATTCGTTTACAGGTCTTTCTTGCAGAATGCTAACTTAAACAAATGCTTTCTTTTAAATAGTTGGCGGCAGATACAGGTCATCTGAGTGCGAAGTTTCCTTCACTTTGCTTGGCCCTGGCTCTCAGTTTTCTGATGATCATTAATTTAGGATTAATTATGCAGCCAAATCAAGATTGTTTTATCCTTCTCCGTTGCTGTTTATACTTAATTAATACTTAATTCACAGTCTAAGGGCCAACAACTTCTGCCAAGAAAGACTGTAATACATCTGTAAGCCTCCCAATGTGGAGGAAGAGGAGGAGCTCAAAAGTGACCTCCTTTTGCATACTGCTATACTATGAATGAAAAAGAAAACTTGTTTGAACAGGAAGGAGTAATTTTTCTAGGGGCGTGATAGATTCTCTATCACTTGTCATCTTTAAATCAAGACATATTTATCCAGAAATATATCCTATTATCTCCATCAATGAAATGTAATTGTTAACCTTTCATGAAACACTGCATGGGAACTGATGTTTTGTGGTTTGGGTTTTTTTCAACTTGTATGAATAAAAAGTGGTATATTAAAAGACAAAGACATCCTTATAGAATGATAGAAGAAAGAGAAGTCAAAATTATTCCATTTCACATACAAAAATGAAACCTAACTCTATTGTTTCCAAGACTTACTCATAGGAAAAATGAGATCAAAACCAATGGAATGTTCCAAACATTTTAAGAGCATTGCTTATCAATTTTATTGTATATTAGGTTTCTTAAAGCTTATCCTTTCACTTGAAGGAGGAAGAATTGGAGACTCAAATTTCATTTCTCCAAGGACAACTAAATGACCTAGAGGCCATGTGCAAATACTGTGCAAAAATGATGAACACACATCTTGGTAAGTGAAGTACCCTAGACAATTAATGCTTGCCTGTAAATCTTTGTGGAGGTTTTTTTCCATGTTTGCATACCTGGAATTAAGTAATAGTTCTGTAGTATAGTGCATTTAACTTTGTAAGTCATGTTATAAACTGAATTAATGTACCAAATTGTTGTAACAGATGTTTCTAACCACCATATCTTTTTATTTTTTCTTAACCTTCTTGCTTTTAAATGTGGGAGCTTTTTAGCCTATTGATTAACGTAAGGATAAAGAGCAGACATGCTGGGACAGATGGCCTTTTCTTGTTCTTAGATTTCTTGTGTTCTGAAGGATCACACAACTCAGCTCATTTTACAAGTCCATGTGCACTTCAGCTGTTACACAGTGATCCTTGATACATTGAAGTATGTTTGTAGAAAATCTATATATTTTTGTCAGATGTAATGGTGTGGTAATTATTTTCATTACATAAAAATGTTTTGTTGCTCCAGTTACACCGGGCTGGTTCCTAATCTCTTCTGCCACTTCTTGCTCTGACATTAGCAGCAGAAGACACGAGTTAACAAATAATCAGTGTATTGGAAAACGGGATCAACAATGGAAGTTATTGGATTTATGTACTACCAAGGCAAATTGCAAAAAAACAAACAATCAAACCTGCAGAGGAGCCCAAGATATGTGTATGTATATACAATAAGCAATGCTCTTATAAAATTATATTGAGCTAAATTCCAAGAGTTGCCCTATTCAGCCACATAGTATAAAAATTGCCAGTACTGCAGGCCACACTAGAATCTGCCAGCTATGTCCTTTTTGACAAAGCAACCTTCACTTGGATCCTCCAGTTGTTCTCTCTGGCTCTGCTTCGCCTGCAGTTTCCAGTCTTGAATACCTGGTAACATTCCAGGTAACCTGGAGTCAAAGCTGTTTGTTTTTCTGATTGCCCATCTTTTCAGTGCTCCAGACTTTTTAGTCATGGAGAATGAGGCTGCTTCTTGACACCTTCTGTTTTTGTACAGTACTTAGTTCCACTCCAGTGAGTCTAAGTCGAGTGAGCCGTATTTTTGACCATGCAAGATTCTGAATTTGTACTAGTACCTTTTTGATGAATTTTGCATTAAGGGTTTGCCTCAGTAGTCTAAACATCTCATTTTCTCCAAGCCAGTTTTGGAGAAGTTAGCTTGCCCTTTGGAAGCTCTTGAAAGCCTTGGAGCTTAGTTCCATGTAGTATGGCTTTGACTTTGATGGTGTTCTGGGTCTTTCTCTTGTTTTTTCCCTCCAGTTTCTCATTTAGGATGTAGTCCTTTTCCTGAAGAACCACAGAGTAGGAAGGAAGAAGGCCCAGCTGCCTCTGGAAGTTTGGATGTAGCAGGAATTTATGCTGCAGGAACTGAACATGATATTTTAGAATCTGGAACTGTCACCTGGACCCAGTGAGTTTTGAGGGGGAACACCTGAAAAGCCAGCTGCTAAAGCCATCCCAGGGGACTCCAGTAAGCCTGGTCAGAAGCCAATCTAGAACGATTTGTCCTTGAAGCAAAAGCCTGAGTTTCATCATTCAGTATCGGTGCCACTCAATCAACATAGTGCCAGTTTCCTTCTCTGCTCAGCAGATCTGCTTCACTAGTTCTTTTGAAGCAATCTGCATTCTCCTCTTTGAAGCCAAATGTTCCAATGCTTACTAAGGCCTGGCATATCCTAGTGGTGGTACTGAGCTCCAACTCATAGGAAAAGGTGTCATGTCCACAAAACTGTTGAGCATAAGAGACTGTGAATGAGAGCCAGCCACCTTCAACACACCACTACCGAAGCCTGCAACTCAGGCACTTCTAAGCTCCTGTTGGGAAAACTTGGAGACTTCAGGTTAGTAGAGTTGCATGTTAACAAACTCCTGTATTCCTTCAGGAGCCCTGCTCAGGTAGCTTGGAAAGTACAAGTGCCATTTTTGGTTCATGATTCAACAAACGCAGCACCAAGATTGGTAGGAGACCTTGGCACTGAGGAAGCACTGACTGTCACAGTTATGGGAGCTTGCTGCACAAGTTGTTAAGTCTCTTACCCTTACCTATATTGGGATGGAATCTCATGATTCTTCCACTCTTAGACCAGGACCCAGGTACACAAAATCTGCAGGGCAAGAATTGGGCTCCCCAGCCACTTAAAAACTCACCAGTGAACCTCCTTAGCAGACATCATCCTCACATCAAGCAATAGCCAAAGAAGAAGAGAAGAAGATATCCCAAACACTTATCACCCTGCAGATCCAACTCGGGTTTAGGCATCTTTTTAACCTCCCTTCTTGAACTTTTGATACTGACCAACAGCCTTCTTAAAACAAAGTATTCGTATTTAGTAATTGGAAGAACCTGTATGCATGTCTATCTTGTTTAAAGCCGTACCATCCCATAATGTCAACCTGGGCAGGATTATCTTCTTTAGACACCCCCATGGGTGTATGTGCCTGAGTGTCTCTGTCTGGTTCTCCCTCTAAGTTTGTCCTTTGTCCCTTTTGCCCTCCCAGCCTTCATTGTTCTTCAAGAAGCTCCCTGGTCAGACAAGTTCCTAAGCTGAACTGTGTCACAGTTATTGGAACTGTGTCATCAGATTTAATATTTCTGGCTTTGTCCCTTAACTACCCTCAAATGGAAGCTGTTAGACAACTATCCTGAGACATCTCAACTCTGCCTGTGTTGTCCCTGATCGTACCCTATTGGAAATAAGTTCATCAAAATATTCATGCAGAAAGCAAAATGCCAGTGGCAGGTCAAGGGACACTATTAGCAGTTATTAAAGAGCACCCTAATATTCATCATACTGAGAGCACAATTCTTGATTTGGCTACTCACATTAAGAGCTTCCGCAGAGTCATGATTGGGCAGCATTGATTTGTCCTCTCTCCAGTCAACATAGGATGCTGAATTACATGTGTGTGAGCTGGGAGACATTCGTGAATACAAGGAATGCTGTTTGAATGGACTTTTATTTACAATAGTCCAAATTTTACCATAGAATTATGTATTTTTCTCTAGAAACTCTACTACTTTTGCCAGTCATTTTTAACAAAGATATTGTGACTGTTCATCACAAAATTATCTGTAGAATAAATGAGTGTACTGAGTATCAAAAATAGTTAGCAGTTGAAGAATATTTTTCTTTGAAGTTATCTGAAAATGATTTGTGACCTTCTGAGTAAGTTTTTTAGTCTTCTTCTGCTATTGGAATATGTTTCTTACTGCCAGTGACTATAATAGTTCATTATATAGATTACATATTTTTCATAGTCCAAAACTGCTCAAAACCATTCTTAAATCCTAGATTTTACTTGAAATATTTGAATCTCTTGTAATTATCTGTTTAAGCAAATCCACAATTGTACTGAGTATACTTTTTCTTTTACATAATAGCCCTTTGTATGAAAATAATTTTGTTTAAAAAAAAAAAACCTGTTGCACAATTTTCCACACCACCACAAAACGACATAATTTTTTACCTAAAACATGCCAATTTGTTACCATGGAATTGGACAACAGATTGCCAACATTATTAATTCACTCCATGGAATCCGAAGAAGGAACAGATGGTTAGAATGGCAATTTTTGTTTGTATATATATACAAAAGCTTTCTCATTAAGTGCTCATCTACTTCTCTTGCTGCACCACACAGTGACGACATAATTATATGTTTCAGAGTAGCAGCCATGTTAGTCTGTATCCGTAAAAAGAAAAGGAGTACTTGTGGCATAAGCTTATGCTCTAATAAATTTGTTAGTCTCTAAGGTGACATAATTATATGTTTATGACATGGCAGTATGGAAATGAATGATGTTCCATGAATATTAGAACTTAGTATTACATGGAGGAGTTAAAAGTTGTTTTTTGTGTGTGATGAAAATGAAATGAAATAGGTTTATGATCCCTGAAATGGTTCAATAAGATAGACATGCAAAGCTTTAACCTTCTGGGATTTCCTTTCTCCAGTGTAAGATGGCACATCTGCATATGTAGGTCCATGCATTAGAATAACCATTAACTTCCCAGTAAAGGATGGCATGTGCCATGGCTGCTGAGAAGGTCTAGTGACTCTTAACGCATCCAACTGCCAATCTTTAGAATTGTATTAATGGGTAGGAATGCCAGGTTGGAAGGTAGATCTTGATTCTCTTCTCAGCTCTGCTACAAACATGCTTTGTGACCTTGAAAAAAATCACCTAACTTTCTGCGTATGTCTGTCCATTTGTCAAATGGAGATGCTCACAAAGGTTTTGTGAAGTTTAATTCATAATATAAATGAAGAGTGTTAATGCAGCTACTGGAATTTACTCGCCATTATTGTTACTGCCCCAGCATCATCATAGCTACGTTTCCGTTAATGTTTCTCTTCACATTTACTGGTGTTCTTCAGGAAATAATAATCTGATCCTAGTAGCTTTAATACATTGATGATGATGATACTATATTTTAAAATGCTTTTCAAAAAAATGTTTATGAAAGGTATACTTAGGGCACCATGGACACCTCAGGATGCAGTGCTTCTCAGAGCTTTAATTTACTTGTTAAATATTACATACAATTTAACATTTAGTATTTTATATCATTATTCATTATTCCTTCTCTTCTCTTTTACTATAATGTAAAAGCGTCATCCTAGCCAGTTAAAAAAATGCCCCCAGTGTGGTCATAGAATGTTCCTTAAGGACAAATGTGACCTCTGTCTGATGCCTCAGAGCAGATCGCGACTAACCTGGTCTGTGGAATCTGTACCAGACATCACCGTGGTTTCTCGGATCCCACAGTGACTGCCTGAATGCTCCCCAGCCCCCACTGAGTTTGTCATGAAAGTGAGTTTGAAGTCAGTCTGGAAGGCCTCAAAAAGCAAAGCTGCATGAGTTCCAGAGCCAAGTATCACAGCTGGACATTAAGCGCCCGCTGATTGGCACAGATCCAGTGACACAGGTTCTAATACTGGCATTTGACGCCCTCTAAAAATTCAGCGCTCCAGCATCATCAGTATTTGGAGTTTGTCAACATGCTTCATCAGAGGGGTTCATCTCTTGCTTCAGGGACAAAGTCCAGTTTCTCCTGCAGCACAGATCTAAATCTGGAGACAGTCTGAAACTGTGGGGCAGGGACTGTAATTTATTATATGTTCATACAGCACCTAGCACAATCAGGCATTGCAGGGTTATAGCCTCTAGGCACTACTGTTTTATAAATGTTAAATAATAAAGTAGAGGTGGACTCTGAAATCTATCATTCGCGATCTGCCTCTGGAATACAGGAGGGGACTGCAGTGCTCTGGCTTTAGCAGAAGGTATGGCAGAAGTTTTCACAGCTGCTCAGTGATGATGTAAACTTGTTTGGGGGGAAAAGATAAGAGGCTAACGCTTGGGGTCTGTCATTGTAATGCAGAGGTTCTCAAAATTCATTGCACTGCGACTCCCAAAAAATGACTACATGACCCCAGGAGGGGGGATCGAAGCTGAGCCTGCTCAAGTCCCGCCATCCTGGGCAGGGGAGCCAAAGTTGAAGACCTCGGGCTTCGGTCTCAGGCAGCAAGGCTCAGACTTCGGCCCTAGACCCCAGCAAGTCTAATGCCAGCCCTGACAACCCTATTAAAATGGAGTCACGACCCACTTTGGGGTCACGACCCGCAGTTTGAGAACCACTGTTGTAATGGAATGCTAAATTGTATTATACTGTTCAGCCACTAGGTGGTCCTAGGTGTAAAATACACCAGACCCTCGCTAGAACATGGGGTTCAGGATCCATGCGTGGGACCACGTTAATGCGAGGGCCGCATTACCATGGATCCCAATTTAAATGTTTAAATTTGGGATCCATCATCGCGACCGCGCTATATGCGAATCCACGCTATAGCGAGGGTCCGCTGTACCTCATACCTGGCAGAGCTTTAAAGGATCTTATGATGAACACTTCTGATGTGTATAAGCAAGCTCGGTAGCCAGTCCCATATCTGGTACAGGAGCATGACAGTCATCCAGCTCTCCAGTTGGTCTTACTGGAGAAAAAAGAGAAAAGCATTTGTCAAGAAACCAGTCTGCAAAAGGTAGTTCAGCATTCTCAGAATGGAGGAGCAAAGACTAAGGGGTCTTATGTTTCAGATCTCTAAATACTGAAAATCTGAATGTCTCCAGAATGATTAGCAAGTCACCTGGAATTTGCCTTGGAGGCCTTTCCTGTGAGATTAAGGGACAGTTAGGGCCATATCACTTTGAATCATAGAATATTAGGGTTGGAAGAGACCTCAGGAGGTCATCTAGTCCAACTCCCTGCTCAAAGCAGGACCAATCCCCAACTAAATCATCCCAGCCAGGGCTTTGTCAAGCCGGGCCTTAAAAACCTCTAAGAATGGAGATTCCACCACCTCCTTAGGTAACCCATTCCAGTGCTTTACCACCCTCCTAGTGAAATAGTGTTCCTAATATCCAACCTAGACCTCCCACACTGCAATTTGAGATATTGCTTCTTGTTCTGTCATCTGTCACCACTGAGAACAGCCAAGCTCCATCCTCTTTGGAACCCCCCTTCAGGTAGTTGAAGGCTGCTATCAAATTTCCCCTCATTCTTCTCTTCTACAGACTAAACAAGCCCAGTTCCCTCAGCCTATCCTTGTAAGTCATGTGCCCCAACCCTTAATCATTTTCGTTGCCCTCCGCTGGACTCTCTCCAATATGTCCACATCCTTTCTGTAGTGGGGGGACCAAAACTGGACACAATACTCCAGGTGTGGCCTCACCAGTGCCAGATAGAGGGGAATAATCACTTCCTTCAGTCTGCTGGCTTGTCAGAGAGCTGATTCTCTACATGCTCAGATCTATTTAGAGACAGCTCTTTCTGTTCTATAATCCAAAAACTGTCAGTGGAAAAAATGAAATATCTAGCTAATGATAGCAAATTATAACTTTATGGAGTTAGTCCAACTGGGAAAGACTTGCACATGAATGATATATGCAGTGTATTAATGTTCCTTGTGTATTTAAATGGAGCTTTAAAGTGCGATTCCATTCTGAAAAGTGACTCTGGAAATGGCATTGTGACATTCCATACTTATGGCTTCTCAATAATGTGTTTTGTTTATAATTTAAAAGATGTTTTTGCTGACTGCCAGCCCTACAGTCTAAGTCTGGATTCTATAACATGCCTTATTATTACATCCATCTCTGGGCTGGGAGAAGAGGAATTCTGTGCTGTGGAATTCTCTCCCTCCTTCTGTATGCTTCTGTCAGCATCTCCTCTCAGCCAGCAGCTAACAGCCCAGTCAACCCTTTTCTAGCTTAGGACAGCAGCTATAAGGTTTTAGTATCTCCTTTGATCCTAATATCAGGGTTGGGAAGAATAAATCGTACTAGCCTGGATGAAGCCAGGGGGCCATTCCCCAACTAATAGCTTTCCCATTGTTCCTCAAGGACCCTTGGCATTCTCTTTGACAGTACCTTATCTTTGTCATTGTTTAGTTTCCTGTTGGTTTCCCCATACAGCCCTGTGTAGCCAAGCAAGATAATATCACACAGGTAAAATGAAGTGCATATTATATTTATAAAAAATAATAATGTGAGTATTTCCCTCATCTTCTATGCCTCAGTTAGGCCTGTGTTAGCCCTTGTTTTTTAAATAGATGTCAGCAAGAGCATCGTGTAACCTCCCTTGTATTCAATAGCACCATGTAACCAACTGGAAATGTATGACTTGTCTGCACACAAGTTGCACCAGTTTAACTTAAATCAATTTTTAAAGCTCCACATGGACATTCCTATTGTGGATTAATAATGGTTTATTTTAGTTTATCTAATCCCTGTTCTCCGTCGACTTAAGCTAAACCAAAATAAGGCAGCCTGGGTTAAACTAAAAGTAATATCCACACAGCCTTTGTCACCAATTTAACTAAGCCCTTTAAAATTGAACCTTAAGTTAAACAAGTATAACTTTCTCATGTAGAACAAGCCTTAGTAAATAATTTTGTTGATGATGCACAAAATGGACTAACATACTCCATTTGCTCCCTCTTCGCTACCAAGAGTAAAATCCAGTAAAACATATTGTTTGCAACAAAGTGAGCCAGTCTGACTCTGAATATATAAATGGAACGGATCTATAGAATAAGAGAGTTCTTTTTGGAATATTCAGTTTTGAAAGTAAATCTACATTTGAGGATTAAAGTCTCCGATTGAATGGCATGCCTTCAGAATTTAGCTATGCACTCTGTGGATTAATATATTCCTTCATTATAATGGACTAACAGATGAAGAGGACCCAGTTTGTGCAGCAGATCTAGTTGCACCATAAACGTGCCCAGTACAGTTCCTTGTGCCAGAAGTCAGCCCATTCATTAAAATCACAAAGTAAATTAGCATGAATTAGATTTCCTAATCTAGGTTTAGACTAATTAGTGGGAAGGGATAAAGCTGCTTGAATGAAGTTATGGACAACTTTGTTTTCACTGAAGAGGTGTACTGTAGGTGAATGGAACAGTAGATTACACTGGAAGGACTATTAGAACACCATCATAGTCTTGACACTATATTCAGGAAATGTATATGGTGTCAATAAATTTATCCAACCTAAACTGTATATTGAGAAGCCCAGGGAAAAAAATTGAGGCAACCAAAGGAAAAGAACATTCTTCTAATACAGTTTATAATTAATGGGAAGAAAATTATACCTTGCAACTTGAATCAATTTAATTTTAAGTTAGAGTCCTGTCACAAGTTCAGCACTAACTGTCAATAATGCTTCTTAAGGATTTCCAGATAAATGGTGCAGATGTGTTGGAGTGTGTGCAATATTACTTTGGCAGCATACGTCAGTGTTTAATGTAAATTACAGTCTTTTTCATCAGGCACACCATTTTGTATCCAGAAACTGAAACAGTAGATACAGAGCCCAGCCATTCATTTCTAGACCTCAATTAAAACTTTTCAGCAGAGATAAGACAGAAATTTCTCTTCTCTCACTAATCCCCGAATGTACCCCACAAATGCCTAGATAACGTCTCATGTTGTGATGTTAATCTGTACTGTACCAGCTTCAGATAACAGGTGTGACGCTACTGCTTTGCAGTTTTGGGGAGAACCCATCAGTGCTAAAATAAACAAAAAGAGACCGAGTCTTATGATGAATGAAGAAAACCAAACTTTGTTTTGCCCTCTGTACCTACATGATAGTGAAGATATGGGGAAAACTGTGGGGAAATAGATATCCAGTCATAAACACCGAAATATAAACTAAATATAATGGAGAAAACATAAATCAAAACAATTAGGACAGTGCATAGTAGGATTATTAAATCACCCCCTAGCTTTTCTACCTGCTTCCTCAAGTTGGGTTTTCATCTGAAGCTGTTGCTACTACAAACTCCTACCTTAAAGAGAGAGGACAGAGAAAAAAACCTGTATTTTAAGTAAGGCTCCAAATTTTTGAATACGTTGTACTTAAAATTGGACACTCTAGTTTTATCTCACTATGACTCTCCTTATTAGCATTTTAAGATGTCCTAGCATTTTTTCAAAGTTACTGTTACTGCAGGCAGAATACATTACTCAATAGGGCAACATGCCACTGAGGCATCCAAGGCAACTGAGCCATATGTATTGGAGATTTATTTTCTGTCTCCGATTCTAATATTAAAGTGGTTTTGGTTCAGTTCACCTCAGAAGAATCACAAACTGTCCAACATTTAAATCATGTGTATTCTTTGGATTTTAATCTTCTAATTAATTGCAAGGTTGTTTTTGTGACTGGCAAAACAGCTTCAGCAGCAGAGGAGAGTTTTTCTTTTAGTTCATAAATGTAAAGTAGTACTTTGCTTCATATGATATTTAAGCTATTGAGGATCCAGTCATATCATGGAAGTAAAAATTAAGTATATTAATTATTGCACTTCAGTTTGCTTTAGTTTTGACTTGTTTGACCTAAATTGTAGAAGTTATGTGTGTAGTAGAAAGAGCCTGAGACATGAGGCCTATTATAAAGGGCCTGATGTAAGGCCTAAGGCCCAAACAGAAATCAGGCTCTACTGATATAAAGCAAAGTTAGCAAGAGTCAGGCCCTATTACAAAACATGCCTACTTGCAAGTTCACTGAACTTGGCAAGAAGAGGGTTGGTGTTGCAAAAACATAAGCAGTCCTAGGAAGTGGTAGGCACAGGACACTTGGATAAACACATTCCAGAAGGATTGTGCCAGAACATCTTGATATCAAGTTATAGTAGAAGATGATACAGGGACACACTGACCCTCCTAAACATAAGGACAGGGTGATGGATAGAGAACCAACATGATTGAACCGACATGTACAAGGGAGAGGGTGGTAACTAACCACGTCAGAGTGGCAATAGATAACTTGTTTCTATGAGTATATAAAAGAGGAGTCACAGAGGGGCTGTCTTTGTCAGGCCGAAGTGAGAGCGGAGAATCTCCCTGCTCACTGAGCAGAGTCCATTGTAATAGGCATACATGTGTTAGTGTACCTGTAGCACGTATAGGAAACTAGGACCATGCTTCATTAACAATAAACCTGGCCAAGCACCTTCACCACTGAACTGAGTCTGTGGCCTTCTTTGGCAGTTTGATCCAAGTCTGCTGTATGGGCTATCTGGCCAGAGCCAGTGCAGAACGCAGAGAGAACACACACGTAGTCAACAATTGATAACAGTGTATGATCTGATGTGACTGATGTGATGTACCTAGTTGTTTGGAGGAAGAGTAAATCTATAGTTGTTCTTTTGAATGAAGTGAGCCCATTTCCAACTGTCTTAAGACCCTAAATCTATATTGCCACCAGTCACCATAGAACCTGAGCACAAATGCTCCAGACTCCACTCTCAACCCTCCAACAACTAAATATGCAACACTGGCTTTTTTCAATTAGACTTTTACTGAGGAGCACAAAAGTGGCCTATAGTATCTATCTCTCACACAAAAAAATGCCCAGATGCATAATATCAGGCAAGTTCTGCAATTTGAGTCAAACATGTAAAAACTAAAGCTAACTGGAGTGCAATAATTAATTAGCTTAATTTTTGCATAACCCTTCAATTTGAGCAATTAGGTTGACAGCAAAGTAGTAACTAATAACTGCAACAACACTTAACAGATATAATTTGTGAATGCATAGATATAGCTGAGAGAGACTATATTAAGGGGTGGTATAAGCTTTTATTGGCCTGTGTTTGTGATGATGACTTACTCATTGATGTCAAAGGTCATCCCATATTCCTGCTATTAAAACACATTTAGCATGCTGTGCCATTATCTATTCTACATATGTCACATATTCATAGAAAAACTCCTTTAACAATGTTTGAGAGATTTTAAAAAGGTTTATTGGTATTAGGTCTATTTATCTAGGTTTTATTTATTTATTTTACTGTGTCACAATAGTATCTGAGATCCAATAAATCCTTCTGCTTGTAAAACCAGGCTCAGTTTTTACTGAGTTCAGCTACACAGACCTCTGAAGCAGACAATAAAATACATTTTAGAAATCTCTGTAATGACCTAAAATAACTTTTCCATACATGTACTTTTTCGGCCCAGCATCTGCAGTTTGCTGGGTCAGGAAGTGAATGCTTTATAGTAATAGAAAGTAGAGAGATGCAGCTCTCCATTGGAATAGATTGCAATTTCTAGTTATAGTTGAAGGATAGTAAGTCTATCACTGGGGCAGGAATGAATATTATTTATTTTTCACGTCAGATCAGTTTATTTGTTATATTTCTGGTGTATGAGCGTGTTGGCAGAAGGGGAGAAATTTCACAAATGGAGAGAAAGAAGGAAAACTTTTTCTGACAGGTTTTTTTAAAAAATGAATACTGTTTGAAACAGCGCATAAGCTTGCAGTTTTAGAAGCAGCCTGAGTAGAGATGATTTGATGGGCAGAGTACAAGGGATGCAGTTGATGGTGTGCCATAAATGCAATTTATCACATGGACCAAACCTCCACATATTTGGCTCTATTGTGACTAGCCTTGCACAAGTACAAAAGATAGGGTCCATCCCCTGGGTGCCACTCTGCAATAGCCAAGAACAAGGGCTAGTTTAAGTCTAGTACCACTAGTCTAAGGCCTAGTCTAAGTCTCGGACCACTGCCATTGCTATGTTTTTCATAGGGCTTGCCTTGCAAAGGGGGAGAACACAATGCAAGCTGTCAAAAGGTGGCACAGTGCCCAGATTCTCCTTGCACTCCTTCCAGAGGCACAGTGCTTCTTTTGGGCTAGTGCACCTCTGCACTGACCACAAAATGTATATACTTATATGTACAGCAGTTGCTATTAAAAAAATCGACAGTTTCCACTTTCTTTTTTACTTATGGGAGAAAAACTGGTGTTCAACACAACAGCACATTAACTGTTGGTAAATAGTTGACTTTTTAAAATGACTACTGTGTATTAATTATAAGTATATTGTGTACAAGTACATACATGAAATTTATTACGAGAGAAACACAAGAAAAACAAGCCGGAGGAAGTCTGAAATATTGGTTTCTTTTAACCAGCATAAAGTTTTCTATTACCTCATTTTCAGGACTTCACACTTGCAGTGTCTTTAATTTAGAGTAACAATGTAGTCCCACTGTATTTATCATTGCTGTTTGTTAATATCAAAATATCTGTCAGATGAAGCAATCAATTTTCATTCAATACCAGTTAATTATACTGCAGATAAAAAAATTAAATGTCATGAATTTTCATTTCAAAGACCCACATCCCTTTATCATTTAAACCCTTTTAGGCACTACTTTTCAAAACAGTGCAATGGAGATGTATTGAAAGATGGCACCCACAAAAGAGAGAGGTGAATGAGATTTTGATTCCTTGATAGTGTTGTCTTCATATGCAAAACAATTAATCTTTCATAAACCCATTAGCCTGAAAATGAAAATAATTCACTCATTGTCATCTGGGGATGTTCATTATGAAAAGCAAAGGAAACCAATGGAAACTTGTTGGGTTTTGTTAATAAGCATCTATATACTATACTGCATTGTCTGTCTGTATAGGTCATGCAAAGATATTAATTTTCAGATCTGACGGCCAACTTTAAATGAGGTATATGGATTCCAGTTTCATATTCAATCCAATTATAATGAAAATGCAGACTCTCCTATAAAATAAAAGGAAAATGGGGAACTTTAAGATTAAATGAGACTGCGATACAAGTTCATGTTTTGTACTTCATTGTAGGGCTACTGAAATAGAAGTTGTGTCATTACAGATATACAAGGAAACTTGGAAGTATTAGCACCTATTTAATCTTTCCTATAAATCTTTTTTCTTCAATAAGTGTCACACTGCAGGATTGGTATGTGAAGCATGAAATACGCAATCTTATTGAATCCCTGACACCAGTGTGAACTCAATTGTTCTAGTCCTGTTTTGGAAAGATTTAGAACTGAAATGAAGCATCTTTCATCTTGGTGTCCCCAGGTTAAGTATCCCTTACCAGGGGCTTAAACTGATAACGTGAGTGTTGCAAGTTCCTAGCCTTCCTTCATTCTGACTTTGAAAAGTGTTCTTGGTAATCACAGCCACGGCTGTAAAGAGGAAAACTAAATTTACTGTGATCCTGGCAGTGTTAGTGTGCACAAATCATTGATCAGGAGCCAATGCTGGCAAGGCAGCAATCATAAAAAAAAGCCTGCAGCTGTTTCAAGATAGTTCCTCTCAGAAGGTGTTATCTGCATGTAAATGCCACAAGAGACCTAGGATAAGAGTGGTGATTAGTAGGGGAGACATTTGCCATAAAGAATTGGTGTGGAAATAGAGGAGGAAATGAAGAAGTGAAGTGGACAAGTACACTGAAGAGATCTCTCTTGTTTAGTGGTTTCCCCTCCTCTCTGTCACCTCTGATTGTCAACAGCAAATTTCAGTCCAATACTGTCTCTTTCTACTTCCGGGTTCTAACATATGAAATAAATGGAACCCCACCTTTTACCGGTCAGGATGCCATAGGGTGTCACGCTAGTTTGTGTCTCCATTAGAATACGTTTCCATTCACCTTCTGTCTTCAGTAATCACAACAGTTCTTAACCAACTAAAGCAGCTCATCCTTTGTTTTACACTCAGTGGCCTTGTAGTTTAGTCATTTTTTCTGAAAAGTGATAATTTCCTAAAATCCAGGAAATTATGCCCACAGTTTTCCTCTATTGACACTTTTTTTTTGTTACTGCTGAAAACAAAATCTTCCACATAACAGATGGCCTCTAGTAGATCCATGCTCAGTATCCAGGGATTAAATCCATACATTCCAAGCAGTTCTTTTTTGGTGGGAGAGGTGGTGCTTGATTGGTACTCACAGTATCTTCCTTGGTTCTGGAGACCAATTTACAGATCTGCAGTTTCCTGGTTCTCCTCTAAATTCCATTTGAGGAATTATTTTGTCCTCATCGTTATGCTCTCCTTTTTAAAAAGATGTAGAGTATAGTCAAGAAAGGTATTTGAGACATGTTTCTTGTGGAGTCTGTATTCTTCTTTCGTATGGCATTTGAAAAGCAAGGGGCTAGGATTATAATTTAATTTTAAGATTTGAAAGCCATTCTAATGCTTCTGGGATAGCTAGGTGGATCCGCTTTGTGCCACCACTGTAAACGTGAATGCAGCAGTTGTCTGTCATGTATTGCATGATTTGTGCCTGACTGTGGTCGCAATTTGATGATTCTTTGATTTTCCATTTGTGGAAGAGAGATCCAAACCTTCCATGCATTGTCCAAACTTGGTCGAGTGCAGTCCGCTGCCTGTGGGGAAGGCAGAATCCCAGGACTTCTTTTGTTGGATTTTCAAACAGGGCTTTGTCTGGGATATCACAAGCGGCCCATGATTCAAGCCAGCAAGGGCTGATGTCCTTTCCATTGACCTGCAGTGCTGATGTGGAGATCCAGAAAGGCTTTCTGGATTTGAGTCGGGAAAGTGGCAGTGAATTGAGGTATTGGTATATAGTCAAGTCCAGATGAGCCAGGCTGCTGTTGTAACTCTGGACCACAGCAGTTTCTTACCTGATGTTGGCTGGCACGACGACCACCAAAACTGGGATCCATGGTATTGGCATTGATTTGAGGGAACCACTAACAATCTTGAGAACAGCATTGATTTTGGTGTCAACAAGATTGGTGTGGGAGCAGTTGCTAGCACACAGTACTCCACTGTTGGCAAGACCAGGGCTTGTGCTGAGGTTTGAAGCATGCATGCATCACATCCCCAGGATATGCTAGCGAGCTTCTCGATGATGTTAACCCTTGTCTTTATCATCTTTTGGTGGTGTTGATAGCTCAGCATCTGATCAAGGTGTCTCAAGGGTACCATGGATTGTGGTTACGCAAAAGAGGCAGATCACAAAAGCCCACTTCCAGTGGAACTTTGGCTTCATGGTTATTCAAGCGGAAGGCAGAGATGAGTGTTTCCAAGTGTTGGGTTTCAGTCGTAAAGCTTTGAAATATGTCTCTAGGGTCCGGAGGTGGTGATTCATGACCATTTCTATGGCCTTCAAAGAGGACACTTGTGTTGCTAGCACAATGTTATCTGCATAGATGAATTTAAAGGATGACGTGACGAAAATATCGCTGGTACAGAGATTGAAAAGTGCAGGCACTAAAACGGATCCTTCTGGGAGGCATAGTTCAGTCTCTGTAATTTGCTGGTAGATTCACCAAGGTGCACAGTGAATATTCTGTTACTCAGCATCTCTATGAGGAGTCTGATGGTTGATTGGCTGGGAAAGCTAATGATAACTTCAGCAGGAGACCTTTGCACCATACAAAGAAAAGGAGTACTTGTGGCACCTTAGAGACTAACAGATTTATTTGAGCATAAGTTTTCGTGAGTTACAGCTCACTTCATCGGATGCATCATACAGTATCATATGCAGAAGAAAGCTCAATGAATGCAGCTGCTGTTTTTAATTTTTCCTGGTGGCCGGGTTCTGTATGGCTGGCTAAGGCCAACACCTGGTCACAGCAGTTGCGACTGGTTCTAAATCTGGCCTGCTCTTTGAGGACCAGTTGCTCCAGTATCAGCTGTAACCTTTGAAGTAGGAACCACTCCAACAGTTATAGCAACTGCTAGGGAGGGAGATGGCCAGTAGCTGTACTGAATGTTTGATAGTCTTTCACTGTGTATTAGAACTTATTTAATAGGAAACTAAAACTAATTAGGCACAGTGCATACCATTTTTGCATGTTCATACAGATAATTTGTATTGCAAACCTAATAGGTTTCAACCAGCATCTTTCCTTGTCTAGGGAATTCAGTGACTACATACTAACTTTACACATCATCTTGCAATATATATGAGCTCAGTCATCAAAGAGCACAAGTCTTCTCTAAATAGTGCAGCTAGGACCTACTGTGGATTATTTTACTCTTCCATCTTTATACAGAAAATGATAAAATGTCTAATTTAAACTTTAGAAATTAGTTTTCTCACTGAGGGAAAAAATTGAAATCTTGAATTTTTTCAATACCTGATTCAAGAGTGAATTTTCATGGAGTGTTGTTTACAAGTTTGGTTAAGTGTGAGAGCAGGATATGAATGTTTATTATTCATTGTAATTCTACAACTGTTTCAACTAACCTGTTTTCAATCAAAATTTTTATCGATTTGCCATGTTTGGGCAGCAAATTACATTATCTTCCTTGGGAATAGTTATTGAATGTTTGGTGAGATTCCTACAGTATTTAAATGAAGCATTTGCTTGACAACCAGTGTCTGACATTTATTCCTAACCAGTTATGAAAAATACTTTCAGGAGGTATCACTCCTAAATACACCATTGTTGAAAACAAAGCAGCCTTTGTTTGATATGATAGCTGAATTCTGAAGAGTGCGTGTGGCTCCATTGTTATTTATGTTGAGCTATACGTGATGCATGTCCTGCTCTGCCCCTTGGGTTTTGATAGCTTTTGAACTACAGCAGCCATTTAACAATGTTTTAAGAGAAATATGTCTAGCACAGAAATAGATTTACTTGACTTTGCAAATAATTTATAAGCCATATAATTCAATTGTTCTTCAATGCATATCATCAGTGTTTATTCTGCAGATAGGAAGATGCTCTCAGATTTTCTTTGATTTGGGATTAATACTAATGCACACTTTCGTAAAGATTTTATTATATTATGAAAAAAATCATAAGCCATGAATTAGAGTTCCATGATAGGATAAATATTTTAAAGCAAAAAACTTCATCATGTGGCCATTCAGCTGTATGAATAGAAAAAAAATCAAATAATATATAAGATCTCAAACTTGGGGAGAACAATAAAATTAGGTGTGTGTGTGTGTGCGCATGTGTGTGCGCGCTTTAATATAGAATGGTGGTGCCCAAACGTTTCTTGCCGCACCCCACTTACCAGTAATGGAATCTGTCCTCGTGCCCTCTTCCCCCCATTAGTGCCCAGCCAAAGCTTCCTCAGCAGAGGAGCTTGAGCTGAAGGCAGAGCTGGGGGCAGAACTGGGGATGGGTGTTTTCTTTCTTATTCATGCATTACCACATTAAGGTTTGAATTGTTGAATTAAGAAACTGTAGCTTTGAAAACCTAGAAGCAACAATGGATTATTTCTACATCGTGTGGACCCTTGCATCTTTTATTTTGTAACTTATTTTCATAGCATTTTAAAGGTAAATGTCCCACATCTAAGGTGTATTCTGAATTATATATTTTCTCCTCCCAACCCCACACAGTTAGTCTTTATGCATACTTGTTTTATAACACGTTTCCATGCATGAGTGGGTGAGGAATAGTGTTATAGAGACACAAAAACCCTGCAAAATGTGAAAGCCGGCTAAAGCCTAATGATTCAGGTTCCCCACTGATCAGTTGTTTTCCCCAGATATTAATGTGTGCTGGATAGTTTACAAAACTTCGGTGCTGGATAGAATCATAGAATATCAGGGTTGGAAGGGACGTCAGGAGGTCATCTAGGCCAACCCCCTGCTCAAAGCAGGACCAATCCCCAACTAAATCATCCTAGCCAGGTCTTTGTCAATCCTGACCTTAAAAACTTCTAAGGAAGGAGATTCCACCGCCTCCCTAGGTAACGCATTCCAGTGCTTCACCACCCTCCTAGTGAAAAAGTTTTTCCTAATATCCAACCTAAACCTCCCCCACTGCAACTTAAGACCATTACTCCTCGTTCTGTCATCTGCTACCACTGCGAACAGTCTAGATCCATCCTCTTTGGAACCCCCTTTCAGGTAGTTGAAAGCAACTATCAAATGCCCCCTCATTCTTCTCTTCCGCAGACTAAACTATCCCAGTTCCTTCAGCCTCTCCTCATAAGTCATGTGTTCCAGTCCCCTAATCATTTTTGTTGCCCGCCGCTGGACGTTTTCCAATTTTTCCACCTCCTTCTTGTACAGTGGGGCCCAAAACTGGACACAGTACTCCAGATGAGGCCTTACTAATGTCGAATAGAGGGGAACTATCACGTCCCTCCATCTGCTGGCAATGCCCCTTCTTATACAGCCCAAAATGCCATTGGCAACAAGGGCACACTGTTGACTCATATCTAGCTTCTCGTCCACTGTAACCCCCAGGTCCTTTTCTGCAGAACTGCTGCCCAGCCATTTGGACCCTAGTCTATAGCGGTGCACGGGATTCTTCCGTCCTAAGTGCAGGACTCTGCATTTGTCCTTGTTGAACCTCATCAGATTTCTTTTGGCCCAATCCTCTAATTTGTCTAGGGCCCTCTGTATCCTATCCCTACCCTCTAGCTTATCTACCTCTCCTCCCAGTTTAGTGTCATCTGCAAACTTGCTGAGGGTGCAATCCACGCCATCCTCCAGATCATTAATGAAGATATTGAACAAAACCAGCCCGAGGACCGACCCTTGGGGTACTCAGCTTGATACTGGCTGCCAACTAGACATGGAGCCATTGACCACTACCCGTTGAGCCTGACAATCTAGCCAGCTTTCTGTCCACCTTATAGTCCATTCATCCAGCCCATACTTCTTTATCTTGCTGGCAAGAATACTGTGGGAGACTGTGTCAAAAGCTTTGCTAAAGTCAAGGAACAACACGTCCACTGCTTTCCCCTCATCCACAGAGCCAGTTATCTCGTCATAGAAGGCTATTAGATTAATCAGGCATGGCTTGCCCTTGGTGAATCCATGCTGACTGTTCCTGATCACTTTCCTCTCCTCTAAGTGCTTCAGAATTGATTCCTTGAGGACCTGCCCCATGATTTTTCTAGGGACTGAGGTGAGGCTGACTGGCCTATAGTTCCCAGAATCCTCCTTCTTCCCTTTTTTAAAGATGGGCACTACATTAACCTTTTTCTAGTCGTCTGGGACCTCCCCCAATTGCCATGAGATTTCAAAGATAATGGCCAATGGTTCTGCAATCACATCTGCCAACTCCTTTAGCAGTCTCGGATGTAGCGCATCCAGCCCCATGAATTTCTGCTTGTCCAGCTTTTCTAAATAGTCCCGAACCACTTCTTTCTCCACAGAGATCTGGTCACCTCCTCCCCATGCTGTGCTGCCCAGTGCAGTAGTTTGGGAGCTGACCTTGTTTGTGAAGACAGAGCCAAAAAAAGCATTGAGTACATTAGCTTTTTCCACATCCTCTGTCACTAGGTTGCCTCCCTCATTCAGTAAGGGGCCCACATTTTCCTTGACTTTCTTCTTGTTGCTAACATACCTGAAGAAACCCTTCTTGTTACTCTTAACATCTCTTGCTAGCTGCAACTCAGGTGTGATATGGCCATCCTGATTTCACTCCTGCATGCCCGAGCAATATTTTTATACTCTTCCCTGGTCATTTGTCAAATCTTCCAGTTCTGTAAGCTGCTTTTTTGTGTTTAAGATCAGTAAGGATTTCACTGTTAACCCAAGCTGGTCGCCTGCCATATTTACTATTCTTTCTACACATCGGGATGGTTTGTCCCTGTAACCTCAATCAGGATTTTTCAAAAAACAGCCAGCTCTCCTGGACTCCTTTCCCCCTCATGTTATTCTCCCAGGGGATCCTGTCCATCAGTTCCCTGAGGGAGTCAAAGTCTGCTTTTCTGAAGTCCAGGGTCCGTATTCTGCTGCTCTCCTTTCTTCCTTGTGTCAGGATCCTGAACTCGACCATCTCATGGTCACTGCCTCCCAGGTTCCCATCCACTTTTGCTTCCCCTACTAATTCTTCCCGGTTTGTGAGCAGCAGGTCAAGAAGAGCCCTGCCCCTAGTTGGTTCCTCCAGCAGTTGCACCAGGAAATTGTCCCCTACATTTTCCAAAAACTTCCTGGATTGTCTGTGCACTGCTATATTGCTCTCCCAGCAGATATCAGGGTGATTGAAGTCTCCCATGAGAACCATGGTTTACCATAGTTTACAAAACTTTTTGTACTAAAAAGACAAGAGTTATTTGGGAAATAATCAGAGTCAGGAGTTAAAGTATTATTGTCATATATGACACATTTTAAAACTCTGCCAGAGACTGTTAATACCAATTATTTAGTACATTGGTATTCAACCTGTGGTCCACGGACTCCTGGGGGTCCACAGACTATGCCTAGGGGGTCCACAAAAGGTGGTTGTTACCATAGAACAGTGGTTTTCAACCTGTGGTCTGCAGGCTCCTGGGGGTACTTAGACTATGTCTAAGCTTTCCAAAGAAGTCCATATCTCCATTCGAAATTGTTTAGGGGCCTGCAAATGAAAAAAGATTGAAAACCACTGATTTAATATAGTGAGAGACTATATTAGAGAGCAGTGCAGGAGGAAAATATTTAATACAGACCAAAATAATGAATAACAGGAAACATATTTGAAAAGAGATCTAGCTTCATATTAATTCCATCCTCCATAGTTCAGCTTCTTTGTAATGTACCTTGGAATCATAGGATTAACATTTGTCACTATCCAGTTTTCATTCTTACGTTTTAGTCCATTGCTCTAGTACACAGCTACAGTTGACTTCTTAAAAACTGCACTGTACAGATGCTAAATACTGTTCATGTAATCTAGTAACTCAAGTCCACCTCACCCCATTTCCCCCAGCTGCTTTTTACACCTTACTCCCTGAAATCTTTTCCTCCATGGGCTTTCATGGCTCTCCTGTTCATTCTAACTCTCTGATAATTCCATCAGCATCTCATTTTGTGTATGGATCACCACCCCGTCCTCATTTTATGGAGTTTCTTGCTGTAACATTCTTCTGAAGATACCCAGAACTGCGAGACAGTGTTACCACTCTGCCTCAACAAGAGCGAGTTTTGCTAGTGAGTAGACTCTGTGTCCGCTCTATGACAGAGCAGCAGCAAACCACCTTCCTCACCAGCAAACACCTAGCCCAGACCTTGTCTTGCAGGTAACAATCAGCAACGTCCAGCTCCCAACCTTCTCAGAGATGTTTCTCTGCAATGCACAGCCCTCCACTGTGCAGTCACAGAAGATATGAAGTTCACTGTTCTGTCAGACATAGCTTATTAATTTAATGGGGGTAAATAGATCCATCTTTTCAAACACAGCACTGAATTGGTTTAGTAAAAGTAAAACAGGATTATTAACAAAAGAGCATAGATAAAGTGATACCAACTAAAAGAGATAAAGGTAGAAATGGTTACAAGCAAAGAAGTAAAAACACGAATCTAAACATCTAAAACTTAATCTAGCAAGATGCAGTTTTTGTTCAAGATGGTTTTTCCTCTCACCCACAGTCTTCTTTCCAGCTTTTTACTAGCTGACCTGGCCAGGACCTATCTCAGAGATTAGATCACTTGATTTCTTTGTCTCCTTAAGATGAAGGATCGAGATGGAGTGTCTCTCTGTTCCTTGTATTCCCAAAGGAATTTCTTTGTCTTACAAGTCTGGAAGGCCTCCTGGGGATTCAGTCTCCTGTTTCTCTCTGAGTTTCAGGAGCCACGTTAGTTCTGTCTCTTGCATTCCAGTTCAAGATAACCCCACTAATTTAGCTAATATGTAATTGAGGTAAACTCACGTTTCTTTGTCTAGGACAGACCTATTTATCAATTTTACCTAGGCTGGAATATCTTTGTCTTAAACATGCTGTAGTAACGTCATACAGAGGGAATTCTTAACTTCACATGTAAGGTTAAACATTCATTTTTACAAAGATCTTAATAACCAGCATGTTGCTAGCTTTCATATGATACTTCACAAGACATATTTTGTACAGATATTATTAGAGTAGTGTGCAGAATATGAATACAAGGGTTGTAGGGTCACACTTGTCCCTTTTTCTTCTCTCTTTACATCTATCTCTGGGTGATCTGATCTGTTCTCAGTTACCATCAATGATGTGAACTACCATCTTTACACCAATGTTTTTAGATCTGCCTTTCTAACCTGTCTTCTTCTGACCCAGTTGTATATCTCATCTCCACTCTCTCTCATCTCATTCTACATGTATTAATTTTAAATTTAACGTGGCCAAACTGTGCTCCTGTTCTCTCCTATGAAACCTTCTGCAGTCCCATAGTCTGTCACTTTTGACAACACCACCATCTTTATCCCTGTCAGTGTTGTCTGTAACAAAAGCTTTGACTTTTCATTCTTTCTTGTCGTGAACATTCAGGGTTTGTTTTTTTAAAAAAAATTGCTGATGATGACAGGGCATGGTGTTAGTGATATAACATTTTTATTAGCAAGAGTGTAGGTTGATATCATTATTCACAAGTAGCAAAGCATTCTTCCCTGATGAATGCCAGTAAAGGGGTAGGTTTGCATGAAGCTTAGTACGCTGGGGTAGGGAAGGGCACCGAGAAGCTTTTCCCTTCCTTTGTTGCATTCGAGTGCAGCAGGTATCAAGCATAAGTTTGTTCTGTATTGTGCCTCTGAGGCATGGCACAGAACTCAAAGCCCAAGGAGAGAGGAGGGTTAAGGTGGATGGAGAGATTCCTGGCATAGTTTAGTCAGCTCTGGGGCCTGCCTGAATTATGGTAGCCTCTCTGGGCTGCCCTGTGGGCTACAGCATGGCCCAAAATCTCCATGTCACTGTGTACTGAGGCCCGTCCTCTGATATACCCATTCTGGACTCAGTAAATCCCCTGTGCCAGGGCTTTCAAGGGGGATCCTTGAAATACAGACTTTCAGCTGTCTTCCTTCTCCAGCCAGATATAAGACTATTAAGGTCCCTTTACTCTGCTCCGGCTCTTTTACCCAGAATAAAGGGGAGAGAGCAGAGGTGAGGATTTCACTCTTGGTACACAAGGACCAGGGAACTCTAGCATCAGTGCTGGCATTAGGAATTAGCAGAACTAGAATTGCAGAGTGCACACAAATTTAAGGGGTACACAGATACTATTGCTGTGTATATTCCTAAGTAGGGATAGGATACAGAGGGACCTAGACAAATTAGAGGATTGGGCCAAAAGAAATCTGATGAGGTTCAACAAGGACAAGTGCAGAGTCCTGCACTTAGGACGGAAGAATCCCATGCACCGCTACAGACTAGGGACCGAATGGCTAGGCAGCAGTTATGCAGAAAAGGACCTGGGGGTTACAGTGGATGAGAAGCTGGACATTAGTCAACAGTGTGCCCTTTTTGCCAAGAAGGCTAATGGCATGTTGGGCTGTATAAGTAGGGGCACTGCCAGCAGATGGAGGGATGTGATCGTTCCCCTCTATTTGACATTGGTGAAGCCTCATCTGGAGTACTGTGTTCAGTTTTGGGCCCCACACTACAAGAAGGAGGTGGAAAAATTGGAAAGCGTCCAGCGGAGGGCAACAAAAATGATTAGGGGACTGGAACACATGACTTATGAGGAGAGGCTGAGGGAACTGGGATTGTTTAGTCTGCGGAAGAGAAGAATGAGGGGGGATTTGATAGCTGCTTTCAACTACCTGAAAGGGGGTTCCAAAGAGGATGGATCTAGACTGTTCTCAGTGGTAGCAGATGACAAAACAAGGAGTAATGGTCTCAAGTTGCAGTGGGGGAGGTTTAGGTTGGATATTTTTCACTAGGAAGGTGGTGAAGCACTGGAATGGATTACCTAGGGAGGTGGTAGAATCTTCTTCCTTTGAGGTTTTTAAGGTCAGGCTTGACAAAGCCCTGGCTAGGATGATTTAGTTGGGGATTGGTCCTGCTTTGAGCAGGGGGTTGGACTAGATGACCTCCTGAGGTCCCTTCCAACCCTGATACTCTATGATTCTAACTTAATATCTGTGGAGATCATGAAGGTTATAGCCATCAGCTTTCTTCTAAGGATCAGGAATAGTATGTGTGTTGTGTGTCCTGATTGATTCAATTAGCAGTCAAATCTTTTAATAGCACTGCGTCATTGTGGGAGTTCTGACTGGTGTGTAGATTTGGCTTGCCAAGTTTCTAATCCCCTTCTACAATGAGTAAAGGTGTCAAGCTGTAGGTTTATATGTGTGTGACTGTTTGCATGACAGCATGAGACATGGTGCTAATATCTGAGCATGCTCATGTTGACAGTAGGATGGTGGCAGATAAGTACTAAGCGATCATTTAGGAAAATATTGTTCTTTGTGTTGCAGGAAATATTCAAGAGGTCATATTACAGGAACACTTGGAGAAAGAAGATGAAATTCTAGTATCCCTGGCAGGCTTGAAGCAGGTATAGATATTGACCAAATTCAGCTTTACAAATATTAAATATATTAAGCTTTACAAATCCTCTTTTTCTGGAGGTGAAATTGAACCATAGAGAGGTCAAGCTCTTGTTCTTTTTAAATATCTTTGGTACTTTGTGGTTTCCAGTTTCTGGTAGAACCCTGTTTCACTGGTGCTTGAGCCTTTAACCAGTGCAAGTATTACCATTACTATTGTTTTCTTCTTCAAAAAATATAGTAAATCATTTACAAAATATATAGTGCATGAAAGGCAGACTGTCTGCTTTGGGTTCATTAGCCCAAGCTTCAGATATTTTAGATTTTTCCTAATGTTCTGAATTATTTTTCCTCCTGTTTGGCAAATAGGTCAAGGATATTCTAAAGGGTTCCCTGCGTTTCAACCAGAGCCAGCTGGAGGCTGAAGAAAATGAGCAAATCACAATAGAAGATGATCATTACTGTTCCAGCAGTCAGAACAAGGAGATGGGTGATGCCCTAAAAGGATCTGTTATAGCAAAGCAACACTTCTCAACGCTTCAGGTAAATACATCCATTTCAGCCAAGTTGCTGATAACCTGATGAAAAAAATGTGGCATTCAATAAACATCTTTAGAACATTTTTCAAAAGTTCCTAAAGTTTCACAAATTGTCTTGTGACAATTTAGAAAACTTATTTTTGTGATTCAGACATTTACCTAAGAAAGCAATTAAAAAAATTTGTTCTAATTAAATAACTTTGTTTGTAAGTTGATACAATAGCAAATAAGACCTAGAGATCCCTTAGTTGAATCAGTCTTTCCAGGGTTTGAATTTCTCTGTGATTTTTTTTATCCCTGTTTGATCCCTTTTCTTGGTTCCCTGCTTTTCCTCTTCGCCTTTGCTATTTAACTCTCCCTTTGGTGCTGATAGATCCTAACTCACTCTGCTAAGTAGTGTCCCGCACCTTCTTCCCAGAGGCCTTGCCTCCTTTCTGATAGTGGAACATTGTTTGCTGCTAGATAAGGCTCTGAGCCCAGTCCTACTTCCATTGAAGTCAGTTGCAAAACTCCCACTGACTACATTGGTGCAGGATTGGGCCCTTCATGAATAGGTAAATCAAGTACAATTGTTTTTTCTAAATAGTTATCTCAGCTGCTTCTCAGTAAATTAGTTTCATATTTTAAAAGATTGAAAATATATTTTTAAAGAGCTATAAAGGTATAATTGGTGTTGGGGATTTAAAAACTGAAGGCAAACATTTTCCTGTGGGTAGACTATTCTCATTGCCTCTGTCTTCTAGAATTCCATTATGCAACAGCTGATTACTGCATTGCACCAATGTATCCATCCTCAAGTGCCAAAAAAAGATAAAGCTAGGAGATCACTTTAACCTCCCATTTCCTTTCAGTTTGAGGTTTCTGTATTGGCTTTCTCCTTGAATCAATATGGTGCTTTCATCCCTCATGAAAAACATATGTTTACAGGGCAATAGATTTATTTCCATCCATGGTAGCACAAGGTTGCATCACACATGGTTTTTTTCATTTAGTTGAGCTATGATCTTATATGAACAAATAACTATGTATGCAGATTAATGTATAATTCCCAAGAAGAGCACATCAGCAGAGTTCTGAAGTTAAATCTGCCATATACCAGCACCAGTATCAATACCAACAACATTGGGAAATCAATAACCACATTATCGTTGCCATGGTCCAGTCTAGTCTGTTCTCAGTTTTCTACTACAGCTTGTTGAATCAACTCAGCAGTGCGGAAGGAGTGAATGAAAGGAAATAGAAAGAAGAATTACTTAACTAAGCCTAGTGAAACAGGATGGTGTGATTTATAATAAAAATTCCCTTGCTTTTAACAGCTGTTAAAAATAGTATTTCAATATTAAAAATAAAATGCATCTTATTTTACTTAATTATGTTAGATGCAAAGATAAAAGGCTTTTACATTTATGTTTACAAGTTCATTTATAATGGATGTTGTCACAGATCCTACTGAGCACCCCTTCACAGCCACCTGCTAGGACTGCTGTGAGGGGAATCCAAGCCTCTCTGCTCTAGCTCCTCAGGAGTGTGTTAAGCTCATGGAATCTGAACAGAGTCCAGCCACTACCCCAATCTCGGAGCCCCTAGACATACCCTCAGGGTGAGACCTTGTAACTGCACCCCCTTTCTGAGTGTTTGAACCCTCTGTCCAGCTGCCTAGCCCCACTTCAAGACTCCCTAGTACTTAAACACACCCGTCCCAGAACTCCATCCCCAAAATGTGTGAAGCTCCTGGTTCACAATTTAAATCCCTCAAGTACACCACAGTAGTTGTGAAGCAGCCCACACACACACACACACACTTTGCACAATCTATCAACCTGTACTTATGGTTGCTCTCAACAGATAAAGCACAGGAGAGTACATATCATATAAAATATCCTAAATGCAGCATCCCTCACTGACTCATCCTTCTCTTGGGATCCTTGGGATACCATCTATATTCCAGCAGGCAGGCAGGGCCCTCCACCTCCTTGCCTACTTTGTCACTGCAACAGCCTCCCTCGTCTTAATCCGGTGCAAAATGACACTCTCCCATAATTCCTCCCTGTGATTCCTTTAATAGACTCCGGCTGGGGTCACAGACTTCTTTTGTTCAGCCTTTTGGTAACTTTCCACTGCTATCCTCTCCCTTCAGACAAGAGGAGAAAGTGTCTTCTCCCAGGTAGAGCAAACCTGTTGTCCCAAGTTGTTTTACTTTGAATAAACTATCGCTGAATGCTGATTAATCACCATTGTCTCTGTCCTGGCACAACCCTGCTGACTCATTGGGGATCCACATACATATAGGCATTTCATGACACAGTAATTTCATGATACAATTTCATAAAATCATCCAAAGTTCAGAAGTGGTACAGAAAGAACTCCCAGTTCATCACAGATGTCATTAGTGCTTTTAACCATGGTTATTAAAACAAGGCTTTTCTGCCACATTGAAGGCAGTGATTAAACTCCATTGGTAGCCCACTGGAGCACATATGGACTAACACGGGTTTAACCAATGCCTTCAATATGGCAAAAAAGTCTGGTTTTAACAAAAGCGGTTAAAGCAGTAATGACATCTGCGATTTGCGTAAGCTCGAAAGATTGTCTCTCTCTCCAACAGAAGTTGGTCCAATAAAAGATATTACCTCACCCACCTTGTCTTTCTAATATCCTGGGACCAACACAGCCACAACAGGATTGCACACGGGATTGCATGTCTAATGACAGCCCCTATTTTGATACTATAGCTTCTCACTCTTTACATAAGAAATATTTGTGCCTTAGTGTTGAAAAGGCAGATGCCTTATTATTAATAATCCTTAATGTTGATTCACAGTATAAAATGAAAGATACAATATAACACAACACTCTGTGTTAGATTGTGCAAACATTACTCAGGCTGGTAAGGATTTATTCTCACATTGGTATCAATGGGGCTGCTCATGAGTAACTGATGGCAAATGTGGTAAGGGTTGTGCAATCTAACCCTGATAAAACATTTAATAAGGTTTTGAGCTTTAATTGGGTAATATCTGCAGATTGTGGTATATTTTCAGTTTAGGGTACAGTGAATTTTTTCTTATTAGCCTTCTCTCATCTTACCTTCTGGGAGCTCCAATTATAGTATGAGCATCAGTTTATTATAGTAACAAAAATAAGAAATTAGTTTTAGAACTGCTTATTGTTGGGAAGAAATATTAATACCCCAGCATTCTTTGCTGTTTCTGACTACATTGTGTTTCTCTTTCGTGAGTAAAATAAAGTAAAAAGAGAGGATGTGTTGAGCTGGTGTAATGAAAATTAAAAGATAAAAACTGCTAAGTTTAGTAGCCTGTGAAAAGAGAGCATTAATTAATTTTTTTCCAAATAGGATCATAGGTCAGCTTTTTAGTCTTAATGAGGGTAATGTGCTACAATTACAAGTTTCCAGGTCAAGCTGGAAGCATTTTCTGAATACAGCAGAAAGTTTGAAAAGTTCTAAACGTTAATTATTTAGAACATGTTGTATTGCTTTAGTTTCATTCCTATTTAATGTATTTCCAGCAAAATAAATTTTGCTGTATTTGTGGGCTTTTTCCTAGTGCAATAATGTGTGTAATTCTATTTAGTATGGCCTTTTATGGCTGCTGAGTCTGTTATGTAGAAATTACATTTATAGTCCAGAACCTCTGGAAAATGTTTTGGGCCCAAATCTCCTCTCATCTACACTAATCTCACACCAATGTTACTCAGCTGACTTCATTGGTGTTACTGCAGATTTATATTAGTGTAAATGAGATTGAAATCTGGCCCATTGTCTTTCAGTGTTTTTTAGATATTGGTCATTTGTCACTTCATTAATCAAAAAAGAAACTTACATCCCAGACCGTACCTCAGTTTCCCCATCTGTAAAATGGGAGTAGTGATACTGACCTCCTTTGTAAAGAAAGCACTTTCCAATACAAAGATAAAAACACTATATAAAAGCTAAGTAGTAGTATTTATACCACTCTACTGTATTTATATATTTTTATACTCTGCTATACTATATTTTATGTATTTTTATACTATATTTATACCACTCTGCTATATGTTTGGGCCTAGTGGCACATTGCTCTAGCACTTGACATTTTATAAAGAATTACACATATAGGGAGGACTTTTTTTTTCTAATGCTCCATTTTTAACTCTGTGCTGCAGTGGAATAAGCCTCAAATAAGATGTAAATATTATATAATTAACACATTATCTTTCCTTTAACTAGCCCAAGAAGGAGACAAAATGAGCTGCTGCTCTTTTTCTCAGCTTACTTAAAATGTATTCTTATTGTTAGCTTTAGCTGGTTCGCAGTATGCAGGCAATTGAAATAAGCCTGACCACTAGTAGCTGATATTCATCAGGAAGAAATGTTGGGAGAAGCCATATGGCACCAGGTGAAAGGTTGTACACTTTCAAAAGCTGCTGGAAGTATAATTCTGTCATTTTTCATTTATTCAGTAGTGGCAGCAGATGGAAGAAAACATGGTTCATGTCAGTGCGAGTTTCCTGAAAGAGAAACAGACAGAGCAAGGAGTGGGGAGACATATTTTACCTCTGGAAATACCAGCATTAAAATAATAGTGTGTTCTAAACATAGACCTGTATTTATAGCAAGCCCTTATATCATATTGGAGGCAATGGGTACATACTTCTACTAAACCCAGGTTTAGGGGCCAAAAATTTGGGTAGCCCAAAAATTGAAGAACATAACCATAAGGAAAAGAAGTTACGATATGATGCTTCTTTCTTTTACCTTTATTTAAAGGGGGTGGGGGGGTAGGTTGTCCAACCAGGCGACAGCATATTTCAGAATTTAGGAAACTATAGTAGCAGGCCCCCAGTAGAACTAGCTAAGGCAGTGCCTGTTCACTGCATTAAGGAAGTCAGCCTGTTTGCCTTACAGATATCTTTAAGATCACTTGCACTGGTAACCTATTTGTTAGTCTCTAAGGTGCCACAAGTACTCCTTTTCTATTTGTAAGTGTTTTGCTAGGTAATGCCTTTGGTTCCCTAGGGTAGCAGCCAGCTTGGACAAGAGAGTTGGGAAGACTGAAATAGTGGCTAATAAGATGCCATCGGACTGGAATTACAAAGTACATTCAGTGCTCAAAATTAAATTTGTATCTGTGTGTCAGGGGCTTCCAAAAAGAACAGAGAACAGTGGATTACGTCAACTCAGGGTGTTTAAAATAGCTTTCATTACTGTTGTAAAAAGAAAAAGGAGGCTGTGAAATTTGGAATGGAACCTACAGCCCCAGAAGACCTTAATCTGGCCCTCTGTAATGCTATGTGATGAATGTCCATGGAATCAAGCAGGAGACTGTTGATTAATTTCTGGAGCTGAGCCATTCTTTTACACTGTCTGTGTTCTCAGAGCCCTAGACATGATAGCTGATTAACTGACAGATGATGAAGATGGTAATTCAAATAGATCAGATGAAAAAAAAACAGTAATTAAAGAAGAATTATATGTTTCATCATACAAAAGGTGTTTAAATAGTGTGGTGTCTCTGTCTGTAAATTAGATCTGTTTGTTTGTAACTTCTTGGAGTAGTGAAAACATTTTTTAAAATTCACAAAAGGAGTAGGAAATTTACTACCAGTCAGTTTTAACTACATTATGAACTTACTAAATAGTTTTTAGAACTCTTAAAAATAATTTGTTCAATTTGGCTTATATTAATTTTATAATGATCATCTAAAGGAAAATGAATTATTTATTACGTTATTTTAAAAGGGATGTGTTCATGTAAAGATTAGCAACAGTATTCAGCTAAAGTCAAGTTTTTAGATCGGTTAATTATATAATTGTTAATTGTTATTGCTTGTGATTTATGTCATATTTTTGTTGCTACACTGAATGTGAGATGTTTCAATTTGTATTGGAGAGACATCATTAAAATGGGTAATTTATTTATAGAAGAAAATATTAATAAAAATGGGAATGTTTAATATTAAAGTTATATAAACAAGATTTTTTAAAAAAATATTCCATATTGATAGTGGAAATGTCTCTGGAACCCCTTTAATACAAACTTTTCTTTGTTCTTGAGGTACTGAGTCACAATTCTTTGTTCTCACCTTTTTCACTCTCAGCTGATATTTTGCCTTGTTAATTGTTAATAATTTGTAGCAACTACTTAGATAATAGCTAGTAGCGCAAGTTTCTTATATATCCTCCCAATCCATTGATGGATTGAGGACTTTCAAGAGAGTACTCTTGTGGAATGAACAAGAGAGACAATGGGAAATGGCTATCAGCAGTAACTGCAGTAAAATAAATTCGGCAAGAGTCCATGGGGTACCTAAAGGCAAGTTATGGATCACCAGTACCTTAATGACAGGTTTCAGAGTAGCAGCCCTGTTAGTCTATATCCGCAAATAGAAAAGGAGTACTTGTGGTACCTTAGAGACTGACAAATTTATTTGAGCGTAAGTTTTTGTGAGCTACATGCATCTGATGAAGTGAGCTGTAGCTCATGAAAGCTTATGCTGAAATAAATTTGTTAGTCTCTAAGGTACCACAAGTACTCCTTTTCTTTTTGCAGTACCTTAATGACACACATAATTTTAGGTACTGTATTACTAATCTGTCTCTATCTCATTCACGCTGTTCCCTATCTTTTATTTTATTCTTTTTCCCTTTTTCCCCTCTACCAAAGCCTCCCATTTCTTACCCTAAAGTTACATTATGCTGGGAAATATAACTTTGCCTGAAAAATCATTGTTGATGGAGTTGCCCCAGCTTAGCACACCACTGCCTATTTGAACCTTACATAACTGACACACATGTTCCTCCAGCTGCTCCTTCTGCATCTTTTCCCTTTTCTCACTCTTGTGTTACTGTGAATCTAACAAGTTAGAATCAAGTTCATCTCACCTCAGGCTAACGAGGATTCACAGCTTATCCCATGTCAGACTGTTTGCCAGATAGTATTCTTATTCAGGGGCAGCTGTATGAAATTGACTAGGCACCCAGTCATGATCCTTGGTAGGTGAACAAACTGCTTCCTGTACGGGATCACGATATTAATGTTTCTTTTGGAAGAAAGGGGAAATAGTCTGCCATCCATTCAAGGTAACAGATTACAAATTTGCTAATAAAAGTATTTCTGCTCTGATGGATATGCCATTGATCCTTATGATTCAAATCATGGATCTCTTGAGGGACTGCAGTTGTTCCAGGTGGTGTAAAAGTTTGGTGAACAAGCCACCCCATGGGCTATGTGGAGATTCAGATCACTCTCCAAAATGTCATTTTACAGTAACTTCTACAAGCCAAAGGTTCTCTAATACTATCTCATTAACCAACAGAAAAAATGTCACTGTAATTCTTATTTCCAACAATATTCAGTACTATAATGTAGCTATAAGATCCCAAACTGAGATCACCTAATTACGTAGAACCATAGGGAACTGCAGTAATGTGAGAGAGAAGTACTTTAGCACCAGTACAAACTCCAGTACCTGGTGATGTATTTTTTTTCAATCTCAACTTTATATTTCATCAAAGTTAACAAGTACTTTTAGCCATTGCTGTTTTGTTAGCTAAAAAACTTAATTTTTCCCTCATCTGCCCTTCTGCAACGCTTGCAGTGAGCCAGATTCCTCTTACTGTTTCTCCCCAGGGTTGAGGTTTGAGAGATGAGCATTGGGTCATTATTTGTAGGGGGCTTTTGAGCCTGGAATTAATCCTCCATGTCTCTAACCATGGGCCTATTTAGTGATCGTTAGGACACAGTGCAAGATACATTTGTATACTCTGAATATAACTGTTTGTGCACCTAAAGTACCAAGGGTATTTGTCAGGTCAGTGGGTGGAGATCATACAAGTCAGAGTAGACTTGAGTTATGTCAGTTGTTGGCAACAATTGTTTATTTTTCCTATGAGTATCACACTGATGGGTATAATAGAGATTTTAAAATAACGATGTGGTTTTTAGTTTTGCCACTTACTCTAAATCATTTCCATGCTATTGTCTCACAGGCAACAGCTGAAACGAGCAGAAATTCAGAGAGCAGAAGTACTGATGACTATATCCTGGTTTCTGAAGAAGAGGAGGGAAATAAAGGTGCTGTCTCTGAGCACAAGCAGTCGCTTCAGGCACACAAGGAGGCGGCAACAAAGAATGAAGCTCCATCTCATTCTTCTTTGGTCTTTTCTGATCCACTCATGGGCTCCATTTCTGCCTCCTCTAGTAACCTGAGTTCCAGCCCTGATGATGATGATAGCAATAATAGCAAGGATTCTGACTTCACTATTGTCAGCCCCTTGGACATCTAATTAAACATCTTGGAGAGCTTGTGAGGTCAGTTACTAAACCTCAGCTGAAATAACTTTAATTCCACAGGGCTGGACGACTGAATCAGAAGGGCAGAAGGTATATAAAGATAACCCATTCCAGCTGCTAAAAGCCTAGCTAATAGATCAGAGCAAATTTGGTACAGGCAGTATATTGCAACCCTCCAAAGAGTATAAAAATTTTGTAATGGTTACCTTAACCGCTGCAGTAGTATCCAGACCCAATATAGAACTACTGCTAGTTGTAGGGTTATGTTAGTGGCTTCTAGAACTATAGTACTATTTACTTAGTTTCTCGCCACATAGAATAACCTGCAGCATATATTCTAAAGGGTACCCATAGGAGAGGAGACAAAACTACAACTAATACATTTCCTTTTTCCAACATGCCAGGTTAGGCTTATGCTGGGTGGGAAGGGAACTATTCCACTAGAGATTATGGGTAGAAAATGAGGGGAGGCAAATCAAAGAGATGCAAAGCATCCTTTAGCAACTGGTTCAGCAGCTGGTATCAAGATTACTGGAGTCACTGCAAAACCTCTGACTAGTACTCGGAGAGAGAAACTATAAAAGATAAGACCGGCACTTCAGGTATAGAACACGAAATCAAATCTAAAATAGCCTCTTTAAAGCACTGGGAAGCTTGAATCTATACTAGTTAAAAGACTTCTAATATTTCTGAGTGAGGTGGTGCGGGGTTTGTGTGTTGTAGTAGTATTCCTTTGAAATCTGTTTCTGTAAATGTTTTAAGAACTGTACAGCCTCTTTTGTGTATAAGAATCAAGTCCATTCATGATGGATGGTGCTGAGGTTTTCCTTCATGGCAATTCTGTAACAGTTTAAGAAATAATTCACTGAGAAATGTGAATTGGAGTTATCCCTATTTATTTGATTAGAAGCACTGTCCATTGTCCCACAGGAGTCCTGAATTCCAAGGGACTATGAGATTCCTTTTCCTCTAGCTAGAGGAATCTGAGTGGTGACTTTTGCTGAAGTATAACAGTAGTTCTCAGTCAACACATCTGTTCTGAAGTATAAAAATATGCCGTAGGCATGGCTGTGAAAAGGAGTGGGATGTAGTTTGAAAATGAAAATGATGTGGAGACTGATTCCAAATTATGGAGTTGTTGAAAATCATCCACCTTGCTGGAGTAATTTGTTTGTTACTGTGGTAAGGAGAGAAGGCAAAGGAGAACTCTATTTAGATTCCTAGGGATGTCTGCAACAAAAGAGAACGATAAAATGAAAGAACTTCTACGACTGTGTCTAAAAGTGATTCACGATTACATGGAGAGATGAACATTTATATGCTGCTAATGGAGAGATGAAAACTTCCCTTTGCAGGTAGCTTGATTGGGTTTGATCTTTCCTTCTGAAGCTAAATGAAGTTGCCCTTGCTCTGATTTAGGAATGCCACCAGGTTTGTTCTCAGTAGAAGAGTCCTGAGTTCTTAATCTTTAATCCCACAATACCTGGTGCAGGTTAAAGACACAAGTTCGTGTCCCATTTTTAATGCTTCCTCACTCCTGTGTTAAAGTAGAACCAACTGGCAAATTTTGGAAAGGATGGGGACCTGAACAACAGAGTCCTGCGTCTTTTTGCCTAATATTTTTTTCTCCTCAGAGGTAACACTACACCTCTTACACCTAATTATATTGACTAATTTCACTTTCCCGGGGAAGAATTAGAGTTTACTGAGATTAACATGTCTAAATCAGTGGTTTGCTAGGGAAATTTAACCATCTGATGGTGTTAGAACTGAGCAGACTGAATTAAAACAGCTTCCAGCTATCAGGTGAACATAACTTACCAGGGAAGGAGGAAAAGAGCCCTGAGGCACTCATAATTAAAAGCACTTTATATTGCATTGCTACTAACCATGTATTCTCTGTATACAAATACGACATGATCTTCCCCATTGCTAGTCAAGAAAAAGGCAGTGGTTCAATGAGGTCAAGATTCTAATTAATTCTCTAACTTGTTTTTCTATTTGGAAAAGGAAATCTCTTTCCCATGAAATGTAGAATGCATCTGATAATACATGTGGGGTTGTTTTTTGCACTCCATAATCATTCTTAAACTCTTCGGAAGTAACAAAAATAAATTATTAATAAATGGAAGCCTACTTTTTCAGCAGCTCTGAGGAAATTCACTTATAGAAAGAATGCCACTAAATTACTATATACACAACAACAACAACAAAAACCCTCCATGTTTATAGGATTTTATTTTACAGGATTCATACCATGTAACCATGCAATAACTTTGTAATTGCATGACAAATGTTATGTTATTAATAATTGGTACATACAATTATCAATTCATCTGCAAGTAACTGGAGTTAAATACAGTTTTTCAAAGTTAGATGATGTGATATACTGTAGTTGGCTCTTACAAGGTCTAGTGTTGAAGACTGAAATGAAAAGGTAATTATCACATAATTACAGAGTAGCGGCCATACACGTACACATTTGAAAGCCACCACATAATTCTTCAAAAATTATTTGTGCCTTATAAAATGAAGAAATACTGGAATGTTATAAGCAGGTTTAGCATCATGTGTGTGACACACTAGTGTGCTGAACAGTCACGATGGCTGTTTTTGCTGAAAGATCTTAAACGCATAACATTTTGGAGGGGTTTGTATGTTGGTGTAATTCTAATCCTCTCATTTCTACATCTTCACAAAAAACATTTCAGGATTTAACCTGCATGCCTGTGTGCAGGTTTATTTTGTATCCCTGAGTTTGTGTGAATGCCAGAGGATTAAATAGCTGTTATTTTAAAGCCTTCAGGCTTTTCTAGCATTCCCCCCTTCCAGCTAGAGTTGGTGCTGATGTGGCACAAAGGTGAATCTAGTCAGGAAGTGCATATGTAAAGATGGGGGAAGTGTTATGCAGATCCAGAGAATCAAGAAGTACTGTGTTTCAGAAAACCAAAATCTTCAGTGACCACAGCAGTCTGGCAGGGATAAAACATTTTAATTTTTAATCTTTTTTTAAGCATCCTTTTGTTTTCTGTCCATTTACTCCAGGGATCACATTATCATTCTCTTGAACAATCTCAATGCTATAAAAGAATGTGATCTGTACAGTTCTCTTATTCTTTAAAATTAGTGGTTATGTCATTAATAGCACATTTTTAAGCAAAGCTGAAAGTATAAAACTTTTTTTAAAACTCACAAGTTTTGCTGAATATCTATTGTGCCATGGGATTTGAACAATAGACATTGTTCAGTATAGAGTAGAGAGACATTAATACAAATGAAATTTGAGTGAATCCCATTGGATGAATCCACTTTGGTTATACCATGTCCCTCTACGTTCCAAATACTGTTCATAGCTGCTGTTTGATCATACTGGAAATGTCATTAGACTCTTATATACATTAAGCCAAATAGCTATAGTTTGGACAAAATGACAGATAATCACCCTATCTTGCCTTATGTTACAAATATACCCAGGAAGAAATTTCCATTTTAAAACACAGGATTATTCTTTCTTCCAAAGAGGACCTGCTCATAATGTTCATGGATAACAGTAATCTGATAGAAAATATATGCATTGTAAATTACAGATAAGTACTAAGGTGGGACTTTAAAAAATATACCTGAGCCAATTTGAGGCTTATTGTACTGTATCTCAAGTCTGTACCATATGACTGTTTCAAGTCTTGTGCATGTAACGTCAGTCATACCTTACTGCAGAAAGGCAGTCACCATATTTTGACTGGGTATTCATTTAGCTGTGGAAATTTGTATCTTCACTCTGAAAGAATGTCTAACCTGCTTTATTAAAGAAAGAACTAACAAATGCAAATTATTTGGGTGTCTGCTTTTATTCTCATCAACAACAACAAAAAAGATGGGAGGAATCTAGTGAATAGGGGTTAAAATATTACAACTATGCTGTCCCAAAAATAGGGATGCACAGCTGATAGATAGATAAAATAATATCTAGCTCTTATATAGCACTTTTCATCAGTTTATCTCAGAGCACTCCCATTGCTTACATAGAACTGAAATCACCACCATTCATTACCGTTATTTCAGTGTAATTGTATACATGAACTAGAAAACCCAAGTGATTACTATGTATTTCATTAAAACGCATGTTAGAATTTGTTCGCTATTTCATGAAACTGATAGTGTGCTATTTTTACTGTACTGAAAGTAAAAGGCCAGAATTTAAGATCATGAAAAACATTTGTTCCATTAAATTCAGTAAAAAGAAAAGGAGCATAAGCTTTCACAAATAAATTTGTTAGTCTCTAAGGTGCCACAAGTACTGCTCTCTATAAATATATCAGAGGGATAAATACAGGAGAGGGAGAGGAATTATTTAAGCTCAGCACCAATGTGGACACAAGAACAAATGGGTATAAACTGGCCACCAGGAAGTTTAGACTTGAAATCAGACGAAGGTTTTTAACCATCAGAGGAGTGAAGTTTTGGAATAACCTTCCAAGGGAAGCAGTGGGGGCAAAAGATCTATCTGGTTTTAAGATTCTACTCGATAAGTTTATGGAGGAGATGGTATGATGGGATAATGGGATTTTGGTAAGTAATTGATCTTTAAATATTCAGGGTAAATAGGCCAAATCCCCTGAGATGGGATATTAGATGGATGGGATCTGATTTACTATAGAAAACTCTTTCCTGGGTATCTGGCTGGTGAATCTTGCCCATGTGCTCAGGGTTTGGCTGATTGCCATGTTTGGGGTCGGGAGGGAGTTTTCCTCCAGGGCAGATTGGAGAGGCCCTGGAGGTTTTTTTGCCTTCCTCTGTAGCATGGGGCATGGTTGACTGGAGGGAGGCTTCTCTGCTCCTTGAAGTTTTGAACCATGATTTGAGGACTTCAATAGCTCAGACATGGGTGAGGTTTTTCATAGGAGTGGTGGGTGACATTCTGTGGCCTGCGCTGTGCAGGAGGTCGGACTAGATGATCAGAGTGGTCCCTTCTGACCTTAGTATCTATGAATCTATAAGTACTCCTTTTCTTTTTGCGGATACAGACTAACATGGCTGCTACTCTGAAACCATTAAATTCATTGTTACTAGTTTAATAGATTCCAAGGCCAAAAGGGACTATTGTGACCATTTAATGTAGAGGTGGGCAAACTATGGCCCATCAAGACTTTGGATACGGCCTGCAGGATTGCCACCCTCGTGGTGCCGCAGGCCCTGCACCGCTCCTGGAAGCAGCTGGCACTGCAGCCCCTGGGAACAGGGAACCGCAGCCAATGGGAGCTTCGGGGGAGGTACCCGCAGGCGAGAGCAGCACGCAGAGCCCTCTGCCTTGCCTCCACCGGGGCCTCAGGGGCACGGTGCCGGCCACTTCTGGGAGTGGCCCCAGGGCATGCCATTGCCATCCCACTCCAAGTAAGCGGCGCCGGGCCAGAGCCCACACCCCGAATCCATCCTGCACCCTGCCTCCCAACCCCTTGCTCTGAGCCCCCTGCTGCATCCTTCCTGCACTCCAACCCCCGGCCCTGAGCCCCCTCCTGCACCCCAATCCCTGGTCCTGAGCCCCATTGTACAACCCACACCTCTCCTCCACCCCAACTCCTTGCCCTGAGCCCATTCCTGAACCCCACAGTCCCTCGCACACCCCTGCCCCACCCCTACATTCATGGCCCTCCATGCAATTTTCACACCCAGATGTGGCCAGCTGGCCAAAAAAGATCGCCCACTCCTGATCTAATGTGATCTCCGGTATAACACAGGCCATAGAACTTCCCCAGAGCAGCGTTTTTCAATCCCAGTACTGGGTTGCGGCATGTAAGGTGCTGGGTTGCCTTGCTCTGGTCAGCACCCCGACCAGGGCGTTAAAAATCCCGTCGGCGGTGCTGCCCAGCTAAGGCAGGTTAGGGCCTACCTGCTCCGACACTGCGCTTTGCCCCGGAAGTGGCCAGCAGCCAGTCCTGCTTCTAGTTAGGGGAGCCACGGGGCTCTGTGCGTTGTTTCCACCCTGAGCACCCGCTCTGCACTCCCATTGCCCGGAAACCAGCCAATGGGAACTGGGAGGGGAGGCAGTGCCTGCGGGTGAGAGTCGTCCGGAGCCGCTTGCGTGTATGCTTTGTAGATGAATACATTTACATATAGACATATTAAAATGCATAATGTTTGCTTGAGCCCAGTTTACCAAACAATCCAGATCACTCTGTATCAGGGACCAATACTCTTCAGTATTTTCCACTCCCCAGATTTTTGTGTCATCTGCAAATTTTATAAGTAGTGATTTTATGTTGTCTTCCAGGTCATTGATAAAATGTTAAATAGTGAGGGGCAAGAACCAACCCCTGTGGACCCCACTAGAAACACACCCACTAGATGATTATTCCAGCTTCATAGCAAATATCATCAGCTTACTCCAGCCAAGGTCCCAATATTTTTACATTTTTCTCAGCCCATTTCAGTAATGTCTATTTCATATTTGTAAATGTTATCCATTACCCCTGCTATTCTCATATTTAGATAATACTAACTTAAGCAGGCAAAATTATTGAATTCAGTTTACATATTTAGGGCCTGATCCTGCATGGTGCTGTTTTACTTTACCTAATATTTATGACACCCAAGCTGTGTAACATCACTTAGAACTCATCTGCTCTAAGGCACAGTGGGGCTGTTTGAATACAGGCATAGAAGCCTTAACTTGGTCAGTTTCTTCGCTTTTGTATGTCAGACTTTTAATGCTACTTCAGCTTTTGTATGTTATGAGGCTGCCTTAAGTGAAAACCTATGATAGTAATTAGACATGAAAAGGTGCAATTTGATAAATGTTGCTGGATCTGGCTGCACTATAGTCATCAGGCTAGCTCAATCTATGCTGTTCTTTCAAGAAAGATCAGGACAGTTGCTGCTTGTTGTTTCCTGGGGCACTGAGTCTGCAATGCTGCCATTGCAGTAGCTATCTAAATTTAGAGTTGAAAGAATGCGGAAGGTCACCAAAGAAATAGCTAGAAATTTGAAATGTGCTCCTAAGCCGCCTGCTGCCCCCTGCTTACAATATTATTTTTTTAACCACTAACAAGGGGCATTAGACATGAAGACTTGTGCCTGCCTCCAAGAGTTTACAGTCTACTGTGAGTGCACAACCTACAAATGGCAAACAAATGGAAGGGATGCAAAGTGAGCCTTTTTTTTTTTTTAATATTGTAAGGTCATCGGCGAAGGGACCATCTTTGTGTATTGTGTTTGTACAGTGCCTGAGAAAATGGGTCCTGGTCCGTGACTGGGGCTTCTGCGTGCTACCATGATACATACAATACACTCCTAATTTCCCATGTCTTGCCATTACAAACAATGGGCTAGATTTAATCCATGATACAACTGTTTAAAGCAATGGAATTACCCCCAGGGAAGAATTTGGCCCATTACCAAGGTAGAAAGTATAATTCAAGAGACTTGGCAGTGTAGTAAAGGCCTAATACAGAACAGAGCAATAATGACCCAGGAAATTATAAATTGTACCTGCCTATACCCATGCATTAAAGATTCTAAGCGTTTTCTCTAGGACCCATCATTATAGCGTTTATATTCTTTGCATGTAGCAGCCAAGGTACATTTGTGCAAATCTATCTTCATTTGTTAATTGCCAAGTGCTAGCTGATGCTGAGATGCAGGGTGGATGGAAAAAAATCCCAACGGCAGAGAGAAGCCACAGGAGTTTCAGTTCATGTGCGCTGCAAGAACTTCAAATGAGTCTTCCATTATTTCAGCACCTTCATTGGCTTTCATGGAGTGCATGAACAACCACACAAGCACCGAAGGGCTGAGGAGACTGCAGCTGAACAAACACTATCAGTCATAGAGCTAGTCTGGGGAAATCTGGAACGTTTTCACAGGTTCTGCTTTTCCCTCTGACCATTTCTCTACATGCAGTCTCCTCTGAGCTATGCAGCTTAACAGTGTCACAAGGCTCCTTCTGATGTGCTTCAATTTTCAAGCTTCTAATTGCTAGGAAGCATTCAGAATCCCTAGAAATAGAAAAGGAGGACTTGTGGCTTAGAGACTAACGGATTTATTTGAGCATAAGCTTTCGTGAGCTACAGCTCACTTCATCAGATACATTCAGTAGAAAATACAGTGGGGAGATTTATATACATAGAGAACATGAAACAATGGGTGTTACCATACACACTGTAATGAGAGTGATCACTTAAGGTGAGCTATTACCAGGAGGAGAGCGGGGGAAGGGGGAACCTTTTGTAGTGAATAAAAACTGGGAGTGGATGGGTCATTACACAAAGTAAAACTATTTCCCCATGTTTATTCCCCCCACCCCCACTGTTCCTCAGATGTTCTTGTCAGCTGCTGGAAATGGCCCACCTTGATTATCACTACAAAAGGTCCCCCCGCCCCAGCTCTCCTGCCTGTAATAGCTCACCTTAAGTGATCACTCTCATTACAGTGTGTATGGTAACACCCATTGTTTCATGTTCTCTATGTATATAAATCTCCCCACTGTATTTTCCACTGAATGCATCTGATGAAGTGAGCTGTAGCTCACGAAAGCTTATGCTCAAATAAATTTGTTAGTCTCTAAGGTGCCACAAGTACTCCTTTTCTTTTTGCGAATACAGACTAACACGGCTGCTACTCTGAAACCTAGAAATAGACAGGTCAGTATCTGAGGCATTGTAACAGGATTAAGTCTATCCTATCACGCCCTCCTGCTATCAGACCAAGCTTTGTTCTTGCTGAGTCAGCTCGCTTCCTAAGGGTTAACTCTATCTGGGCTTTCTCAAGGAATCCAGGAAAGCTGGATTTCAGCAGGGGGGTTGTTGCTTTGCTTAAAACTTCTTTACAAAACATAATCAAAACCTTTGCAGATTCTTCCCTCAAAGTCTGTGCAAGCAAAGTAGTCCTTTTCCCAACTCTGTCTTTAACTTCAGTAACAATACTTCCTATCTCTTACCTCTGAACCTCAGCAATAAAGGGCTCCAGTCTTCCCTCCTGTCCATTTGTTTTTTTCTAGGGCAGAGTTCCTCTCTGGAATAGCTCCAGTAGCCATCCATTGGGAGCCCCACCTCTGGCCTCTCAGCTTTCTGCAGTGTTGCAGTTTGTGGTCTCTATTTTTTGCTGCCCTCTTTTACAAGGATTAGCTAATTAAGGTCCAACTCTTTCTCAGGTGCAACAGGCGGAGCTAATCAGCTAGCTCCAGGCCTCTGACCTATTCATTTACTGGTATTCTTCCCAAAGGTTCGTGTTTCTAGAGGAAAAGAGGCTGCATTCCTTCAATGTTGGATGGAGCAATTACGAGGGCAAGCATTATCAGCCCAGAGAATCTCTAGTTGAATCTCTGGATGCATCATTCAATGTTATCAATTGGCACCTACTTCGCCCATGGACAGAGTGAGGGCCCACTAGCACAGCATTTCTTTGAGATAAACAAATAATGGACATTTGTAAGGCAGCTAGCTGGAGCTCCATCTTTACGAAGCATTATGCCCTGGTTCAGGCTTCCTCAGCAGATGTGCCAGTGGGGACCGGAGTGTTACAGTCATCCATATCAACTGCATCCTTGCCACCTCCTATTTGAATGCAGCTTAGCCATCACCCATGTGTGGAATACAAATAGGGACTAGCACTCAAAGAAGAAATGGCTGTTACTTACCTGTAACTGGAGGTTCTTTGAGATGTGGAATCCCTGTGTGTTTTCCACTACCCGCTCTCCATCCCCTCTGCTTCAGATCCTATCTGATTTGTGGTAAGAGAAGGAACTGGAGAGATGTTGGTCCACACCACCTTTTATGCTCTCGGTATGGAGCACAAGGAGAGCAGTTGCACATTTGCAGACCAATGGACGCTACTTGCTACAAATTTCCAGTCTCAGGCACGTGGAGTGTATGTGTACCTCACGCATGGAATACAGATAGGGACCAAACATCTCAAAGAACCTCCAGTTACAGGTAAGTAATCTCCTGTTGTTTTTCCAGTTCAAAATTCCTATCACCACGAAGTGGAGCTGTTGTCCATCTTGTTGTAATACTTAGTAATGTAAGAAATGCAGTATTTTGAGATGTAAGCAATTAAATATTTGAGGCTGAAGAAATAACTTTTTAAGGATCAATTCTGCCACCCTTTCTCACATTTCAGACCCTATTCTGCAAGTAGTCCGGTTGCTATCAAAAGGACTTTTCATGGAGTTGAGATATTATTCAGTGTGACTATTATGACCGCTGCTTATTCCACTTGTCTCATTATTTCCTTGTGCTCCTGTCTGTCTGTCTCCACAAGTTTTTTCTCCCATAAGAACATAAGAATGGCCGTACTCGGTCAGACCAAAGGTCCATCCAGCCCAGTATCCTGTCTATCGACAGTGGCCAATGCCAGGTGCCCCAGAGGGAGTGAACCTAACAGGTAATGATAAAGTGATCTCTCTCCTGCCATCCATATTCACCCTCTGACAACCAGAGGCTAGGGTCACCATTTCTTACCCATCCTAGCTAATAGCCATTAATGGACTTAACCTCCATGAATTTATCCAGTTCTCTTTTAAACCCTGTTATAGTTCTAGCCTTCACAACCTCCTCAGGCAAGGAGTTCCACAAGTTGACTGTGCGCTGAGTAAAGAAGAACTTCCTTTTATTTGTTTTAAACCTGCTACCCATTAATTTCATTTGGTGGCCCCAAGTTCTTATATTATGGGAACAAGTAAATAACTTTTCCTTATTCACTTTCTCCACACCATTCATGATTTTATATACCTCTATCATATCCCCCCTTAGTCTCCTCTTTTCCAAGCTGAAAAGTCCTAGCCTCTTTAATCTCTCCTCATATGGGACCTGTTCCAAACCCCTAATCATTTTAGTTGCCCTTTTCTGAACCTTTTCTAATGCCAGTATATCTTTTTTGAGATGAGGGCACCACCTCTGTATGCAGTATTCAAGATGTGGGCGTACCATGGATTTATATAAGGGCAAAAAGATATTCTCAGTCTTATTCTCTATCCCTTTTTTAATGATTCCTAAGATCCCGTTTGCTTTTTTGACTGCCGCTGCACACTGCGTGGACGTCTTCAGAGAACTATCCACGATGACTCCAAGATCTCCCCTGAAACTTGAGTGTAAGCTCCTCCAGGAACTGTTTTCTTGGTATAAATTTGTACAGCATCTAGTGCAATGGGACTCTCGCCTCTAGGTGCTACCACAATGCAGATAATAAATATATGTAAGGATGGAAGTTTGGGATCCTAAGTTAAGTGGAGACCCTGCATTTTGGGTTTGTACCTCAGGCTGATAATGTTCGAGTTATCTTCTAAAAATATGGATAAAATTGTGACCAGTGAGTTGCATGTTTGCTGAACAGCGGAGAAGTTAGGGTGTGGGGGCAACTCCCCATTAAGCTCACTTTCTCAGTTCTTTTTCTCCTTACAGCATGCAGTGCCTATTATGTCAAAAGTCTGGCAGGGATTTTTTTTATACTGAATCTAGCCCACAATAGCGTGAGCTGTTTACAGTCTCCGGAACAAATGAATTCTTAGTCACTGTGATCAAAGCTAATTTCCTCAACATGACAGAACTGAAGCACTTTGTGCCTGGAGCACAGTCACTGACCCAGCCAATATGCTTCTTATTTTGCTACATTTTGAAATCTTACTTAGGTCCAATGGAAGGTTTTTGCAAGAGGTGTTATCCATACTCAGACCACTTACCCAGCTTCTGATAAGCTTATCAATGAGCTTTATTACCCAGTTTTTTGCCATCCACACATGCCTTGTCATTTTTATTCCATGTTATAAATGGTTACTATGGGGGGGGGGGATTGATATAACATGCTGAAGTCACTGGATAGTGACCTCTGTCACAGGACAACAACAAACCCTTTTGAAATGCCAATTCATGCTATGTTACTGGGGCCAAGAGAGCTTGGTACAGGGAGCAGGAGGGTATGCATGCTCTCCGTCACTCTAAGGGAAACAGATAGGATCCCAAGACTCTACACCAGAGAAGATTGAGTGCCAGCCTCTCCCACTAGGGTTGTAGAGAACATTGGTTACAAGAGAAACCAAACCAAACTCAAGAACCTCACCTTGGACAACCCCTCCCCTCACCAGAAACCAGGGGTTGTCCAAGACCACCAGAGGCTCATTCCACCTGGAAAAGAGACCTGTCAGTTTCCTACAAAAGAACCTCTCATTGGTGCACCAACCCCACTAATCAGCTACAGCCTGTGGGGAGACTCTGGGCACATGGCCCTCTGCAAAGCAGCTGCCCGGACTGCTTGCCCTCCGGGCGCCTGACCCAAGCAACAGGGCACCTACTGGAGCAGACCCAAAACGACCACACCCAATTCCAGAAGCTTCTGGAGTGTTAGATCTGCTTAGTAACAATGACCTAGACACAATGAACTCCTATCCCTCCCCCATGGGTCTCTTAAAGAGATATCTCCCTATTAGACACCTGGGTTACACCTCCCTGAGGACATGCCTCACGGACTTTTCATCAGAGCTCCCGAAAAGGAGCAGACTGTTTGGGCCGAGACTAGGAGTCTAACACTTCATGTCATTTAGAACCGGTTGTTTTCCTGCCACCACGTCAGGAACCAGAGGCCCTGCTTATTTGCTGACGAAGAGGGAGTTCGTTCCCACACGCCGCTCGCACGGCTGCACAGGGCGCAGCAATGAGGCAGAGCTGAGGGCTCAAGACCCAGGCAGGTGTACAGGCCACTACCACGACAGCCAGCTGAGTGCCGGGGGAGAGAATGCAGCACTAGTTGTTACCAGGCTGGACACCACCTCAAGGTGAGGTTCTTGAGTTTGGTTTGGTTTCTCTTGTAACCAGTGTTCTCTACAACCCTCCAGTTGAAACCCTGAGGAAGGAAGCTGCCGAATGGACCCTTTTCACTCTTGAACCAGTTAGTCCTCCTCAGTCGCCCCAGCTTAGTGCCCTGTTTGACAGAGCTGTTGCTGAACACACAGGGAGGTACTGGGTTACTTTCTAACAACAGGTTTCAGAGTAGCAGCCGTGTTAGTCTGTATTCGCAAAAAGAACAGGAGTACTTGTGGCACCTTAGAGACTAACAAATTTATTTGAGCATAAGCTTTCGTGAGCTACAGCTCGCTTCATCGGATGCATTCAGTGGAAAATACAGTATCCACTGAATGCATCCGATGAAGTGAACTGTAGCTCACGAAAGCTTATGCTCAAATAAATTTGTTTGTCTCTAAGGTGCCACAAGTACTCCTTTTCTTTTTTTCTAATAACAGTGTCCTTCAATCAGGGGAAGAGTAACCCTACTGGCCACCTCTAGTACAGCCCTTGGTAACAGAGCAGTTTGCTCCTGCATTCGAGTGTAGTTTCTGCTTCTTTGTCAGGAGCGAAAAGCTTTCCTGAGCAAATTCCTTCCTTACATCAGGTTTCATACTTGAAAGCAGACCCATTTGCATTGTGCACAAAAGGGTTGTGATTTGTGAAAATGCTGTAGTGCCAAGGAATGGCTAGAAAGGGAGAAGGGAAGATGTAAATTAGCCTTGTTTGTCACATTCTGCACATCTTGAGAGCTTTAACACTAAATAAAAATGAAAAGCAATTGCACTTGAAGTGTACCATATGGTGTGTCATTAACTGTACTAGTATTAGTCACTTTAATATGCCTGCCCTGAAGTTTGCTTTTTCTGAAATGCGAATTTTGCATTGACTCTAGTAAGAACCGATTCCTTTTCCTTTGGCTTTTCCTTTTGGCTTTTAGTTGAAAAACGTTACTCTTTATTACTTGTTGCACCTTGATGTTCCTTTCCAGATTGGGGTGTTCATCCCCTCCATGTTGTAGGCACTGTACAAACACCTAGCAAATGACAATATCTGCCCAAAAGGACTTAAAATCTAAGTGTAGTAATTATATGGCTGGAACAGTCAATTCGGTAATTAATAACAGCATTGTCAAAGAAAGACAGAAAGTCTTGCTGGCACAGGAATATAGCGTTTGCCAGTTATAATATATAATTGGCCATACTGTCACCCATGCAGAAAGTCTATCATGAATATGGTACATGTTTAAAGAAAATGAGAGAATATTTTTAGCACAAAACAATTTCTCTATTTTAAATCTTTGGTACTTCTTCATTATCTTCTCTTGATGTATTTTAAAGTTCAGCAGAAGTTTTCTTCTCCTTAACCCTTCCCCTCTTGCAATTTTATGACTTGATTTGATTTCTGCTCCCGCCACGTAAACTGTGATTTACAAGAGTATCAATAATGGACCTTTTTTGGTGAACAGCAACAAAAGATGTGAAGGCATGAATAGCAGCAGCCTGACACAAATCAGTGAGTTGCAACCCTGCAATGAAAGATTCATTTGTTGTTGTGACTTCAGTAAACCACAAACATAATCAGGATCACTGGTTACCAGGGACGTTAGGTTTTTTTTGTTAAAGTAAACAAACACAAGTAGTAATCAGCACAGTGGCACCATGCCCTATTGTTACAGGGTATTTATACATGCTTAAAAGCAGAAAATGTGTAATTCCAGCTATTATCAAGGATGTTGGTAAAATGTTAAGTGAAGAACTCTTGAGTGCAAACAAGTATGATACAAACCTCTCAGTCTGACCCAGTGCTGCTAAGAAATGGTTGTGGAAGCTGGAGGAGCATATGGGTTCAAATATACACACCAGGTTTCCCTCCCCGCTTCAAAATTCCTACATCCAGAACTACCACTGCAGCAGCCTGTAGGATTTGATTGCAAGCAGAGATAGTTTTAGAGCATTAGAGTTCTGACTGAACTGCAAGCTTGCTATCACAGGCTATCCATATCACTTTGTGTTATGAAGTGTTACAACACAATCGTCATGGCAAGCTGTAACAGTTTCAGAGGCAGTGTGTGTTGCTTAGGTAAAGATGTGTTAAAGCCAGGTGTTGCCACATGTCTGTTTTTGAATCTGTGAGCCTGAACTCTCATAGTCACTCTGTTAACACCTACCTTCCTTTCCCTGCTTCCATGGATCTTGTAAACAGTTATCACTATACAACATTTTGTTTTTAAAAAATTAGAAATCATGGTCATAGAAGGTGGAAACTGGCTATGTCGTGTATATTGCAAATAGGCGCGGCCAAGTTTAGTGTTGATGAACACTAGTGGTTTTTAAGATTATTATAATATTGTGCTATCACCCAAAAACCTCAGCTGGGACTGGGGTTTCATTGTACTGGCTTCTGTATAAACACACACAAGACGGTCTCTGCCTTGGAAGGTTTACAGTCTAAAAAGACACAACAGCAGCAAGGCTGGGGACAGGTTTATGATGCAAAGACAAATAAATATGGTGATGAGTGTCTGTTAGTTACATGCGTTATTGCTGGGTAGTTTTTTGTTTGTTTTTAAATAACAGCTCTGTGGGTTCCAACCATTCTGTTCATTTCATAAAGACCTCTGCACAACCATCAGTTGCTCATACCGCTGTGGTTTTCAGAATATGGCAGATTAGAGACTGTTCAATACTCTTCTTTCATCCCAATTTCTCCATTGTATTTCTCAGTCCTATAGTCTCCCCTCCACCTCCTCAAAGCAGTACCAGCAATCACACTTGATTAGGGATCTCCACCCAGAGAACTTACAGAGCAGAATGTTTTCTGTTAACATGACACTTTAGCACAATACAGTTCCAGATTTCTTGGGACAGATCCTTGGCTTGTGTAAGTCAGCATAATTTTATTGAACTCAGTGGAGAGACAGCAATTTATACTAGCCAAGGATTTGTTTTCTTATATTTCCCAGGAAACAGCTATTTTGTCTCCTCGCCTGGCTGATGGAGGTGATTATTGCTAGCCTTAACGTGGCAGCACAGCCTATCAAATCAATACAACATAATAGCTGTCCAGAAGCTATTCCCAAAAAAACAGCCATGGATGGGACCTCAGAACTTTCCTTTTAAAACAACAAGAGTGTTTCTTTAAGGAGTTGTTAAGATGTGCTTATTTTAGAAAGATTGCTAGCTAATAGATGAAGCTAACATAGCATTTTGTACAGCAGTGGTGCTGCTGCAGCTGTAATTCAGGTAACCGTGAATTGGCCAGTTGGGACATTCACTTCATGTCCCATGAGCCTGGAAAAAGAAGCCTATAGATAGGAAACTAATTCAATCTGCTTACTCCGCTTCTTCCCATTGTACCACAGACCAGCAATGAGATTTACTTGTGTCACATTGAAAAACACTACAGTTGTAACAATAGTCCTGGAGTTGGTGGACACTGACCTCTCTCTCATGTGACAAGGTTGTAACCTCTGCAACTCTAACCATGAAGCCAGGAACTAGAGATCTGGCGCTTTCCAAGCCAGCACTCCTCAGTATGATATCTGTATTGGATATACAACCTCTAACTGTCCCTTTGTTCTAAAAGGTACAGGATGCTGGCAAGGGTTTTGCCTTGTGGAGCCGGAAGGCTGTACTGAAAGTACATCAGAAGCTGTCTGTGTGAAAAACTACTTACGTTTCTGCTACGTGCTGGTTTCCACAGATACAGGCAGTTAGGTTTAGCCATAGTTGCTAACTACCCTAAATCACTCAGAAAAACCCAAGAGTGACTGACTGAGACATTGTCCGTTTCTTAGAACTCAGCACCTAGTTTCAAGGAAAGTCTAAAAGAGTAGCAAACCACAACAAGCAGCACAGCCTCAGTCATCAACTGAAGAGATAGCGTGACAGTGTCAGATGATAAGTTAGTGACCTTGGATCCACTTCTACTGTGAATGTTCAATTGGCTGACCAAAGAGGTAAAGTAACATTCCTATCCTGAGCCAGATGTGCAGCTGGAGTAAATCTGCATAGCTCCTTTGAGTTCACTGGAGGAATGCTGATTTACACCAGCTGAGGAGCTGGCTCCCATCTCAATCCCTCTCCTCTATTTTGTTTCCAGTGTGGGTTAGGCTTATTGTTAAGAATATTGATACTGATTAAAAGCTGCTATTGAAGGTAATTTGAGTTTTACAACTGACATCAAAGTGAACAGTCACCAGGCCATAATATAGATTAATGTTATTTAATGATTATTAATGTATTTATTTTTCAATGGGGAGACTTTATATTTATTGTATTTGGTCACTTGCTGGCAAAACATCAAAGCAATGTCCTTGGAACTGAACTCCAAGAGGCAGAAAGCACGAGGAGTACTTGCACCTTAGAGACTAACACATTTATTTGGATATAAGCTTTCGTGGGCTAAAACCCACTTCATCAGATGCATGCAGTGGAAAATACAGTAGGAAGATATATATACACACAGGGAACATGAAAAAATTGGGGTTGCCATACCAACTCTTAACGAGACCAATCGATTAAAGGTGGGCTATTATTAGCAGGAGAAAAAAAATTTTGTAGTGATAATCAGGATGGCCCATTGCAAACAGTTGACAACAAGTAACAGTAGGGGGAAAATTAGCGTGGGGAAATAGTTTTTAGTTAGTATAATGACTCATCCACTCCCAGTCTTTATTCAAGCCGAATTTAATGGTGTCCAGTTTGCAGATTAATTCCAGTTCTGCTGTTTCTCGTTGGAGTCTGGTTTTGAAGTTTTTTTGTTGAATAATTGCGACCTTTAGGTCTGTAATTGAGTGTTCAGGGAGGTTGAAGTGTTCTCTGACTGCTTTTTTGAATGTTATAATTCTTGACGTCTGATTTGTGTCCATTTATTCTTTTGCATAAAGACTGTCCAGTTTGGCCTACGTACATGGCAGAGAGGCATTGCTGGCACATGATGACCTATATCACATTGGTAGATGTGCAGGTGAATGAGCTTCTGACCCATTTTTTCATGTTCTCTGTATATATATATATATATATATTCTTACTGTATTTCCCACTGCATGCATCTGATGAAGTGGATTTTAGCTTACGAAAGCTTATGCCCAAATAAATTTGTTAGTCTCTAAGGTGCCACAAGTACTCCTCATTCTTTTTGCTGATACGGACTAACACGACTATCACTCTGAAACCTGTCTCCAAGAGGCAGGTAATCCAAATCCTCTTCCCCTCAGCCTTTCCATAACCTGGGCACCTTTTTTTTTCCTTTATATTTTTACCAACATCCATAATCCCTTGCTGATCTATCCCTGGCTTCTGGAAGTTGCTGTTCAGTACAACATGTGACCAGAGGTCCATATCCCATGCAGGAGGCAATAAAGAGTTCAAAAATTCTTTGAGTGATGAGCTCTATTCTCCACTCTCTTCCGCTGAAGCCAGCTTTCCCTTTTACAGGCCTCATCTGCAGCAGTGAAAAGAGCATGAGTACCCACAATAGAGCCTTTGGAAAGCTAAGTGTACCAAATCCCATTAATAAGTATCCTGTCCTGAAAGGGCACTCAGTCCCCACCAGCTCTGCCCTGCAGTACGAAACTGACTAAAAACAGAATACAGCTGTACTCGCCAAAGGAGTGTGACCTGCATCAACATTAAGAAAGATTTGTGACTCAAAAAGGGAGGCAAGCTTTTTTAAAAAAATTGTTTTTGATCAATAAACAAGGGTTTAATCAGGAAACTGAACCTATACTTAAAATGTTGGTATGCAGCCATGGTTATAGCACTATAGTTGATACTGTGTTCAGGGTTCTATTGGAGGCCTTATTTTAGTTACCTCCACACTCTCACACTCTACCTTTGGGTCTGAACCAGTGAATTCTCTGTATGTAATATAGGTTAGAAGTGATTTTTCCCCCAGAAAGTTTAAGTAACTCTAGGACACCATTTTCACATTAAAAAAAAAAGTATTATTTAAAACTTTGATGCTTTGTCTTGTGATTTTGTGGTCTCTGATTTTCTCAGCTAAAAATTAAGGTAAATCCATCCAAAGTATTAAAGGTGTGAGAAAAGAGAAATTGATCCCTGCACACTACTAAAAACAGAGTACCAAGTAATATTTTAAAGGACTTACTCAAATCTAGCCACATTAAAATAGACTTACAAACTTCTCACATAGTGAATTTAAATGCACATAGCTGAGAATTGCATTAATTATGTTAGGGATTAATGAGGAGGCTGTTTATGAAGTAACAGATTTATTACCTGTTTTTAGGAGTAACTCATTCTTCCAATGAGCCTGAAAATAAGAAAAATATTAGTCTGCCTCCAGATGCTTATTTCTCCCCATTCAATAAATTTTTAGGATGGGAGATAAGAGAAGGAGCAAACATTAACTCATGATTACCAAAGTAGCTGTAAAACTGTCATAAATTCTCTGGCAATACTTAAGATCTAAGCAGCAAATTCAGCAGGGACCTGTGCCTGGTGAAGTTAACAGCAAAGCTGTTAAATGTTTCATTAGCTGAGATTCTAGTGTTTGTAAATGTCAACATTTTTTTCTTATGGCAATTCACTGTATCATGCAAAAATTGAACAAATACAGTATTGCAAGTTACTATATTTAAGGGTTTAAATTCCCATATGTTGAAAAGTTTTAAATTCCCTCCCTATTCCTTCCTCCCTGCCACCCTCCCTAACCTTTGCCATCTTTCTCCTCCATATCACTTCTCTTCCTGACCCACAAACCACTGTTAGCTAACTGGCAATAGTGGATTTCAGAAGAGAAGCTGCTGCTTCCATCTCACTCAGAGTATTGGGTTGCAGGGCTTCAAACAACAAACAGCAAGACTGGAGCTCACTGTCCTTTGATGGTTTCAGAGTAGCAGCCGTGTTAGTCTGTATTCGCAAAAAGAAAAGGAGTACTTGTGGCACCTTAGAGACTAACAAATTTATTAGAGCATAAGCTTGAAGTGAGCTGTAGCTCACGAAAGCTTATGCTCTAATAAATTTGTTAGTCTCTAAGGTGCCACAAGTACTCCTTTTCTTTTTGTCCTTTGATGGATACTGCTACCAGACAGGTTTGCAAAGTGAGGAAGGTCAAGTGGTTAGGATGCCGGCCTGGGATGTGGGAGGCCCAGATTCAATTCACTGGTCTGCCACAGACTTCCTGTGTGACCTTGGCCAAGTCATTTTAGGGCCAAATTTTTAAAGGTATTTTGTTACCTAAAGATGCAGATGGACACTTAGTGGGATTTTTAAATGTGCCTAAGTAGGATCAATGGGAGTTAGTTGCCTAATTTGCTTAGGTGCTTTTGAAAACCCCACAAGGCGCCTATCCGCATTTTTAGGTGACTACTTCTGTATCTCAGCTCCCCATCTATAAAATGCGGATTATAACACTTCTGTACTACACCAGGGTGTTGTGAGGATAAATACATTAAAAATGACAAGGTGCTCAGATACTATGGCAATGGAAGCCATACAAATTGCTTATTAAGGGTATGTCTATACTACCCAGATCGGTAGGCAGTGATCAATCAAGCAGGGGGTCAATTTATTGCGTCTAGTCTAGACGTGATAAATCGACCTCCTGCCCCCGAGCACTCTCCCGTCGACTCTGGTACTCCACAGGGCAAGAGGCGCAGGTCTCTCAGTCGTCAGCAGTCAACTCACCGCAGTGAAGACATCACATTGAGTAGATCTAAGCTACGTTATTCACGTAACTGAAGTTGCATAACTTAGATTGATCTCCCCTTCCCCCTTTTTTCATTATTTTTTTAAAGAAAAAAATAATGCACTTCTAATGTTTATCTAGTTTTAAAAGGAATGTTAGCAGATACGAGTAAAGATGACTGGGAAACTGAAGGAATATTCCATAGGTTATAAGGAACTAGTTTTCAAAAGTTCACTATTCCCACACTGTCAATTTAATACAATTTGTTTTATCGGGCACACAAAAACCACATTCTGGCAGATGCATAGCAATCCTGAGCTTGCATTATATCTATCTATCTATCTATCTATCTATCTATCTATCTATCTTTGGAGTGTCTTATACTTTGGCCCGTCACTGTCATATCTAAGTGTCTTCCATGTAAAATGGATTAGCAATAGCAAAGTCCCTAGTGAAATTCATGGAGTCTCTGGTATTGGAAAAGTCAGATGGCTTTTTTTGTTTGCTTGATTTGTTTGATAGCATCAGATATTTTACAAGGAGTTGCAAGAAAAATTTTTTTTTGCGGGGGAAGGGGTTTGTCAAGGTTCCTTCCCCACTCTGAGCTCTAGGGTACAGATGTGGGGACCTGCATGAAAAACCCCCTTAGCTTATTTTTAACCACCTTAGGTTAAAACTTCCCCAAGGTACAAACTATTTTACCTTTTGTCCCTGGACTTTTTTGCTGGCACCACCAAGCGTCTAAAAAATATAACAGGGAAAGAGCCCACCTGGAAACGTCTTTCCCCCCCAAATATCCCACCAAGCACTACACCCCCTTTCCTGGGGAAGGCTTGATAAAAATCCTCACCAATTTGCATAGGTGAACACAGACCCAAACCGTTGGATCTTAAGAACAATGAAAAAGCAATCAGGTTCTTAAAAGAAGAATTTTAATTAAAGAAAAATAAAAGAATCACCTCTGTAAAATCAGGATGGTAAATACCTTACAGGGTAATCAGATTCAAAACATAGAAACAAAAAGAAAAGGAGTACTTGTGGCACCTTAGAGACTAACAAATTTATTAGAGCATAAGCTTTCGTGAGCTACAGCTCACTTCATCGGATGCATTTGGTGGAAAAAACAGAGGAGAGATTTATTTACACACGCACAGAGAACATGAAACAATGGGTTTATCATACACACTGTAAGGAGAGTGATCACTTAAGATAAACCATCACCAACAGCAGGGGGGGGAAAGGAGGAAAACCTTTCATGGTGACAAGCAGGTAGGCTAATTCCAGCAGTTAACAAGAATATCAGAGGAACAGTGGGGGGTGGGGTGGGAGGGAGAAATACCATGGGGAAATAGTTTTACTTTGTGTAATGACTCATCCATTCCCAGTCTCTATTCAAGCCTAAATTAATTGTATCCAGTTTGCAAATTAATTCCAATTCAGCAGTCTCTCGTTGGAGTCTGTTTTTGAAGCTTTTTTGTTGAAGTATAGCCACTCTTAGGTCTGTGATCGAGTGACCAGAGAGATTGAAGTGTTCTCCAACTGGTTTTTGAATGTTATAATTCTTGACGTCTGATTTGTGTCCATTCATTCTTTTACGTAGAGACTGTCCAGTTTGGCCAATGTACATGGCAGAGGGGCATTGCTGGCACATGATGGCATATATCACATTGGTAGATGCGCAGGTGAACGAGCCTCTGATAGTGTGGCTGATGTGATTAGGCCCTATGATGGTATCCCCTGAATAGATATGTGGACAGAGTTGGCAACGGGCTTTGTTGCAAGGATAGGTTCCTGGGTTAGTGGTTCTGTTGTGTGGTGTGTGGTTGCTGGTGAGTATTTGCTTCAGATTGGGGGGCTGTCTGTAAGCAAGGACTGGTCTGTCTCCCAAGATTTGAGAGGGCGATGGCTCGTCCTTCAGGATAGGTTGTAGATCCTTGATGATGCGTTGGAGAGGTTTTAGTTGGGGGCTGAAGGTGATGGCTAGTGGCGTTCTGTTGTTTTCTTTGTTGGGCCTGTCCTGTAGTAGGTGACTTCTGGGTACTCTTCTGGCTCTGTCAATCTGTTTCTTCACTTCAGCAGGTGGGTATTGTAGTTGTAGGAATGCATGATAGAGATCTTGTAGGTGTTTGTCTCTGTCTGAGGGGTTGGAGCAAATGCGGTTATATCGTAGCGCTTGGCTGTAGACAATGGATCGAGTGGTATGATCTGGATGAAAGCTAGAGGCATGTAGGTAGGAATAGCGGTCAGTAGGTTTCCGATATAGGGTGGTGTTTATGTGACCATCGCTTATTAGCACCATAGTGTCCAGGAAGTGGATCTCTTGTGTGGACTGGTCCAGGCTGAGGTTGATGGTGGGATGGAAATTGTTGAAATCATGGTGGAATTCCTCAAGAGCTTCTTTTCCATGGGTCCAGATGATGAAGATGTCATCAATGTAGCGCAAGTAGAGTAGGGGCATTAGGGGACGAGAGCTGAGGAAGCGTTGTTCTAAGTCAGCCATAAAAATGTTGGCATACTGTGGGGCCATGCGGGTACCCATACCCAGAAGTCACCTACTACAGGACAGGCCCAACAAAGAAAATAACAGAACGCCACTAGCCATCACCTTCAGCCCCCAACTAAAACCTCTCCAACGCATCATCAAGGATCTACAACCTATCCTGAAGGACGAGCCATCGCTCTCTCAAATCTTGGGAGACAGACCAGTCCTTGCTTACAGACAGCCCCCCAATCTGAAGCAAATACTCACCAGCAACCACACACCACACAACAGAACCACTAACCCAGGAACCTATCCTTGCAACAAAGCCCGTTGCCAACTCTGTCCACATATCTATTCAGGGGATACCATCATAGGGCCTAATCACATCAGCCACACTATCAGAGGCTCGTTCACCTGCGCATCTACCAATGTGATATATGCCATCATGTGCCAGCAATGCCCCTCTGCCATGTACATTGGCCAAACTGGACAGTCTCTACGTAAAAGAATGAATGGACACAAATCAGACGTCAAGAATTATAACATTCAAAAACCAGTTGGAGAACACTTCAATCTCTCTGGTCACTCGATTACAGACCTAAGAGTGGCTATACTTCAACAAAAAAGCTTCAAAAACAGACTCCAACGAGAGACTGCTGAATTGGAATTAATTTGCAAACTGGATACAATTAATTTAGGCTTGAATAGAGACTGGGAATGGATGAGTCATTACACAAAGTAAAACTATTTCCCCATGGTATTTCTCCCTCCCACCCCACCCCCCACTGTTCCTCTGATATTCTTGTTAACTGCTGGAATTAGCCTACCTGCTTGTCACCATGAAAGGTTTTCCTCCTTTCCCCCCCCCTGCTGTTGGTGATGGCTTATCTTAAGTGATCACTCTCCTTACAGTGTGTATGATAAACCCATTGTTTCATGTTCTCTGTGCGTGTGTATATAAATCTCTCCTCTGTTTTTTCCACCAAATGCATCCGATGAAGTGAGCTGTAGCTCACGAAAGCTTATGCTCTAATAAATTTGTTAGTCTCTAAGGTGCCACAAGTACTCCTTTTCTTTTTGTGAATACAGACTAACACGGCTGCTACTCTGAAACCTCAAAACATAGAGAATCCCTCTAGGCTAAACCTTAAGTTGCAAAAAGACACAAAAACAGGAATATACATTCCATTCAGCACAACTTATTTCATTAGTCATTTAAACAAAAAAGAATCTAATGCATATCTAACTAGATTGCTTCCTGACTTTTTACAGGAGTTCTGACCTGCATTCCTGCTCTGGTCCCAGCAAAAGCAACACCACAGACAGAGAGAACATTTTGTTTCCCCGCCCTCCAGCTTTGAAAGAATCCTGTCTCCTCATTGGTCATTTTGGTCAGGTGCCAGCAAGGTTATCTTAGCTTCTTAATCCTTTACAGGTGAAAGGGTTTTTCCTCTGGCCCAGAGGGATTTAAAGGTGTTTACCCTTCCCTTTATATTTATGACAGGGGTGTTAAGAAGGTGGTGTCAAGATTTTGTCATTGTTGTCCTGGCAAAAAAGCCCATTCTGAAGAGGAGTTCTTTGTGACATTAGATTGTAAACTCTTTGGGACATGGACTGTCTTTTTGCTCTGTCTATGCAATCCTTAGCATAACGATGTCCTGGTCAAAGATTGGAGCTCCTAGGCATGACAGTAACACAAATAATTTCCTAAAGAAGGATATGTCTGCTCTCTGGAAGTTCATTCCATAGCCAAATGAAGAAAACATGGAAGGGCACCCACAGGTACTCTGAGTATTCCTTACAATATTTATTGAGGATTTATTGTTACAATATACTGGACTTCAGGAACTACACTATAAATTCCTGGCCTTTAAGATACTTTTGCAATCTAAAAAAAAGTAGGGATTTTTTTTATTTTATTTTTCTAAATCCTCATCAGGTAAGAATGTCATGGATGCTATTATATGTTTGACATCTGGGAACAAATCTGGACTCAGTAGGAAAGGTCTGTCAAGCAAACCCAGATTTTTTCACCTCTCCTGGTGCTTTGGGTATGTCAAAGGTATGCAGTACTATTAGTGTATATAGTTTACACATTACTTTGAGGATTAGGGCATGTCTACACTTACCTCCAGAGCGATTGATCCAGAGGGGGTCGATTTATCGTGTGAAGATGTGATAAATCTATCGCCGAACACTTTCCTGTCGACTCTGGTACTCCACTGGACCAAGAAGTGTAGGCAGAGTCGACAGGGGAGTGGCAGCAGTCTACCTACCACAGTGAAGACACCACGGTAAGTAGCTCTAAGTACATTGACTTCAGCTACGCAATTTTCATAGCTGAAGTTGCGTAACTTACACCAACTTAGCTCATCCCCTGCCCCAGTGTAGACCAGGCCGAAGTATATTTGTAAGTATGTTGGATAATTTACCAAATGGAACTGTGTTGCTAACACATTGACCATGATTCCCAAATAAATGTACTGAAAAGTACAAAAAAATTTAATCCATGCTTAAAAAGCATATTCATAAAAGCACATACATCTTTTGGAAGGAAATCCCTCTCAGCCAATCAGACATCAAGAAATTAGATGGGGGATGTGAGCCAAAACATTCACATCCCACTTCTACTTTTCACAAAGTTGCATTTTTATACCAAATGGCAGACAAAGTGCATGCTGACTGCATGTATGTCCTGGGCAGGTAACCACAAGTAGCAGAAGCCTTTGGGGGGCATGCAGGGTTATAACACAGTCAGCATGCACTTCGTGTTCTGTATGCTGTACATCTCTGATTCACAAAAAGAAAAGGAGTACTTGTGGCACCTTAGTAAGGTGCCACAAGTACTCCTTTTCTTTTTGCGAATACAGACTAACACGGCTGCTACTCTGAAATCTCTGATTCAATCACTTTGAATCCAACAGCCTGCCAGCAGTTATCACAGGCACACTTTTGTCTGTGCCAGGCTTGGTGAACGTTAGCAGGTGACCCCAACACACCTGCGGTCCTGAATTTCCGCAGACCCGTGTACTCTGAAATATCCAGCCCTCTAGTGCAACATTCAGAGGAATAATATAGGTCATTTGTTCCTTTAAAGAGGCAAACCCAACATCTTGCTACATTAACTGGAGTTAAAATTCACTTTAATTCAAACACTGTACTGTTTATTTAGATTAACGGTAAAACAAGTTTATTAAAAAAAAAGACAGGATTTGAAGTGGATTCAAGTATAAGAGACACCTGAATAAACTGGTGATGGCTTATCTTAAGTGATCACTCTCCTTACAGTGTGTATGATAAACCCATTGTTTCATGTTCTCTGTGTGTGTATATAAATCTCTCCTCTGTTTTTTCCACCAAATGCATCCGATGAAGTGAGCCGTAGCTCACGAAAGCTTATGCTCTAATAAATTTGTTAGTCTCTACGGTGCCACAAGTACTCCTTTTCTTTTTGTTCTTTGTTAGGTGTCCTTCAAAAGAATCCACTTTAAAGGTTCACTGGATTGTAAAAGAACTTTGGGTTTTCTGCCCCTTTATCTCTTTCACCTGAAAAGACAAAGGAACTAGCACCTTTGGACCTCTGGAAGCCATCCTAACCAAGGACAGGTCGGACACCATCTTGCTTGAAAACTGTGGGTGAGAAAAGACACTTTAAACAAAGCCTTGAACCAAAACTTGCTAGATTAAGCTTTAGACTTTTAGATGGATTTTCACTTTTATTTGCTTGTAAGTATTTCTGACTTTATCTCTTATTCTTGAATTCACTTAAAATCCTATCTTTTTTTGTTAATAAATGTGTTTTATTTTTAATCTAAACCAAACCAGTGCTACATTTAAACTGAACTGTTTGGTAACTCCAGTTCAAGTAACAAAGTGTTGAATATTGACTCCATACAGGGGCAGTGGACCTTAATATTTGAACTGTCCAGGAGAGGGCTAGACAGTGCAGAACACATGTTTTGGGAAAATTCGGGACAGCGAGTGTGTCGGGTTCACCCTACAAGTGGTAACCAAGGCTGAAGGAAGCCACAGTGGAGCTATAGACAGGCTGCTGGGATCAAAGCTGCTGAACCAGCTGTCTACCACATAAACACACAGGGTGTGACCTCCATGGTGGTAGGCTGGTTGTGAGCAGCCCAGGTTGGGAGCTACAACACCAAAGCATTGTGATGCGCCAAAGATTATGAGGCAGGTGGGGCTACAATGCTTCAAGGGGTCTCAATTGCACTCCAGAATGTGAAACCTGGTTTACACATATTTTAGCCATAATTCCAGCATAAATTCATAACTCTTAATACCCACTACATACATGCATCACACAAGAATATTAATGATTAGTGAGTTATTAGTAAGGCTAAGATTTAGTCATGGGTATTTTGGTAAAAGTCATGGACAGGTCATGGACAATAAATAAAAATTATGGCCTGTGACTTGGCCATGATTTTTATCAAATATATTCCTAAGTAAAACTCTACTTCTGGGGTCCTGCTGGCTTGGGCCCTGCTCCAGTCCTGGGGGCTGACTGCCCCCTGGCTGCTGCTCCCGGGTACCGCTTTCTGGATGGCCTCTGGGCGCCCCGGGACCACCGCTGCTCAAGCAGTCCCTGGAGCTGAGTGCCCTAGGATCGCTGCTACTCGGCCATTCCCCGGAGCCGGGCACCCTGGGACCGATTCTGTTTCCGAAGTCCCTGGAGCCAGCTGCCCTGGGGCCGCCTGAGCAGCATGTGATGCAGCTGGCCCTGGGGCAGCCCTGGGGATCGCTGCTCACACGCTCCCCAGGGCTGGCCCCAGAACCGCTATTCGGGTGGTCTGTGGGACCAGCCGCACTGGCCGCTGCTCGGGCAGTCCCGGAGCCAGCTGCCCAGAGCTTCCTGAGCACCGGCTGGTACATCCTAGCCCTGGGTTGCTCCAGCAGCGGGCAGTGCAGTTGGCATGGGGCGCCCGAGCAGCTGGCCGTCCGGCAGCCCTGAAGCCAGCTGCACCAGCTGCTGCAGAAATCATGGAGGTCACAGAAGGTCACGGAAACCATGACTTCCGCAACCTCCATGAAAGAATCGCAGCCTTAGTTATTAGTTTTCAAATATCTTACAAGGCACATTTTGTACAAAGATTATTCCAGTAGCGTGTCGGATGTGAGTACAGAGGCACTTACTATCAGACAAGCAGGCTTATTTGTGCTATATTACTCAATGTCAGCAGCTCTTGTCTGAACTGACAACTCACTACACCCAAGTCACTAATGTCATAACCTGTATCTAAAAAGTGTCATGTAAGATATCAATGAAAAGCTAATATCATGCTGATATTAATATTATTGTGTGGTGTCTGTATGGAGGACAAATTCAATTACTAACATTGGAAAGTATATTATCAAAGTGTGTCTGCCAGACAGCGCTAAAGTTACCCCATTCTAGACAAAGGAAAGTGGTTCTGCCACCTTGAAGGTACATTTTGGCAATGGGAATGCAATTTATATGAACGTAAACAGGGCCATCAAGCTAACAAGGGGAGGAGGTAACCCTTCAGCATCAAAGCACAGGGAGGAAAGAGAATAATCTGCATTTTAGCAAACACAAGTGGGGGAAGAAACCAGCATGGAGCTTCTTTCATCACCAGACTCCATGTCGCCTTCCTCACAGCTTGAATGAACTTTGTGGGGGCAGCCTTCAGAAGAATCCATTTCAAAGGTTGACTGGACTATAATAGAAAGGAGTGAAGAAACTCAACTTATCTTTCACGTAAGAATACAAAGGAGCCAATCACTTTAGACTTTGTGGGAGATCCTGACCAGAGAAGTGGTCGGTCATCTAGCTGGAAAGTGATGTGATGAAAATCTTAATTTGAACCAAAACTGTAGTTTTGTTAAGTCTTAGTCTCTAAAAAGTATAGTTCACTTTTATTTGCTTGTAACCATTTACTCTATCCTTTATACTTGAACCCACTTAAAATCCTGTTTCCGTTTGTTAGTAAACTTGTTTTACTTTCAAGCTAAACCAACCCAGAGCTTTGGTTGATTTAAAGTAAATGTTAACACCAATTATTGTGGCAAGCTGTTAGTTTTTGTCTCTTTCAAGGAGCAAACAAACCTTTATTATTTCTCTGAGTGCTTCAGGAGAGGGTTGGACATGACAGAGCCCATGATTTTGGGAAAATTCAAGACTGGGTGTGTGTTGTGGTCACTATGCCAGGTGTAACCTGAGTGTGACAGGGGTGTAACAAGCAGGCTGCTGGAATCAGAACTGCTGAGTCATAACTGCTTAACTCACAGACACTTTGTCCAGACTGGTATGCTGGCTGGGAGTGTCCAGATGAGAACCTCAGCATCAGAGCCATTTAGAGTTACAGGGCAGACACAATGCCTCACTGGTCTGGATTTCACCCCTCAATGTGACAGTAGAATGTAACATGCATGGAGCACATTATTTATTACATACTGCTCAATGGTCTGCACTGGTTTTGTTTGTTTCAAGGTACACTTCAAAGTGCTGGTCTTGATCTATAAAGCTATATTTGGTTTAGGTCCTGGCTGTCTTAGAGAAAACCTTGCTCTTCATGTCCTATCCTGGTGGTCATGATCATCTAAGACATATGAGATAACAAACCCCAGATTGAAAGGTCTAGGATCTGGCAATATGGTAGCCTAGGTAAGGGCACTTTAATTCTGGAATCCTCTTTTCCCAGCTGGTTCAGCAATACCTAAATTGTTGGCTTTATTTTTATTATTTATTTATGGCATGTTGCAAGTCCTATGTATTTAGTCTAGCTTTTTTTTTTTTAGACAAGTTTGGAAAAGGTTGCTTAGTCCTTTAGCTGACAGTATACTTTTTTGTGAATAAATGTATTAACATACAGGCACCAAGAGAGTATTGAAAGTAGCCACTGAAAGATTCCAGAACAATAAATCGCCAGGTGAAGATCAGATCACTACAGAACTGCTTAAAGTGGAGTGGGCAATATTAAAATCCTGTTATGCCGCTTCAGTTTGGTATAGGATAAAGAATACACCTCAGAAAAATGGAAAAGAGGGATCATAATCAAACTCCCCAGAAGAGGAGAGTTGAGTGATTTTCCCTCAGACTACAGCAGTTACAGTCTTCTGTGCAAGCATGCTATGTAGAGTTGCATAAATAGCAGATCTGGAAAGCAATCTGGTTTTCATCCAAATCAATCTTGTGTGGATCATTGTTCATTCCCTGTGAAAGCTTAAAGCAAAGCAACAAATGGCACCTGCCAGTAGTCCTGATATTTGTGGATTTCCAAAAGCATTTGATAGTGTCAGTGGAGAATTGCTGTGGCAGATAACACATATCTATGGAGTCCTCAGCACAGTCATTCCAATTTTTAAAAAATGGATCAGAGAGCTCAGTATATAATAAAGAGAAACTAAGAGCTAACTTTTAATGTTACACTGGTGTCAGGCAAAGCTGTATCTTGTCCCCCACATTGTTTGGAATAGCTATTGACTAAGGCTTCATCTACAGTATGCGCTTATTTCAGAATTAGCCGAGTTACTTCGAAATAAAACTGATTCTGTCCACACAACCAAACCAGTTTTTTCAATTTAAAGGGCTCTTTAATCTGATTTATCTACTCCACCTCAGCAAGTGGAGTAGCGCTAAAATCAAGATCACAGTTCCAGGTTACAGGTGGCCTCCGGGAGCTATTCCAGAATGCTGCCTTGTGGACAACACTCTCAACTCCTATGCACTAGTAGGAGTACTGGAAGGCAGTAAAAGCCCTGGGAACTATTGAATTTCCTGTTTGGTCACCATCAGCACAGTCCACCATCACAAGAAACCACACAGTCCCAGATTTGCAGACGAGTGCCAGCACGGTCCGAATGGGAGGTACTGGACCTCATCACATGTTGGGGAGACAAATATGTCATGGCAGAACTACGTTCCAAAAAAAGAAATGCAAATACATATGCTAAAGTCTCCAGAGCCATGACGGAAAGAGGCTACTCCAGGGACACAGAGCAGTGTCGTATAAAAATCAAGGAGCTCAGGCAAGCATACCAAAAAGCCAGGGAGGCAAACTGGTGCTCTGGGTCACAGCCCCATACATGCTGCTTCTGCCATGAGCTGCATGGAACTATGGGGGGGTGACACCACCACTGTCCGTGGACACCTGCAAGGGGGAAGTAGCATGGACCGAGAAGGATTAGTTTTTGGAGGACGAAGAGGAGGAGGACAGTGCACAGGTGGCAAATGGGGAATCTGTTTTCCCCCCTAGCCAGGAACTATTCTTAACGCTGTAGCCAATAGCCTCCCCCCATTCCCAAGGCAGGCTCCCAGACCATGACCCTGGAGAAGGCACTGCTGGTGAGTGAGAGCTTGATCGGAGCCATGCGGTGGGAGAAACCCATCCGTGCTGGGCTGTTCACGTTTAGTTTAAAGGGCTCATCCCTACTCAGAGCCTCATCGGAGCCATGAGGTGGGTGTGGGGGAGGATGGAGGGTGTTGTGGGAAATGATCATCCCAGAGAGCCCGCAGGCCCTCCTTTTATATGGCAAACCCACAAGGCATTGCTTGCTATGGGAAAGGGGACCCAGTAGTTTGAAAGCATTGAAATGAATGCAGAAGAAGCAGAACCCCGCATGCCCATAGGGCTCACCATGGCTGCCTGCAAGCTGAATTCTGTTGCCCGGCCGCATGTGATGGCTTACTCACACCAAAGTGGCAGGCACTTTTGTATAAGAGGCAAAATGCGACCTTGTACAGAAAGAACATGCGCTGTGTACTATGAATTGCCTGTTTCACTGAGAAAGAGTGTCCCCTTTGTTCTCTAAAATGTATCTTTTAAAATACTACCCTTCTTTTTTCTCCTCCTGCAGCAGGTGCAAATGTTTCAATGCAGCCCCAATCTACTCCATTCCAGAGGCTGGTCCAGATTAGACGGTGGAAAAAACAATCTCGGGACGACATGTTTGCCGAGCTCATGCAGTCCTCCGCACTGATAGGGCCCAGCTGAATGCGTGGAGGCAAACAATTGCGGAGTTGCGTAAAGCGTTACATGAATATGTAGAGAGGAGGGACATGCACAATGAGAGCAGGCAGGATGCTATGGTCAAGCTCATGGGTGAGCAAACTGACATCTGATCCTGGTGTATAGTGGATCTAATGCGGGAAAGGCAGCAAGGCCACAGACTGCTGCACAGCCCCTGTATAACCGCCCTCCGTCCTCCCCAAGTTCCATAGCCTCCTCACCCAGATGTCCAAGAACACGGGAGGCAAGGCTACGGGGACCCACACAGTCAACCCCAGAGGATTGCACAAGTGGCAGAAAGCCGGCATATCCTAAATTTTGATTTGGTTTCTGGACTTGTACTTTCCTCCTCCTCCACCCCCCTAACCCAATACCCCTTTTCCCTCATCTAACTTCTGATTTCTCTCAATGTTTTGTGGAATAAATAATGAAGAACATTTTTAAACAACTGTGACTTTATTTCCTTTCATATACATAGAGGGCGGGTAACTTTAAGAGAAACAAATACAACTGTCACACCGTACCCTAGCTTGTCATGAAACTGGCTTTCAAAGCTTCTCTGATGTGCTGCGCGCCCTGCTGTGCTCTTCTAATCGCCCTGTTGTCTGGCTGTGAGAAGCTGGCCACCAGGCAAGTTGTCTCAACCTCCCACCCCGCTATAAATGTCTCCCCCTTACTCTCACAGATATTGTGGAGCACACAACAAGGAGCAATTTCAATTGGAATATTGGTTGTGCTGAGATCTAACTGAGTCAGTAAATTGTGCCAGCACGCTTTCAAACATCCAAAAGCACATTCTACCACCATTCTGCACTTGCTCAGCCTATAGTTGAACTGCTCCTTACTACTGTCCAGGGTGCCTATGTATGGCTTCATGAGCCATGGCATTAAGGGGTAGGCTGGGTCCCCGAGGATAACTATAGGCATTTCAACATCCGCAAAGGTTATTTTTTGATCTGGGAAGAAAGTCCCTTCCTGCAGCTTTTGAAACGGACCAGAGTTCCTGAAGATGTGAGCATCATGTATCTTTCCCAGACATCCCAAGTTGATGTTGATGAAATGTCCCTTGTGATCCACTAGTGCTTGCAGCACCATGGAAAAGTACCCCTTGCGGTTTATGTACTGGCCGCCCCGGTGTTCCAAGATAGGGATATGGGTTCCGTCTATCGCCCCACCACAGTTAGGGAACCCCAGCACATTAAAGCCATCCACAATGGTCTGCACATTTCCCAAAGTCACTACCCTTCATAACAGCTGGTCAATGACTGTGTTGGCTACTTGCAGCATAACAGCCCCCACAGTAGATTTGCCCACTCCAAACTGATTCCCGACTGACTGGTAGCTGTCAGGCGCTACAAACTTCCACAGGGCTTTGGCCACTCGCTTCTCAACTGTGAGGGCTGCTCTCATTTTGGTGTCTTTGTGCTTCAGGACAGGGGACAGCAAGTCACAAAGTTCCATGAAAGTGGCCCTATACATACGAAAGTTTCTCAGCTTTCACATTTGGGGACAATGTATACCTTCAAATCAGCGGCACTGCGATGGGTACCCGCATGGCCCCACAGTATGCCAACATATTTATGGCTGACTTAGAACAACGCTTCCTCAGCTCTCGTCCCCTAATGCCCCTACTCTACTTGCGCTACATTGATGACATCTTCATCATCTGGACCCATGGAAAAGAAGCCCTTGAGGAATTCCACCATGATTTCAACAATTTCCATCCCACCATCAACCTCAGCCTGGATCAGTCCACACAAGAGATCCACTTCCTGGACACTACGGTGCTAATACGCGATGGTCACATAAACACCACCCTATATCGGAAACCTACTGACCGCTATTCCTATCTACATGCCTCTAGCTTTCATCCAGATCATACCACACGATCCATTGTCTACAGCCAAGCTCTACGATATAACCACATTTGCTCCAACCCCTCAGACAGAGTCAAACACCTACAAGATCTCTATCATGCATTCTTACAACTACAATACCCAGCTGCTGAAGTGAAGAAACAGATTGACAGAGCCAGAAGAGTACCCAGAAGTCACCTACTACAGGACAGGCCCAACAAAGAAAATAACAGAACGCCACTAGCCATCACCTTCAGCCCCCAACTAAAACCTCTCCAACGCATCATCAAGGATCTACAACCTGTCCTGAAGGACGACCCATCACTCTCACAGATCTTGGGAGACAGGCCAGTCCTTGCTTACAGACAGCCCCCCAATCTGAAGCAAATACTCACCAGCAACCACACACCACACAACAGAACCACTAACCCAGGAACCTATCCTTGCAACAAAGCCCGTTGCCAACTCTGTCCACATACCTATTCAGGGGACACCATCATAGGGCCTAATCACATCAGCCACACTATCAGAGGCTCGTTCACCTGCGCATCTACCAATGTGATATATGCCATCATGTGCGAGCAATGCCCCTCTGCCATGTACATTGGCCAAACTGGACAGTCTCTACGTAAAAGAATGAATGGACACAAATCAGACGTCAAGAATTATAACATTCAAAAACCAGTTGGAGAACACTTCAATCTCTCCGGTTGCTTGATTACAGACCTGAGGGTGGCTATCCTTCAACAAAAAAACTTCAAAAAAACAGACTCCAACGAGAGACTGCTGAATTGGAATTAATTTGCAAACTGGATACAATTAACTTAGGCTTGAATAGAGACTGGGAATGGATGAGTCATTACACAAAGTAAAACTATTTCCTGTTGTTATTTCTCCCCCCTACCCCACCCCCACTGTTCCTCAGATGTTCTTGTTAACTGCTGGAAATAGCCTACCTTGCTTGTCACCATGAAAGGTTTTCCTCTTTCCCCCCTCCCCCAGCTGCTGGTGATGGCTCTTCTTAAGTGATCACTCTCCTTACAGTGTGTATGATAAAACCCATTCTTTCATGTTCTCTGTGTATGTATATAAATCTCCCCTCTGTATTTTCCACCAAATGCATCCGATGAAGTGAGCTGTAGCTCACGAAAGCTTATGCTCAAATAAATTTGTTAGTCTCTAAGGTCCCACAAGTACTCCTTTTCTTTTTATCCCATACCTGCAACACTATGCGGTCCCACCAGTTGTTTCCCAGGCCCAGAATCAGTGTTCCATGGCATGAACCAGGCCCAACACCACCATGATCTCCCAGTCGTCACATGCCGTGCTTCTAGGAACATCTGTGTCCATGTTCTCATCAGGATATTAATCGTGCTGTCGTCATTTCCTTGCCCGGTTTTGCAGGTACTGCACATACTGCTGGATAATGTGCGAGGTATTTACAATGGTCCAAACTGCAGTGGAGATTTGAGCAGGCTCCATGGCTATGTCGCCTGCACGGGTAATCCTGAAAAAAGGTCGCAAAACGTAGGAGAGCAGAGTGGCAGTGGAAGAGGTGCTGTTCAGTTCAAAATAGACAAAAAAAGGCAGGCAATGATTGTCTTCTGTAGCTTTCATGGAGGCGGGAGCCCAGGACAGACAACATGGAGAAGCTCGGTAGCGCAGCAAGAGTGGGAGCACAGAGTTGGCGGCGGAAGCTCTGCTGCTTTGTTCACAATGGCCGAGCAGAGTTGGCAGAGGAAGCGTTTGATGAGGAAGAGAGAGTAGATACTAGAGATTACATAGGAAGATGAGAGGAAATGCAAGGTGGATTCATAGTAGCAGGAGAGCAGCAGTGCACCATCTGCTGAAAGTAGTATGGTGTCTGAATGGCAAAAAGGCGCGAATTGACTGTCTGCCTTAGTTTTCGTGAAGGGAGGAACGACTAAAGAGACACACCCAGAAACACTCGTGAGAATGTTTTTGCCCCATCATGCACTGGGAGCTTAACCCAGAATTCCAATGGGCGGTGGGGACTGTGGGAACTGTGGGATACCTACCCACAGTGCACCGCTCTGACATTCGATGCTAGCCTCAGTACTGTGGACACACTCCCCCGAATTCATGCGCTTTAATGGGGACACAGAAGACCGAATGTATAAAATCGCTTCCGAAAATTGGGATAGAATAATTTTGAAATAATTTCGTACTGTAGACATACCCTTTATTACTAACAGTCTGTCACATACAGACATGGGCATTGCATAGACAGATGGCAAGTATGGAAACTTAGACTTTGCAGATGACATCTGTCTTATAAATAATCAGTTGACTATATACTGCAAAAGATAGATGGTCTTGCAAAGTCTGCCAAGCAAATAGATGTTCTTATCAATAAATCGAGGACAGAAATTTTGTAAATTAATTTACCTACCACTGATGTTTATCTACTTGGAAGTCAAAATCTTGAGAACCATTAATACATTTACTTGTCTGGGAAGCATCATTCATGATATTGGTGAGTCCACATAAAGTCCAGAATAGGTAAAGCAAGTGCTGTATTTCAAAAATGTAATTCAGTATGGAAGACAATGGGATTAGCAAAAACACCAAATTTAAGACCTTTCAAAGCAACATCCTAAGTGTCTTCCTATGGGAAGCTGAGTCCTGGGAAAACCATAAATCTGTCCAACAAAACTGAACAGGTTTCAATGCATGGGTCTATAGAGAATATTCAAAGTAAAATTAATAAGTAATAAAGAGATCTTAGAATGGGCACAATTACCTACAACAGTTCAAGTAATACAGAAGAAAGGGTGGACATATTTGGGACATTTTTTAAGAATGCCCGATAATAGGCTACCTGAACAAACACAACCCCAGGGCAAGAGATGGAGGAGCCAACCTAGAGGAACAATAATGGCAGAAGTGGCATTGATACATCTGAATATAAAAGACCTGGGGGAAATGAGCCTAGGATAGGGATGACATTTTCATGATAGCATTGTTTGACTTCTTCCTTATGCACATCATGGTGTGGAAGGAATGATGATGATGCCAAGAGTGCATAGAAGTACATCATATTTATTAAATTAAATAATATACAAGATAAGCCCTGTACTGCAGAAATAGACAACTATCACCTCTTACTACAAGAGGTGTACATGTCATGCTAAGGCTGCTGCTAACATTTTGCGTATTTGTCCAGTGCTGAGCCTTTCTGAAAACAAAAGCAAAAATTTAAAGCTCTTAAATGGCAGCAACAGGGCCAGTAATGGCCACTATCATGGATTATGTAGAAGGAGACTCTCCAAGCAGTTACTCTTAGAAGCTTGACTTTTTTCTTGTACATTTGCTACAATAGCAATGATGTTAATGGAATATGAGTTTGTGTTTGTCATTAATCTATCAGCGGGAGTTCACTTAGTGAAACACAGACTTGAAGTCTATTAATATTATCATTTAACTATTGATGCTGCCAGCACAGCATCTTCACAGCAGGCACTGTATGAATTCTGAGAGCAATGCATTATCTTTTAACTTTATTGGCACTTCCGAAAACAAGATCATAACAGCAGGGCTGGAAGCCACTATTGTGCAGGATGACACTACTTACTGTATGTGAACTTACATAGCTAGTTGGCCAATGCAGCTCAGACCTTCAGTCCAAGTTCTGAACCAAGCATGTTTGTGATGTGAGGGAAAAGTCAATAGAAAAGGGTTAATAATGAAAACACCAGCAAGCTAATGCTACCTTGGCTTCACTAGCAAACACTGCTGTAGTGCGTCTTTTAGATATTTGCTGTACACACAACAAGGAAAGGGGAACAGCTTTTTAGTACCTTCGGTACTGCAAAAGAAAAGTTCCATGAATTTCCTAAATTCTCTGACTCTCTTGAAGCTTCAATACAGGTAGAGCTAGAGTAATTGTAAGGCATATACAAAAGGGAGTGCTATGAACTTACATTGATAACTGAAGTTTTCACAGTTGTTTAACTTTCTAGACTCCCTACCCCTTATAGTTACACACACACAAGTTCCACAGAGATTATGATTTCAAGACACTCCCTACTCTTGCTGTCTATGGTTGCTGTGGTATGGGGCAGACATTTTAGTTTGAGCCCTGCTTCATACAGACTCCTAAGTTTCTGCTCTGTATTATAGGTGTTTGTACGATCAGAAGCAATAAAGAATCCTATGCATTCAAAGAATAGAGTTTGAAGTGTATTACACAATGGTATTCATTTTTTAAAATCACTTTGATCAATATAAGAAGCTGCTGCTTTCCTAAGAGTTAGTCCCAGCCACAATTTACAGTGGAGTTTTCCAATAATTACCACACAGTCCATGCAAAATAGTCTGTGGAATTTTGAGGTAACCATGTGGTTGTCATGTAGCCTTAGGATGTAAAGAACATGGGGAAGGAAAGGGCATGTTACTTTCTGACTGAATCTTTGAGCTTTCAGTTTCATGTTGGTGGATTTTTTACTTTGTACTTCTGCCATGCAATGGGTGGTTTAGAACAGAATCCATTTTGCATATCTCTGTGGTAGCTGCCACCCAGTATACAGCCAAGCCAATTATGTGCTGTTTTAAGTTAGGTACCATGTTGGGTATCATGAAATCATCATGAAATATATTTTGGTCTAATTTGAGTGTGTGAAGTCTATATGGCCCCTGCTCATTCCACAAGAGAGGTTATTACATGGGGGGGGGAGTCATGGGCTATCAGCCTCCACCCCAAACCCCACTTTCCCTCCAACATTTATAATGGTGTTAAATATATAAACAAGTGTTTTTAATTTATAAGGGGTGGAGGATTGCACTCAGAGGCTTGCTATGTGAAAGGGGTCACCAGTACAATAGTTTGAGAACCATTGCCATAAGCCATTTAGCGGGCAGCTGTAACAGACTGGTATGTCTACAGTGTTGCTGGGAGTGAGCCTTCCAGCCTGGGTAAACAGACTCATTCTAGCAGGGCTCAAGCTAGAGAGCTAAAAATAGCATGTGGACAATGTAGCTTGGGCTCTCAAGTCTAGTGGGTCAGAGGTTGCACAGTCAGCCTTGATTCTGGCATTGCATAACTTGAGTGGTTGACTTTGCAACTTTAACAATGTTCTGCTAATATAGTTTTGTGTGTGTAGTATTTACATTGCTGCTTTTCTTAACTACAGACGTGAATGCAACACAAAAATACACACTATGCAAGTACAGTTTGCTCTTAAACATCATCTTTTGAATCCAACTGGTCTTTGAATTAATTTTAAATCATGCATGGCAGGTACTGAGTCAGTCCAGTCATTCACAGATTCAAAGACTGACCTATTAATCTTGATTGAATGTCTTGGCATAAAAGTGCCTGAATAAAGCACAGCGGGCACTGCTGCTCTGTCTCTCTCATTGAACCTCTTAGAAGATTGCAGGAGAAAATTTAGAAGAGCTAGCAACAAAAAAATAGGAACATTTGTTATAAGCTTCTTGTTGCTCTGTACAGAAGTAATTTGTCCCATATTATTATTTTCTCAAGTGGGGTTAAGAGGAAGCTCCTTAGGGAGAGTTGTCCTTTGTGGAAATGATTGGCAGGTTTGTCTCTAGTTGCTCAGCAGCACACGAGTATAGCTGAGTGGTTGGCTACAGTATAAGAAAGCACATTGACCAGTAAAACCTCTCACACATCCAGTATTTTGCATCCTACATTATGTGTTTAAGAAGACACACTGGGCTGTGGAATTCCTTCATGTCTGGGAGAGGTGGACCTGTGTGAGATCCCAAGCTCGGACCTCTCAAAGTCAGTTGGTAAAAGCAGCTAAGATGTAAAGATGGTTAAGGTTAAAAAAGAGAATGAACTTTGTTCCACTTATGTCTGGAACGTTCTATTCCTTTATTGAACCAGCTTCTGTTGGTGAGGGAGACAAGCGTTCGATAAGAGCTCTGTGTGAGCTCAAAGGCTTGTCTCTCTCACCAATAGAAGTTGGTTGAATAAAATATATCACCTCACCCACCTTGACTCCTCCTAAACTATGCAGCCTGTGCTTCTTTACCATAGTTTGTCTGGCAACAAATTACCCTGTAGCACCATCCAGGAGATCATTACAATTACCACCCTCCAAAATGTATGGTATGTTTAATAGAAATTACTCGTATCTTCTGCTACAGAAGAATCTCTTATGATGAGAGGGAATAATTAGTTAAACTATTAGAAAGACAAAGTTTGAGATAGAGAGACTGCACCACAGTACTTGTATGAGGTGAACTGAAAAATATTGTTTCTTTTATCATTTTTACTGTGCAAATATTTGTAATAAAAATAATAATATAAAGTGAGCACTGTACGCTTTGTATTCTGTGTTTGGAATTGAAATCAATATATTTGAAAATGTAGAAAAACATCCAAACATATTTAATACATTTCAATTGGTATTCTATTATTTAACAGTGTGATTAAAACTGCAATTAAACATGATTAATATTTTTGAGTTAATCGCATGAGTTAACTGTGATTAATCAACAGCCCTAATTACAACCTCTTAAAACATTTAAATAAATATGCTGAATCCAGGAGCCTCTATCAAAAGCTTTTTAAGTTAAAGGCTGCTTTTCTATATAACGAAAGAATTGGAGGCGGGGACATCTAACTTTTGAGATCAGGCTTTATAAATATGGCACAATAGATAGGCAAGTAGGAGCTTAAGCTTCAGTCACTTTCACTTAGGCATATTTGAAAATTTTCCCAGGTTGGCCTGAAATAATCAGTTTACTTCACTGACTACAGTTAATCCCTCTGTTTAATAAATCATTTAGTTGTAAATGAGACAGGCCTTGATGAGAAGTTTATGTATCCAAAACATTTCAAGGTTTTGTTTAATTAAATTCCAGTTACCATCCTAATGCAGCTTGACAGAAATCATGAGCAAAATGTTAATTATCTAGTAAACAAAAAATATATCCTTCACTATTTTCTAACATACTAATATGTAAAATTAGTAAGAATCTAAAACATTAAGCTATATAATTGCTTAAATTAGTGTATACAAGTATATTGTACCCACCTAGATAGCAAAAAGAGAATGTACCAAATCTGGTGTAAATGCTCTATTTAGTTGTAAATCAACATGTTTTAATGGTTATATCAACTGTGTGAATGCACCTGTTTTTAGAAAATAACTGAAGTACAAATGAAAAAGTTGATTAAAATCTATGGTGATTTAAATCACTGATTTCAATAGCCTTGATTTAAATCAATCTGGCCTGCATAGCAAGGTGGATTTGATTTAAATCATATTGATTTAAATCACTAGTCAGGAAGACTCAATTTAATCATGGATTTCAACATAAAAGTGCATTCTTGTTGGTTGTTATAACCTTAATACAAATTCTTCACAACTCAGAGATAGATGTAGGTTTCATTTTTAGAAGGTACACACTGTACATTTTTAAACTGATTTATTTTGAAAACTTTTCAGATTAGTTTTACAGCTATAGCAGAAAATGAATGATTGTTTGGTTATTTCATTTACCAAAGGTAACTGAAGCAGATATTTATGAAGTCATCGGGAAGTGAACTATCTCCAAATCAACAAGTTAATCAATATTTGGAGGATTTTTTTTTTGCTGTCCTGTATTAGGAGGAGAACATCACCAGACAGACTTTTAAATTGTTTTATTTAACTAAAACAACAACATTATGTATTCTGGATTTTTTTCTTCAACAGCAAATATATTATAATTGAGCCAAACAAGCATATGAATTTTTGAATTTAGTTAAACATTCAAGTTTTTTAAAATAAGTTGTTTTTAACTAAAATATTTAAATGAATAGTGAACAGGGGCCCCAAACAGGGAGTTTCGAGAGGGAGTTCTCCAGGTGAAGGAGGAGCAAATACGGGACCCTTGAGGTAAGTGGCTGGCTGTAGTGTGTGTTTGTGTTTAGGGGTTATGTGCTGTGAGCTGAGCTTGTGTTTGTCTGTCTGTTTGCTTGTTTGTTTGAAGGACCGGGTGCTGTGGCTGGCAGTTGGAAGCTGTGAGCTTCTAAACAAGGTTTGAAATCTAGAAGCCTCTGTTCACTTGCTGAGCCGTAGTCAGGGGACAGGGCTATCAAGGAAGCCAGGGCTTTATAAATCAGTGAGCTAGCGACCAGGGGCCGCTAACAGGGAGTTTCGAGAGGGAGTTTGGAAGGGAAGTGGGAAGGGGGCAAGGTACACTTGCCATTCTTAAAATCTTTACACTAAACTCTAATCAAAACTTCTTGATTTAAACAAAAACCCTATCATTAACCTAGGTAACTGTAGGAGAAAATGCAGGCAGAAGCTCAGCAGCAGAGTGGGGGCTATCCTGTTTATTGCACTCAGTAGCATGTATGATTACCTGCCCAGTGGGTGGGTGGCATATGTGCGCATTCGGTGCAAGGAACTCCTGGCCCTCAGAGACCATGTATGGGCTTTGGAGGCCAGGGTGGTGGAATTGGAGGAGAGAGGTATGTTGATGAGGCTTTCCAGGACACTGTAGATTTGTCCCACTTCCTGTCAGACAGCCCCTGTGCTGTTAAGGAGGATGAAAGGCCCAGAGAAGGAGAGCAGTCAACGGGAACAGAGGGAAACCTTCCCATAGTTGGGACTCTCCTTCCAGATGATGTTGGGGTTATCCTCTCGCACTGAGGTTACCTCTCTGGGGGAGGGAACTCCAGTCATTAGGAAAAGGCAGGCGTTAGTAATGGGAGATTTGATCATTAGAAACATACATAGCTGGGTTTGTGATGACCAGGAGAACCATATGGTGACTTGCCTGCCTGGTGCGAAGGTTGTGGATTTCTCATGGCATCTAGATACACTTATGTGTAATGCTGGGGAGGAGCCAATGGTCGTGGTACATGTAGGTACCAATGACATAGCGAAGGGTAGTAGAGATGTCCTGAAAGCCAAATTTAGGCTGCTAGGAAAGAGACTGAAATCCAGGACCTCTATGGTAGCATTCTCAGAAATGCTACCAGTTCCACGCGCAGGGCCAGGTAGGCAGGCACAGCTTCAGAGTCTAAATGCGTGGCTGAGATGATGGTGTAGAGAGGAGGGGTTTAGATTTATTAGGAAGTGGGGAAACTTTTGGGATAGGGGGAGCCTATATAGGAAGGATGGGCTCCACCTAAACCAAAGTGGATCCAGACTGCTGGCACTTAACATTAAAAAGGTTGCAGAGCAGTTTTTAAACTAAGAGATGGGGGAAAGCGAATTGCTGCAGAGGCTCACGTGGATCGGACAGAGACTTCTCTTAGAGGAGAGTCTATTGATAGAGATTCTCTAGGTTTTAGTCAGGAGGAGAGACTGGAAGAGGATAAAGTATGGGCCAGTTCAGATGAGAAACATTTGCATAAAGAATCTGACACATCAGAAAAGGGCAGACAAATAAACAGTGACAAGTTTTTAAAGTGCTTGTACACAAATACTAGAAGTCTAAATAATAAGATGGGTGAACTAGAGTGCCTCGTGTTAAAGGAGGATATTGATATAATAGGCATCACAGAAACCTGGTGGAGTGAGGACAATCAGTGGGACACAATCATCCCAGGATACAAAATATATCAGAAGGACAGAACAGGTCGTGCGGGGGTGGGGGGGGGAGAGTGGCACTACATGTGAAAGAAAATGTAGAATCAAATGAAATAAAAATCTTAAATGAATCCACATGTTCCACTGAATCTCTATGGATAGTAATTCCATGCTCTAATAAGAATATAACAGTAGGGGTCTATTATCGACCACCTGACCAGGACAGTGATAGTGACGATGAAATGCTAAGGGAGATTAGAGAGGCAATCAAAATAAAAAACTCAATAATAGTAGAGGATTTCAATTATCTCCATATTGACTGGGTACATGTCACCTCAGGATGAAATGCAGAGACAAAATTTCTCGATACTTTAAATGACTGCTTCTTGGAGCAGCTGATACAGGAACCCACAAGGGGAGAGGCAACTCTTGATCTAGTCCTGAGTGGAGCGCAGGATCTGATCCAAGAGGGAACTATAACAGGACCGCTTGGAAATAGTGACCATAATATAATAATATTTAACATTCCTGTGGTGGGAAGAACACCTCAACAGCTCAACACTGTAGCAATTAATTTCAGAAAGGGGAACTATGCAAAAATGAGGAGGTTAGTTAAACAGAAATTAAAAGGTACAGATACTATAGTGAAATCCCTGCAAGCTGCATGGACACTTTTCAAAGACACCATAATAGAGGCTCAACTTAAATGTATACCCCAAATTAAAAAACATAGTAAAAGAATTAAAAAAGAGCCACCATGGCTTAACACCCATGTAAAAGAAGTAGTGAGAGATAAAAAGGCATCTTTTAAAAAGTGGAAGTTAAATCCTAGTGAGGTAAATAGAAAGGAGCATAAACACTGCCAAATTAAATGTAAAAATATAATAAGAAAAGCAAAAAAGGATTTTGAAGAACAGCTAGCTAAAAACTCAAAAGGTAATAAAATGTTTTTTAAGTACACCAGAAGCAGAAAGCCTGCTAAACAACCAGTGGGGCCCCTGGACGATCGAGATAAAAAAGGAGTACTTAAAGATGATAAAGTTATCGCAGAGGAACTAAATGAATTCTTTGCTTCCATCTTCACGGCTGAGGATGTTAGAGAGATTCCCAAACCTGAGCCGTCTTTTGTAGGTGACAAATCTGAGGAATTGTCACAGATTGAAGTGTCACTAGAGGAGGTTTTGGAATTAATTGAGAAATTTAACAGTAACAAGTCACCGGAACCAGATGGTATTCACCCAAGAGTTCTGAAAGAACTCAAATGTGAAATTGTGGAACTATTAACTATGGTTTGTAAACTGTCCTTTAAATCAGCTTCTGTACCCAATGACTGGAAGATAGCTAATCTAATGCTAATATTTAAGAAGAGCTCAAGAGGTGATCCTGGCAATTACAACCAATAAGTCTAACGTCAGTACTGGGCAAATTAGTTGAAACAATAGTAAAGAATAAAATTGTCAGACAAATAGAAGAACATAAATTGTTGCGCAAAAGTCAACATGGTTTCTGTAAAGGGAGATCATGTCTTACTAATCTATTAGAGTTCTTTTGGGGGGGATCAACAAACATGTGGACAAGGGGGATCCAGTGGACATAGTGTACTTAGATTTCCAGAAAGCCTTTGACAAGGTCCCTCACCAAAGGCTCTTATGTCAATTAAGTTGTCATGGGATAAGAGGGAAGATCCTTTCATGGATTGAGAACTGGTTAAAAGATAGGGAACAAAGGGTAGGAATAAATGGTAAATTTTCAGAATGGAGAGGGGTAACTAGTGGTGTTCCCCAAGGATCAGTCCTCGGACCAATCCAATTCAACCTATTCATAAATGATCTGGAGAAAGGGATAAATAGTGAGGTGGCAAAGTTTGCAGATGATACTAAACTTCTCAAGATAATTAAGACCAAAGCAGACTGTGAAGAACTTCAAAAAGATCTCACAAAACTAAGTGATTGGGCAACAAAATGGCAAATGAAATGTAATGTGCATAAATGTAAAGTAATGCAATTGGAAAAAATAACCCCAACTATACATACAATATGATGGGGGCTAATTTAGCTACATCTAATAAGGAGAAAGATCTTGGAGTCATTGTGGATAGTTCTCTGAAGACGTCCATGCAGCATGCAGCGGTAGTCAAAAAAGCAAACGGGATGTTAGGAATCATTATAAAAGGGATAGAGAATAAGACTGAGAATATCTTTTTGCCCTTATATAAATCCATGGTACACTCACATCTTGAATACTGCATACAGATGTGGTCCTCTCATCTCAAAAAAGAAATACTGGCATTAGAAAAGGTTCAGAGAAGGGCAACTAAAATATTAGGGGTTTGGAACGGGTCCCATATGAGGAGAGATTAAAGAGGCTAGGACTTTTCAGCTTGGAAAAGAGGAGACTAAGGGGGGAATATGATAGAGGTGTATAAAATCATGAGTGGTGTGGAGAAAGTGAATAAGGAAAAGTTATTTACTTGTTCCCATTATATAAGAACTAGGGGCCACCAAATGAAATTAATGGGTAGGAGGTTTAAAACAAATAAAAGGAAGTTCTTCTTCACTCAGCGCACAGTCAACTTGTGGAACTCCTTGCCTGAGGAGGTTGTGAAGGCTAGGACTGCAACAGGGTTTAAAAGAGAACTGGATAAATTCATGGAGGTTAAGTCCATTAATGGCTATTAGCTAGGATGGGTAAGGAATGGTGTCCCTAGCCTCTGATTGTCAGAGGGTGGAGATGGATGGCAGGAGAGAGATCACTTTATCATTACCTGTTAGGTTCACTCCCTCTGAGGCACCTGGCATTGGCCACTGTCGGTAGACAGGATACTGGGCTGAATGGACCTTTGGTCTGATGCAGTAATGGCCATTCTTATGTTCTTAAAAAAAATAAACGGATTATGTCAGCCAGGTCAACATGAGAAAATTAAAATACTGGCTTCTGCAGCTAACTCAGTTGTCTTCACCTTCATTTTCCTGTTTGTTCATAATCTGGAAAAGAAAAACAAGCTTTCCTGCTTTTTCAGGTCCCAAACGATTTCTCAATTTGGAATGAATTAGTCGAAAGGAAGAAAATATTCTTTCTACACTGGAAGAAGAAGCTACTGCTGTTAAAAGTGGGATTATCACTACAACAGTGTCTGAATCCAAGTGCTTACGTGACTTCTACCAGTTCACTGGTATGACTTTCTTTAAAATATCATCAGCAAACATATATTTCTTGAATGGTTCTTATTCCCAAACTGGGTCTCTTTTATGGCCTGCTGCAATTCTAGGTTTTCCCTTCTAGTGAGAGAATGGTATTGTAGATCTCAAATCAATGAAGATTACACTCAAAAAGACCTCACGACTTCTGGAATATGCTGCTCAAACAGTTTCACTTTTGTTTCTACTGCCCCCACCCTTCTCACATTTATCTTCAGACTTCATCTCCTTGTCCAGATCTATTCCGCCCCCAACAATCTTCTATTCATTGAACTTGTTGAAACTTTGGACTTTTAGAGAGTGGTAACGGATTGACTCTGTGTACACAAATTTGCAGAGGGACAATAGGGTTGAGATCTGTTATTTCTCACGTCTATATGTTTATTTATTTATCTGTTTATTTATTTTAAAACATTTTTGCTGTGAACAAGCATGTTATCTCTGGAGACACAAATCCACAGTTTGAGAACTGCAAAACTAAGCATCTCTGATGGTATCTTCTAGACTGAGCACTGAGTCCCATTGGGTAGATAGAAAGATTAACCTAAATAATCCATACAGAACCCCTTGAACTCCATAAGATTGGGTCCCTTATCCATGAACTGCTGGAACTCATTTACAAAACTTTTCTTAAACATTACATTAATATATTGTCTCATACTATAGAATTAGAATTTATAATCCCTATTCCATGATGAGATATTGAGATCTGTTATTTCTCACGTCTATATGTTTATTTATTTATCTGTTTATTTATTTTAAAACATTTTTGCTGTGAACAAGCATGTTATCTCTGGAGACACAAATCCACAGTTTGAGAACTGCAAAACTAAGCATCTCTGATGGTATCTTCTAGACTGAGCACTGAGTCCCATTGGGTAGATAGAAAGATTAACCTAAATAATCCATACAGAACCCCTTGAACTCCATAAGATTGGGTCCCTTATCCATGAACTGCTGGAACTCATTTACAAAACTTTTCTTAAACATTACATTAATATATTGTCTCATACTATAGAATTAGAATTTATAATCCCTATTCCATGATGAGATATCTTTGAGCTATAATGTATCTTAATTAAAACTATCTTGAGATAGGTTTTTCCCTCAAAAAGCATTTTATCAAAAAAATCTGATTTAAATAAAAAAGTATCTGATTTTTTTTTAAAAAAATCATTGATTTTTATCCATCCCGCTGCATAATATAAATGGGCCTTAAAACAAAGACGCAGGTTTAAAAGTGATTATATAGTTAAAATGTGCTGAATTCAGGTGAAATAATAATTGATTAAAATTTGAGATTTTGAAATTTGCAGACTCTGGACTCCCTTCCTGTATGATTCTGTAACCACCATTTCCCTCCCAGGATACTTGAGGGCAGGCAACTCTCACCTGTTGCTTGGGCACCTTATGTCATTACGGGTAATGCAGATCCCGGCGCCCCCAACTGAGACAGGGACTTGGGTGGGAATCCTCTGTCACCCCTTTGCAGCAGACTTTTTACTCATAGAAATATTTTTAGTGCCTGCACCTGTGGGCACTGTATACACTTGTGGGTATACCTCAGTTGCTTTCAGGAACAAAAATATAAATAATGAATCTTATAATGGAAATAAGCACCCAAAATAGAACCAACACAATTTTAATTAAGTTATGCTAACAACATACAATGGAAAATGCAACTGATTAATATAGGCTAAGTTGTTATAATTGTAACAGATCAGTAGTTGGCGCTGCAATAGTTTAGCTAATGGCTGCAGCTTTCAACAGCAACATAAATCTAACCAACACTCTTAGCATTTGTCATGGGATCCCACTCGCTGCTGGTTGCGCCTCCTTCTGGCCACCCTGGGAGATTAGCTCTTGCAAGGCATTGCATAGTGGTGTTTCTCCCGTCATCAACTCTCATCCTGCAGGCCCCTCTTGCTCCAGGAACTGCAGCCTCTTCTTTGTAACTCGGCCCTCCGGCCAGCTCACTATATGTGTTCCTCCCTTCCAGGTATCAAACTCCTTGTTGACACATGGGCTCAGGCAATCTTCCTGCTCACTGCCCTGCCGGTGCCACTTCATCAGCAGCTAGTAAAGAGACCTGGGCCCACCCTCTACTCTGGGTCCCAGATCAGGGCCCCTCTCTTTGGCAGCCCAGGCTTGACCTACCCCATACCTCACTGCTCCTTATCCTGAGCCTTGCCTACCTCTCTGGCTCTCCCCCTTCTCTGGGATTGCCAAACCACACACCCTCCTCCCAGGGAGTGACTGTGGGCTGCTTGCCTCTAGTAGCCCAGACACACCTCTCTTCTCCTAGGGAGTGACTGCAGACTTGGTCCCTATAGCCCCCTTCTGCTCTAAACTCCTGGGCTTACTACAGGCTCCTTCAGTTCCTGCCCAGTTGAGCCTGTTCTGCTTAAATCCCTGTGCCCTGTCTCCTTCTCCACGTGCAAGCTGGGCAGTTAATTGGCCAATTTAGCCATCTTAACCCTTCCAGGCCTTGTGTAGGGTGGACACCACATCACAGCATCATACATAAGGCCCTACCAAATTCACGGCCATGAACAACGCCTCACGGACCATGAAATCTGGTCTCCCGCTGTGAACTCTGGTCTTTTGTGTGCTGTTACTTTATACTATACAGATTTCACAGGGAGAGACCAGGGCTTCTCAAATTGAGGGTCCTGACCTAAAAGGGATTTGCAGGGAGGTCGCAAAGTTATTTTAAGGGGGTCACAGTATGGCCACCCTTCCTTCTGTGCTGCCTTTAGAGCTGGGCAGCCGGGGAGCTGCAGCTGCCGACTGAGGGCCCAGCTCTGCATGCAACATTGCAGAAGTAAGGGTGGCAACACCATACCATGCCATCCTTCCTTCTGCGCTGCTGCTGGCAGTGGCTCTGCCTTCAGAGCTGGGCTCCCAGCCCACAGCTGCTGCTCTCCAGCTGCTCAGCTCTGAAGGCAGCACCGTCGCCAGCAGCGCAGAAGTAAGGATAGCAGTTCCACAAACCCCCTACAATAACCTTGTGACCCCCTCCCCTCCCCCGCAACTCCTTTTTGGGTCAGGACCCCTACAATTACAGCACCATGAAATTTCAGATTTCAAAAGCTAAAATCATGAAATTAATCATTTTTTTAAATCCTATGACTGTGAAATTAACCAAAATGGACCATGATTTTGGTAGGGCCCTAATCATACACAGATCCACTGTGACCCTGACTGCATGCTCTCTCTTTAATTTATAGTTGTGGGCCGTCTTTTTTATGTTGGTGCACTAGGTGAGCAGGAGCTCAGGCCAGCACTCTGTAAGTCTGGCAAAGGCAGTCCAGTTGAAATAAAAAGGAGTGAAGCAATTTTGTATTGTGACCAGTTGAGATTGCACAGTATGAGCTGGCAACAGCAGCTGTTATATCAGAGAGAAAAAGCCCCCGATTCTGACCATACAATGAATCCCCCCCTCTTTTTTTCCCCTTAGACTTAATGTAGCCACACTGAATCTTAACACTGGACCTTCCACCCAGAGAGCACAGCCCCAGGGGTAACTCGCTCTTTCCTCAACTGACTGAGAGCCAAATTCAAATCTGCAGCACGACTGCCAATCTCCGGCTCCTGCTCTCAGTGCCAAACCGGAGAGAAGGAGTCTGTGAGCTAGGACTCAGCACTCACAAGAATTCAGCTGTAGTGTACTGTCTTCTTAACCCTGGTTGCGTTTCTTCAAGCCTGGCAACTCAACAACAGGGCTTTTCCTTGGCCCAGATCCTAAAAGGAGCAGAAGCTCTCAGTTATAGCTCCCAGTGCAAAATCGGAGCCCACCACCCACCCTTTGCAGTCTATCAACACAGAAGCTCAGTCCAGTTGGATGGGGCACCCACCACTGCATCGTGGGATTTGTAGTCCAGTCAAAGCCAGCATACAGTAAATAGAGCTCTGTCTAATCATGATTACGTCTCATAGGGTTCAAAGGCTCCTCAATTAGGGGCGTACAATCCTTGCTAACATTTCCATTTAGGACACAATCCTGCACTTTTCAGAGAATGCCAAAGGTATTTCCATGCAGATGAAATATCCTACATATAGCCTTGATTTAACTCCTGTCTTGGGGCCAAATTCTGCAAACGAGCCACATGCAGAATTCCTGTGACATCAGGAGGGATTTTTGCACAGAAGGTTTACAAGACTGTGCTCCTGGATTTTAAAAATGCAAAGAAAAAAAAGCCCTGTGAGAGGGCTTCACAACCAAGAGCAGTTGCACACCCAAGGATTTTGCAGCAGTTTAAGAAATAACACATGCATCTAAGATTTGGCCAGATTTGCCTGTATTTTAATTTTTAAGCATTAATATGGGATTATTTTCCTTGCATTTTGTAAAGCATTGTTAGTGAATGCTAGCAAGTCAGCCTGCAACTTCTAACAGCAACATTGAAACAAGCAGTAAATATAGTGTGCTGCAGTGTCAGTTGGGAAGGAGCGACATGTACACAGCTGAAATGGCATATCACTGTATTCCCAGACTCCTTTTGTTGATCTGCAGTCACTATGTAAGGGCAGGTTTCAGAGTAGCAGTCGTGTTAGTCTGTATCCGCAAAAAGAAAAGGAGTACTTGTGGCACCTTAGAGACTAACAAATTTATTAGAGCATAAGCTTTCGTGAGCTACAGCTCACTTCATCGGATGCATTGAGCTGTAGCTCACGAAAGCTTATGCTCTAATAAATTTGTTAGTCTCTAAGGTGCCACAAGTACTCCTTTTCTTTACGTAAGGGCAGTAGCTCCTGTTCTGGGGGTGAATTGTCTCTGAATATGCAAAAAGGCTTCATTTGAGTCTTCTTCCTGTATAGTAGGCAGGTTACTCTGAGTACACCACACTCCTTCCACCCCAGCACAACCTCTTCCACTACTCTGAAAGTAGGAGGGGAGTGAAGGATAACTGAGCTCTAAGTAGCTCACTGCAGAATGCAGCGTAGCCATTACACACTGACATGTAAAGAGTAGTCTTGCATATCCCTAATTAGGATCAGGCCCCCCAATGAAGAGCAGTGGATGAGTACCGTATGTTTGCAGAATTGTACCTTTTTCTTGTTCTTTTGATTTTCTTCTTCTTTTCCTTCTTGTTTCTTTCCTTCATCACCCCCCCTCCTTTTTTTTTTAACTTGTACCATTCAAAATTGCATATGCTTTATTTTCTGTCTCTCTTTGGATCAGGCTTTTCTTTTGCAAAAAGTTTCTTTGGTGACAGTGCAAATCTGTCTGTTTCTGCAATAACATGCCAAACCATAGTTGCTAACTTTGCTTTGTCATTATTACATATGAGTGGGCAGAAGAAAGAAAGGATCAAAGAAATTCAAACAGGCAGAGTTTAAGGACTCAACTGGGGATGAATAGTTAATTTACATTTAGGCACTACTGATCGAAATCCTCTGAATGACCTCCACCAAGCCCTACTGCTGAGACATTAATTTTACTATTCTGTAAGATTAACCTCAGTTGTTTTAAATCTCCTCTTCCTAAATGCCATATGCATTGTCATTCTTGATACCTGTAAAAGGGAGCTGAGCAAAGAGGCAACTTGAAGACATGACGCTTACTGAGTCACTCAATTTCTGGGATACATAATCTTGTTCCTGGTTTGTGGGCCTCACTCCTGAAGGAGCATGTGAAATGATTAAGAGGAAACTGACACTGGCTCTTTATTTCCCACAAAACCAACCATTCCTTGTAGCAATAAGACAAAAGAAGAACAGCTGGAGGCTGCTGTTGAGTGTATTTTCCAAAGATATTTCACAAGAATAATCTAAAGCACTGAATCACTGACTTGTGTAAACATTAGATTAAAAGAGAAGTGAAGCACAGGCTCTTCCTAAAGTTATATTTTTGCCAGTGCAAGTTATGTATGATGTCAAGAAAATAATATTACCTATAATCTGTATGATGGAGAGCAGTGCCCTATTGTGCAAGGCACTGTATAAATATATAGTGAGCTTAATCCTGCAATTGTGGTCTTAATCCACAATGCATTTAAACATAGGCTTAATTTTAAAAACATATGTAGTTCCATTGAAGTCAACAGGATTATTTATCTGCTTAAAATTAAGCCTGGACTTAAGTGCTCTGCACAGCTGCCAATTTTCAAGCACCCCAACTTTCACAATAAACCAAAAATCAAGCTAATCCCATTTCAAAACAAGGCCAAAACAAGCCAATCCCTAAGAACCCCAACACTCTATGGGACTAGATCCGCCCGCCCCGGTGTATAGTCTGGGACTGTGGTGGGCCCGCTGTGCACCCCTGACTCTCCCTCCCCCTCTTGCCCCTGCTAGTCAGAAGCTGATAAAAAAAAAAGCTACAAGCCCAACAAGCTACTAGCCAAACACTAGCCAACAAGCAAAAACAAGCCCAATTACTGCATTTTTTTTCACAGGTTTGGCATACCTGGTGCTCAGCATCTTCCAGGTTCAAATCAAGTAAGAGACTCTCTCTCTAAAGGAATTTAGTGCAGTCACATGCTAGAGTGCTGGGTAGCAGTCACAATAGAATGTCCAGTTGTCAATAGATCATTTCACTTGTACTTTAAGTAAATATTTAATTTCCTGTGTCCTGGGATGAAACTCTAGGACACCTTTAGAATTAAGTTTGTTAGTCCCTCCATTATTTGTATTGGATCCAATTCTTTGTTCCTTATTCAATTTTTATTTGGGGATTTTGTCTGATAGAGGACTGAATAAATATCCTTAGTATTTGGCCCATGGTGCTTAAGTAGTCTAAGAATGCCTTAATAAAGGGTGATCTGACACATAATGGACTACCTTCTAACCTTGGTGTTACACCCATGCAGTCATTAATTTCACTGAAGTAATGCAGTGTAACCCATGGGAGAATTTGTGATGGATACCTACATTCAGAGTGATTTAGGGAGAGTTCCTTACAGCTAATTTTTTTGATGATGGCAGAGAGGGGGTGAAGGGAAGCCTTCATGCCACTGTAGCTTTTTGTGTTTTAACACACACATATTTTGCAATGAGTGTATATAAAAAGTCAGGGGGCAGGGAGGAAATAACAAGTCATCAATGTCCTCAGATATATTTCAGAGTAGCAGCCGTGTTAGTCTGTATTCGCAAAAAGAAAAGGAGTACTTGTGGCACCTTAGAGACTAACAAATTTATTTGAGCATAAGCTTTCGTGAGCTACAGCTCAATGCATCCGATGAAGTGAGCTGTAGCTCACGAAAGCTTATGCTCAAATTAATTTGTTAGTCTCTAAGGTGTCACAAGTACTCCTTTTCTCTCAGATATACAGATTTTTGGACATGAGACAATGCAAAGCAAGCTAGTCGTTATGGGTTGTGATAAGACATACATTTTGTATTTGGGCAGAGCATTTTTGAGCTCTGTTTAACAAATTCCCTTGGTGCCATTGCAAAATCACTGCACTATTTGCAGCCTTTGCTCAAGAGAGGCCCTGGTAAGATACAAGCGAGAGATGAGGTGCAAAGCAGTGTAAGACTGCTGCATGACATGTATGCCTCTTTGGTTACTGGCTTGCATAAGCATTAATTCACTCACAAGCGTTTTTTGAAGGGGACTTAACTCTTAATTTTCGCTTCTGTCAGCTTGTTTCAACATTACTAACATTTTAACCCATTTGTAATGGCTTGTGCTTTATCGTTGATTGTCTCTATTTTATTTGTAAAGTACTGCAAGATGTCTGCGTAAGTACAAAAAATCCTCCAACTCTAAGCTGTACTTGAGACAAGTTGATTGACTGAACTGCAGTCATTAGAGAAAGTAAACAGTGTTAAGCATGATATAGTATGTAAAATCAGCTACAGTTTTTTGTCCATTTAAAGTTCACAATGTACAATAGCTAAATGGACTCTAATTTAATTTTGACTGAAATCGGTACCCAATTGTGTCAAGTGTTTTATTCTATAAAAAATTCTATACTATGTTAAGGCAATTTTAAAACCCAGCTTCTCTGTCTACCCAGTCCTAAAGATTCATACATGCACTTAGCTGAGGTGTGTTTTCTTGTTTATATAACAGCACAGTAATAGAATAACCCAACCTACTCCACCTAAGGGCAAAATTATCGGTATGCCTTGTATCTTTTTTAATACATTATAAAATAACAGTAAAAGCCTCTTTAGATAATGAACATAATGATAAGATTACTGTTCAAAGTGCTATATTCATTTAGGACCACATTATTAATTATTCTCAAGTGTCAATGGTCAAACCAAAATCAAAAGGGAAAACTTCATAAAAGATCATCTGTTCATTCCTTTTCTTTAACACATTTTATTTTTGCTGCTTTTCACGTGGAGTTCTCAATGCACATTGGAAAGATGAGTGTGTGTTTCTGTCGACATTTTACAGATGGAGAAACTGAGGAACAGATGTGGCCAAGGTCATACAGCAAGTCAATTGAAAGGGCCAGGACCTCAGGTCTCCAAAGTGCCAGTTTTGTACTCAGTCACTAGATCACAGCCACCCCTTAACCTTGGCCCATATATCATAGAACAATAAGTAAATTATCCACTGCAACAATACCTTTTAGGCTCTGACTTATAACTTTTTGTGTTTCTTCAAAGGAAAGTAATATAGAGTGGTTTGGTCTAAAAGTCCAACAGGAGAAATTTTATCCCCTTTGACCAACACACAAAAGCAGCCCTACAGCCTGGCACATTTCTTAACCCTGTAGACTTCAGACTGGGGACTAATTCTTCTGATTTATGGTATCAAGCCAGCTAAATTCAGGGTCTATTGCTTTCCAATCACTTCTAAGCCCCCTCCTCAGATTCTGTGCTTCTAGAATTGCATCATGCATACATTAATAGAAAAATACTTTCTTTTCTGATCTAGTCTTAACAGGTCTCATTTTACGTACACATAAAAAACCCCCTCTTGGTTATGGCCATGGCATAGAAATAGCATTATACAACTGCTGCCTTTCATGGCATAATCAGATTTACTGTGGCATATCGTGTCCTGCTGCCTGCATCAGTACAGTAAGAACTTTGAGTACTCCATAGATGATGAAAGTAAAGACTTGAGGAAAACCACTCAAAAATCCAGACACTGGTTTTCAACATTAAGAAAACATGCAACTCTCTCCTGCATCACATACCGTAAACTAAGCTCCAAGAGCCAATGGAAAGTAATTCAACAAAGACAAATCTGTTGTGACTTTGCAATAGCATGAGTGTGAATGTAGAAAGCCTTTGTGTCATTAATAAATTCCCATTTGAGAAATGAACAATATCTTTTTCTTGCTTTCTTAATCTAAGATATCTATCTATTAGCAGCTAGTATAATGGACCAGGACTGGAGGCCTCAAATGCAAAATCTCTGCTGCTTCTTGAGCTGTGTGTTTCTGTATAATTTTTCCAAATATTTCTTCCCTTCGGGGCCAGCAGGTTTTTTTAGCCATCTGTTCAATAATTAGGTTGGCTGCTGTCCTCCACCCCAGAGGTAGCAGCCTGTCAATAGTGCTGGCTATATGTAACTGTTGAAGCAGTTTGCGATCCTTTGCGATGAAAGGCACTATATTTTACATTGTTGTTTTTAATGAACAATGCTAATTAAAGATGGACAAACTATTTCAGATAAATTAAGAAGCATCCCTACCTTTGTGTGAAAATTTGCACATACTCAAACGGAACATTCCCTGAATTCCCTTTGTCAATCCTGCTTGGCATTCCAAGTTCTGGACTGGAAATGATATAACAATGACAAAGAACATACCTGCGGTAGTTCTGGCCCAAGGAGAAGCAGGAATCTGCAAGAGCCTGGCCTCATGAGCTGCAAAAGATTCTGATTGACTTGAACAAGAAACTATATTTTGAATGATTTTTTTCAATTCAAACCTCCACAGATTTTGAGGTTCGCTCTTTGCTACTGCGATGTCTCTTTAGCCAGCAAGTAGAAGATGCTCCCACATACACACTTTGGTTTCCATCCTCTGTCCCAAAGACTGACTGACCCACTTTATAAGGAAGTCAGCAATTCTGCGTTAAAACTGCTTTTTTGCCATTTGCCATAGTTACATTTTCTTTTTCTGAATGCAGGATGAGATTTGAACTGGGTGCTTTGAGCCCACAAGTCACATACAGTACAAAAACCAAGGTCCTGCTTGTTACTGAAATTTCACCATTCCATTAAGAAGCCAAAGGAATAGAGCAACACTAAGGACTAGAGGGGAGACTTTCAAAGCCTTAAAACGCAGCTAGGCAGTCAGCTCCCCCCGAAAGCAAATGGGAGGCTAACTCCCAGTTGTGCCTGTGAAAATCCCCCCACACTGCTGCAGCAACCTGCACTAGGAGCCTGTCCAAAGCCCAGACAAGTTACCAGAAAGACACTCATGGCCTTCAGCGGGTTTAGGACCAGCCCCTAGGTGCTTATATACCTGCAAAACACCCAAAGATTCTAATGCCCATTGTTAATAACAAAAATCACACACACACCCCTGCACCAAGGCTTTGCTATTTAGGACATGTCTACTGCTAAGACTTCCAATGGCAGATTTTCACAGCCTCTCCCTAACTTACATTTATCTCTCTATTGTCAGCCCTCCAGTGTCCTGAGCCTAAAAAAATGTCTGTAGCAGCATTTTTTAAAAATAAACCTCCCTGACCTCCCCAGGAACTACTCCAAGTACTTGTTGACCTGTCATTTGTCTGATCCAAGTGCTGTTATTGTAGTGATGGCTCAGTGGACCTCACTTGATGCCTTCCGAAAGCCACCTCCCAAACTTTAGTGTATCCGGCTAAGAATACTAATCACGGGCAAAATTCCAGCTTATCAAAGCTAGGCACAGCGGGCATTAATGACTAGTCACTGCTTTTTTCCTTCCCAGCAAAGCAATGAGATGCAGGCAGGCTGGAAATCCTCCACAAAGCTGCTGAAGATGTGTTTACGTGATTTTTAAAAAGCAAATTTCTTTGTTCACCCTAGAAGCATTATTGATTTAATTGGAGAGCTCCCCGGGGGTTGCACTGGGAAAGGTTACAGCCTGTTAAGACAAAATTATCTCCATCAATTGTCAGCTCTTTAACCTAATGATGACAATCATGACTAGCTCACTCTACTCTGCAGAATTACATAAAGCACCTAATTAGATTAATTGGTAAAATAATATTATTACAAAGAACTTGGCTCAATATACCACTGCTGGAAAGAAGAGGTGCAAAAAAAGCAACTCAATCTGAATGAGACCTTGCTAAATGGTCAGTAATAGTTATTTTATGTGAGGGGTGCAAGGGGGGACTGTTTGTTTTTTGGTTTGTTTTTTATTATTAAAAGAATGCTTTTATTCCTGCTCAAAAGTGGAAAAGCACAAACCCATTAGATTTTTCAGCAGTGGCTGCCGTAGTTTTTATTTGACTGGTACTTGCAGTGGGCAGTATTTAGGACTGCCAGCAATTGATCCTGTGACTAGGAATGAATCAGTAACTATAGCTCTTTGCTAGTACCCAGTGGAAAGATAGTATAAAGGTAGATAGGTAAGGAAACATGATTGCAATGGCTTTTCATTAGTGTGGTTCTGGCTTAGGCTGATGCAATGCTTGCTCAGTCCTCCCATAGAAGAACAGATAAAAACAATGTAAATTAACATAATATTGACCAAAGCTGACTAAAGCTCTGGAGAATGGGGTGGATAGAGGAATCATTTAATAGGTTTGATGAAGACATTAGAAGTGAACTAAAGCTAAACTTCACATTTTCTGGCAATAAGTACCATCCTGCATGGGATTTGTTCATTAACACAAGGTGAGTCTTGATCTGTATTTGGTCTTCTTCAGATGATTAACTTGAGATACACACTGAAAACAATCAGGTTTTTTCGCTTCTGTTTAATGTGGTGGTCTTGTTTCAGGCTATATCTACGCTACAGTTTTGTCGACAAAATTTATGTCGACAATCAAAAAGCGCTATAATTACATCGCTATTGCATGTTCACACTGTGCTCCCTCTGTCAGCAGAGCGCATCCACACTTGGTGCTCTAGCAGCGACAGTGAGAGCAATGCACTGTGGATATCTATCCCACAGTGCTACTCACCACCTTATGCCGCAATGACTTCTGGGTTGGCAGAATAGATCGCAGCACATCATGGGTGCAGGCTCAACGTCCCATGATGCATTGGTTTTTGTTCCAGCATTCCATGGTCTTCTGGCTTAAGTTTGCGTCATTTTTTAATGGCCCTTGTTTGCTGCCCACTCACCATCTGTATATGAAAGAATGGATCCCACACTGCTCTCCAAGGCTCTGCTGTCATTAACACGTCACAGATGGCAGTGCAGTTAATCATAACAATGGGCTTCAGACTTGCCTGACCTGCTGGGTGACATGGATAGGAATAACACACGATTACTTTCGGCATTCATGGATCAGCTGCACACGGTGGACTGTTGCTTTTGGGCTCAGGAAAAAAGCACTGAGTGATGGGATCACATCATTATGCAGACCTTGGGCTGACAAGCAGTGACTACAGAATGTTCAGCTCAGGAAAGCCATCTTGGAACTGTGTGTGGCGCTCAGGAACACCAGCGTGTACAGAAAGCTGAAGATGGAGACTTTCTTTCCAAACTAGAAGATTCCGATGAAGGATGTTGATCCCATAGTGATCCTGGGAGACCCAGCATACTCTCATGGCTTATGAAGCCATACACGGGAAACCTGGATAGCAGTAAGAAGTGCTTCAGCAATAGGCTCAGCAGATGCAGGATGACCGTGAAATGTGCGTTTGGCAGATTAAAGGTGCAATGGCAATACCTTTATGGCAGGTTAGACCTCAATGAGGAGAACATTCCCATGGTCATAGCTGCCTGTTATATGTAGCATAGTATTTGTGAAGCTAATGGTGAAAGATTTGTTCAGGGGTGGACAGCACATCAGTGCCTGGCAGCTGATTTTTGAGCAGCCTGATAGCAAGGCTATTAGAGGGGCACAATGGGGGGCAATTCAAATCAGGGAAGCCTTGAGGCAACACTTTGAGAATGAGAACCAGTAATGTGTATTTCTATGCTGCAAACTGCAATGCTTCATTAAATGGAAGCACTTGTGATGATTCATGATCTAGGATTTCAATAAGCAAAAGATTAAACTGCTTGTGTATGTCTTGCTGCTGCCTGCTATTTCATTTTGTAGGGCATAAATAAAGATCAATTATCTTTTGATTTTTTTTGATTAAACAAGCAATCAGCACACACACAAACGCTTGGTGGGACAAGAAGGAAGCAGGGCAGACCATCAGAGCTGGGCATAGATCCAGCTATCATTTTGAAAGCTGTCTGAGCGGGTGGAGTGAACGGGAAACCGAGAATTTCTGGAAAGCGTCAGGGAATGCACGGATAGGGAGTAGAGGGGGGTCTTGAAAACAGTTCTGAATTTGCTGCAGGGGAAGGTGGGCATGCATCTGTTCTGACTGCAGCGTTATGAGGGACTTGAGCATCTCTGCTGCACCATTACTTTTATCATTTCCTCGGTGGCATCCTTAATGAAATCCTAATTTTCTTTTCTGTCCCACCTCTCAATTTCTCTCCACTCCCTGCGTTCCCTCTTTTCTACATCAAAGTATTCTTGGACCTCCCGGAACATGTCCTCCTTGCTTTGTCTTGGCCACTTTCTTATCTGGCAGGGGCGTGTGTGTAGGTGGTTCCACTGAAGGCAATATCTGCAGAAGCACAAGGAACAACAAACAGAAGCATGATTGTTAGTTCACGCATAGCATTGAATCGTTACAGTTTAGCACACTTCTTGTAAGATACCAAGCACTTTCTCAGTGTCTCTTGGCAAGCACACATCTCGGCAAACACCCTAAGTATGGTGAGTTTAGCCCAGGGGCCAAAGGGGCTTGTACCTGGGGTAAACAGCAGTGGTGCTTATGAAAGGGTGGCGGTGCAAGCAACTAGGGACAAAGTTGTAAATTCTTGAACCCTTTTCCACAGGCGGGGGTCACTGAAGCAGATATCTCACTCCTGAGGGTAACCAGGGAAGCAAGGCTGCATTTGCTGATTGCAGAGTGGTGCAGGAAAGCTTCATTCAAGTGGGAAGGAACAAAGAAGCTCTGCCAAGTAACCTCCGGCAGAGGATTGCCGAGTACCTCCAGGAATGTTTCCTAGAGTTCTCTCTGAAGGATTCCCATGAAATCTCAGTGTGCATCAACACACTCTTCCGCTGTACTGCTTCGCTGCACATGGAAATGTCCAACACACAGAAACACAGCCAGCCTTGTCTATTTCTATCCCATCTCCCATCATGTAACCAGGCACCATCGACTCAAAAAAAAACCCCTAACAACACTTACCAGGATCTCCTCTCCTGCTTCGTGCTTGCAGGAGTGGGAGTGCTGGGACTGGCTAGACCACTCCGGAGTGGAAAACAGTTCTTGACTGGCCTGACAACTGGGCGACCCCACAGCAGGCTCCACAACATCCTCTAACTCCACCTCCTCATCCACAATCTTGTCTTCCATCTAGGCCCACCTTCCATCACCTCAAGCCCTGCTGAAGTCTGGAGGTGGAGGAGGTGTTGCCAGCAAAGATAGTGACCAACTCCTTATAGAACTGGCAGGCTTTCGGCGCAGCACAGGAGTGACAGTTTGCTTCCCTTGCTTTCTGGTACACCTGCCTCAGCTCCTTATCTTCACTTGGCACTGCACTGTGTCCCGATTATACCCCTTTTCACACAGGCTGCGAGAAATCTGCCTGTATGTATCAAAATTCCTATGGGTGGAGCACAGCTGGGACTGTACAGCCTCCTCTCCCCATAAACTCAGCAGATTCAACTACTCCACAGTTGTCCAAGTGGGTGAGCATTTGCTGCGTGGAACCGCCATGTCAGTTGGGAAGAAGTGATGTGAGCTCTCCATGGCGAGCAACCAGGAAGTGGAATTTTAAAAATTCATGCGGCTTTAAAGGGGGAGGGGCGGAAAGTTGTTAATCTGGCTACGGGGCAGTGGAGTTCAAACTGCTGATCAGAGCCATCAGGATGGGTATTGTGGGACCTCCTGGAGGCCATTTACAGCAGCAAAACCAAGCACGGTGTATACACTGGCATTTTTCCGCTAAAACTTTGGCACAAAAAAACCTATGTTTCTGATCGAGGTGGTTTTATTTGTTGCCAAAACAGGGCAGTTTTATGACCAAAAGTGGCATTGCAGTGTGTAGATGCCTTTTGCTGACAAAACTCTGTAGTGTAGACAAGGCCTTAGTGTCACTTGAGCTTAGCTCTTTCAGGTAAGTCGCTAGTGCCCCAAAGAGTATGGACAGTTGGACGCATCTTTCCAGGCAAGAATATTTTTGGCCTCATCCCGGAGCCCTCACCCGCAACCAGAGCCCTCACCTCCTCTCACACCTCAACCCCAATTTTGTGAGCATTCATGCCCTGCTATACAATTTCCATTCCCAGATGAGGCCCTCAAGCCAAAAAGTTTGCCCATCCCTGGTCTATGACCTGTGTCATGCAGGCAGCCAGATTAGGTTATCATAATTGGTCCCTTCTGGCCTTAAAAACTATAAATGCTGCTCTCTGTCAGGTGTCCAGGGGAAGCAGAAGAGATGCAAGTTGCTAGTAACTTTCAGTAGACTGAATAAAACTTAAATGTTATTCCTGCACAGTGACAATTCTCATGCCAAAGCAAAGGTGACTGGCTGGAGTTTCCTTTGTTTTTTCCTTAGCTTCAGAACGAATAGGAGCTACAGGGATTGAAAACTGGGCTGTATACCCCAATTTTCACATTTGAAAAGGTAGGAGCAGCTACAACATAACACACAGCCCCCACCGTGGTGGTGGTGATTGGTTCAGAGCCAGGCCTATTGTGGGACCCCAAGACAGAGCTTTCTGGGACCAGTGGCGAAGTGTTCTTAGTAATAATAAAAACAACGAGGAGTCCTTTTGGCACCTTAGAGACTAACAAATTTATTTGGGAATAAGTTTACTGAGTTCTAGCCCACAAAAACTTATCCCCAAATAAATTTGTTGGTCTCTAAGGTGCCACAAGGACTCCTCATTGTTTTTGATGATACAGACTAACACGGCTACCACTCTGAAACCTGTCACCATGCAAGGTAGTAATAATAGTAATAAATGCAATGTTTTGACATTGATGCAGTGTTTCAGAATGAAAAATCAAACATTCAGATGAGGAAACTTGAGTTAACCTTTCTGCCACAATTAACCCATTGTAGCCTAGTATTGTATATGTTATGGTGCAGATTAAATACTTAAGAAGGAAATGATTATAGAAAACACTATGAGCCAGATTGACCCTCGCACTGTCCCAAGGGGAACGGGCATATGGAAACTTACTCCCACTCCAGCACACCATCACTACACACTCTGCCCGGCACATCACACTGTTCCTTAGCCCAGGCTGACTGTCATGCAGTCAACTGGGCTCTGAAAGCAGGAGGGTAGTAGCTATAGTTAATCGTCTTGATGGCCAGGGGTTGCTGAGATATCTGCTGAACAAGTAGTCAGTTCCAACTCTGAAAGGGAAGAAGGCAGTGGATGGCGAGTGTGACAGGCAGGGAATGTGGTGGGCTAAGATGGGGATAGGTGGGAGAAGTAGGGAGGAAACAGATGCTTTTGAGAGGACATGAATTGTTGGGGAATCAGGGACTTGTTGTGGGGGTCAGGAGCTAATGGGGAGAGTTTCTGATGTTAAGCAGATAGACAGTGTGCAGGGGTTGGACAGTGTGGAAGTGACTCCAAACTCTCCTTCCCCTTCAATCCCCACCCAACCTAGCTCATGGGAGGAGAATATAACTTACCCAAATGGCATAGTCCCATCCCAGCTGCTGGGACACTGCCTGACTGCATCCCATTGCTCTTTGTAGGAGTCCTCGTGATATTTTCCAACCAGGAATTCAAAGTCGATTGTAGGAATTGGGAAATACAATGTCCAGATTAAAGGTGAGCTGCAGAAAATAGTGTGTGCCCTTTAATCACAGCCTGAAAGTTAGTTAGGTTTTTAAAAAAGATTTTTGTTTTCATGTTTTTCGAACAATCAGACCCTGAGTTCCTGCTTTTGAATGGAGTACTTTAGGAAGAACTTTGGAGCATCTGGAGGGAGACATCACAGGTTGATTGAAACCTGTGCTGCTCTGCCAGCCTTTTAACTGCACGGGAGGGGAGTGAGTGGTCTGTTACCAAATAAGCCCTCCAGCATAAAGGAGGAAGTAAGAATCTGATGTTGCAAATATAAACTACAAAGCAGAAAAATTTTAAAGAAAAAACACCCCTTTGTCAGCAAAGAGAACAAATACAGCTTTTTATTTTGCAATATGTCTTTTAGAGCTTAGACACAAGTAAACAAAAAGAATGATGTTTTACAATAGAAACCCCCTTCAGATGTTAAATGTCTTGGATAACTGACCTTTAAAGTTCACTTTCTTGTGACTTGAGGCTGATTCCCTGCCTACAGTAGGCTGGATATGGAATGAGCATGTGCTGCTAAATAAGTTCTAGAAACTATTGTAAGTGTTAAATAGTAAGTGTCAAGACAATATATATTATTACATACACAAATAAAAATAGTTTCCTTGTCTGTGTTACTAAAAATACTCTAGATTATCAAAATGGAAAAAGTTTGAAGCATCAAACATTTTTTTCAGCATTTCTGCTGTTTACTCTGTTCCACCTCGAGTGGGCAGTGAAACGAAACTGTTCAATTTATGGCCATTTTCATTGCTGTTTGTTGTCACTACCGCTTTCTGATGCTCACCCTCAATCCCAGTGCTGTTATCTTTGGATTTTCAGCATTGCAGGAACTAGATTTTTGTTCATGGTGGTGTTTGTTACAATTTCTTGAAACCACGCCTGTTTGTCCCAAGTTTCAGTTTACTCAGCCTAGACGTTGTGCCTAAAACCAGTTGACTGTTAAGCTTTTGAGAACTGTATCAAAACAGATTGCACAGTATGTGGTAATATCTCTTTTTGTGGGACACTAGTCTAGTGTTATATTTCCTCTCTTGAAACTTACAGTTGAGGTTGAATTAAACCTAGTTTACCACAGCCCTCCCTACCTCTTAGTTCCTGATAAGATTTATAGCAGTAGAAACCATTGGAAATGTCTCAGCTTTCAGATAGTGTTTACAGCCTCGCTGTGCAACATCATTTACATCAGAAATAACTGGCAACGCAGCCAATATCCTCTAATCATTCCGCCACTTCTCTGTTTCTTCTGCCTCAGTGTTCAAGGGACAGTGCACACTGTGCACATGCAGGAGGGAACAAAATCCCACAGCAAGACATTTAAATGCCATAAAATGTCACAACACCAGATAAAATGAGGATTAAAGAGAGAGACAGAGATAGAGTTGATTGGCAAATGATATGCAGTTAATAGCCCTTTGCATGCGTTGATTTTGCACAATGTTTCTATGTAGTTTTAAATGTCTTCTAAGTGTATAAATTCCATGCGAATGTAACCTTTATTATGAGAGCATCGATAATAGGAAAATCTAATTAAAGGGTAAAAGACTTGCTTGAAATGGAACTTTTTTTCATATGGAATCAGTAATGAATGAAATGACTTCCGTCAAGGATATTATTTTAGATGACTACTGACAAGTACAAAGAAAAGCCTGCCTATCACAACATGATTTAATTAATGTCTTTCCCCCTTGCACACACCCATCCTCTCCAGTCCCTATCCTCAGTGGCTCTCAAACTTTTTTTTACTGGTGACCCTTTTGACATAGCAAGTGTCTGAGTGCGACCCCCCCCCGCTTATAAATTAGAAGCACTTTTTTATATATTTAACACCATTATAAATGCTGCAGGCAAAGTGGGGTTTGGGGTGGAGGTTGACAGCTCATGACCCCCCATGTAATAACCTTGTGACCCCCTGAGGGGGTCCCAACCCCTAGTTTGAGAACCTTTGCCCTATGTGGTCCTGAGTGAATTATTATTCCATGTGCCTGCATCAGAATATATGAAAACAGCATCTGGACTGTCGAAAGCCTCTCCATTTTGCTTAACACAAATCATTAACATTGGGACACTTGCCACATTGCCACAGTCTATTACACCCAAGACCATGGCTGATGAATTACATCTCTGTCAGTTGTCCTGTCTAGCAAATTACCAGCATGTGAAGAGGAACCCAATATCATTATCAGCATTACTGGACGCGATGGACAAAGTAATAGCAGGCTATGTTTCACTTGTTCAGTGCTTCCCCACTGAAACCAGACCACAGTGTCCTTCAAGCCATAATGAGAAACGCTATTGAGAAGATTGTCAATCCAAATAACAGAAGAAATGAGGCGTGACAGTTCAGAAAATTGGGGATAAGTACAGTAACAGAACCAATTACTGGCAAAGGGTTTCTTTTTCTCCATGTTCAGTCTAAAATGACTAGAATGACCCAGTCAAGGCTGTTATCTAATTTTCACGTGTATCATGATTTTTCCTTTGTCTATCTCTATATGCCTGTTGAGGCTGGGAGTTCTTTGAACACCGGACAGTTTCATTTAGAGCCTCTTTCTTTCCTTAAATATATACGAGTCCAAGCTGTAAAAAGGAATGTGTGGACATGACATATTGCATTGTAAATGGATCATAAGAATAGCCCTAATCCCTGTCTGTCTCCTATATTATATGCATATAGATGGGTTGTGAGCATTCTTTAGGCTTTTCCACTTACTTGCTCACTTCATTTTTCTTCCATAACAACCGTTAAAAGTGTATGCTATTAAATCTTCTGCCAAACTATTTAAGAATATGATCCATTACAGGCCATTTGACTAACACTGCACTCTACTATGAGAGCACCAGGGAGAATTCATTCTCTAGAAAACAATGTACAAAATAAAGACGTGAAAGTTAAATAAGAGAGCAAGGATTTCAGGGATACGAGAATCCTGTAAGTGGGAAAAGGTCCTTCAGAGTTTACCTACCTCGTAGAGCAGGGGAAATAATGAATTTTTTAATTCTCTGGCAATTTTGAAAAGTAGAAAAAAATGTTTTGGATTGGAGCAAAAATGAACATTTTTTTGAAAATTTTGATGAATTAAAAACTAAAAAGGAAAAAATATGTTTCACGTGAACCAAAGGTTTTGATTTCAAGCATTTTTAGATATTTTGAAATGTTTAAAATAAAATTAAAAGAAATGTCAAAATTAAATGTTTCTGATGTTTTAAAAAAAATAGGGTTTATTTTTAAACAAACAGTTCAGTGAAATGAACATGAAGTTGTGAAACAGTCTGGTGTAATTAAATCTGCATATTTTTTTGGCTGAAAAAATAGTTTCTGTTGAAAAATTTCACCAAGCTCTACTATCTAGTGCTTCCATCAAATCCTGGATGTAAAAGACCTCCCCTTCTTCCACCCCACTTAAAAGTGTTTCAAATGGCGCAGAGCACAGGGGCAAGTCCCTTGGGAGCTCTTGTCAGAGGGCTAAAATAATTCCATACTTTTTAATGTCTCTTTCCTTATTGGATTTCCCTACTTCCCTACTCTGAAAGTGTGTCCGACCACATTAGCGCTTTGCTAAGTAGAGTAAACTTTTTTACAGATGTGTTGAGAGCATTCTACACGGGATATGATAACTGATGGGTGATCCCTGGAGTATGCTTCAGTCTTGTTCACAACCAATTTCTCCCATTGCTTGCCCAGTTCTCAGGAAAAGGAAAGGAGTAGCCACAACCTTAACTGTCTACAAATTCAGCACATTGTATCAGTTCCTGCTGGTCTGGAGACGACTTGAAAGAAACCTCTCCAATGGGTTCCATCTCATCCTGGATTTGAAGCATTTAAACAAGTATCTGAGGAAGGCCTTTTTCTGACTCAAGACCTTGAGGCCTATCATTAAGGTGTAATGAACTCAGAACAGTTTCTAGAGAACAGAGACCTTCAGGTTGCTTCTCTTCATGGTTCTATTCTTATGATTCATAGACAGTTCCTGAAGGTGTATGTGTTTCAAAAGCACTTCTGGGCACCTCGGCCACTATCTTCTCCCACCCCAAGCTTTCAAAAAGGTAGTCCTAAATTACAGGATGGATTGCTACAGGCCCCTTCAGAACTGGAGGACTCAGCAGCAGTACAAGTAAAATCCAGGCATTCATCAAGGATGCCTGTGTCATCAGTCTTAAGAAGTGATTTTCTCCCCTCTCCCCCTGAAATTGGTTTAGCTGTAGGCCTTATTCAACACCAGGATAGTCATTTCCTCAGACGACAGGATCTCTAAGGTGAGGGACGAGATTTTGGGCCTCTGGGAACTGGGAAAACCAGTGTGACCATGTCAAGTTTCCAGGGTCCCTGGCAGCTTGCATGAACCTTGTCCAATGGGCAAAGTTCAAGATATATCCATCATAGGCTTCCGGTACTTTTTGGTAAGAAAGTGATTCTCTCACTTCCTTTTGCAAAGAAGAAGCTGAAGCGGTGACAAGTGTCTCTTATTACACTTCTGTGCAGTGATCATGAAGGATGCCAGTCTGCAAGAGGCTAGAGCCAACTGGGAAAACAAGCCACTTTGGTACCTGAGAGAAGAGCCTCTGTCTATCAGAAAGGCTGTAAACAAAGCTAACCCTGCTACACTGCAGGGGCACTACCAATGGAATCACATTCACACCCAGACAGGCAATGGCAAATAGTGCTACTGTGGCAAATTTGAGTGAGGAGGCGGGATTGGAAGCTCCAGGATAGTGCCAAAGCTCACAAGGTTGCCTGTGGCTGACACCCATCTCTTGATCATCTCAGCAGTCAATAAGTATTACAAGAATGTTGAATGTGATGGCAGATTTGCCGAGTCTCCCCCTTTCAGCAAATCTAATGGAGCTGTCTGCAGCTGCCTGTAAAATTGTCTCACAGACCTGACAATTCTCCAGATACACATACTGGCCATCAGCAGCATTGCAAAGATTAGGATTTCTGCTCTGGGATCAGGTTCCCCAGGCTGCTGGGAGTGGATCCTCAGCTGCACCCCTGAGAAGTCAGTCTTGATCTGCATTTCTCCCCTTTCCATCTTAAAGATCAGTTGCTAGAGATTTTGGCACAGGAAAGAACTACTTTAATTCTGATCACTCAGAATTGGTCTGAATCTCCAGAAGAAAGATTGAGTTACTGAAATCCTGCATGTTATCTGTGGCGACTGACTCCCTCACAAAGTTTCTGCAGTATATAAGTGTTCCTAGTAGTCATAGGTGGCATGTAACAGAAAAAGTCCTCTCAACAGTTTTGGCAGTGTGCTACAATTAATTGTAATTACTGTGGCCTACAGCATGTTAGAATTAATTTCCAAGTTGCGTAGGCACACAGGAACAGGAAATGCCATGCAGGATTAAACTCATGGTCCATCTAGTCCAATATCCTGTCTCTGACAGTGGCCCACACCAGATGCTTCAGAGTTAGGTGCAAGAAACTTCCTAATAGAGGTTGGCTTAAACCCTGAAGCATGAAATTGAATATCTCTTCTAAGCTTTTTGTTAGCATTAACTGTTGTAACTCTGGATAATATTATTATCTGTATCTTTCTGAAAATACTTGTGAATTTTTTTTGGACTCAATGACGTCCTACAGCAATGAGTTCTATGGTTTAATAATGTTGTGTGACAAAGCATTTCTCTTGGTCGGTTTCAGATTTGCCATCTTTTAATTTAACTTAAGGAATTTACCATTTACCTACATCCTGTAAATGTTAAGCATAGGTTTAGTAGACTCTAAGTGATTAAACATGTTGATGCTTACCAATCGGAGGAAGGATGATCAGTCTCCCATGGATGTGTGTCTAAGTGGTCTACATGGACTATTCAAAACAGTGAGAACTGCCCAGTGGGCTGCCTTTTCTCCTCCCTACTCTGTGTAATCTTTGCCACTAAACAGAGCAGGATATTTGTTTTAGATCCTGCTCTAGGTTGAATCTTGGGTTATTCCTTTGGAGTGTAATGTGATTTTCTTCAGGCCTGGTTCTCTGGGGAATGTTATGGGGTAAAGGTGTGTCCTACATTAGCACCTGAGATGGGAAAGGAAGGCTTGAGCAGGATTTACACATGTGTAATAGAGGCTAGAGACATTACAAACTCTCAAGAAGTTAGAGAAAATTTACAGCTATTTCAAAGACAAACTGTATGTGATTTTATTGTGTTGAAAGGGATCATTCATTATAACGGAGATGTCTCTATAGCTGCTGTGTTGTTGTTTTTTCTTGATTTAGGTTCTCACATCTCATTGTTACATTTTGTTGATAATATTATGAACATTAAAAATGGCACATACTATTTCTTTCTTACAGTCAGTAGTAAATCATAACTCTTCTCAGGACTTGCTTCTAGTATTCCAAAACATCTAATTTATGCTTCTAATTGTTTTGAGACAGTGTTTATACTTGATCATTGTTTTTGCACGCATTAATGGTTTTTTCTGTGTATTTTTCCCCTGATGTTATAGCTGCAGCAGAGATCAGATGTAAGAAGAGCGCAAATCACATGAAGAAAATACATTTCCTTTTGCTAGAGTCTGTCCAGCACTGCAGTACAAATGGTGAGTTATCGGTTAACGGTTGGACATCTAATACAGAATACAGTTTTAATTTTGAACTGTCACAATTCAGAAGTCAATCCTATGAAATTGTACAATTTATCTCTGAAAAAACAATCTATAATACGAAGATACCTGACATTAAAACCAATGTAGTACAACTTCTCTACTGAGCCCGTAAAAAGGAGGGATCAGTTAGTGATTCCTCTCCAAGGACTGAATATTTCACTTATCCAAGGTTTCAAGGTCCTATATTCGGTCTAGTCCCAGTATCATAAAAGTTGTGCAGGCTCTTCCCTGTGAGGTGCTGAGGGCCCTCCACTCATACTGACTTAAGAGGAGGTAGAGGAGCGTCAAGTTGGGCCCTGTAACAGCAAGGGGTCATAATAAATCCAAAATAGTTTTAAATTCTGAGAGGGAACCACCCGAGCTGCAAATACAGTCTTATACAGTTTATACAGTCACAAAGCTAGAAATCGCAGCATTTTGCCAATTACATTACCTCTTATGGTTATGAGCTACTGGTTGCTAAGATCACGTGAGAAAGACGATTGCAAAATTGACAGGCCAGTACCAATGTTTCCAAGCCAGCAAAAGCAACGGCAGAATCAATTTTTTTTTAAATATATTGTCTACATAAAATGTAAAACCAAAATACTCCGCATAATGGCCTCTGCTTCACTAGGGTCTTTACGGAATGTTACTGGCAGTCCAAGCTTACTATCTCCCTCCAGCAGCAGGAGGATCTGTGGAAGGAAAGGGCTGAACCTGGCAAAGTATTCACTCTAAAGCAGAGATCCTTGGCAGGAGACCTCCGGAAGCTAGTTTCCTATGTGGTACAGCTTCACTGTAAGAGATGGTCCTTACTTCTTCATCCAGGGAAATCTCAACTTCCTTTTCAATGTACCTTCCAAAAATGTAAATAAGTATTGGCACTTGATATGCTTCAGGAGAAGATGTTTCTGGTAATATGTCTTTCTTAATTCTTTGTGTTTGAGAAATTAATTACCACTAGAAATGGGTCCAAACCAGAGCAACAGATCTCAACAACTCTGAAATAGATGAGGATTTGAAATCTGGATCTGAATCCTGGTCTAACTTTAAGACTTTTTTGATCCAGTGGAAGAAGTTCCAAAGAGAAAAGCATGATAAACCTACAAGCCAAAGTACATAACAAACATGTAACGGGGTTGTTTTATGTTGTTGCACAGCACAGCCAACAAGTACAATGGATTAACAATATTGACATTGCCAGTGCTTGGGAACTCAGAACCTGTTTGCTCAGTTCATATCCATGTTCATGGTGTGGCTTACATTTTAAAACCTACTATACGGATGAACTAAGATCAGTAACATATTTGTGTCTGAGCAGCATACGCCACTAGAAAATCTCTAGTGTGCAGTGTGTTTTGCAAAACAAAATCCAGTGAAACCTATTTAAGTGAACAAAGGATCATCAAAAATTGGCTGCCTTGTTAGAGAAATTAAATTTAATTTAATTTAATAATGTAATTAATTAAATTAAAAACTATGCAGTTTATTTAATAAATATCACCACTACATGAGGGTGGATTGGTGATGTGCATACACATCATTGTCCCAACACTAATAAACAACCCATTTCAAAGTGGTTTACAAATGAAGTTAAACATAATTATCCCCATTATATAGGTGGAGTAAAGTGAGGCACAGAGAGGTTAGGTAACTTGCCCAAGGTCAGGAAGCAGTTTGGTGACAGAGTCCTGAACAGCATCTTGCTCTCTCAGCTCAGTGCCCTAGTCACTGGCCAATGCTGTTGCCTCTGCTAGAAACAGTAAAGAATGCTCCAAGCACATCCTGCCACTGCAAGCAATGGAAAAGAAAGAAGTTACTAGTTAAGAACATAACATGCCCCTGTAAGACAGAGCTCTGCTATCTGCTGAGGCACCAAAGTTTCCTCAGAGAGGAGCTCTTCTTTTATGAACCATAAGAAGCTCATTGGTGCAGAGGTCCTCCATAGCTGGCACCAAGTTCCTCTGCTCTGCTTCTCCTGCCCCAGCTCAGGCACATTGCTCCTCATTGCAAATCCCCACAAAACACATTTGATACATCATGTCTCATGACTCACCTACCTCAGCTTCGCATAGTGCTATTGCCCGGTGTGTCAGGAAGCTGAAGGGACATGTGGGTGGGTGGGTGGGTAGGGCTATACAGGCCAGAATGGGGCTGTGCAGAGCAGTCTGCGGGGGCACTGGTATTTGAAGACGTCTCCCAGGACAGCCTCCTTGGCTCTTTGACACACCATGCAGCATTGCAAGAAAGTGTTTCTACACCAACACCTCACCAAAGGCTCCCTGTGACACTACTGCCTTAGTGCACCAGGGAGCCCAGGCAGCAGCCCGGAGGGAACCCTGCAAGCTCCCCTGTGTTGCAGAGGCAATAGTCTGCCCCCAGACCCTCTGCAAGGCCCCTCCTGGGTATAGCTCCAGTATCATCACCCCTCCTTTTTGTACAAAAGCCTCTTCTGTGCACTCACCAGCCCCTCCACACATCCATGTTTAACTCCTCACTGCTGCCTAAAAGCTTCACAGGCTCTCCCCATGTACCACTCCAATCCAGCATGTTATGGTGTTGTTCCCTAGTGCATCGAGAACTGACGCAGCGGCTCTGAACCCTCCTCTTACCCGCCACACAAGCCTCTTTCCATGCCCAGTCTTTGTGCTCTCAGAACACCTGGCTGCTGCCCAGTCTCGCTCCTTGGCCCCCTAGGGGCTTCTGGATGGAGCAGAGCTGGGGCATCAGAGAGGGAGGTGGAGCAGCATCTGAAAACAGAAGTAGCCAGCAGGAGCTGACAGTTGTCAACGTTTCCTTGCTGAGAACAGACAACTTGTAATGACTAATGGGAATGCGAGCTGGGAATCACCCACCCCCATAATCCCGCTAGCACTGATCAAGCTAGTGCGCTAAAAATAGTAGTGCAGCCATCATAGCACAGGCACTGGCTAGTGGCAGCACAGGGTAACCACCCTAAGAACAAACCAATAGGGTTTTGGGCAGGATTTTACTGGGGGGGCACTGGCTCATGCTGTCACTTGCCGCTGCCTGTGCTACACGACTGTTTTTGGCAACTAGCTTGATAAGAGCTAGCATGAGTATGTCTGCTCAGGTTAGGAATCACACCCCCCAGCTCCAAGTGTAGTAGCATCAGTGCACACTAAGGCCTGGTCTACAGTATCCAGTTATTTTGGAATTAAAACTGATTCCGTCCACACGACCAAACCAGTTTTTTTTATTTAAAGGGCTCTTTAATCAGATTTCTGTACTCCACCTCGGGTTACATCGCAGTTCCGGGTTACAGGTACTATGGACACAATTCGATGTTATTGGTCTCTGGGAGCTATCCCAGAATGCTCCCTTGTGGACCGCTCTGGACAACACTCTCAACTCTGATGCACTAGCCAGGTAGGCAGTAAAAGCCCCGGGAACTTTTGAATTTCATTACCTGTTTGGTCACCATCAGCACAGGTGACCATCAGCACAGTCCACCATCACAGATGACCATGCAGAGTCCACCATCACAAGAGACCACGCAGTCCCAGATTCGCAGACGAGCTCCAGCATGGTCCAAATGGGAGGTACTGGATCTCATCGCATGTTGGGGGAGACGAATCTGTTATGGCAGAACTACATTCCAAAAAAAAGAAACACAAATATGTATGCTAAAGACTTAAATATGTATGGGAAAGGGGGCCCGGCCGTTTGAAAGCATTGAAATGAATGCAGAAGAAGCAGAACCCCGCGTGCCCATAGGCTCACCATGGTTGCCTGCAAGCTTGAATTCTGTTGCCTGGCCGCATGTGATGGCTTACTCACACCAAAGTGGCAGGCACTTTAATATAAGAGGCAAAATGTGACCTTGTACAGAAAGAACATGTGTGTACTATGAATTGCCTTTTTCACTGAGAAAGAGTGTCCCCTTTGTTCTCTAAAATGTATCTTTTAAAATACTACCCTCCCTTTTTCGTTTCTACGCGGCCCCGATCTACTCTGTCCCAGAGGCTGGTCCAGATTAAAAGGCGGAAAAATGAATTTAGGACGACATGTTTGCCGAGCTCATACAGTCCTCCCACACTGATAGGGCCCTGCTGAATGCGTGGAGGCAAACAATTGCGGAGTCCCGTAAAGCATTAAATGAACACACAGGAAGGAAGGATGTGTGTGATGAAAGCAGGCAGGGTGCTGTGGTCAAGCTTCATGGGGGAGCAAACTGACATGGTCCGCTGTATGATGGATCTAATACGGGAAAGGCAACAAGACGACAGACTGCCACTGCAGCCCCTGTATAACTGCCCTCCCTCCTCCCCAAGTTCCATAGCCTCCTCACCCAAATGCCCAAGAACACAGGCGGGGGGGTGGGAGGGGAGAAGCTACGAGGACCAACACACTCAACCCAGGGGATTGCACAGAAAGCAGCAGAAAGCTGATATATCCAAAATTTTGATTTTGTTTCTGGACTTGTCCTTCCCTCCTCCTCCACCGACCTAACCCAGTACTCCCCCCACCCCCGGTCTACCTTCTGATTTCTCTCAATGTGCTGTGCAAGAAATAATAAAGAATGTTTTTTAAACAATTGTGACTTTATTTCCTTACATATATATATAGTGGGCGGGTAACTTCAAGAGAACCAAACACAACTGTTACACCGTACCCTGGCCAGTCATGAAACTGGCTTTCAAAGCTTCTCTGATGCGCAGTGAACCCTGCTGTGCTCTTCTAATTGCCCTGTTGTCTGGCTGTGCGAAATTGGCCGCCAGGTGAGTTACCTCAACCTCCCACCCCTCCATAAACGTCTGCCCCTTACTCTCACAGATATTGTGGAGCACACAACAAGCAGCAATTACAATTGGAATATTGGTTGTGCTGAGATCTAACTGAGTCAGTAAACTGCGCCAGCATGCTTTCAAACGTCCAAAAGCACATTCTACCACCATTCTGCACTTGCTCAGCCTATAGTTGAACTGCTCCTTACTACTGTCCAGGGTGCCTGTGTACGGCTTCAAAAGCCATGGCATTAAGGGGTAGGCTGGGTCCCCGAGGATAACTATAGGCATTTCAACATCCCCAACAGTAATTTTCTGGTCTGGGAAGTAAGTTCCCTCCTGCAGCTGTTCAAACAGACCAGAGTTCCTGAAGATGCGAGCACCATGCACCTTTCCCTGCCATCCCACATTGATGTCAGTGAGACGTCCCTTGTGATCCACCAGTGCTTGCAGCACCATGGAAAAGTACCCCTTGCGGTTTATGTACTGGCAGCCCCGGTGTTCCGGTCCCAAGATAGGATATGCATTCCATCTGTTGCCCCGCCGCAGTTAGGGAACCCCAGCGCATTAAAGCCATCCACAATAGTCTGCACGTTTCCCAACATCACTATTCTTCATAGCAGCTGGTCAATGATTGCGTTGGCTACTTGTATCACAGCAGCCCCCACAGTAGATTTGCCCACTCCAAACTGACTCCCGACTGACTGTTAGCTGTCAGGCGTTGCAAGCTTCCACAGGGCTATGGCCACTCACTTCTCAGCTGTGAGGGCTGCTCTCATTTTGGTGTCTTTGTGCTTCAGGGCAGGGGACAGCAAGTCACAAAGTTCCATGAAAGTGGCCCTATGCATAGGAAAGCCACTGGGAATCATCCCATACCTGCAACACTATGCTGTCCCACCAGTCTGTGCTTGTTTCCCGGACCCGGAATCAGCGTTCCACGGCATGAACCTGGCCCAACGCCACCATGATTTCCCAATCGCCACATGCCATGCTTCTAGGGACGTCTGTGTCAATGTCCTCATCAGTATAGTAATCGCGCTGTTGTCACGTCCTCGTTCGGTTTTGCAGGCACTGCACATACTGCTGGATAATGCACGAGGTATTTACAATGGTCCAAACTGCAGCGGAGATCTGAGTGGGCTCCATGGGTATGGTGCCTGCACAGGTAATCCTGGAAAAAGGTCACGAAATGTAGGAGAGCAGAGTGGTAGCGGAAGAGGTGCTGTTCAGTTCACAATAGCCGAAAAAAGGTGGGAAATGGTTGTCTTCTGTAGCTTTCACAGAGGCAGGAGCCCAGGACAGACAGCATGGAGAAGCTCGGTAGCGTGGCAAGAGTGGGAGAGCGGAGTTAGCGGCGGAAGCTGTGCTGCTCTGTTCACGATGGCCGAGCAGAGTTGGCAGCGGAAGCGTTCGATGAGGAAGAGAAAGAGTAGATACTTATAGAGATTACATAGAAATACGAGAAGAAATGTGAGGTGGCTTCATAGTACCAGGAGAGAAGTGGTGCACCGTACTGCACTGTCTGCTGAAAATAGTATGGTGTCTGCACGCCAAAAAGGCGCAAAACGATTGTCTGCGATAGCTTTCATGGAGGGAGGAGCGACTGACGACACACACCCAGAAACACCTGCGAGAATGTTTTTGCCCCATCATGCACTGGGAGCTTAACCCTGAATGCCAATGGGCTGTGGGGACTGCGGGAACTGTGGGAACTGTGGGATAGCTATCCACAATGCATTGCTCTGACATTCAACGCTAGCCTTGGTAGTGTGAACGCACTCCTCCGAATTCACATGATTTAGTGGGGACACAAAAGACCGAATGTACAAAATTGCTTCTGAAAATTCGAATAGAATAATTTCAAAATAATTTTGTCCTGTAGACGTACCCTAAGTGTATCCACATGGGGAGCTGGTGTGGAGTAGCTAGTGCAGAGTAGCCAGTACATGTCAGCTACTGCAGCCTTAGTCCCCATATCAATAAGCCCTTAGTCCTGCTTTAATAGCAAATCTCAAGGCAACCTTAGCTGTGGAGCAGCTAGGCTGCTCGCATAGTACTATGACTGGCTCGCTCATTGTATGTATACTGTGTATCCATAAGGCTAGTTGCACTTTAGCCCAATTTAGAATCTAGGTGAACTAAACTCCAGCATGAAATACTCTTCACAACATTTTGAGACACATTTTCATACGGGTAAAGTTTGGATGACAGCTTTCCTTTAAAATGTGCACGTCACTTAGGAGTTGCTGGGAGCTACATCGCCATCACTGCAGGCGGCAAGGAGAAAGCAGTATTGTAATAAAATAATAATCACACTGTGGAAACAGGAAATTCATACAGTGGGAAGTTTCTGAACTGTGAGAACATTGAGCTGGCTCTTTACAGATTGTTTCATTTGATTAATACACTGTAGATGCCATTTTTAGTCATCTTGAAAGCACTTGCATTTTTCTGGCAGTTCTGTCATCTTTCTTCTGCTTCGGTATCAAAACAAAAAAATGAATATGGTAACCAGCCATGTAGTGTGATAAAAATATTTATATACAGCATGTAACTATTGCTGAAAGGCCTGATTCATACACTATTATGCATACTAGCTAGGATGGCAGGATTGGTGAGATGCTAAGGTGCATCCCATCTAACACTCATCACTGCAATGAAAGTTGTCAGAACAGGGCATTGAGAGTAGGAAGATAAATAAGAGAAACAGAGGGAACCTGTACTCTTGGCATGAAATCCTGGCCCTCTTGGGGACAGGATTTCAGCTGTAGAACTCAATCTTGAACTCCATTTTGGACGCTTTGTGAAATGGGGGGGGGCAGGAAAGAACTTAAAATTGAGTTTTCCCCCAGGTAAGTCTTCCATTTGTTAGGGGATTTCTAGGATGGTGTAAAGTGGAAATAGTTTGCTCCTATTCCAGCCCAGCATTTGGAGGGGAGGGCATGGCCAGAGCATACTGTAGTCCATGGAAACGTGAGACTGCTTTAAACTATGCTGGAATGACTGAAATTGACTGAAGACTCCAGGATCGGGCAGCCAACCATGTCCTCCTCACCTGCACTCAGTGCTTTCTGAGTGCAACTGAAGATGGAGGTTCCAGTTTAGATTGATACCTTTCCTGGGCAGGGACTGTTCCATCCTTTGTCTTGTGTACAGAGCAGAGCACAGGGTCAATATTTAAATGACAAATAATTCATATGTGAACTTTTTCCTCTGTGCAGCAGCATTTTCTTTCAACTGGCATGCTTCTCTCTGTCAGTATCTTAACGTTGACTATTTCTTACCAGGGCTGAGAAAAGGCAAAAAAAGGCAATTTGGTGAAAAACCACATTCATTTTTGGGAACATTTATCACAATTCAAATATGTACAGAATGTATAATGAAAACAAAGGATATAAAGTTAAAACCAGCTGTGGTTGGCTTTGTTTTGAATACCTAGAAAACAACCAGCAAACGACTTCATTTATAACCTGAAAATAAACAGTGTTAAAAATGGAGTAGCAAATAAAATAAATTGCATTCAGGATACAAGGACTCCTTGTTAAGGAAACATAATTGAAGGAACCACATTGACAACTTTGGTCTTGAATTTACAATGCCTGGATTACCACAAGCATCATTTCAAGTGTAAACACTTAGTTCTTCTAAAGTGCAAGATGCATACGCCCTCTGGATGTCCAAGTCCATCTCATTGTTGATGTGTCTTATAAGCTCATTTTAAGACATATTAGATACAGCTCTGGGCCATGTATGAATAATGCATTAATGTTTTCCATTCAAAGCAACAGAAAGCAATACTAGAATGTAAAATGTTGATGTTTTGGGGTGGTGAGGTTTTTTTAGGTTGAATGAATACATTTTATTTTTAGTTGTGCTTTTTTGCATTACCTAAGCACATGATTTAAACATGCACGTGATAAATGCATCACAATGGAATCATTTTTGGAAATACTAGTTTTGTTTGTGTTGGGTAACTGTACATTTAATAAGCATGGAGTCATGATTAGTTGCAGTCCCATGTACTTTTGGTTTCAAAGTTTAATCCCTAATTTAAAATAACTCATTGGTCAAATTTAAGTCATGCAGTATATTACCTTTTTTTTTCTTTCTTTTTTAGTTTGCTTGCCTTTTGAACAAAGAAACAAACAAATAATATTTTAGGCAAATCTTAATCCCTGAGCTGCTTCAAGGAGATGTGCCTTAGAGAAATGTGTAAATGGAATGAGTACCTGAGATGGCAGAATTCTGATTATGTGTAGTTTAAGAAACAGTCTCATTTATGATGTGTTATAATGGGCCATACTGTAGGTGGTGCAAAGTGATGCTGGCCAGGATTCCTACTGGAGCTTTGTTGACTTGTGGTCGTATTTAAAGGTGATACACATTATAGTGACGTTTTCTAAAGCTACCGGCTTAAATCAAAAGTTGTCAGTAAACACTCACTACAAGTAGGTTATTGAAGTTTCTGATAAATATTTGTTTACAGTGAAATTGTCCTTGTACATCTGTAGCCCAGTTCATTCCTCATTCCCATTTAGTTTGTGAAAAATACATCAGGGATGCATTTGGCTCATGCAGACTAATTTGGTATTAACTACTAATGAGAACTGGAATCAGAGATCTCACAGCCGACAGCCTTGGGAAAGATCACTTAAAGAGCAATAGTGACTATGGGCCATATTCTTACATCTTTATATGGCAGTCAATGGAAGTTTTGCCTAAGTAGGAGCACAATATTTTGGGCTTGCAGTATATGATCTGCTCACTGGGAGTTGAGTGAGCAGCAATCAGCGTCTAATCTGTACAGAATGTCATTTAGAAAAACAACTTCAAAGGGTACTGCATGGAGTGCGTTCAACTTTTTTAATGACTGAAGGTTATCGTGTAATCAGATCCAGGCAGGTGAATTGCTGCCTGTAGGGAGAGCTCCATTAAACTCAACAAGATTCTGTGTAGATGCAGAGGTCCACTCACACAGCTTTCATTGCAGAATCAGGGCCTTGGTTTAGTATAAGTGAAACCACAGTGTGGTGTAAAGTGCCACTCAAGGATTCAATAAAATCTCCCCTGCTGAATAGAAACTGCATTTTAATCTTATTTTTCTTTGAATATAGTGCACTGTGTGATGATACACTGCACTTTATTGTTAAATCAGAAGCCCAAATAGATGGCTCTAGGTTTGTATAACAATTTTATGAGTACATTAGCTACTGTACCTTTATCTAAAATAAATAACAGAAACAGGTTTCTGACAAACTTCATAACTGAGATATCACCTACTATGTATAGAAGAAAATATTTTTAAACTAAAAATAAAGTTAAAGTTTAGTTAAAAGCTTTACTTGCATGGGAGTCATATCACAAAACTTTCTTTTAATGTGAACACTTCACAGAATGAAAAATTATTTACAACACTTTACTCGCAGTTTGGTCACTTCTACATTAGCTATACACATTTGCTGAAGTTCATAGGTATGTATCTTCTTCAAACCTAGGCTATATCAGACTGATTGCACATTTTCCTTTCACATAATGGCTGTCTTATAGTGCACTGAAGAGTCAGTGAGCACTGTCTAGTTACATTCTCCTTTTTATATATGGCTCAACAAGAAAACAAATATTCCCCTTCAAACCCAAATACCCTCAAGTGTCTAAAATAAAATCCACATTTTTTAGGGAATGTGTAATTCATTTTATTGACCTGATTTTCATAAGTTAGGTGCACAATTGCATACCTATGTATTACAAACAATTACTGAATTCTGCACAAAAATCAAGGAATTGCACACCTAATTATTTTGAAAATCAAGCACAGTCACAGTCTAACCTAGGAATCCACCTCCCCTTTTCAGCACACTTTACTGAATTATGATATATTTTACACATATACATTTTGGCCAGCAAGATAATTTCCATGTTAAACAATCTCATTGCCGTCACACGCAGAATTGCAACGTACATTCACAGTTTTAATAGATTGTAATTAGCTTTTCCAGTTGTGCTTTAAAAACTCCAAATATAGTTTTCAATATTAAGTGCAAAGCAAATGTCCTGTGCAGCTACAATTGGTTGCAGAGTTATAAACTCCAGAATTATGAGCAGAAAGTTCCCTCATTCTCCAGTTTCATCACTTGACTTTTCAGGTATGGCCTCCAGGCTTCGACGGGGCTTTGAGACTTCTGCATTTTCAGTGCCTGGTTTATTGAGTCCACATGAAAAAGCGGCATAATGGATTTGTTTCAGATTCTCCAATGTCTCATTTTTAGCATATTTTAGAAGATCAGCTTGTCCCTGTAAGAATAAATACAGTTAGAACACACAATCAATAATAGGATTCTTTTCAGATTTATTGTACAGTTGCCCTGAAGATCAAAACCAGATTACTGTGCGTTAGTAAGAAGCCATGCTGCTTGCTTTCTCTGGAGCCAACTGGATGTATAAACAAAAGAACAGAAACCCTCGCTACCCAACAGCTTTCAGTAACGGAATCTGCTATAGTTTTAACACAGGCTGTTTATTAATGCAGACAGATGTGAATATTCACTTGTACACCTTTTGTTTTTTGGTTACCAGCAGCTCTCTTCACTCAACGTTACCCTGGTGATAAGCCTAAATAAGGGCTAGTGTCAGAGAAAGCTGTTGTGAGAGGAGCAGAGAGGACTGAAAACTCAGCGGGGTTACATCTATGATGCTTCCAAGGAATTGTATTTGTCCTTCTGTACTAGGAGGAGCTTAAGGAGATGCTCAGAGAAAGGGTAGGCCTAGAACTTTGACAGCAGGTCCTGTCCTACAGAAATTGCTTGGTGGAGTTATGCGATCATTATCTAGGCTCTCCCTACTTGCAGCTGTGCTCAGGAAGAGCCAAAGAGGTGAATCACCACGAGTCAATGCTGCTACAAATAGCTATATGCTATTTACATTGCAGAAATCCATGGGCTGACCATGCTACAGAGAACAGCCTCTTCCCTGAGTCCCTGCACATAGAAGACTTAACAGTACCCATGTAGAGAGACTCTTGGGCAAAGAAGACTCTTGCACTCTCTGGAGGGCCACCCTTTGCTTGCTGAAGTAAAACAGGATAAGCATACCAGATCAGTATAGAACTTGCTAAAGAATGTTACGGTACTGACACCTACAACTGATGAAAAATATTTTCATATGGAATCAGAATGTACCAAATTATTTCTGTTTGAGCCACACAAATGGAAAACATTGCTGTATACAAAAATAAATAAATAAATAAATAAAAATCCTCCTTGAAATTGCAATTGGCAATGCATGTTCCACCTTTGGGGAGACAAGTAACAGAAAGTTCAGCTACTGGTTTCAATAGCGTTTTGATTCTTTCCTCTATTAAAGGAAACCAGGACTTTTTTTATTTTCCCAAACATGACAACCAAGAAAGTTAATTTAAAACATTCCGGTAGAATAAGTGAGTCATAGCAAGAATGCATCTGTTTCTAGCACAAGTTATGTGGATTAGTTAGAATGCACTTTTAGAACTTTAACCAGGCTGTTTATTATAGGTTGTGCTGGTAGCTCGGCCTACAATTAACCTTGCCTGACACTCCCCATTATGAGACTTTGTTGCTTACAACTATGTGAACCTTTAACTGTTTGGGCTGAAATTTTCCATACTGCGTGTCAGCCTCAAGCTGATTTTTTTTCTAAAAAATTTCAGCCAAACGGTTCAGCCATTTCCAGGAACAAGATTACAAAAGTGGGTTTTTTTCTCCATGTTAAAAAATTCTTGAGACCTTTTCTTTGAATGGCTCTAGTGTTCAATATTTTAAAGCAAGGACTTGTAATTTGGCAGGGGGATGGCATTTGTATCAGGGATGTGCCTTTTGGAGTGAAAATATGCTCAAGTTTGGCCAAGTTATGAGCGTTTGACAACCTGAAGTTTGCCCATGCTCAGTAGAGATTTTATCAATTTCAGCAGCTAAATTTCCAGAGAGTCTGTCCTCAGGGAGCATGCACCTGCATATAGTTGTGCACGTTCTATCCAGCCCAGGGCTACGACTGTGAAGCCTGGCTTTCTCTGTAATGGCTGCTCCCAGTTACTTTGGGCGGAGTGGGGTGGGCCCTAGAACTACGAGCAGGGAGATGGTCTCTCCTGTGCTATTAATGACCATGCTTCTTCCCATGCCTCGTGGAGGAGGAAGCTGCCTGATTCAAATGTAGAGGGGACAAGAGCTGGACCAGGGGGAGAAAAGGAGTGGATTGGGACAAGGAGGCTGGCAGTGGGGGAAAGAGAATCTGGGACTGGGAGCTGGTGTGGTTGGGCAAGGAGACTGGCTGTGACTCTTTGGGAGAGGACACTGGGAGATGATGAGAGAAATGCAGTGGGGCTGGGAGATAGTTGGCTTATCGGGCGAACATTGAAATCAGACAAGGGGCTGGGGAGCAGAGGGACAACTGGGACTGACTGGACACAAAAACCAGGACTAAGACCTACTACGGGGAGCTGAGAAAGCTGGGGTGCTGGGAGAGAGTAGGGACTGGCTAGGAAAGAAGACTGGGGGCTGGGCTGGACAGGGTGACTGAGATTGGATGACAAGCCTGCAGGAGAAGACTAGGACTGGGAGCCAGTGAGTGGGGTAGATGGAATGAGGACCCAAGAGAAGAGAACTGGAAGTGGCTGGGCAAGAAGCCTGGGACTGGAAGTGGTGGGGGAGAAGAGGAGAGACTGGAGTCTCAGATAGTGAGCCTGGCTGGAGAGACTAGCAAGGAGACTGGGCCGGTAAGTTAAGAAGAACAGTACTGGGGCAAGGAACCAGGAGTGGAGAAGAGACAGGAATGGGACAAGTTGAAGCGAATGGTGCAGAATGGGTCAAGTTATTGGGGGCGGGGGGGCAGTGGAATAGGCAGAAGAGTCTCTGCCCACTAGAGCACACTCCCATCCAGAGCCTGAAATGGAACCCAAGATTGCTGAGTCTCACTATTCCTTTGCTGTCAGAAAATATCTATGAAACCCACTGGGAAAAGCGTGCCTCTCTCCCTGCACCCCACTGCTAGTCCACACAGAGAATGACAACCAGCTATTGCTATCTGTTACTCCATTAACTCAAGTGGGAAAGGTAAATGCAGTGGATCTAAAGATTCCAACCCTGCTGATGAACCATGTGGTTGTCAATATGATGCCACAGGATGGATTTTTCCCCCCAGTTTTCTTGTTTAAAAACCTAGGAAATTATACACAAACTCTGTTAGAAGTCCACTACTGAGATTGCAAAGTAAAGCACTTAAACGTTAGGAAATGCCAGAATTAGGATTACTTCTGCACCCTTAATTTCCCCACTGGTGCACAGGGAGGTGTGACACAGTCTTTAATTACATGATCACTTACTGTTTTTCCAAAGGACCAATTTTCAAAGCTTCATAATTCTTTCAAATGAATTCAATACAGAACAATACAAGTCACCGTCCCTTGGTAAGGGCTATTACAATGACACATTTCCTTTCTTTGAGCCCTACCATTTTGGCTTTGGGGATATTCACGAAAAGGAAGCAAGACTTTTAAAAAAAATGCATAGATTAATTGATTTCAAAGCTAGAGAAGACCATTGTGACCATCTAATCTGACTTCTTGTATAACACAGGGCTCCACTGAACTCCTTCCATCCCCCCAAAATGTTTGATAGTTGGCAAGTCCAAATAAGCCAAATAGCCTTTTCTGACAAATAAATCTACCCTCTTCAGCTTCTTTTCTTTTAGCACTGTTCTCTTCTGTCTTGCCACCATGATAACCAGGGGGGTTGTAAAATATTCCATATCTCCAGATGGAACTTGGTATTTTCTGTTCACCTTCCTGGATGTGGCGGCAATTGTAGCTGGGGTCTGCTATAGTGATTGGGCTGAATCCATTATTGCTTCATTTATAGGCCAGGCTACCATCCCAGAGTGGTAGATTGCAAAATATTCACTAGTTTGTGGGTGGGCTCCTGCACCTCCTCCAATGGTAGCTGGAGTACTGTTGTTTTTTTCCCCAGAGGTCTTAGAACTCCTTAAAGTCATCTAATTGTGGGGCCCTGAGGGGAAACACTGCTTCACTCAGAGATGATAAATCAACTGGTCTTGAGGAATCTATTGAGGAAGGGCTTGTTTCCTCTTGCTCCTCCTTATGACTATGAGAGACTTGAGTTGGTGGAGGTTCGGGTGCTGCTTGAGTTACTGAAAAAATGAATGAAGGAGCCTTAACACACTATTTGATCCTGATTCACAAAGTGAAGTACTATTATATACAATTGATTGCCAACTGGAATATATGTATGCTCTGAAAATCTATGCTGCAAAACCTAGATATATGCAACACCCATGCACTCCAAAATGAATGCAAACCTAACTGATGGCTCAAACAAGAATGAGATGCACACACCATAATCCAGAATGAGTTAAAGGAAAACAACATTCAAGGAAACAAAGCGATCAGCTACGTCAACAGTAACCTGATCTTTAAAGGCAACTCAATCCTGGAGCCTGAAGCAATTCCAAAACTAAACCCAGATGCTGTTTGTTGGCTGTATGGCGATGTCAGTTCTACCAGCCTTTCACCTCTGAAGAGTTGCCTTCAAATCTGGGTTAGGTCAAAAGTAAAATGAGCTTAATTCTCTGAATCTACTCTCCATTGGAAAACTATCCACATAACCAAGATTTACTACCATCAAATCTGACATGGTAGGGAACCAGTTTGGGAATGGGAACAATAAGGGGTTTGCATGTCACAATTGAGGAAAATTGTGAGGAAGCTGCTGTCCTGGACTGTAACCACTGCTGTCCACTAAAGAAAGGAACAACAGAATAAAGCACAGTATTCTATTTCATATACAGAATACTCCTGCTAATCCAAAACCCTGTTATCTGAACATCCACATTATCAAAAAGAAAAGGAGGACTAGTGGCACCTTAGAGACTAACAAATTTATTTGAGCATAAGCTTTCGTGAGCTACAGCTATCTTCATCTGATGCTTATGCTCAAATAAATTTGTTAGTCTCTAAGGTGCCACTAGTCCTCCTTTTCTTTTTGCGAATACAGACTAACACGGCTGCTATTCTGAATCCCCATTATCAGAATCCCTTAGCATGAGATAGATGAGATATCTGCCTCTACAGCGTGTATCTCATGCTAGGGAATAAGGAAGAGATTTGGATAATGCAGAGGTTTGGTTAAAAGAGCAACCTCCCCATCCCAGCTAGGACAGTGAGGAGAAGGAGCCCCTGGCCATGGGGAGGCAACCCCGATGCTGAATGGCTCCTGTGGCAGTGCAGGGAGTCCTTTGCAGGCCACACAGTCAAAGGGAGTAAGTGCGTGGGGCTGTGACAGAGGAGCTGCAGAGGGCTCCCTGCACTTCTGCAGGGCTGTGGACACTCAATCCCTGCAGACGCTGGCTGGGGGTCTCTGCTCTGCCTTGTCAGGACCGCAACCTCACCCTCGCACCTTGTGCCTGCAGGCATTGGCTGTCACCTGCTCTGCGGCAGCACATGGAGCCCTTTGCAGCTCTGCTGTCAGAGGAGTGAGTGAGAAGGGACAGCAGAGATCCCCAACCAGGACTGTGAGGAGGACAATGACGAACCCCCAGCTGTTGGTGAAGCCACCCCCGATTATCCAAATAAAATGCATGTTACAGGCATAACTGGGAGTATATTGTACAGTAGACATTCATTAGTAGCAACATATCGTTGCCCTTTTGCTATGTTGCTCCTATGTGGCTGTAGCTGTTACAGAGCATGTCGACAATTCACAGTAGGGACAGTGTTCCTGTGGGAAATGTTGCTCATAAGTCGTGGTTGCTCTTACAAGGTATTGCTGCAAACGATCATCTACTGTATTAACATTGGTTCACATGTCACAAAATGAATTTAGTACAGTATTGCTTTGTGGCCCATCATGTAGTAATTGCTTTAAAGGACATCAAATTTCAACAATGATATTCATTTATAAACTGTTAAAAAAGAGGACATGAGTTAATATACAGTATTAATTACATTTCCTTAACCAATTTAAGTTCTCATTTGCCTGAATTCTACCCTAGAAGAGCAACTTCATCAGCATGGAAAAGCTCGTGCTTTGCTTTGATATTTTCAGGTATGAGCTGTAATGTCAGATCTGAATAGAAACTGAAAGGTAATTAAAAAAGGAAAGGGTTTTGTGTTTATCATCTCCCTACATCTGTGAAATGAGATGTTGGCTTTGATCCAATGTGACAACAACAAGTAGAATGTCTCAACGGTTTTACATTTGCTTTACTCTGTACCTTCTCCTGAAGCTTGTTTTTTTTTGTCACAGATTCTACAGTACCATGTGTCTGTCACTATTATTACTGTATATTTTACTTTTAAAATGACTTGTTGGACAGAAACTAAAAAGGAAGTAGGAATGTAAAGAAATGGAAGGGCAGACACCACAATGTGGAACAGCGCTGAGCCACCAGATTGGCTGGCTCAATAGGGTGCTCCGATGTATATAGTCTGTCTAAAAGGCAGCAATATTTGAATAAGAAAAGGGTTGGCACTGGCATCTTGATAAAATGCATTGCATAATCACAGGTTTCAGAGTAGCAGCCGTGTTAGTCTGTATTCGCAAAAAGAAAAGGAGTACTTGTGGCACCTTAGAGACTAACAAATTTATTAGAGCATAAGCTTTCGTGAGCTACAGCTCACTTCATCGGATGCATTTGGTGGAAAAACCACCAAATGCATCCGATGAAGTGAGCTGTAGCTCACGAAAGCTTATGCTCTAATAAATTTGTTAGTCTCTAAGGTGCCACAAGTACTCCTTTTCTTTTTGATAAAATGCAGTTCATCTTGACTTGTGTGTGTGTGTGTGTGTATGTATGTGTTGGTTACACTGTGCAACTTTTCTCTAGTGCAGGTATTTGTGCTGCTTCATGGCTGTGCAGGTTCTTACACGTCCTCCCTTCCAACAGAACAGTAAATTTTAGGCCACTTAGGGGCCATCTCCAAATAATCACCATTGTTGATTGTAGGTTGGGATGATTATGAGGTGTAGGGCATGGAATTGATGGTAAACTCCACAGTTGTTGGCCATCTGAGAGAAAAAGCATCAAGCCATCAGTCACCTGTGCTGATGTGACTTAGTCTGAGGACACCCCCTTGCTCTGAATGAGAAATAGTTGGTGTAGGTGCCACAAGGTAGATCTTGGAGCTGGTGCTACCACATATTCTGTCTTTGATCAGCTGGGGGAGACCAGCTGTGTGTCCTTTCCAGGTCAAAGAGTTCAGAAGGAGTGGCCATCATGAGCAATTCTTGTGTTTAGGTAAGTTTTGTTGCATTATATTTTAAAACGTTGCAGTCTTGTAGCCATTTTGAATAAACAAGGAGTTCATGCTGGCATTTGGGTGGGGCCTCAACAATTGACAAAGGGTAATTTTAAGTATATTTATAAATAGTATTTAGGTACAGTACCTGCCTTATTGTTTCATTGATTATAAATGCTTTGCCCTGTATGGTCTCACATTCATTATGTGAAATTTGTACCCATTGTGCTCAAATTAGCAATAATGAAGAGAAGCACTATTCACCACACACACATACTCCAGGATTGTCTGCACCACAAAACCTGCAAGTTTGAACACAGTTCGTCAATACCTGGGAGCTAACCCACGTTCAGTACCAGCTAAACTACTCCTAGTGCTGCTGCTCATTGTCAAGATTTATTTTTTGTAGTGTAGACAAGCTGCATGTGAAGAACATCTGAGATATATTTGACAAACAGAATCTCTAAGTCTATGGGTGAAATCATTCTGTGGTTTAGAAAATTGTTGACATTCTGTGACAATAATGGCTTCTGAACCCAAGTGCTGGTGACTGAAAGCAGTTTCCATCCTACTTGTACTTTAACAGTAGCTTAACATCAGAAGAACTTTCGTGTTTAATATTTAAAAAGGATGTTTAATATTTACATTGCAAAGTTCTTCTGGTTATTAAATTTTTATGTTTAATCCCTTTAAGGCTTTCCTGGACTTTGACGGGGGACTATTTATGAAACCATCTGGGACAACCTTTAAATACATCCAGCCTTTCCATTTTGTGCCTCAGTAAAGCCAAAGAACAGTTGCTAAGGCCATGCGAGCAGTCTGAAGGAGCTGAGGGATGTGGAAGCAATGTTCTGAGCTGGACAAGAATGAGTACACTTCTATCAGTAACTCCTTGGTATACCAAGGATGAATTTGGCCATATAATTACGGATTAGGAAGCCTTGGGAATAGTGGTTATAATACGTATTCAATTCAAAGGCTGACTGTTTAATAGAGAAATTATCAATTTATTTTATTATTTTATTCAATTTTCCACTATGTCAGCTGGAGTTCAATTGCACCAACTAAAGAGAATCAATATCTATAACTTGAGGGTGAAATACAGCTTAATTTGTTTAGAAATTACATCAGCTGTGGCCTATGGTCCTGACCTTTCCTTATGAAGGAGCTGAGATTGACTCTGGGTTTTCAGCATGAGGATATTTTTGTAGAGTTGTTCAGATTAACTTGACTTTGCTTTATTATAAGAGGTTATGCTTTTTGCTTAAAAGAAGTAGGCTGATTTCGAATAGCCATGGGGAAATACAGAGCAAATAAAATGAACCTGTATTTTTTATTTTTCCTGCCTGATGCATAAAGATAGCCTCAAAAGGTATGTCTATACTGCAGGGGCTGGAGGGACAGTCCACAGTAATAGTTTTTAATATTTAAAAAGTGCTTTCCCCATAGGGTACTGATCATACCCACACACATATTATGGGGCATGGACACTGCATTTAGTAGATGTACTGAAAGGAGCTCCCTGCATCCTCTCCAGTCTCAATTGTTCCTGTCAGACCCTAAATTTATGATTTAGTACTTTGACCATTACACTCAATACCTTGAACTACATGTAGTTCCTTCCTAATATAAAGTCACAATATACACCTTCATGACCACAGCTCACACCTTTTCTTTAGCTCACAATACATGCACTACAGTCACTATTGAATCTCCATTTAGTGTGGAATTAGAGCACTTCCAAGAGTGAATTAAAATCATATTACCTAATGACCCTCCCCTTACAGGTGAAGAAAATAATATCAAACTTCAGTGGCATTATACTAGTTAAAATAGCTACATTATAAATATAATATACAAATAGAAAGGTCAATCTTTTTTTTCCAAAAAAGTGACACCTCACAGAAAGATTGTAAGTGTAAAGTAATAATGGCAAAGAACTTTAATATCCTCTGATAAAGGGTGGTTTATATACATCATAATTATTATTGTATATGAAGTTTCTGAAGTTGGTAAGAATATCTATTGGTTTTAAAGTTCATAAGAATGTCACTTGTTTTTCAAACTTCTCATTAGGATGAATAATTAGAAAATGCCTTTTTAGTATATGGTAGTGGTGGAAGGGGCAGATTTTGCAATGTTCCTGTGGAGTACACAATAAATATAAATGAAACTAGAAACCCACCCAGCACTGAAGGAGAAAGAAACCCACACAATGTTTGCTTGCCAGCAATATGCAAAACAAGAATAGTGGATTTAAAATTAATTATGAGGTCAGTGCCTACCTTAGAGTAACTTTAGAATTAATTACTAGTGTCCCAAACAAAGTAGCTGGACTTTTATTATTTGCAGGTCACTTTTAAGAACGTGGACTTGTCTTTTCCTTTACCACCATATGAAAACCAAGGACATACATACAGTGTCTTGCTGCACCTCCACAGTCAGTGAGCACCTGGGTCTCTTCACCTTTAATGATGTACAGTGGATTTTTCACAAAGATACCCACATGCATTATTTTTAAATTATTTTGAGGGGCTCCACAATATTGTACCCTTCACAACACAAGCTCATTATGCTCATATAACAAAAATATATTTAGAGGAAGAAATAATTATCGACATTCTATCCTGTTTTCCAGATTTGGCAAAAGAATTGACATTTGTACCTGACACGTCTAGAGAGTTAGAAAAGAAAACGCTAATATCTGAACTGTGATGGTTCTTAAAAGTTTTTCTTTGAAGCGGGGTGGGAGCTGGCTGAAGCTAGTACACAGTAAATGCACTCAGAAGTTTAAAATCTCTAACTTCCTTTTTTTTTTTAAACTTTTTAATTTAAACACCAAAACTTTTCAAATAATAAAAATATATAACCACATTTCACAAGACTGCCTGGAGATTTAGAATACTAATTATTTCACTGTTCTTCAATTAAGTATTATAGATGGATATATATCAAATTCCAAGCAGCTCTGGTCTCACCACAAAACTGTAATTGATGGATCAATGGGAAAAGTAGCTGAATGAATATGTACATGCTGGAGGCCTGGGAATCAGTTGTGCTAGAAGCCAAAAATGCTTCCCTCTGTCATTAACAGAAACGCAATACAAACTACCTATCAGGATATATTTTACACTAGCATGAATAATCCCCATATATCCCAGTACACCAGATTTATACTGGATAAACTGTGCACAAAATGGACTAGTGTTCTAAAAGAGCGAGTTTTTCAAGGAAATGCATGAATATAAATCCAAATCCTGCCTCCGATGTGACACACAAGTGGTTAAATGCTGTCCCCAGTAAGTCAATGGAAACTTTGCCATTGACTTTAATTGGGTCAGGATTACACCCAGCACATTTAATGCAAAGGAAACTGGCTGGGCTGAATCCCTGTGTGAGGTTGAATCAACAGATCATAATTGCTGGAACCTTGGAAAAATGACCCCGGTTTCTGGCTGCTCAGACAACCAGTCTGGTTGTGCCTGAACTTGCTGTATCTCAGCCCCACAACTTTTTTAGTTAGAACAAACACACTTTATATCGTCTTTGTTCAGCTACCAAAATTTGGCATCTGCTGACCAAATCCTAGCTGTAAATGTGCCTAACAATCTAGGTCTAATTTTTCAGAAGTGTCTAGAGATTCTGGGTGCTCATTTTGAAACAATTTAAATGTAACTATGTTCTGAGCTCCTCTCTGAAAATTAAACCCCTACCTCTAAAGTGTTTCCACCTGGGCACCCAAAAATGGAATTACTAGTCATTTTTGAGTCTTGGCCCTGGTTCGCACATGTTCAACTTGCAGCTAAAATAACCAAGATCTACAATAACTGTTGTCTACACTGCTATTAGCTTAGCGACCCCTCATCCTTTTGATGGAGGCAGGTGAAAAGGACTAATCTATGTATGGAAAACACTGAGGTCACTAAATTAGTCTGTTCCTAAACAGATGAAGTATTTAAATTTGAAAGATCCTGGAACTTTCTTTAATATTATGAAAACACTATAAACAGTTGTAGTCAGCCACATGTTGGCCATATCTGGGTCCCCAGCATATTGAGACCTACTTATCTGTACCTTTTTACTCCAGTATTTTTCTATTTTGATATTTCTCTTCTAATCACACTGTAATATTTAATGATGTGCTGAACTCCTCTGCTATAAGGTAAAGTATTTTTATTTATTTCTGTAACCAACTGATGTTTTTCTGTGATTTGAGAGCTATTTTTCCTCTTTTATTTTTTGTTCTCTTCTCTGTAGAAGCCTCCTATTTATATATAGACACCAACAGGTCTTTTGGGTAAGAGAAGTCTGGAATGAGGGTAATATCTTGACTTTCCATGAGAATTAACTCAATGACATATTAATATATTTTCTATCTCTAACTACTAGGAACTGATAGCACTTTGAAAAGATATACTCACTAAAAATGAGGTGTAAATCAGAGCTCCCATATAGATACAGACTTTGGTCCAAGTTAACACTTAAGCTTTCTTCTGTTATGGCCTATTATTGGATTGGATTTAACATATACTTTATTTCTTTTTTTCTGAATAAAAATGCGCTGCTGAATTAAAAAAATGCTGCATAAATTTAATTTTACTTTGCACATGTGCTCTCATCTAAGCCTCTCTATTCAGAGAACAACCACCACCTGGGTTGAAACGGCCTCTACTATTTAAGACATTATGTACTTCAGTGAATTGCCCTATTGATCATATAAAGTTGGCTTTAATTTTTAAGCCTCTCTCATAGAGCACCCTCTCAAGTGGCATGGTAGTGTATCATGACAGTACCACATTTAGGGGCATCAGATTTTTTTTACGCCTTACTCTGAAGTATCTGAGACTGGTTCAAGTCTATGACTGAGACCTGGATTACCAGAGTTCAAGATGAGAGAGATCTATCTGTCTTTCATCTTCCCCATCTGCAAAATGGGGAGGATAATAATAATTAAAGGGCTGCTGTGATTGTCTAATATTTGTAAAGCACTTTTCAATAATGTTTTACATCTTCACTGTGGTATATCTCCATCATCATTCTTCACCCACAGAGACAAGATATTGATGGGATGGCTCATTGGTCTGTTTTGCTATAGCATTTTCTGTGGCACAAGTGGTACCCTTCTGCAGATGGGAGTTCAGTGTGGGAGAAACATTAAAGAGTTTTGTCCCCTCAGAAGGAAGAGCCTGCCACCTCCCAACCTTGTTGGTCCCAAGGGCATGGCATGTGAGGGTGACAGGCCTTCAGTACTGTGAGTGGTCAGGTCTACCATACTGCTCCTCTGCTCCACCCCCAACCCTAACATCATGGCTCCTGCGGACATTGGGATGCCACTGACCAGACACTGCAATTATAGAAAACCCCCTACACTCTGAGTAGGATGCAGACATGAAGTCTAAGTTAGTGTTGCTTCAGGCAGTATTAAATTAGGTAGGAATAGCTAAGCTGATCTTTGATGCTCAGGACAGAAAAGTGCAGCAAATAACTCCTTCCCCTCATGCCCCCCACAATGTTGGACCATGATCCCCTAGTGCATCCAGAGTCCCAAGACATAGGGAAATGATGCTTCAGTTCCTCCTTCACCCAAGATCCACCAGATCTAGCAGAAGCTGCAGGACAATCTGGCCCCTTTAGCTTTAAACAGAACTTGGAACCTTACCGACAGAATTTATTACCTGTGAATGCTCTAATGAATCTAACCTATTTTTGTTTCTCCCTAGAGTTGGGCTCAAAGAGGACTTTTGCCATCTTAAATACTCCGAAAAGCACAGCCCAGCATCTGTCAGCTGAAATGGATAGCAAGTGTGGGAGAACAATCTGTGGGTGATGGTTTTGTATGTAATGTTTTTCTATAATGGGTATAACAACACGTGTGTGGGGAGAACTAAGCTGAGAAGGGGGTAGAAGGAAAATTTATTTTCAACAATTAAGAGGGTTTAAAAACTATGCATTAGAGGGAGAAAGAAATGAAACAATTTTTGTAATTAAAATAGATTTTACAGTTTAATGTAGGGATGAGGTACTCAGCTGGACAGGAATCTACTAAATTTAAATAGAAAACTATTTAAATTGAGGCTGGAAGGACTGAATTGGAGAAAATAAGGGAGACAGCTGTGATTACTATCAAACTATTTTATTCTTCTGTGCAGAAAGACTGTAGATGACAATTCTGCATTTTAACTATTTGAGGTGTCCATTTGAAAACTGTTTATACTACATCACTTCATGTTCAGTCAAAATGTAAGCAATATGTGCATAAGAAAAAGCAGAGGGAATTTCTAAATCAAACATACTCAGTTACTCAAATCAGAAGTATTAATACATTTATGTATACATAATTAAGCACTATTTATTATAGATTACAAAAGATCAACACTTGTATTTACTTCCTTTCTTGATCTGCATTTATCTCGATACTGCTTCTCCTTTTCAAATCATTGAATAGATTTTGAACAACTGCTTAGCCTCTTCAGAGCCCTATTTATTCCACAGAAATCAATAATCATTGTCTGATACAGATATTCAGGACCACAGGGGACCCTGTTAACATTAAAAGGTTTTTATAAAGAACATATCAAACAAAAAACCCCAAAGAACTTACAATGGTAAAATTCAGTGTATTTGTCTAAATTCACGTTGACAGCCTGTTACTCTTTCAGGATAATTGAGCTAATTTATAATGATAGTAAAAGAAATGAAATCACATCACATAGTGACCACTAATTAGCTACACAAGACAATATAATTATAAGACCAAGTGTGAATGGAATAAATAACATAATTGCCAGCACCAGTGAAGAGACATTACCTTTAAAATTGTAATATTCCAGGTAAAACTCTCTACTGCTTTTTGTAGTTTCCTTTCTTTTAAACCTTCTTTTGCTCCTATATTGTGTAGGTTTTCATGGAACTCCATTGCTGTGGAGGGTGAAAAAGATGAATTTAATATCTTTGTATTTACTCTGAATTTTCATGATGGTAGAGTTAGATTTTCTAGAAACATTTCATATAAATAGCTTCCTGGAACTGCTATCAAAAGCTTTGATAAATCTGAACTGGAATAAGGCAAAGATGAGAGACTGAAAAGAAAGTCGTAATGAAAAAACAAATTGAAGGACGAGTGAAAAATCTGCACCTTTTTATTCTATACTGGCAAATATTCATGTTTTCAGTCATACAAACGTAACCAACATGTCAATGTACATTTATTCTCTAAGAAAAAGGTAGCATGTTGTAAGTTATTATTGGGTTATATAAAAGCATTACCATCTTTACTATACAAAAAGCCACAGTACTTGCAATCAAATTCATTGTACTATATATAAAGGTCTTTTTGTGAGTTGCTGTAATATGGAAACAGTAACGTCATGAAATGTTATCCTCTGACAAACGTATTTTGCATCTTGGTCTTTTTTGCATTAAATCTAGATAATGGATAATTTGACAAAACCATTGCATTGTTTATACCAATGGACAGATGGAACTTTTCTTTAAGAAATGTAATTTATGTCCTACATTGCTGTTATTTCATGTCATATATGGTAAATTTAGAATAAAAATACTGATAGCTTCTTCATACAATGACAGAATTGGCTCCCCTCATGTGTCCAGGCAGTGCAGCTAGTATAGTTCTGCTGCACAAAGGAAGGCAGGATGCAGGGTGGCACTCCATCTATGGCTATGTCTACACTATGAGCTAGTGGTTTGATTCCTCTGCTTGTGTACACATACTTGCATTAGTTTGATGTCAAGTAATTGTCTCATTGCCACACTGTAGCCTCAGGTTGGAGATTCAGGTCCATACCTCTAAATTCCCTGACTCAAGATGTGGTCCATAATGTACAATACTGTAGTAATGTCATGCAATAACATACAGATATGAACAAGACACCCATTTTTCCTTAATCCCATAGTCCCGTTGAGGTCAGTGTGCCTCTTCAAATGTTTAAAGTTGAGTGTGTGGACAAGTACTTTTCTGGATCAAGACCAGAGAGTTCAGCACCTGGCCAGACTGAGCGCTATGTGAGTTGCAGAAGCCCCCTAGTAAACAGGGCACCAAATGGCTGCTTGTTTTGCTTGTGCTTCTGTCTGGCCATTTCTTGCATTACTACTAGCTAAAAACTGATAACAAAAAGAGTAAGAGATAAGTGACTTTAAATTGATGGGGGAAGACAGAGATGGGAACTAAGGAGGAAAGAGATGGTTTCTCATCAAGAAATAAATGAAATGGGAAACACATATTTGCACAAAATCATGTAAAAATCCCTTAAACTAATATAAACTTGTAGTGAAAACTTATCTATAAAATTAAATACAGAATATATTAATTGGAGACACAGAAAACATTGTTTTTGCAGGACATAATTTCTTACTTTTTTTTTTACAAGTGCATGTTCAAATTTAGCTCTCATTAAGATGTATGAAATGAATCTAGTACTCAAGCAGCTTTAATTACTTTATTATTCTAAGATCATTAATATTTTGGACTGTCTGATTGATAACAGACACTAGACTACACTAAACCTGAATTATTAGATTTTTCAGAGCTGTATTCCTGTATATACCATCTGTCTAATCCACAAAGCACAAGTTACCTACCTTTTCTAGCTTTGCTGACAGCTGTCAAAAATGGACAACAAGCTAATGTTTCTGAGAGATTATGAGGATTACATATGATACCCAAGAATGCTAAGGCAACTTTCAGCTGTTAATGATTCACTATGTTTGTGCAAGGAAAACCCCCAGCAAAATATATAAACACACTGTTACTCTCAGAGAGTAAGAATATCTGTTTTTTTTCTTTGCTAGGACCAATCTTTTAGCTATGAGAAAATGCCACACTTAATTCAAGCTATACTACTTCTAAGAAGGAGGGTTTTTTTTCTTGATTTAGGCTACAACTCATTCCACGCTACAACTCTAATTCAGCACATCAATGTAATTAGGGTCAAACTGAAACATTTAGACACAGGCCTGAATAGGAATAGGGAATAATGTGGAGCAAAACTGTCACACGTGGAGTGATGATGTTTCAGGGTAGTACAATCTCACCCTGAGCAGCCAAGTGCATTTGGAATAATGCAATCTGCTTCATTTAGTGCAGCTGGCTCATTGTGCATGCTGATAGGCCACTGCATCACTGCCTCTCTTGAGTCAATGGGCACCTCTGGAGGCACACATAAATAAGCAGTAAAACCATGAGAGGCCTTTACGTGGGCCACTCAAGGTTGGGTGAGAGGCTCCTTGCATTCCCCCCAATAGCTTCAGCTGGGTTTGTGACGATTTATCTCTGAACGACTTTTTATAAACCTATTGTCATAGTATCTGGGCTTAACTGGTAAATTAAACACCACAATCCATTAATTAAAATGGCTCATAGTATAGTATAACGCTTCCCAGAATGAAAGATAGCTATCATTATTAATAAGTAAAAACAGCAATATAGCACTTCTGCAGAGCTACTCAGATGCTGGACTGAGTGATGTGCCAATTAAATACTTGACTGAAATGATGCATCTGAAGGTGCAAACTCTGGCTCTGGCAGACCACCAGAGGGAACTAGCACTCCAGGGATCCCAGTCATTACGACAGCACATAAAACGACATACAGTCCATAAAATAGCTAGATCCAAAACCATAGCAAACCTCATAAATTAAAACCAACACCTCAAATTATTTCAGAAGGAGGTGAGAAGCCAGTGCAGTTCCTGGAGCAGAGATGTAATATGCTCACATGGACCGATTACATTATTAGTGAACTTACCACATTCTGTGCTAACTGAAAGCTCTTTAGTGGTTCCTTATTATATTAACCATTTTAACTGCACCAAGAATAAACAGACTAATTTGAGCATGTTCCAACTTCTCTCAAAAGAGAATTATTTATCAAAAGATATTATTACAAAAATGAGATCCTGCTAAACAGAATAGGTAGGGCCCTACCAAATTCACGGTCCATTTTGGTCAATTTTACAGTCATAGGATTTTAAAAATTGTAAATTTCATTATTTCAGCTATTTAAATCTGAAATGTCATAGTGTTGTAACTTAGGGGTCCTGACCCAAAGAGGAGTTGTAGACGGGTAGCAAGGTTATTGTAGGGGGGGCTACCCTTATTTCTGCGCAGCTGCTGCTGGCGCTGCCTTCAGAGCTGGGCAGCTGGCGAGTGGCATCTGCTGGCCAGGAGCTCAGCTCTGAAGCCAGAGCTGCTGTCAGCAGTTGTGCGGAAGTAAGAATGGCATGGTATAGAATTGCCACCCTTACTTCTCTCCAGAGCTGGGCCCTCAGTCAGCAGCCACAACTCTCCAGCTGCCCAGCTCTGAAGGCAGCAGCGCAGAAGTAAGGGTGGCATGGAATGGTATTGCTGGTATTGCTGCTGGTGGGGTGTAGCCTGCAAAGTGGGGCAGCCAGCAGCTTCTGCTCCCTGGCACCCAGCCCTGAAGGCAGTGCAGAAGTAAGAGTGGCAATACTGCGATTCCCCTAAAATAACCTTGCAAACCGTCCCCTCGCAAATCTCTTTTGGGTCAGGACCCCCAATTTGAGAAATGCTGGTCTCCCCTGTGAAATCTGTATAGTATAGGGTAAAAGCACACAAAAGACCAGATTTCATGGTGGGAGACCAGATTTCACGGTCCGTAACGTGTTTTTCATAGCCGTGAATTTGATAAGGCCCTAAGAATAGATAATCTGAGGGTTTAAAAATATAACTTCTGATTCTCTTCTGGATTTTTTGCTTGAAGAACCATGGCTATGGGTCTTCCGTGGCAGAAAGTCAGTCTGTGGGAGCTGCTGTAGTTTAAGTATCAGATAACCCCCTATTCCATCAAGGAATTAAGGGCTGGCCAACACAGCCCAAATATGGTGACAGGTTTCAGAGCTGTAGCTGTGTTAGTCTGTATCAGCAAAAAAAACAAGGAGTACTTGTGGCACCTTAGAGACTAACAAATGTATTTGGGTATAAGCTTTTGTGGGCTAAAACCCACTTCATAGGATGCATGCAGTAGAAAATACAGTAGCAAAATATATATACACGGAGAACATGAAAAAATGGGTGTTGCCATACCAACTGTAACAAGACCAATCAATTAAGGTGGGTGATTATCAGCAGGAGAAAAAAAACTTTTGTAGTGATAATCAGGATGGCCCATTTCCAACAGTTGACAAGAAGGTATGAGTAACAGTAGGGGAAAAAAAATTAGCATGGGGAAATAGTTTTTACTTTGTTTAATGACCCATCCACTCCCAGTCTTTATTCAAGCCTAATTTAATGGTGCCCAGTTTGCAAATTAATTCCAATTCCAAAATTGTATTTTTAAATGATAAAACATACAAGGCAAATTGAATGATAACTGGCTGGTAGGAATTTTGAGCCATCAATTGTCAGAATAATTCATGGTTTAGAATTTAGGTTCACTTTCTGAAGCCTAAGCTGTAATAATTACAGTAACGGCTAACAATTCTTATCAGCTAGAAACAACTTATCAGGCAGAAGTAGAAGCCTGTAGAGTTATTAATTTGCAAATGAGACACCACACATTATTTATTATTTTGCTGTTGCTTAATGTACCTAGAGCAGCAGACAAAATAGATTTTTTGTGCTGTCCAGTATATTAGGTATGTCAGCTGAGAAGTGCCAATGTTCCATCCTCAGAATAACCACTTCCATTTTGGGATATTTGTACCAGGTATAATAATTTACATCAGTGATGAGCATCAACCGAGGGTGCGTGTGCTGCCCCAATGGGTATCACTAACGGAAAAATTTCCAGTGAGTACGTGTCAGGCACGTGTACACAAAGAGCAGGCTTCACATGTGCAATCACTCAGAGAAGAAGTAGGCTAGTATTTGATTTTAGACATGACACATTTAACACTGCAAACATTTAGACTGAGATTTTTCAAAGCTGCCTAAGGAATTTGGATACCCAATTTCCACTGAAAATAATGGGAGCTGAGCATCAAAATCCTTTCAGTGGCTTTGAAAGTTTCAGCCTTAAAGTTTAATGCAGCAGTACAGCATTGTTTGCAGTGAATTAAAATAATAATAATTGTATGAAATAAAACTTACAATTCGCAATCTTACTTACATGGAAAGCAAAACTCAAAGTTGGCAATGAATAAAATAAACAAATTATGTTTGGAATGATGGCTTTCTTCTCCACTTCAAAATCAATAGTATTGATTAATGTAGTGATAGAGTTTTCTGCTCCAGTTGGTGATTCATGATCTTTTCTCTCTCCTCAAATCTCTAGAATGAATACAGCAAAACTCTTCCTCAAAACAGATTATTTTGTATGGTCAAAAGAACTTGAAACTGGATTTTCTTTAAGCAACCAACTCCAGCAAAATGCCAAGCACCAGCGATAAAGAAGGCTAAGTGAAATTTTTATTCATGTGGCAAATAACTTGGAGGGATTCTACTGGAAAAAGCATCATTTATAGAAGAGGCTTTTCAGATTACATCATTCTCATCACTGTAAACTCACTTCTCATAGTTTAAAAGCTTTTCCACGGGTATGTGAACTAAATAGGAAGCTATCAAATCACCTATAGTTTTATAAATTAAAAAATTAGTTTGATCATCATTAATTTTAAAGGTTTCAGAGTAGCAGCCATGTTAGTCTGTATTTGCAAAAAGAAAAGGAGTACTTGTGGCACCAAGGTGCCACAAGTACTCCTTTTCTTTTTATTAATTTTAAAAATTGTCCAAATCACATAACTAATAGGATGAAATTTTAAAAGCAAATGAATGTTAACTGGCCCACAAACTGCTTCAGATAAAACTGCACTCTAATGAAATGTACAACATAAAGATTAAAGTCATAAAGGTACAAAAAATTAATTGCCTCAGGGCTTCCTGTTTCTCACAACAGACAGATGGATGCCTAGAGATCAAACACCACAAGACTTTATTACAATGTCATACTTTATTAATAACAAATATTATTCATTAATGATACAGAGAAGGCAGAAGTTTTCAATAAATCTCTCTTCTTTGCATTTGGAAAGAAGCTGGATAACGTAGTCACATCTTACAGTGGCAGTGAAATATTCCTATTCCAACAGTAGCTAAGGAGGATGTTAAACAGTAACTAAACATTAAACAGGAACTAAAATTAAATATTTTTAATCTGCAGAATCAGATAACCTCTACCCAAGAATTTTTAAAAGAATTGCAAAGGAGCTCTCTAAATCATTGATGTTGCTATTTAACAACATCTTTAAAGAGGTTCCAGAGGATTGGAAGAAAGCTAATGGTGTGCCAATATTTTTAAAAGTTAAATGGGACACCCTGGGTAACTGCAGGCTGGATAGGTGACATTGATCCAAGGAAAAATAATGGAAAAACTGATACAGGAAGAAATCATAATGAAGTAATAGACATTGGCATAATTAATGCCAATCAATATAGTTTTATGGAAAATAGGTCTTGTCAAACAAACTGGATACATTTTTTAACGAGATTACCAGTTTGGTTGATAAAGGTAACTGTGTTGCCATAACATCCTTAGATTTCTGTAACACACTGGATTTAGTACCATAAAACATTCACATTAAAAAATAAGCACTATACCCAGTAGTATATATGGAATACTATATATGGAGTAGTATATATGGAATACTATACCCAGCTCTGATGTCCATACTTCAAAAAGGGTTTTGAGAAATTGGCAAGGGTTCAGAAAGAGCTACAAGAATGATCCAAGCTCAGGAAAACCTCCCTTATCGTGAGAAGCTTATGAAGCTCAATCTGTTAAATTTATCCAAGAACAGATTAGGTGGTGATGTGATCACCGTCTGGAAGAACCTACAAGGAAGGAACATTTCTAATAACAGAGGTTCTTTAATTTAGCAGACAAGGCCATAAAAAGTTCCAACAGCTGGAAGTTGAGCTAGACAAATTATCACTAGAAATAATAGGAGTACTTGTGCCACCTTAGAGATTAACAAATTTATTTGAGCATAAGCTAAAACCCACAAATTTATCTGAGCATAAGCTTTCGTGGGCTAAAACCCACTAACAAATTTATTTGAGCATAAGCTAAAACCCACAAATTTATTTGAGCATAAGCTTTCGTGGGCTAAAACCCACTTCATTGGATGAAGTGGGTTTTAGCCCACGAAAGCTTATGCTCAAATAAATTTGTGGGTTTTAGCTTATGCTCAAATAAATTTGTTAATCCCTAAGGTGCCACAAGTACTCCTGTTCTTTTTGCGGATACAGACTAATACGGCTGCTACTCTGAAATCTGTCACTAGAAATAAGCAACACGTTTTTCAAAATGAGGATAATTAACCATTGGAACAATTTACCTGCATCACTTTAAATCAAGATTAAATATCTTTCTAAAGTATTTGCTATAGCTCAAACCGAAGTTATGGGCTTGATACAGGAATTACTGGAGAGGTTCTATGGCCTATGTTAAGTAGGAGATTAAACTAAATAATCAATAATGGGTCTATTTGGTATTAAAATCTATGGGTGAGCTCCAGCCTCTGTATGCTAGATGAACAGAGTCGGAGCTGTGTAAAATAAGCTCTAAAAGCCTGAGTTCTGGCTGGGAGAAAATTCTGTTGTTTCAGCCTGTCTTTGGAGGACCCCCTTCCTAGCCCTGAAATAGGGATATTGGGGGTTGGGAGAAGCATGTAGGGGCAGAGCCACAGCACATGGTACTGTGGAGACTGCAGGTACTACTGCAGTCCATATGGAAGATCCAGGAGGCTGCTGTAAATTGGACAAACCTCGGGTGGCCTGTCTAAATCACACTTGGTCCCTATCCAACCACAACATGGATTGGGAGGGTGCAAAAGTGGCTTAAAGTCACTTTAGCCCATCTTACCCCATGCTACGACTCTTACAGGTGCAGCACAGAATCTCACCCTATGAAACTACAAACAGTAAGGATCAATCCTGCACTATCAGGGAGATGAATAAAATTAATTAACTAGTTTTTAAACCTTTTCTCACCTCTGCAAGTTGAAACTTAACAACCGAATAACAGAAAATAAATGTAAACACTTTTGTGGCTGGGTATAAGACCATCCATGATTCACATTACTTCATACTCCACCTGAAAGGTAGTGTGTGGTACATAAAAATCTTGTTTACCCTATCTCACTGTGAGCAATCCCCCAGTAAATCTGGTGTTGGCATGCACCACCAATCCATGCTAAAATAAGCAAGGAGGCACATTTTGATACTAGTGTGCTGGAGAAGATCCATGGACTGGGCAAGAGGGTAGCAGAAAACTGAAGAAACTACATGCCCCTTTCTGGCTCTTATAACTGCACCTCCTTATTTAAATTACAGACTTGAGAGCTATGCCTGGTGGGACTGCTGTGGAAACTAGATTTACACTACTCCTCTCTAACAAGCCTGACAGACAATCATCAATTTCACCTTTAAGCATCAGGTGTTTTTTCATTCTGTCTTCGCTATAGATACATGCGCATTCACATCCACAAATCAATTTTCAGAGTAGCAGCCGTGTTAGTCTGTATTCGCAAAAAGAAAAGGAGTACTTGTGGCACCTTAGAGACTAACAAATTTATTAGAGCATAAGCTTTCGTGAGCTACAGCTCCGATGAAGTGAGCTGTAGCTCACGAAAGCTTATGCTCTAATAAATTTGTTAGTCTCTAAGGTGCCACAAGTACTCCTTTTCTTTTTACAAATCAATTTGAATCTTACAAACCTGGGAAGCTGGAGTAAACAAACACCTCAAAATCAAAAGAATTCTCTCAATTAGTCAAAACCTGTATCATTTAATTTAATTCTAAAATCTCAATAAAAAGAGTTATCTAGTTAACCTTTCTCTTCCATAAAGATTATCTCAAAGTTTTTATGTATAAGCGATCTATATAAATGCTGCATATTATATTGTTGGAAATTAATATACAAAAACTGATTAGGGGTGAAATCCTCAGTGCCTGTAAGTTAGTATAGCTCTGCCAAAGTAAATGGATCGGTGCTGATTTAAAGTAGCTGAAGATCTCTGTCAAGAACTTTAAACTTTCAAAGAATAATAAAAGATAATGGATAGGGAATGGGAACCAAAGCAATATTGCCTTACAGTATAACCTCAGGGTTACAAGCATCTTGTGGATGGAGGTTGTTTGTAACTCTGAAGTGTTTGTAACACAGAACCAAAACAATATGGTGGTTCTTTAAAAAGTGTACAACTGAACATTGACTTAATACAGTTTTGAAACTTTACTATGCAGAAGAAAAATGCTGCTTTTCCTTTTTTTTTTTTAAAAAAAAGTAGTTTACATTTAACACAGTGCTGTACTGTATTTGTCCTTTTTTTTTTTTGGTGTCTCTGCTGCTGCCTGATTGCGTACTTCCGCTTTCAAATGTGGTGTGTGGTTGACCGGTCAGTTCGTAACTCTGATGTTTGTAACTCTGAGGTTCTACTGTACTATATGTCTTCATTATTTAGCACAAATAAAATTCCTAAAAAAAGAAAACGAGTACTTGTGGCACCTTACAGACTAACAAATTTATTTGAGCATAAGCTTTCATGAGCTACATAAAATTCCTGTAATGATACAGATATTTTATTCAGAAAATCACAACTATGTTCAGCTGAAAGCAATGTGTTGACTTTTAGAAAACCAACAGAGCCATCGGGATTTTGTTGAAACTTAAAAATAATAAGGAAAACATCCAGCTTACCAAAAAGTTTATACCTTTCAATTTTTGCTTTCATAAAGTATAAGACAGGTACAAAAACACCACTATGGGATAAATCAGAACAAGAGCAAAACTCTAGCTTATAAAAATGCATTGTTAACCAAAATGAGCAAAATGATTATACTTACTTCAGAATAAGTTTTGAATTTTAACAGATACACAAGAATCTTATTATTGTCTTAAACCAGGAATGGGTTTAATTAAGAGAACAAGTCCAGTTACAAGATTTTCCTACTGAGCTTGTTAATGACAATATAAATGTCCTGTATGTTCACAGCTTGTGAGGATGAGGATTTATTCTTATTTTAGCAACTCTCTTCTTGTTCTTCAAGCCATAGAACAAAAGAGCATAGCATGATAATAGTGCAATTTCCTTTTACTTATAAAGACACTAATTATAAAAGTGTATAAGCTTTTACTCAGAGTTAATACGCTATTCCATGAAGCAATTCATTCTTAACAAAAATCCAAAAAGTTGACAGTTCCAGAATCCAGAAAACGGGACAAAATCCTGATGCAACAAGCATCTGCTGAAAGAAGGAAATTAATACAGTTGTAGACGAAATCTTTGGACATGCCCACTATGTAAAGATTTGGATCAGCTCATCTATTTTAAGATGTACGTCAGTGGGACTCTGCAGGGGTGAAGCTATCCAAGATAGCAGATCCTATTTCCTATTTCACAATCAGGAAATAAGCCTATTGTGTTGTACTGTAGGATACTTATTTAAATAACACCAAAGTCTCACTTCAATATTTATAGAATCATAGAAATATAGGGCTGGAAGAGACTGAGAGGTCATCAAGTCCAGCCCCTTGCGCTGTAAACCAAGACAGTCTTTGACAGGTATTTGTCCAACTTGTTCTTAAAAAGTCCCAAAATGAGGATTCCACAGTCTCCCGTGGATGCCTATTCCAGACCTTCACTAGCTGTATAGTTAGGAGGTTTTTCTTAATATTTCATCTAAATCTCCCTTGCTGCCGATTAAGCCCATTACTTCTTGTCCTACATCAGTGGACACAGAGAACAACCGATCACCACTCTCTTTATAACAGCCTTTAACATATTTGCAATTGTTATCAGGTCCCACCTCAGACTTCCTTTCTCAAGACTAAATGTACAGTTTTTTTAATCTTTCCTCATAGGTCTGATTTTCTAAATATTTTATCATTTTTGTTGCTCTTCTCTGGACTCTCTCCAATTTGTCCACATCTTTCTGGCTATGTCTATGCTGCACACCACCGGCAGCAGTGTATGTGGGTATGTGTAGCTACACGTCACAGTGAAAAGCAGGCTGTGTCCATGCTGCAGTGTGTAGCAACGTCGGTGAAAGGCTTGGCAGTGGGGAGGTAGCAAGGAAAGAATTGACAGCCGGGAGCTGCCAGAGACTGTTCTCATTGCTTCCCTGCCAGAGTCTTTCACTGTGATGGGGGAAAGCTCTGGCAGCTCCCAGCTGTCAAGCCTTTCCTCACTGCCAAGCTGGGAGCTGCTGGAGCCTTGCCCCACTGCTGGAGCCTTTCACTGTGGCGAGGAAAGATCTCAGCAATGGGGAAAGAGTGGGACACTACCCTGCTAAAAAGGCACTGCTTGGGTGAATAGAGAGCTGTGTACGGTACATACCCCCAGGGCTCAGGCACGTCCTTGCTCTACTTGCCTCTAAGCATTGCCTTACAGTCTCCACTGCTATTTATACCTATGCTACAGAAGCATGCAATGTACTCTACACATCGACGAAAGCAGTGTGCAGTGTAGTCATACCCAAAGTGTCGCACCCAGAACTGGGGACAGTACTCCAGCTGAGGCCTTACCAGTACCAAGTACAGCAGGGCAATTACCTCCTGTGTTTTATTTATGACTTCTGTTAATACACCCCTTAATATTAGTCTTTTTTACAACTTCATTGCACTGTTGACTCATATTCAACTTGTGATCCACTATGACCCCCCCAGATCTCTTTCAACACTATGCCAGTTATTCCCCATTTTGTAGTTGTACATTTGATTTTTCCTTCCTATATGAAGTATTTTCCACTTGTTTTTATTTAATTTCATCTCGTTGATTTTAGATTTCTCTAATTTGTCAAGGTTGTTTTGAATTCTAATCCTGTCTTCCTAAATGCTTGCAACCTCTCCCTGTTTGGTGTCATCCACAAATTTTATAAGCACACTCTCCACTCCACTATCCAAGTCATTACTGAAAATACGGAATAGTTCTGTACCCAGGATTGGTTCTTTTCAGGATCCACTGTATATGTCTTCAGTTGACAGCAAACCATTGATAACCACTCTTGTTTTTTTCCCACCAAATGCATCCGATGAAGTGAGCTGTAGCTCACGAAAGCTTATGCTCTAATAAATTTGTTAGTCTCTAAGGTGCCACAAGTACTCCTTTTCTTTTTGTGAATACAGACTAATACGGCTACTACTCTGAAACCTGTCACTCTTTGAGTAGGCTCTTTGAACCAGCTGTGCACCCACCTTATAGTAATTTCATCAAGACTACATTTTACTAGTTTGCTTATAAGAATGCATATGAGACTGTGTCAAGAGAATTACTAAAAACAAGATATATCATGACTACTGCTTCCCCCATCCACTAGACCAGGGGTTCTCAAACTTCACTGCACTGCGACCCCCTCCTGACAACACAAATTACTACAAGACCCCAGGAGGGAGACCAAAGCCTAAGCCTGCCCAAGCCCGGCCACCCCCGGTGCAGGGAAGCCAAAGCCAAAGTCTGAGCCCCTCCACCCTAGGCAGGAGGGGGCCAAAGCTGATGCCCAATAGCTTCAGCCCCAGTCAGTGGGCCTATAACCTGAGCCCTGCTGTCCAGGACGGAAGCCTTTGGGCTTTGGATTCAGTCCTGGGCCCCAACAAGTCTAAGGCAGCACTGGTGACCCCATTAAAATGGGGTTGCAACCCACTTTGGGGTCCTGACCCACAGTTTGAGAACTGCTGCACTAGACCGTTAAGCCTGTCAAAGAAGGAAATTAAGGAGGTTTGGTATGATTTGTTCTTGACAAATCCATGCTAGCTATTCCTTACAATCTTATTATCCTCTAGATGTTTACAAATGAATGGTTTAATAATTGTTCCAGTATCTTTCCAGGTATCAAAGTTGGGCTGACTGATCTACAATTTCTTGGGTCCTTTTTGTTCCCCTTTTAAAAGTGGTACATTTGATCTCAACCATCCCCTATCAGTTCTCAAAGATAATTGCTAATGTTTCCATGATTGCTTCACCTAGTTCCTTAACACCCTAAAATGAATTTCATTAGGTCCTGATGACTTGAAGACAGCTAACTCATAAAAAAAAACTTTAACCTATCCTTTCCTTATTTTGGCTTGTGTTCCTTCCCCCTTCTTATTAATATTAATTGTGTTGAGTATCTGGTCACCCTAAACCAATTTAGTGCCAGTATTACTAACCTCAGATTACTGGGATTCCTCAGCAACAAGGAAGTCTTGGACATAATTAAATTTTATGAATAGTTGCCTGTTTTATTGAGAATGGCTAGATACAGATTGATCTGTAGGGCAAGTACTCTAACAATGCGGTCAGTAGTGAACTATTCAGTTACATGAACCTTGTTTCAAGTTGCTAAAAGACAGCTAAAATGCAGTAAATACTTTCCTAAGAAACTGCTGTAGTTATCACAGACATACTACTGGATCACCAAGGGAATGGGAAGTCATAGGTACATGAGATGATAAATGGGAGGGAAGGTAGTATACAAGGAAGTCTCTCTGTTAAGATGTGGTCCATGCTTTGCAACGGTTTGGGAACACCCACTGTAGGGAAATGAATGGGTTTCTCACATAGAGAAACACATGAATAAGCTTTTGCAATAATTTATTATAGTTTTTAAAAAAAATACATGATTATTCCCCAATTGAACCCTTCCATCCCGAATTACTTTTCTGCTCATTAAAAAGGCTTTTCCACAGGACAGCACTATAGGAGTGTCACTTTTTTCCCCTGCCAAACTGCCAGGTATAGCTAATAGAAAATCCTGTATCTTCTGAAATGGTGTCTCTGTTAAGTGATTACTAACAGGAAGAAAGAAAAAGCTCCATCTAGTCTGAAGGCATAGTGAATCCTCTTTGCACACTATTTCTTTGTACCTATTAAATAAAAATATTTATATAATTTAGTCAGTTAGGTGGCAAAATTTAATGTATTTACTACCAGCTCAACTTTTTAATAAAGAGTTATTTCACCTTTTTCCATTTAAAGAAAAAGTTGCCCACAGAGGCACATGTTAATTATTGCTTGTAATAAAATATTGCTGCATTTTGGTTTTCCAGTTTTCCCCATCCAGATGAGAAATGAATTGGAGAGGTGCAAGGTTCCCCTCAAAGTTTCCAGTGCTTGTTCAAAACATCTTGCCCCATACAGAACCAGCAGGAGGTTCAGTTCCTGCAGCCTAATACCCATGGAAACTGAGGGATCCACTGGAGGCCACATCCCATGTAGAGGCTCTAAAGGGGGGTGCATGGCACAAGTAGGCTCTACTGCAAAATTAGTGCCTTAAAGTACGTCTTTGTGCCCAGTAACTCTAGAAAAATATATAGCCTATGTGAAATCATCAGTCTACTGCTCTTAAATCTGTTCCTCTTACTTTGATATTTTAGGGTAAATAGTGCACATTCATTTTATCAAAAAGTGTTTTTTAAAAATAATAATTTAAAGTGATAGGACAAACAGCATATTATCTCACGGGGTCATAGGACTACTCCTTCAGACAACATACACCATGTGTTCCAATGTGATAAAGCAGAAAATATTTCTTTTGTACAAAGTATACAAGATCAATGACCACCATTTTTTGAATACTGGTACCCTTGGCGAGTCAAAGATCCTTGTAGTACATTTTGTATTTTTACATCACATAAGTAGTTTGAGACCTGGTGACTGGTATGCAGGACTTAATTCCCAAGAATTTACTTTCTGTATCACTGGCTTCTTCAGAGGATGAAGAGAAATAATCACTCCTTTTCAGAACAAAGTGTGGAAACAGAAAAACTGCATTAAGCCAGTCATCTGCAGAAAAGTTAATATTACTTAATAAATGTGTATATTGATTGTTTATACAGTATTAGGACAGATTATAGTAAATCTACAGTCTGGGTGAGTAGTAAATTTGTAAGATATGAAAAATGCCTGTTTCATGAAAATTTGAAATTCCACGATTTTAACTATGTGCATATCACAAGGTTTTCTATAAAACTCTTGGCTCAACTATTATTAAAGTCTGAAAACAGGTCTGGGCATAATTAACATGAATTTAAAAACATACATGGATTGTGTGTGGCATCTATTTTTATTTACCAAGAGAGTCCTATATGTTCACAGAAAACGGCAATTCCATTGGGAAAAAACACTACATTCTTATATAAATTGACTACTGTAGTCAAAGATTGACTACTGTAGCTCTATGCTTTTTGAAATGCTCAGCATTAACCATCTTACACTACAGCAGCACAATTACACTTGCAGTTAACAGCCTGTCAGCATTCTCTTACTAAACTCAGTGAATGAAGTAACAATGTATTATGACCAAGGCACTGAACCAATGGGTTTGTTATCTCCTCCTGCACTCATTGTGCATTTATTTCCACAGGAGAAGTTACCTGCCGAACCTAGTATTAGGGAAGTATTAGGGATGCTTTGATTAAAAATATAAAAGGAAACTTCCCCAATTCTTCTCTTTTTTACAATTAAAAATCCCCCAAACAACCAAACACCAGATTCCTCCTGTAATTTGGAGTCAGGACTATATTTTGTGTGTACAATATAGATTGTCTCATGGAATACCTGCTCTCAGTTATACAGACTAATCCCCATTTGTATTTACATAACTTACCTCTAACAACCACAGCAAATAATTACACAGAAGAGTAATATTAAGACAGCATGTATTTTTAGCAACTTTTAATGGTGTTTAGTAACTGGAAACACACCGGAGAGCTGTACCTAGTGATCCACCACTTTTCTGTGAACCACTCCTGGTCCACAGACTATAATTTGAGAACCTGTGCAGGAGCTTTAGCATAAAGTATATAACACTTTTAGTGCCTGTCATCATTGGTTTGGATCATGCAAAGTCACTGTTTTCCCCAAATAAGTGATACTAATCTGGTAACACTGTTTAAGATTTCCATTTTACTGTTCTTAAAAGTTCTGAAGGCATAAGTAAACCAAAACTGAAAAAAATGTCAATTGTAAAAGATGTTAGCAGAATGGATAATGAAAAATGCAGCTTACCCATAGATGCTACAATAGAAGAAACTGCTAAGCTTGTATAATGAATTGATTATACTGAACCTAAAAATAATCTTCCTCTTGCTGAATTCAGAGACTAATATTGTTACATTTGACTTTGGAGGATTAAAACTCTATGGCAAGAAACACTATTATCTTTTGTAAGGAAAAAAATGCTTATGTCGTTTTGGTCATACTTCGAGGGGTTTTATGGTGCTCGATCTTGCCTACAGATGTAGTCAATGGGAAGTGTTCTATAATTTGCACTTCCTTGACTAATTTTTCTTATGCTAACTGTAAATATAAACACAAAAGATAAAGACACTTGACCCTATACTTGGATAAGTTGGAAAGGCTGCATAGGAATGTGACACTACTTGTGGAATGGGAAGACTGTCTTTATAGGCATCTGTAACAGGTGCTTATACTTTGGGTAATATGAACTCCATTGATTACACTGTCATTCTAAAGCAAATAAACTATTCTGATACCTATGACAGTTTCTGAAAAAAATCAGATTCTGTGCTTTACTTCATGGGTGGCTTCAAACCACTTTTATACTGCCCAGATCCTGGGTCAGGTGGCAGCTGGTGTAGTCCTAGCATAAATTAGATCAAGCCCTTGACCCCCCTTCTTTGCCACAATCTCATAGTTTTCACCACTACAGAGATTCCCCCTCCCAGCCCTGGCCCTACTCTCTATGCCAGAGATTGCAAGGGAGTCAGCATAGGGAATTCTCCCCCACCTAGTTGCAGCACCTTCATGGACCCTATATGGTGCCAGAATAGCATACGAGGGCAGGGGCCAGGATTATTTTAAGTAAGATTAATTAAGCATAAAATGCATACTAACAGTATAAATGGAAAAGAACATTGTTGAAAGTATGTCTTTTGCTTGTACATAAGGTGAAGTTAAGATATGTGCAAAGCAGGACAAATTCAATTTTTTTGTTGGTACAGATTGGAGTAAATTATTACTTCTATTGATGAATTCTGGTGTTTATTGATCATTCTTGAAATAGAGACGATACAGCTTGTGTTCTACAGCCAGAGATCTGCTTATCCACTGAGCTTTGGCACCAGCTGATCCAGGAAGGCCTGAACAGTTCTCATTTTCTTTACTTCATGTTTAGTAAGCAACCCACCAAATCACAGGTGACTGGTAACTGCTGATAGTAGGGGGACACAATGGCAGCCCCCATCCCCGCCACCATAGCAACAGTCAACTTCCTCGTGACTGCCAAGGCACCCTGCAGCAACATCCTCTTGGCCCCCCCACCCACAGCGCCCTGGATGGCCTTAGAAAAAATGGGGCCATAGGCAAACTTGTATTTTGGCATCCTGTCCTCCCCTAGCCCCCCCCCATCCCTTCCCATTGGCCCTCGCCCTGCTGCCTCCCCAGGCTCTCCACCCATCCCCTCATCCCCTCTGGCCCCTGCTTCCTCTCCCAGCCCACCACAGATCCCCGCCATTACCTGCTGCCTCCCATCCCCCCAGGCCCGTACGGCCTCCCCCAAACCCTCACTGCCTCCCCCACACCCCCATCCATTGCCCCAGGCCCACACTGCCTTCTTGGGCTCCCCACCCCACCTGTAGCACCCCCAGTACCCACTGCCTCCCCCCCCCATTGCCCCGACTCCCCAAGCTCCCTTCTGCACACCCCAGGCAGGCTAGTCCAGACATGTACTCGAGCAGGTAACTGAGGCAGCCAGCGAGGAAGGGATGGGACTCAACAGGCTTCCCCGCGCCCTCTCTGGCAGACAGCTGTGCTGCTAGCCTGGTCTCGCTTCCCTGCTCTGGGTGCCTTTCCCAGGCATGTCCCTTCAGCTGTGCTCAGCCCAACTCTCACCCTGGCAGAAATCTCGGAGGGCATGTAACTCTGTGTCACCTATGCATCAACCTTCTCAACAAAGCTTATTTTCAAGGCATCATCACCACTGGCAAAGCTGCCTACATCCCTAACCTTCTTCTCAATTTCCCAGCAATTTACTTTGAAACAAATCGTGGTTGATCCTGTAAACATATGGAAAATGGTGGGGGAAGAAGACGAAACAAGGAGCGTTCCCCAGGCTTGTGCTTTTGCACAGTGGCAAACTATGCTGTGTCTCAGAGTAAAGCCACTATTCCATGTTAGACCTGCCAGCGGCACTAGCTTCCTTAGCAGGAGTGAGGTGAAAGTGGGGCAATGGTCTTGACCCTGCCCTATCTCCTGCACTCATCAGCATAGGTAGTTAGGTGCAGAAAAGAATGCACACTGTACCTCTCCAAAGCGTAGTGCTGATGCAGGGCATTATTCTATTTAATGTTCACCTTTCCCATTAATGTGTCTGTTTTTCCTCCCTTTTTAACTAACATTTAAGGGACTGACTTTGTAAACATTTTCTTCAGGATCTCCCTCATTTTATTTTCTCTGATTAGATTTACACTACATAGTACTGGCAGTGGTGCAGAGTGTACAAATAGCTACAACCCGCAGCAAAAAGCAGGCTGAGTCCACACTGCTGTGCGAAGTTACAGGTAAAATGCTCTGGCAGAAGGGAGGCAGAGGGAAAAGGCATCAGCAGCTTCCCACTCTAGCTTGCCATGCTTTAACTCACCACATAGACCAGGCCTAAGTTCTCTCCAGCAGTTCTTCATATCAAACAATCGCAGGACTTATTTACACTGGACACAATCATATCAACTTTTCAGACCAGCCATTTGCTACATTTAAATGAATTGTCACACTAATACAGTACAGTACATGATTCAAACATGAAGGGGTTTTTTTTTTATCCAATACTTCTAACTCTTCTGTCAATACAGATTAATCACATTAGTGCAACAGCACAACATAATTTCCATAGATATGCTCTACACCCAGGTGTATACCCAGGTGTATGTACCCCAGACTTCCAACATGACATGACTGTTAAAAACATTAACATTTCTGTAAGTTAAGTATTATTATTCTCAGTTTGCAGATGTGGAAGCTGTCCAAGGTCACCGAGGAAATAATTGTCAGATCTGGGATTGGAATTTAAGGCTTCTTACCTAAGCGTAACATAGAACCTCCTCCTATATAAATGTAATGCTTTCAAACTGTCAAGGACCAGCTATGGCATAATTCCAACAGCAGCAAAATACAGAGCACATTGGAGCAATTTGTCTACTTGGAAGTAAAATAAAAGTAAAGTAAAATAAAATAAAACAATGCAATGAGAATATATAACCTGCAGTTTATGTGATATATATATGTAAAATTTAAAACTCCATTAAATTTTCATTTTCTAGTGGAATCTATTCACTTTAATTCTCTACTCAGTCAACATATTCTAGGTGTTTCTTTTCAGAAGGATGCAGGATGCTAACTGATCAAATGACCACCAGCTAAACTAATTTATGGCATTTTGTGGCAATTCACTTGATGTTCCTGGGCTTCATCTAACCCAAATGAACCATATGATATCTGAGTAAAACTGCAAATTGAAAATGATGAGACATGAATCACTGATACAGGTGTTATTGAAAAAATATGCCTCCCTAATCTCTCATATCTCCTCAACACACAAAAGTCTAATGATGCATATTTTATATTTTCCACAGTTTAATGAACAATTAAGAAAACACAATGTTTTAACCACTCTGGCATTAAAGTACTTTCTAGAAAGTAGCATCTGTTTAGACCCACATTGTGCACATTATACCCTGCCCCTACATCAGCATGTTGAGCAACACCTCTGGCATACACTTAAAACGCATGGCCTTGAATGTATGTAGGAATAGCGCAGTATCTCTCATTCATAAATATATTATGTGTATTTTCTAAACTTTATCTTTGCTTCATTAAAATAGAATGTGTCAGTAGGCTACTGTCCAATCATAAAATTTAAATGATTTCCAAAATTCAGTTGGAACGCCATAGACCCCACTGTCCATTATGAAATCAGTATTAAGAAGGTCCATTTTTACTGCTTTCGTGCCTGCATGAATTCAAGTAATTTTGTTTTGTGTATTAGTAGAATAAATGAACCAATCCATGTTTTGTAAAAAATGAAAATATAGGAGAAATGCCTTACTGTATTTTAATTTTTCAAAAAGAGAGCCTGCACTTACCAGCCTTCTGACACTGTACTATCTTCTCATATACACTATTTGCATTTTCAATCAGAGTCTTGATGGTCTGAATCATCTGCAGAGAAAATATCAGATTAAACTGTTCAAACATATATTTATAAAACTGTCTTACAATATTACTCGTTATTGGTACAGCTGTATCTTTGAAAGATATGTGCTTAAACTCTGGACTATTTAGTTTTGAAGCCACAAATATTATTTCAACACCTATTATTAGTTTTTGCATAACTTTGTTTTCCTTGTTGGTACAAGGAACAGGAGCAGAGGGATGCTCCAAATTTAACATGAAGGAAGGAGAAATGTGGTTCTGGTGGTTTGGGATTTGTGAAGAGGTTAACAAAACACATTGTGGTTTACCATTAGCCCACTGTTTGTCAAAGGAAAGGGGAAATATATTCCTATTTACCAGCTAATTCACATTCTATAGTTTGGTCAAGACAACCTGGATACTGTTTCCTCCTCCTCACCCTGACATTCAGGATGACAACCAATCACCATCCAATATTTTCTGTTCTCTGTGTACTCTCCCTCTGCTTTTCCAGACTGGTTCCTTATAATTGCCTTTTTGTGGTTTGATCTGTAGAGAGAAAACATCCTATAGAGGAAGAACAAGAGACTCAAGGCCAAACTAGAAGAGGGAGTTGGAAGTTGAAGGAGCAGAAAGAAAGGGAACCACTGACTTCTTCACCCAGCTCTTTCCAGACAGAGTTTCTTATGGAAGCCCTACTCTAAGCAGTGAGGGCCAGATTTGCAAAGGTATGTAAGCACCTAACTCCCACAGAAATCAGTGGGAGTTAGGCACCTAAATACTTTAACAAATTTGGTGCTCTGTAATCAGGGGTGCATCCATAGTCGCCTGCACTTCCAGTCAATAGTGCCTGGGGAAGGGTATAAGGAATGCTAGGCAGCAGCTTTGCTGCAAAGCTTGTTCACTGCTGTCTCTGCTCCAGCAGATAGCAATTGTTTTAGTGATTCAGGTTCTACGTTTTACCTGCTGCTAATGCATATTTACGTGGAATTTTCTTTCTCCTGAGAGAACGTTCCCTGTGCTGAACAGGCATCTGCATAAGCTCTACAGCAAAAAAAAAAAAAAAAACCAAACAAACCCACTTTAAGGTAACCCACCCAGGGAAGAGTTACTTCAACAGGCACAGTTGAGGAGGGGTTCCTTCACCCACTTTTTATTTTAAAGTGTTTTCAGTTTGAGAGAAGCTGAGGCCTTCTTTTGCATGTTGCTTTGAGCAAAGGATGAATCAAACTGGAGAAAAAGAGGAGAAAGCCTTAGATTCTGGGTCACAACAGGTGATCTTCTTGCCTTTCACAGTGAGTGAGGAGGAAGAACCTGATGTCCGCATTGACATAGACCATACCACAGAAACTTAACTTGTAATTTAACTTTTACTTCCAGTGAAACAGAAAGCTGGGCTAGACAAACTAAAGATTATTATTTGAAAGTAATTCTGGCCTTTCTTCTAGGACTACAAGGTTACAAGATACATATGTTAAAATACAAATAAATATGCAGCAGCTCAGATCTCATGTTTAAGGCAAAACTAAATAGAACATGAACCACAACTGTAGAGTTCTGTTCTAGAGTCTGGAAGCCATTATTTCAGATTGGGTTATTCATTTTATACAACTAATTCTCCCATTCCTAGTTACCTATACTTAATTTTGAAAAATCAAATTGTCTTGATTTCTGATTAGATTCCAGAAGTCCTTTAAAAAGAAAAGAAATAAAATGCATATCACATCATTAAATGAGGAAAAAATTCGCATCTACCTTAATTAAGCTGCATTTGAAATATTAGTGCTGATCTATTCCCCTGTTGGACTATTTATTGTATATAAACAACTTACATTTGGCACCCACAGAGGCAAAAGTTGCTGGATGAATAAAATTAAACTGATTACGAGATAATTAAGTACTGTATACTGAAGATGCTAACATTTTAAAGAGAGTCATACTTTAAGATTAGAAAGCTGTAACACCCCAAATATTGTATGTCATCCCAAACAGCCTTTCTGAGAATCACTGCAAGCTGTTTATTCCCAATTTGTCCTGAGAAAGCTGTAAGAGTATTTTGTTTCATGGTGTTCATCACTAGTGATATGTTTTCAGCAACAGTTAGAAATTACAATTTATCTGCTCTATAGATGTCCTTGAAAGACAAGGAATTTGCCAGTTGTTTCAACATGCATGTCATGAAGTGTGTGTTTGTTTGCTTCTGTAATGGGCTTGAACACTAGGAACCAAGACACAGTTGATTTAAATCACAAATAGCCTTGCAATTGTGATTTAACATGTTATTTTACTAACTAGCTGAAACAAGACTGCACCGCTCCCTGTGAGGAGAATCCTGTTGATTTGAAAAATGAAAATTATCTTGGAAATGATTCCCTGAGAATGTGTGGACACGGTTTTAATCAGGATGCCAATACACAACAACAAGTGACAATCTAACTTACAGCTGTACAGTCCAATTAAAAGCACATATGGGTTTTTTCCTAAAGAACATTTTAATGTGAACAGAATAGGGCAAGTGTTCAGATAGGAGCAGTTTGAGTTAATAGGATGATCACTCATAAAAACCTGCCAGTTGCCTTAGATAATGGTTTAAATAACTTACATAAATATTTATTGAATTCCAGGTATTCTGTGTAGTATATAAGAGGAAGTAAAAGGGAATACTGCAGTTACAAAAGTTACCATATCTACTTATGTAAGGCAAAATAGATAAGTTTTTAAGTTTAAGTTTTTAAGACAAGAGATGTCATGTAACTAAAAATCCATTCATCTCTTCGAAAATCTACCTCAATGTAAGACAAACAGCAACATAGTTTTGTACTGACAACAAATCCTACATTCTAAACTTCTCAGCCATCAGTGTTTAGTATCAAATGGTTTTTAACTCCTCATTATGGTCATCTTCCCATCTTTAGCAATGTTCGCCACCCCAATGCCCACATGACTCATGCTCGAGACATTACAAAACTCACCCACTAATGACTATCTTCCTTGCTTAATTTTTTATCCATGTCACCCTGTCTTTGAATCCTTACACTAGCTCCCACTGCATCAAGGTCAAGTTTCTTGTCACTGTCTTCTATATAACTCCATAACGCTACCCTTATTTTGTTCCCCTTTCCTCCCTCTATACAACGTTTGTCTGCTTCTCCTACAACTGTCTCTATACTGTCTTCATACCAGATCCAATGCAGAGAACCCCTTCCTGAGCTCATCAGCAACACACTACCTTGCAGTGTTCAAATCCCTCTGAAGAGACACATCTGCCCTGATGCTTACAGGAAACTTGATGACTGGCAACAGCAAGCTTAAGGAGAAAAACAGCATCATTTTAATGTAGCATTGTATTACCAAGACATGGCCAATCACTATCTCATCACTCTACTTTGATATGGCGCCTTTTGACTAATTTTAGACTGAGAGTCTTTGGAAGAAGGACTGAGCCCAATGTTGCTCCCATTTATTTTAGTAGGAGTTATGGCCCCCAATACTGTTCTCACTGATAACAGTGGAAAATGCCAAAGCTCCCTATGGGTAATAACTAGTAAAAAGATTCCCTCTTGACAAATTTTAAAAAAAATCAACCTACAATTGTATGTGTTGCTGCCTATAATACCGGCACAGCAAAGATAGCTAAAATGTGGACTTATCTTGCATGGATGGTTTTCAAACTTTTAAGCTCTCCTGTTTTCAACAATTCTTTCACTTTAGAATCCCTTTTGTGACAGAGCTCAAAAATGCAACAGACTGTAATTATGTTACAAAAGAGAGAAATTGTGTTGCCCATTCAAAATGTTTTGTTCTGGAACAGCTTTGAGAAATATTGGTGTTGTAATATATTAGCTTACTGCCATAATTTATATTTAAGCAACATTACTATCATAATACCTACATCACTTTAATTCTAGCCCAAACTCAGCTATGTCTTACACTCAGAAAATCTGTGTTCTGCTTCCCTTCAAGAACAAATGTATATATGCAGATCAGACTCTCTGATATTTAGAAACAGCGTAATAATCTCTTTCAAGAAAAGTGGGGAACAAGTCTCAGAAGCATGATAAAACTGCTCCTTAGACTTGGAGGCAATGAAATGATGTCAAGGAGTCAGAGAAGAGAGCAAGTCAAAGATAAATAGAAATTCTTAAATCAATATGTTCTTTTTATTTATATACTGTATCAGCAACGTAGATGAGGTAAATTAGTTTAATTTCACAGCTGGAAGGGAATTTAACAAAATAGTTGCATTAATACTCATGTATCATGGAGAGGTAAAAGTTGCAATCAGATTCTATTACAAAGCCCTATTTAAAATACTTTGCAACTTTGACTTGAAAAATTAGATTGGCCTGAAAACTGCCAGATCTTTCAGTAAATGTATTCACAAAGCATGAAGAAAACTTGTGAAACTGCTTTTGTAGGTCATTAAAAATTATTCTGATATGAAATTGACTTTAGTTTAAAATATCTCCTTCGAGGGCAACGATGGCTTGTTTCTAGTCTTCAGCCTTCTTTGAAAACACATGCACTGGCTATAGTTAAAGAAAACCTAATATAATTAAGCAAAGTTGTTAATTTTTGCTATGGATAGGTTAAGTGTCAATTCTGCTCCCATTTATTTCAGTGGGAGTTATGGGACCAATCCTGTTCTCACTGACATCAACAGAAGTTTTTAACTGAGTTCAGTAGGGGCAGGTTCAGGCACAAAACTGTGCAAATATGTTGCTCCCTTTCATTTGCCTACATTTTAGAAAGAACATAGGGTCAGTTCATTAGGTTAATTCAGACAACAGCTAATTTAATGAGCTGAGGACCAACAATACTGTCTCTTGCTTGAGCAGACAGAAGTGGAAAAAGTGGGTAGATGTAGAAATGACACATGAGCTCCAGTCTGGCCAACCGTTTCATGTTGGAAGGTTGAGTCTGCTATGAGACTCAGACATTCCAAAACAACAATTTTTTTATAGCTTCTGTTCTGAGTCAAACCTTGGTCATAACGTTCTCTAACAATTGTTTGACTGACTGGTTCTGGTTAACATGCTACAGAAGTAACTAAGGTAAAACATGTCTAGGAGAAAACCTGGATATACCAAAACTAACCATTATTTCCAAACATTGCTAGGGTACAAGACGGGAAGCAAGCACTGAACTCAGAGGCAGTCTTCCTTCCCGCCCCAAACAGAGAGCTGAACATTCCAGTCATTTTCCTCTCCTGTCATCTTCTTCCATCAGAGTATATTGCAACAGAAATCTCACATGGACAAGAATTAGAACATTTTTCAGAATGAATAAGCACTGCATCACAGGATCATTATGAAAGGGATGTTACTGCAAAGTTCTCACACACAGCAAGCTTCACTCAAGTGTTCCCAGAAGATGCTAGATTTGAATGTGATAGGTCCAGTCTGAGAAGCAATTATGGGATGGTTGTGTGGCAGTACTGACATTCTCAACATGGATTTCAGCTGCTATGAAACAATGGCCGCATATTGCTAGCAAGATGTTAACAGAATAAAAATACAGGGGCCAGTCCTTCAACCTTCAATGGGAGTAGGATCAAACCCCTACCAATGATTTTGGGAATAGTACATAACACTTCCAGAATAAGATATCTTAAGAAAGACTCATGTCATCTTTTTTTTTTAAACTACTACTCCCCTGCGCTCCTCAGTGTATACACACTCATCCCTTCAGTAAAGTGCAGTACATGTATATGCTTCCAGACTGATCTGATGTACCAAATTATTTTGTATCCAAGCCAAAATGACGACTTCATTAAAATATAAGGTCAGGACTGTGAAATATTATTTATCTCAAGAAAGTTTTAATGAAGAATATCACAGGCTATGCAAGGTGGATAAAAATCAATGATTTTATAAGGAGAAATCCTGATTTTTTATTTAAATGGATTGTTTTATTTTTTTCTTTAAATTACAAGAAGTTTTTCTTTTTAAAAATAGACCAGTTTAAAATGAAATCCAAATTTAATACAAACTATGTTAAGGGACGGCCCTAAATTTATTATAATCTCTTAAACAGTTAAATAAAACAAATATGTTGAAGACTGCTTTTCTATATAAAGAAAGTTAAAGGATGCTTTTCTATATGAAGAAAGAATAAGGAGAAAAACATCTAACTTTTGAGATCAAGCACAATAGGTCATGTACTGTGTTAAGGGCTTATCATGTGGGGGACCAGGGGCTGTGCTACTGGGTGCAAAAGTCATCACAGGCGTTGAGACTTAGCCTCTGACTCCAGGAGACATTATCATTTATCATTAGAATCATCCACTGAGCCCACCTGGGTTGTTAGTTCTTCTGTTTTTCTGGGGGTAGGATGGGGATTGGGCAGAGGAGTTATGTAACAAGGGAGAAGGACCTGTGTGTGCAACCAGCAAGGAGCAACACTGATGTCCAAGCAGCACACTCTGGGAAGAAGGGGAAATATTCTTCAGAGTGCAGCCTCTAGTATTGTCAACGACTGGGAACTGGAAAAAAACTGTCTTAGGTGCAGGTCAAAAATAACACCCTATCTGGGAATATTTTAAAGAAAGTCCTGTACTTCTAAGTAAAAAAAAAAAACATGCACCAAATGTGAAGAATGGAACAAATGTGAATAATAAAGAGATACAAGGCCTGGCTATCAGAATGAAACAACATTATGAAAAATGCTCATCAGAAAGCAATGACTTTGAAGATGATGATATGGACATGTCTGAATTATCTGGGTCAACCAGTTAGTAAATGTATTATGAACCAATCTTAAGGACTGCTTACCATGTATTGCCATGCTAGTAAATGATTACTTAAATTATTGTCATAAATTTGTGTTTGGGATGGATTACTCTTACTTATGAATTTCAAAACATTTCGGTTCAAAATATAATTGGTATTTTAGTTTCTTGTGGGAGGATTTATGAATTAATTTTTTTCTGTTACTACTGGACTTCTGAAATGATTTTTTAATTGCTAAATATAATCAAAATATCTTAAGTGAAGATTTCCTGTTTAAAGAAATTTAATTTGGCATTTAAGAATTTTAACATTAAAAAAAATCAAACTGTTCACCATGTTGCTAGAAATAAGGATTTAAAAAGATTTAGATAATTCTAAAAATAATAATTTTCCCTGTAAAACTGGGTTTGAAATAAATTACCAGTATATCATTTTGTAACTCTCCTCACTCAGGGGAACCTTGGGGATGTGACTTAGTGGTTAGGACTATGGCCCATGACTGGCAGAGAAGTGTTGGTAGGAGAGCCTGGGCACTCCCACTCCACCAGGCTCCAACCCATGGCCCTTTGGGGCTAACAGTGATCTGGAAACCAAGGCTGTCCCTGGCCCACTTCCTATCTTTCTCCTGGCCGTGGGCCAGCTCAGTCCAAGGCTTTCCTCTGCTGGCATAGTCCATACCATGGAAGTAAAAACGGATTACCAATGTACAAGGTCCATATGAGGGGGAGAGGGGAATGCTTCACTCTCTAATTGTTTCTGGGGTGGGCCCTCCCTTTCTCTCAGGGAGGGCCCTTTGGGGCAGTTATCCTAGAGATTTCGGCCTTCCCTCTGCTCTGTGCTGCTGGAACCACAGGTTTCAAGTCTGCTCTCTTCCAGATCTGCTACCTAATGAGATATTTCCATGTCTTTTAATTCCTCTACCAGAAGGAGCATTTGTTGCAGATGTGGTGGGGCGGCACTGACTGGGCCCAAAATAATTCTTTAACCCCTTGTTGCCCTGTGTGTACACTCTATCACACACACTCCCCCTCAAAATGGAGCCAGGGTACCTGGGGCCATCAGATTGCGCCGCCCATTCTGGTGGGCTTTGCTGGTCTGATGCTGAATTTGGAATGCACAGGGATGGAGGGACACATACCAACACATAAGAGGTTTGTGTTCTTCATGGTATTTAACCATCTTAAAGGTGTATAGTCAGTGACAAGCTTGAATGAGTTTCCCAGGAGATAATATTGGAGTGACTCCACAGCTCATTTTACTGCCAGGTCCTCTTTCTCTATGATAGAGTAGGCCCATTCTCGTGGAAACAGTCTATGGCTCAAATAGAGCTTGGTGTGTTCCTCCCCCTTTATTTCCTGAGATAAGACAGTGCTCAGTCCCACATCAACTTTCTGGTCTGCAAAATGAATTATTTGGAGAAGTCCGGACTGAATAGGACCAGTTCTTTACATAGGAGTTCTTTCAATTCTTGAAAGGCCTTTTCACAGGTCTCGGTCCAGTGTATCTTTTGGAACTGTTGTTCATGACCAGATCTGTGAGAGGTGTGCTATTATTGAAAACCTCGAAACAAACTGGCAGTAGTAGTAGTAGTAGTAGTCCCCAAAAATTCCAAATTTGTTTCTTTGTGGCTGTTTGGGAGGCTGCTTTGATGACCTGGACTTTATCTATAAAAGTCCAGACCTGGCCTTTCCTAAAAGGGTATCCGAGGTAGGTGGCTTCTTTTCCTATCTTACACTTCTTGGGGTTCGCTGTTAGTTGAGCCTGCCGTAGAGACCGAAGCATGGTAGCAATTTGTGCCAGATATTCTTCCCAGGTTCAGCTGTAGATGATGACATCATCTAAATAGGCTTCTGCATACAAGTTATGTGGCTGCAAAACCTGGTATGTGAGGTGCTGGAATGTCACGGGTGCCCCATGGAATCCAAAGGGCATAGTTCAGAATTAATAGAGGCCAAAGCGAGTGGCAAAGTGTGTTTTTTTCTCACGAGTCCGGAGTGAGTGGGATTTGTCAATACCCCTTCTTTAAGTCTAATGTGGTGATATACTGAGCCTCGCCCAATCTACTAGTTTATCCACGTGGGATGTGGGGTAAGTGTCATATTTGGAGATAGCACTGACTGTCCTGAAGTCGATGCAAAATCAGACAGTGCCATCCAGCTTTGGGACTAAAATGATGGGGTTTCGCCACTTGCTTCGGGATTCTTCAATGACCCCAGTCTCCAAAATGGTCTGGATTTCTTCACACATGTTCCTGGGAAGCGGCTGGGGATTCTCCCGGGGGAGTAGTCTTGGTATTGTCTGGATGTGGTGGTACATGTGATAGGTCCTTCTGGGGTGGGAGGAGAACACTGTCGGGAACGCTTTCATGAGGCTTGTAACACGGTGCACTCATTTCTCGTGAGCGCCCCCTGGGTCTAGGGCACGCACCTGCACACTCTCTCTCAGATGTCGCTGCTTTGGCTCCCTCCCAGGGCTCCCTCCCCGGAGACAATGTCTTCGCCCTCTTGAGACTTCCTGGCTACAGATCTCCAGTTGTGCCACTATAGTTCAGTTCCCCCTTTGGGGTCCTTCAATGTCCAGACCACTTCCCCCAGGTGTCTAATAGAGGGTGGGGGGAACCCGGGCCTACCCACTACTCCGGGTTCCAGCCCAAGGACCCTGTAGATCGCAGTTGTCTGCTGTGTCCCTTTAACTATGTCACACATCTTCTCTAATTCCCTGGGCCACTTCCCTGTGGCCCCCGCTCCATCTTCACCCTTACCTTGGGGCCTTGTCCTAATGGAGTACCAGCAACCAGCTCGGGGCTCCTTCTCACTTTCCTCAGCTTCTGGCAGCACTGCCCTGTCCAGGGTTCTGTAGCTCTGCCAGCCAGCCACATACCATCCATACTCCTACACCTCCAGCAAGGAATTGAACTCCCTCTGGCCCTGGCTCTTCTTAATCTAATCTGCTAGGCCCTGATTGGCTGTCCCACACAGCCACGCTAGACAGTCTGGAGGACCCTCTCCACTGCCGTTTTTTCGTGTAGGTGTGGCAGTGCATGAGGTCTCAGCAGGGGGCAAACTGCTGCACCAGAATGAGTTTGGTCACCTCAACTCTACTCCGGTCTGAGTTTCTGGCTTTAGCCACCTCCAACACAGGTCTCAGTTTCTGGGCAATGACATGGAGTTGGGTTCCCAGAGGGTACCTCTTCCCATGGAACCTCTGGCAGAAGGTCTCCTCCATGATGTCAAAGTAATCCAAGATGGCTGCTCTCACCTGGGTGTAGTCCTGGGCAGATTCAGCATCCAAGCCCCGATATGTGGCCTGCACTGGTACCATTAGATATGGTGCCAGTAGGTATGTCCCATTGTTGCTGTTCCTATTGTTGGGCGCCTAAATCTTGAACCAGCTACTGCTGCTGAGTAGCCATTTGCTGCAGAAGCACTTGCTTCTGCTGGTTCTCCATCACCCATTTCAGCAAACTTTCTAAATCCATCATGGATGACATACCAATCCACGTGGTTTTAAATAGGGCTCCACCCTTGGGGTGGAAAGGTGCCTGTGTTCTCCATCAATTTCTAACCATACTCAGTTGGGGATTTGTCAGGAAACGTGGCCTAGTCATCAGGGTTATAACCCATGAACAGCAGAGGGGTGTTGGCATGGAAGCCCGGGCCCTCCCACTCCACCAGACTCCAATGCAGGGCCCTTTGGGACTACCAGTGATCTGGCAACCAAGGCTGACCTCCCTGGGTCACTTCCTATCTTCCTCCCAGCCCTGGGAGAAATGACTTTTTTACCATTTTGTTTCAGGGTCCATCATGAGAGGTCCATTATCTGCAATGTCTACAGCTTCAGAGTCATTTGCTGATACTGCCAGTAGTGCTGGAACTTAACATATGTCAGACAGTAAATTATCTGTATCAATCCCCCTCCCCGCCCCCAAAAAACGACTTTCTTCATCATCCAGTAAAACCAAGGATGAGTTCAAAATCAGAACCAGCAAATTCCAGCAACACTCCAGAGATTAAAAGATTCCTCAGTTTATTTAGGCAACAAATTCTCCCTTTCGTCTTGTTCAGAACAAACATCACATTGACATGGTTCAATTGTTACGACCGGGCTACATTGTACCTGGCAGAGCAGACTTTTCTGGAAGTTTGCTGAAAATAGGGTCTGAGAAGGAAGCCGAACAGTATACAAAAAACACTGACAGGAAATTTGTTAATCTGAGTCTTGACAGATGGAGTGATGTGCACAATCCAGTAACACGTGCTGCTGTGACAACAGAAGCTGTGCTTGTTTATTTTACTGAAACTGTTAACGCATCAGGAAGTGCCCACAGAGCAGCATACTTGTAGCAGCAGTAAAAGCTCTAACAAACTGAATAAAAATTGAAGTGTCAAGTGCACAGCTCTGACGCAGAAATTTGCAAATGTAGAAAAGAAGTTAATTAAAGGAACCTGAAACTTATAACATGTAGGTGCAGTTCTGATTTCATGCATCTTTTAGCCAAAAACTTAAGTACAACTCAGGAATAAAGGAAAAATATTGTTGAAATTGCCAGAAACTTCAGCTTCACTGAATCAAGCAGGAGGATCCACATCAATTCTCCAAGATGTATTACAGAATTTCTTGGTTGACTATTTTGAGCTATTTATTAAGAACTAGCCTATTCTGAGGACAATTTATGAAGAAAATTGTGACGATGACAGAATGCTGGGAATGAAGAGCTGAGCCAGCACTCTGATCACTTAAACACCAATTAAGTCCCCCAATGGGGCCCTGACTGTGCTTAATTAGTGGATTAGAATGGGCTGGGGAGGACTAACAGTTTAGTCCATTAATGCAGAGGGTGGAAGGCAGCACAGGAAGAAAGTTCTGGGGGAGAAAGGCAGGTTAGTGAGCCAGAACCAAGAAGAATCTCTGGGTGGAGAGATCTCATCCCTTTCCTCTTCATTCCTTTCGTCAGAGGAACTGACTTTGTAAGTGGTATATGGATCAATAAAGACTGGTGGAAAGACCAGTGCAAATAAACTACATGTTGGTGATTAACAACTGAAACTCTGCTAATAGGCTGTGTAGATTTAGGAGAAGACAGGAGTGGGACCCCACCTTGCACAGTGACAAAAATCGATGGAACTATCACAGCCAAACTAGTCAACATCGGACTAAAGAGAAATGTAGAAAATAAGCTGAATATACTGAAATTTATTTCCATAGGCCTGGACAAATTGCAGAAAGATGGCTGCTGTATCGCTTGATGCTGTTGATATTTGTAAAGAACTTCAAGAGACACTACTGGCACTGATAGAGTGCACAATGCAAGAGCAACAGTGGAAGAATTTCAGAAAATCCTTAGTCTAGTAAGGCAATGGAGGTGAGCAGCCAAGAATCATAGGTTTGCAACCAGTGGAATAAGGGCTTCAAGCTCTTAGACACTCCAGTTTTCAGCTGACAAATATATCGGAAATACAATTGCAAAAGAGACTCAGCTAGTGAACCAGTAAACAGCTTTCACCAGGAGTAAAGTTTTCCAAAGACTACTCCTAGATTAGCTATCAGAGAGGAAAAATATCAGTCAAGAGCAAGTCCCCAGTACAACATAATTACAGTAGCTTTCTTCCCCCTCCCCCCGCTTTTTACTTTTCTTCTTCTATCCCTTTAATTTCATATGAAATTTTTCAATATTCTTTGGCACTGGTTATGCTGACAAAACAATATTTATTCTAATTCTAGACAGATATTTCAGATAATTAGCTGAGAGACTGCACACCTGACCCAATTGTCTTTGGGTCATTCTTTTGGCATTAATGGGTATTATATATAAATAATTATCAACATATAAATAACTGAGTAATATATATCAATAATTTTATCAAACTCAGCATGCATGTAAATAAAAATGTATTTTTACTATGGTTACTGTGGTTGGTGCAATAAACACCTCCAATTAAAAGAAGCTTTTAATATCAAGTTTTGTGGCAGCACATTGATAAAAGAAACTGCAAACAAGACAGCAATCAATAATAACCTCATAATAGATCAGCCGGGATTTGGCCCAGACAGTCAAAGTCGATTTATAATGAAGTGTAATTGATCTTTCTACTGCTGCAAGTGCTGTCCCAAACTGCCAGTAAGAAACAAAGCTTCTGCATGTTCCTTATGTGTACAACAAGTACTTGTCACCAATACTTCTTCTTGGAAAAGACAAAGATCAGACTAAATTTGTCTGATGCCAGTGATTCATTTGGAAAGCTTGTTTTCAGTATCTCACTGAAAACAGCAAAGAGTAGAAATTATACTTACAAGCCAGGAAAAATTCCTATTCTCCCCAGAAAACAAGTTTACATTAAACATTCTGTGCCCCATAGTGCCTCTGAGGTACCACCCTGCAGTGGGAGTGGTGCAGAGGGTATCTTCAGAGGAGAATTCCTTACTGAACTCAGTAGCATACTGAGTAGCATACTGGTGTTTGCAGCATACTTCTTCTGGGTGAGGGAAACAAGGACATGACCCCTCCTTTTCGATGTCTCTTCTTAACCCTGTTGAGGGATATGTCTTATTCCAAAGGAGAGTTATGAAAGGAGCATCCTTTCTTTCTGAGGAGTGGGGGGGACTTCAGTTGAGCCCCCCTACTGTGAAGGAACATAAAGGAATTGGCCTCTTTGCACTGATTCACCCCTGAACCCGATGGAGAAATAGGACACAATATGGTCCTATATGTGCAGTGTCCCAGAAATGAAAGAGGAAAAAAGTAAAAACAATCAGTAGTACCAGGGTAATATAAAATTTATCAAAACAACAAATAATCCACAAATTCTCCACTAACAAGTTTGCTCGTCTCTCAGTTCATTCTGAACAGAACATTTAGGAAAGACTAAGGATGGAAAACAGAGCCAAGCAGATGCTGCTTCCACATCTCAAACCAGACATTCTCTACATACAAAGACATTAAACTCCTTTTAAAACTCAATACCCATTTCTCCTTACTTCACAAATTCCTTCACTAACACCAAACACTTGGCTTCTCAGGGAAAGCATGATAAATGAACACCAGCCTATTCTATGATATCATATTGTGAGTTGAAGTTGAAAGTTGCCTTGGAAGGAAACTGCGGAGTAAAAGGTAACGATTAAAGAAGTGGTACAAACTGGGGGATGGGAAGGAAAATATCCCAGGTCTGCACACAGAAGCAGAGAGAATGGCCTTTCTTAGAAAAAAATTAATAGGCCCATCACAGTGTCACCTTTCAGGGTGATGATGACAGACAGCAGTGCAAGAAGGCCGGTACGCCGTACCAGCAAGCTATTTATAGCCAGTACGGTGTACCGGAGGAGAGGGCTGGGGGGTGAGGCTGGGAGTTCTACTCCTTTCCCCGCTGGGAGGGGCGGCAGGGAAAGGAACAGAACAACAGCAGCTCCTCCAGTGGCTGTACCGCCTGCCCCTAGCCTCACTCCCCTCCCCCCAGCACCAGCCCTGTCTCCGGTGCAAATGGAGGAGGACAGAGCCCCCAACCAGGTAACATGGGATGGATATGGGGAGGGAACAGGGAGAGCATTGGGGCCCTGGGCTGGGTGGTGAGGAGTCACATGGAGGGTCACATGCAGAGGTCACATGCTCCCCTGAGCTGGTGCCCTGCCCCCCTCCTCCCCCACTACCGGTAAGACATGGATTTTACTTGCACCACTGATGACAGAGCAGGTTCAAGTTAACCATTTGATTCAACCATCAGCTGTAAATGGGACTAATGGAAGGAAGAGAGGAGAACCCTGTGATGTACATGCAAGGGCATAAAAAAGGGGAGAAACTCTGACTTCACAGAAGTCACCACAGAGTTCCCATTCAAGACAGAGCAACTTGCACTCTGCATCATTTGACATTGGAGTCTGAACATTAAACAACATGCAAGCCTTTGAATCTGCCCCTGGTAGACTGAAAGTCCTCCCATGAACCAGGTGCCCCTTGTGACTGCAGCTTTGACAGCAAAATCTGAATCTGCCTTGGATGACAATTTGACTGAAATGCTACAAATCTAGTGCGGAGTGACACCTGATGAAAATTTAAATCTTTCTCAAGGAGTTGTCCAACCTGTTCACTGTAGTTTTCATTAATATTTTGATCTTATTTCTCTTGCTATAACAGATTAATTACCATAATATCAGTAACTATTTAACTACTTTTTAAAACCAGAATGTGTAGGAATTAAATAAAAATGGTATAAAACGATGCCAGGGCTTTTCATAATACTAAATTATAGTCAGTGATCTCAGTTTTCCCTTAAATCTTCATCACTGCAACATCCCATTAATGAATTTCACAGGTTGAATGTTCGTTGTGTGAAGAAATACTTCCTTATGATCGTTTTAAACCTGCTGCCTATTAATTTCTGGTTCTTGTGTTATGTGAAGGGGTAAATTACACTTCTTTATTTACTTTTTCCACACCATTCATGATTTTATCAACCTCTAAATCATATTCTCCATTAGTTGTCTCTTCTCTAAGCTGAACAGTCCCAGTCTTTTGAATCTCTCCTCATATGGAAGCTATTCCATCCTCCAAATAATTTTTGTTGCCCTTCTTTGTACTTTTTCCATTTCTAATAAAGCTTTTTTCAGATGAGGTGACCAGAACTGCCAGTATTCAAGGTGTGGATGTACCATGGATTTATATAGTGGCATTATTATATTTACTGTCTTATTATCTGTCCCTTTACTAATGGTTCCTTACATTCTGTTAGCTTTTTTGACTGCCATTGAACACTGAGTGGATGCCAGATCCCACAAAACTAGCTGACCAGGCAACAAAATGGCAGATGAAGTTCAGTGTTGATAAATGCAAAGGAATGCAGATTTGTCACCTAAAAAGAATGGCTCAGGTGTGTGACTCTCCCTCACATCCTTTGCAGTGAAGACCAATGAAAGAATTAATTTAGCTTCTCTGCAATGGTCTTGTTTTCCTTGAATTTAACTAGCTCCCTCATTTTTGCCTACCTCCCCTTTTTGAAGTTAAATGCTACTGTGGTGGGCTTCTTTGTTGTTCCCCCCTGAAAAGGTTATTAAACGTAATTATATTATAGTCATTACTACTGACTCAAGCTCAAACACTTGATCAAGTGTGCGACCAGCTTCATGAATTGAGCTTTGATAATCCCATAGTCACCATGGTAGCCATAAAGCCCTGAACTGATGCTAAGGATTCATCATCCACATGGATGCTGAAGTCACTGAGTACCATCAGTTATGGTGTCTTCAACACCTTTTGTCTAATGTCAACTGACAAAGATTTGCGTTTGGAGAAAGATAATTAATAAACCAAGACTAGCCCAGCTTGACCCTATCCTAGGACTCTCATACAAAATGAATAAACTATGGTTACATCTATACATGAAACTTGGTGTGTGATTCCCAGCTCAAGTAGACATACTTATGTGAGGTCTCACTGAGGTCACATCCTAAAAATAATAGTGTAGCTGCAGTAGCACAGGCAGTGGCAAGCAGCAGCATGGGCTAGCCATCCCAACTACAAAGTTGCCCAGACTCTCTGGATACATACCAGGGCAGCTAGCCTATACTGCCGCTCGCAGCAGCGTGTGGGCATCAGCCCATGCTACTATGGCTACATTTCTATTTTCTGTGAGCTATCCGGATGACAGCTAGCATGCATATGTCTACTTGATCTGGAACTCACACCCCCAGCTCCAACTGTAGACATAGTCCATATTTGATCCAGTTTTAGGTTAGGAGACCACCTACATGGTACAGACACACCACCCCATCTCCAATCCCCTTAGGCTCATACTGTACCAAAAACTTGACTGATACCAACTGTGTCAAAACAGGTCAAGCATATTATCCAGCCAGGTTTCAGTAATACTTGTTAGATTAGACAGACAAGTTCTCTGTAATAGCTGGCTTCCTTTGTATGATGCCCCAGCATGCACTTTGCTGACATCATCACTCTCATCACATTGCTGCAGACTGGGGACAAAATAAGTATTCTTTTCCTTACCATTGCACAGTTTTAAATTTTTTTCACTATTCCTGTTGTTTATCCTGTAGGGCATATGACATTAAGGAAAAAATGCAATGGTGTGGAAGAACCACTTGCTGTATCTCCAGGCTTCAGTCTGCAACACTGTTCAGTGACGGGTATGATGACACCAGCCGAGTGCATGATGAAGTATCACACAGAGGAAGCTGCACTTCATGAAGTTGAGGGGGAAAAAAATCCCACATTGTTAAATGGTGAAAAAATGCTATGAAATGTCCCCTTTACCAGTCCTTAACCAAAATATCCTGATGCTTTTATAAAGTGTACAGATTACATTCAAGAGTCTTTCGCAGCGTCATCAACCTGGGAAAATAAGCATCTCAGTAGTCTGGGAAACAGACTTAGGTTATTCTCATTACTTTTTTTAATTAATATTAAAATATGCCCTGACTCACTATAGTGTAGACAAATATGGAAGATCTTCCTTTGTAAAATTCCTGGGTAAAATTCTAGTCCCAATGAAGTCAATGGCAAAATCTCCATTGTCTTCTATGGAACCAGTATTTTAGCTCCTGTGTTTATCATTTCTATTTCCTTACTAAATGTCCACTTTACCCACGATACACATTAAGCATCGAATTCAACTACCACTAAAAATAACAGATGTCTTTCCACTGACTTCAAATGCCTAGTAAAACATACCCAAAATTTCACTGTAGTGAATGCTGACTGACTAGAATAATCTTTTTTATGCATTATATCTTTTTGTCAAGAATATGTAAAATAACAAGTGTCCTGGGATGTTCTAATTAAGTCATGCTTACTTGACTCAGTGTTTCTTTAATAACTATACTGTTCCTGTACTGTACTAAAGACTTTTCACCAGTTTTATCCCTGTAGTATTGTACTCTTTAGTAATTACTTTATTACAGACTAACTCTTTCATTGAAGAAGACTTGCATCCTATCATAGTTTATTGATCAAATATATAGAGCCCTCTAGTCACTCACTGTGAAAACAAATTCTACTGAATAACTGTTGATCACTTTGCTAGAGTAAATGTTTACTGTAGTTTTTAAAGCTGGGAAAGTATTTCTGTCAAAGAACTGTTAAATATTAAATTACTGTATCTGTCTTAGATAGACTGACCCTGAAACAGTGGGTGCTTCGAAATTTCCATATTATCCACATGTCACATCCAGAATGAAAGAACAATGTAAACCAAAGATAGCCTATGCACTTACCATGGTAACCAAGGTTTGTCTGAAAAAACATTCCACAAGGTAATGTTTGCTATCATCCTGATTTCACATTGATAGTAAATGACAAATCGGAGCAACTCTGTTAATACATAATTCTGAACAGACTATGAGGCACATGCTAGCACAAAGTAAAAAAAGTAAGAAATTATTATTATGGAGAGTGATAGTCTCTCTCTAAATTAAGACTGAATTTGTCTTCCCATTATATACCTAATTTTCACAACTACCTCCTAACTTAACAGTAACAGGCCAAAAAACAAAAAAGAATGTCCTTGGAATTTGTGAACAGAAAGTGTCCTTGCCTAAGCATCTTAATTTCAACTTGCCTCAAAATGTAAGAAAATGTATCTAGTGTCAAAGTCAGTTTCAGACTCTCCTCTGAGGTGTCCACCCCATTAAATAATTATAAAGCACAGGCTGGATCCCCTTCATGTCTCTCCTCCATCTAGTGAAAAGGCTAATGTTTATATAGTCCCCTTTATTTCCCATCACACCCTGCCAGAAACTGGAATACTAATATGGCTGCCAACAAAAATGGTTACCCACCTTTTTATAACTGTGGTTCTTCAAGATGGGTTGTTCCTGTCGATTCTATTCTAGGTGTGCAGTCATTGGAGATGTTTGACTTAGCAGTATCCCTAGGGCCGGCTGTGTTGCCGCCTTAAGTGTCAGGCTCATGCCCTGGTATATCAGTCGCTGCTGGCCCTGCGCCCTCTTGGTTCCCTCTTGCTGACAACTCCAACAGAGGGGCAGGAAGGCAGGTAATGGAATGGGCCTGAGCAACATATCTCGAAGAACAACAGTTACGAAAAGGTGGGTAACCGTTTTTTCTTCTTCAAGTGCTTGCTCATGTTGATACCATTGTAGGTGACTCCCAAGCAGAATCCTCGGAGGTGGGCTCAGATTTCAAGGCATTGCAGATTTAGCACTGCTCTGCTGAAGCCAGTGTCTTCTCAAACTTGCTGGGACATGACCTTGATCAGAAATGCCAGGTGTGGGCGCAGCTGACCTTTGTCCTTGAGGACTGTATAGGGCAGTTCCAAAGTGAGCCCTGATCTCTGACACCTTATGGCCGACGTTATCGCGATCAAGAAAGAAACCCTCCAGGAGAGAAGCAGGAGGGACCAGGAAGCACAGGGTTCAAAGGGATGACCAGTGAGCCTGGACATCACAAGGTTCAGGTCCCAAGGGGGGACCAGTTCCTGGACGTGTGGGTAGAAGCGCTCCAGCCCTTTCAAGAACCACGCTGTCATGGGATGGGAAAAGAGAAACCTGTCCTGGACCAGGGGATATAGCAATGAGATGGCCACCAGGTGGATTTTGATGGAAGAGAGGGGCAACTCTTTAAGCTTAGGATCCTTGCAAAGGTTCTAGAAAAAAGCACGAACTATAAAGTGTTTACATTTTTTAAATAAAAATTATATAGAAATCTAAACAGCAGCACTGGATGAAATTCACCACTGTGCATTTAATCCAAGATGTCCTGAAGCAAGGCCTGTGAGGCCCAAAGGTGCTGCTCCCAGACCCAATATTGAAATCTTTTCCATTTTTCCAGGTAAGTTGTCCTGGTTGAGAGATTTCCTACTGCCGAGTAAAACGTACTGAACACGGGCTGAACATGCCCTTTTGTCCATGCTCAGCCATGCAACAGCCAAGCTGCCAGGTGCAGCGCCGCCAGGTTCAGATGCAGCAGGTTGTCGTGGTTCTGCAACAGCAGATCTGGTTAAAGAGACAGCTGAAGAGGGGCGGCTGTCGACAGGTACAACAGCATGCTGAATCCGTACTGATGGGGCCATGAGGATGACTCTCGCTCTGTCCTGCTTGACTTTCACCAGGACCCTGTGGATCAATGGTACCGGCAGAAAGGCATACATGAGCGCCCAAAGGATGAGGTCCGAAAGGGAACCTTTGTCCAGATCTGGTGGCAAACTGGTGGCACTTCCTGTTCTGCCTGGACATGAACAGGTCCACCTGGGGAGTTCCCCACCTTTGGAAGATTACATTGACCACCTCCAGATGGAAAGACCACTCCTGGCGAGACGAGAAGGTCTTGTTGAGGCGATCTGCTACGACATTCTTGGAGCTGGGTAAATGGGCGGTGATTAAACGAATGGCATGCTGCACACAGAAGTCCCAAAGGCTGAGCGCCTCCTGACAAAGGGCTGAGGATCTGGTCCCATCCTGCCTGTTGATGTAATACATCGTGGCGGTATTGTCCATCAGGACCTGCACCATCTTGCCTTTCAGGTGAGGCAAAAACACCTGGCAGGCCAGGCATGGATAAGGAGGGCTAGACTGTCCTGTAGTCACAGTCCTGAGTGCTGAGCTCACCCAGGTGGGCTCCCCAACCCAGATTTGAGGCGTTGGAGACCAGGGTAAGCAATGGGGATGGGATCGCAAAGGGAACCCCATGCAGCACCAACTAGCCACCAATTCAGGGACAAAATGACGTGGCTCATCTCCATAACCACTTGGTCCAGGGAGTGCCTATTGGGGATATAGACAGAGTCCAGGCACACCTGCAGAGGCCGCAGATGGAGCTGAGCATGGCTGACACGTATGTGCATGTGCCCCACCAGATGTAGGCAGGTGTGGGCTTTAGTGAGCAGGTGGTTCCTTAAATGGCAGATTAGATCCACCATGACCCTTCTGGAAGGAAGGCCCTGGCCTGCATGGAGTCAAGAATGTCCCAGATGAACTCTATGCATTGGACGGGCTTTGATGTGGACTCTGCCAAATGGCCCTGGCAATTTTGAGGACCCCTTCATGCCAGTAGTGCGACATGGGTAGGGGTAGAGGCTGACAGGATGTTGAACAGGATGTCCTCCTGTTCAGCCAGCAACTCCACTTCCAGGCCCAAGTTTTCGGACATTCACTGAAATAAGACCTGGTGGTCTTTAACATCATTAGGCAGGCCGGCTCTGGAAGGTCCCACGACCACCTTGTTGGGGAACAAAGAGGAGGACTGCAATGGTGGAGGGGGAGCCTGGTCCTCCTCCTCCTCTGGGGAGGATGGCTTGGGGGTAGGCACAGTCTCCTGAGACTCGGCCACGGGGTGTGCTTCTGGTACCTGGTACCTTCTGGTACCTTCGGGCCTGCTGTCGATGGCCGCTGTTCCGTGGCAGTGGCCAACGAGTGGACCGAAGGGGGCATCACCATGACCAGAACCCCCCAGGCATTCCAACATGGATACTGCGCTGGCCACTGGCCTGGCTGCCATTCCCCCGGTACCACCAATGTTGGCTTGGACGTCCAATCTTGTCACTGGGGATGAGGCGATGGGCTGAAGCGGCCCAGAGATTCAGAGGAGTCCCCTTCTGGAGACCATGGCGGGGCTGTAGAGGCCACTGGCACCAATGGTGGGGACTGGCACAAATGGTGCGGTGACTGGGGACAGTGCCCAGGAGCTTGGAGGTGGGAAGGAGATGGGATTGGTGATGGGACAACTTCCAGCATGGTGACCGGCACCGGTAATACGGGGATTGATGCCTCTCTCTCAGCAAACCGCGTTGAGATGGTGGCGACCATGACTATTGGGACGGTGACTGACGGTGAGTCTGTGCCGATCTCAACAATGGCACTGGTGTCAAGCAGTGCAGAGGTGAAGAGCACGCCATCGTCTCAAGGGATCGGCGGTGCTCCACCACTCCCTGGGGAGCTGCATCGGCTGGCTTGCCCTCTTGGGGAGTCTTAGTCAAAGCCTGCGGCACTAGATTCACTGGCAGCACAGGCGGTTTCTGCTCCTTCTTTGCCTGAGCTCTCAAAGGCATTGGTGCCAACAGGAAGTTGGTCCAGTCCCGGCTTTCAGGAATTGGAGGAGGACCTTTTACTGCGCTAATGGTCCCAACTAGAGAGGGCTGACTGTGGGGCTCTGGGGTGGACGGGTGATCCAGGGCAGGTTCTTTGCTTACTGTCAACTGGCCCTTCTTTGACAGCGGTGGGGAGCCGTGCTTCTTTGCCCTCTTCTTTGGTACCAGTGACATAAAGTGGTGCCGGGCGGGCCCCGGTGGTGTACTTCGCACTGATGCCGAGCAGACTCCATAAAGAAAGCTCTGAGCCTGATGTCCCACTCCTTCTGCATGCGAGACCAAAAGTTTTTACAAATCCAGCACCTCTCTTTAATGTGCACTTCCCTCTAGCACTTGAGACAGCTGCCATGGGGTCGCTAATAGGCACAGGCCAGTTACAGGATTCGCAGGGCTTAAAACCCGAAGACCGGGGCATGCCCCGCCGGGGTCAGAGTCCCCACTTGGACCTAGCTACTAACAAACTATTACAATAAACAAGTACTTAACACAAAGAATAACTATATACAAAGCCTTAAGGCACAAAGTTTGAGATAACAAAAACAGCTAGCCCTTGATGAGCAAGGAAAGGTGCTCTGACTGATCACCACAGGTGGTAAAAATGAACTGAGAGGTTGTAGGGCTGGCAGCACCTGATCTACGAGTGCATGAGTGCAGTACTCAAGGGGGCGACACACTGGCCCTACAGAAACTGCTAAGGCAAAAATCTCCGATGACTGCACTCATGGGTATGCGCACACCTACAATGGAATCAACATGAGCAAGCACTCAAAGAAGGAGGATTCTGCTTATGAACCTTAAAAGGGCCTGTGTATCCCATGACATCCATTAGAATCAAATGTAACCATGTGAAATTTTACCATTAGTTCTCAGCCCACAATAAAAATTTTTCTGGAATGTTTCTGTCAAATTAGACAAGGGATTTCCGAGATAGAGTTTCCAAATAATGAAGTGTGTCTCATTTTTTATCATATCTTCAAAATGGCTTTGCTCTAGAAATTCCATTTTTTCCCCTGCTAATCCTGGGATGTGGTGTTGCCTTTATCTTTTTTGGGGAAGGAGATGATTTGTGTGTACAACTTTGCAGATATGATCTCCTTTTATATGTACATAATGAATTCTTCATTTCTGCTGGTTTTCTATAAAGCATGCATCAAGTCAAAGCACGCTTTATATTCCAACAATGCACAGACTAAAAGAGGAAAGGAAAAGCCACATGAAAGACAAAGCCTCAGGGTAAGAGGAATATAAGAAAGAAAGAAAGAAAGAAAGAAAGAAAGAAAGAAAGAAAGAAAGAAAGAAAGAAAGAAAGATGTGGAGGTATGAAACTCTCTGGGAAAGAATGGTCTATCTTGGTGCAACTTGAAAAGTTTTCTGGGAGTTTTATCACTGAGAAATCCCTTTTTTTTTTTGAACAGTTGAAATGCCCAGGCAAATGATTTCACCACCCTGGAGTTAAGGTTGAATAGACATAACAATGACCTTTTTTGAAAATACTTTGAGAATTACCATTTAAAAAAATCCTAATTCTAAAAATCCAGATATTCCAAAACTTATGGATTGTATAGAAATGCCCGGAAAGGAGCAACTCTGCTCCCAGTGTCACCAACTTCAGAACAACCAGACATTTAGACACATTTTCCATCAACAACAACAGAGGTTCATTTTATCTGCGATTTATCAGTAATCCCAACAATTAAGAACACTTTGTACTATAATATCCTAATCTTACAGTAATTACAAAGTATGGTATCATTTAAACCAAACTGCACCTGTGTTTACATCACTGAGCCATGCACCGATCCCATAATTCAACCTGAACTCCTAGTTAACTAATTTTTCTTTCTACAAACAGTGCTACTGTTTAAGCTCCTGTAAGTATGAAGGGTCTGATATGGTTACTATTCCAAAGCTATTTGTGCCAGAAAATTAGCTCTAAAATGTAACTCCATATACATATTTTCAGATCCTAGGTTAGTGGTTTGATTTTCTAATTTTTTTAAAAAGGGAAACAGTTGCGCTGTTTTGTTTGAAAACACAACACTAATAGAAAAATCCTGGAAGAGAATATCTACATATCATCATATTCCAATTTTAGAGGAGTTCATTTAAAAAAATCAAAAGCTCTAACCCTATGTGACAGATTGTCTCTTCCCCGTGCCATATTTCTGCAACTGAAATCAGGTGGAAGTTTTAAACTGTTGGATTTTCCTCCTTACATATACATAATGTAAATTTCATAATTCATCACTCTGCTACAGAATTCATATCCTTTAGTCTTTCTTTACACAGTTCTTTCTTTCCCCATGCAGTATACTTTTAAAATTCTTATGTATTTCTGAATATTTCTAGTTTCTAAAGACACCATTTACAGATTTCCTAAAGTTTTTAACAGCTAAAATGAAAATTAGAGTTGATTATAGAATGTACAACTGCCAAAATAAATGAGACGTATACGAGAGATACAACATATATACATATACATATATATATATATATACATATATATATACATACATATACATATATATATATACATATATATATATACATACATATACATATGAAAAAAAAACATGAGGATTTCAACAGTATCACACAGCTCATAAAATCACAGTTCCTAAAAACATTAACGTTTTCTACTCTTTGAATCAACGGTGAAAAGAACTACAGCTCTATAAATTCAAAAATGTAATGTAACAAATCACTGTACACCTGTGAAAAAGCTATCAATATGCTATGCAACATGCAAAAAGTTACAAGTTAATGCATAAACAGGTAAATTTCTAACATATTTACATACACTAATACAAAGCCTTGTGAATTTGCATGAGGTAAGAGGTATTAATTTTTACATTCACCGCACATAAAAACAGATTCAGATGCTGAATGTTCATGGGAATAAATTTTCAAGCACAAGTAATGAAGCATGAAATAGGAAGTCATATATTAGAATGACCTTTCAAAACAGGCATGGTACAGTATATTATAAAAAGAAAGTCTTTCAAGCAGCATACATAAACCACAAAGGACTACTCACTATGTCATATGAAGTTACAATCTTTTTCAAGACCTCTGGAACAGTCCCTTGTATCTCCATAGTGGGATACTGATCACTGAGATTCAGTAGTACCAATGGTGTACTCTCAGGTCCAACCAAGCGGGTAGACACTGCCAGAATACACTGCATAAGATTTGCTACAGGAGAAAGGCCACATAATTCTTTGAATGAAACGACTGCGTTCTGTTAAAAAGAAAATAAAGAAGTTACTTTACAGTTAAACATGCTTTTTAATCTCTCATTCATTCAGTTTAATAGACTTATATTTCATTGTATAATAGTTATAACCCAGCGATGGTGTAGAATTATCAATGGTTTTGTCCTGGAAAAATTGCAGATTTCCAAAGTACCATAGATATTTGCAATATTTTATTTATCAGAGATATTAAAAATTCAAATAGACTTAAAATCCTGCTACAGAAAATAAATGTTAGTTAGAATAAAGAGGTTGTAATATGCTACTATTAACTTCAAATTTTCAATAAATATAGAAACAATGAACTACAAATCCATGTTGATTGAACAAGCTTTTGAAAAGTTTCAGAAAATATTTAAAATGTTTTTTTTTAAATCCAACTGCTTAAATGTTATGTGCTGAATGTCTCAAATAAACTTAATAAGGTGGAGGGGGCAAGTCAGTCCATTTGTAACTTTAAACATACCTATTGTATGTCAGCATTCTCCAGACATGCTGAGGATCTGCTGGCTCCCACTTGGTGTGATGCCAGAACGCTGCACTCCACTAGTGATGTCACACTATCACTTAGATGACCTTCTAAGAGTATTTGTTAAACCCAATACTGTACATTTCCAAGAGTTTATAGTATTTTTATTTTATTTATTATTATTTATCATTATTATTTATTTGTATGTTGTAGGCTAGAATATAAAATATATATGTTTAAACTTAATAAACATTGAAATATTGTAAACATCAGCCATTTATCTTAATCTTTTAAAATGATTCCAGCCTCCAGTCAATTCCCATGATGGCAGTGCTCTCCACCAAAGTGAATTTACGGTTCTTACACCAAGTGGGAGGTGGCGATCTGTGGCAAGTCTGGAGTTTGTGGACCTGTAAGAGAAAAATCAGTAAGTTTAAGTATCAAATGTTCCAAGTGCTCCCCTTACCTTGGTCATTTGGGATATTCTACACATATTTTAAAGCATATGACAAGTTTATAGGTCGTGAGTGACATTTTTACTTTCTGAAAGACCCTTTATACTGCCAGAAGGGTGTAAAGTTTTAGTGTAAATGGCAATCAGGGCTTAAATACATAAGCCACTTTTAACAGACAAGTTGACCTCAACCTATTTTTAAAAGAACATATTATGTATAAATTTGTATCCATAAGTTATTTCCAGTGCAGTGACTGATACATCACACAATTATTAACATCAGTTTTTAATTGTGAGAGTAATTATCCACTGGAACAATTTAACCTAGGGTTGTGATCCATTATCCAATACTGACAATTTTTAACTCAAGATTGGATATTTTTCTAAAAAAATACGTTCTAGGAATTATTTTGTGGAAGTTCTATGGCCTATGTTACACAAGAGGTCAAACTAGATGATCACAATGGTTCTTTCTGGCCTTGGAATCTATCAATTTTACCTTTCAAATAATTTGTTTTCACTGTTTAGTAAACCAAGGCTATTTGTAATAATTAGATTGGAATTTAATAAAACAATAGGACATCTGAAAAGATTGACCCTATACTGCTTTTCATTCATAGATCTCAAACTTTACAAATGTGGATAAACATTACAAACAGCGATTTTACAGAAAAGAAAACTAAGACCCAGAGAAGTTAAGTGGCTTGTCTAAGGGTACATAGCAAGTCAGCGGCAGGACAGTGAGTAGAATTCAGGTCTTCAGACTCCCAGTTTGATGTCTTACCCACTAGGCCATGCTGACTTTCATGATTCTCTGCACTGCCAAGCAAAGTGAATGTTCTATACCCTATCCAGTATAATCACTGACCTCATACACTCAGCTGTGATAGTGATACAAGCTTTTGTACTACTAACACGATGCATATTGCTGACTACAGAAAAAAGGCCTAGTATGGATAAAGGGATTCTAATGATTACTCAAACAAAATCTTGGTGTAGTTCATTATACTTGTGTGTACTTTATTCCATGAAATACTTTTCTATTTCATATTTAAAATCCCTAGATACCTGAAGTTGTCTGTCTTCTGTCTAGCTGCTATACCATGGCAATTATAGTAGTAAATTAATATGTAATTAAGAAATTAAACCATTTCAAATTCCCTGACTTATACATTTTGCAATTGTCTTTATTTTAATGGAATTTTTTCATTTATTTTTTAGGACAGTTTATAGAGAGTGTAGCACAGATTATATTTATATTACAATTTAAATTTTTACAGACACATTATGCAAATCTGTCAGTTAAAATAATCAAAATTAGCATTCTATCATTCACCTAAACTATATCCCTCTTGGGGACATTTCCAGGTATGCAACTGATAAATTGGGAAGATGTAAATACATCTTTCAAAGTAACAGAATGAAATGCATACAAGGAAATTCCTTCCCATGCACTGACCCTAAAAAACCCTACTAAATTACTTTTTCAAAAACACACCAATCTGAAAAATAAAATAGCATACTAGTTACGAGCACACCTTCTTATTGTACATTCAAGTCTTAGGATCCAGGTTTCTCCTTAAGGCACTTTAAAAAAATCTCCTAGCCTATACACAAAATGGAATTAGAGCCTCTCGTTAATTACAGATTAAATTCATATCTAGTCTGCAATCTAAATCTCATTTACCAGTCATAATCATTCCTCCATATTTTGCTAATGATCTTTGCTTATGGAATGGAATGGGGAAGTTGCAGGAGACTGGATACAATTCATAAGAACAAGTGTGCAACACATCATGCAAATCTGTCAGTTAAAATAATCAAAATTATTCTATCATCCACCTAAACTATATCTGTCTTGGGGACATTTCCAGGTATGCTAGTAATAAGTTGGGAAGATGTAAGTGCATATTTCAAAGTAATAGAATGAAATGCATAAAAGAAAACTCCTTCCCAAGCACTCCTAAAAACCCTAATAAAATTACATTTTTCAAAAACACACCAATTCTGAAAAATAAAATTGCATGCTAGTTACGAGCACACCTTCTCATTGTATATTCAAGTCTTAGATCCAGGCTATTCTTGATTAAGAGAAATCTCCTAGACAGTACACAATGGAATAACAGACCTTCCTTAATTACAGATTAGATTCACATCTAGTCTGCAACCTGAATCTCATTTACCAGGCATAATCATGCCTCCAAATTTTGTTTGTGATCTTTGCATATAACAACATCTTTGGCACAAATCATACTGAATGGACTGGGGAAGCTCCTGGATACAATTCAGAAGAACAAGTGTAATCTTTAAAGTTTGCAATACTGTTAAAATCTTTCATTATTACAACTTTCAACATAACTTTATTCATAAACAAAAGTTATCTGCACTGATATACAGTACAAACACACACCCTTTTAAAATCTGGAATTGACTCTCAAGCACGTTTCTCTGAAACGGTTTTTCTTTAAAGTCATACAAAATAAGAAGATTTAATGGGTAACTTTTTTGATATGGTTATGCTTAATTTTATTTTTTAGTGCTAGGACTTTTACTGTAGTTTTTATATAGTTAAAAACTTCATCAAACAGAATATTAATCTTTACATTTTTCTCTACTTCTGTCCTAGATCAGCAGTTCTTGTACCAGGAATCTTTATCAATACCCAAAAGATGCAATTGAACAGTGGGATCCATAACCCAGCATCTTAGCCTACATTACTTCCTATCATTCTGTGATACTGTATTTGTTTGATATTGCAATCTATGAAACACCCCCTTTTGGGGGGAAGGAGTAACTACATCCCCATTTAACGTGTTTGTAAAATACTAGTGCTCTTTTGGATCCTGGGAAGGGAAAGATCTCTTTGAAAGATCTGCTAGTGATGTGAGGAAATTTTTCACTTCATAAAGAGATGGGGAAGCCATTGAGCTATGTTCCATTTACAGTGTCCTTGAGAATTCTTTCAGATATGAGGGGTCTTTGAATATACAGTAATCTGTTCACATGTTTTCTCCCTGCACTTCTATTTTACTTAATTTCCTAAAGCTGAAAAGTAGCTTCTACCTTTTTCTCCAGTATATCTAGTATATTCCTTCTCAAGAAATAGGGCCAGTTAATAGGCTTGAATTATAGCACAAACCATGTGTTTGTACCAGGAGTTATCTTAATAGACAATATCATCCAGCTGCTGTTCAAACAGAGTCTGTTTTTAAATTCGTTCAGCATAAAAACATGATAAATCAATACTATTATAAAATGCAGTTAACATTTACATAGCTATGTAACACACACTGCAGACACACCATAACGCAAAAGTACAACTGTGGCACAAACACTGATAATTTCGTCGTAAAAACTGTACCTGCATATTTTCTCTCAGATCCGTAGCATCCCATATAGGCTGGAGAGCATTCTTGAATACTTCATCTATGGTCTTAATCCATAATGTTCTCATAGAGGCATATTCCCTGGATTTCTTTCCTTTCCTCACTGAGAGACCCCGTTTATGAGGTTTCCCACCACCCCTTCGATTAGTAATAGCAACATGTACAAACAAGAAAGCATGTGCTAAAATTTCTCCAGTTAAAGATTGCAGTGGAACATGTCTATAGCCTGTCTGTAAACACTCAAAGGGAATAGTGTACTGCCCAATAAATTCATCCCCAATGTAATCATCATCTAGTATTACAAAACGCATGACGGCTAGCTCAGGAAGATTAATTTGAAATTCAAAACTTTCATCAAAAATTGGATTGTCTCCATTCTGATGCACAGTTTTTGTCCTTTTTTCTGCACAGTCTGCTGGGATTCCATGAATTTCTACATATACATAAGGATCTACAACATCACCTTTGGCACCTGACCCTTTGGGTTTAGGGAAGTTTTGCCCACTAATAATTTTAACATGAAGAAGTTGAGGTGAAACTCCAGGCACAGTATCTTTTGTATTTGCACTGAAGAAGGATACTTCCTCTCGCATGATGGCAGGACGAAGGACATAGCCACAATTCCCATTTTGTCGAAACCAACCAATGTTAAGGTCCATCATTAGGCCAGGTGTCTGAAAATTCATGGCTACTATCTGACAGCCACACTTCCAAAAATCCTGGGGATTCATATTACTAGAGTCAATCCTCATAGGGCTAGGAAAAACCCTGGCAAGAAAACGTTTGTTGTAATTTACAAAGTCTCCTGGATTTTCATTGGCATATTTGCTAGCAAGCACTTCATTAAATGAACAAACTTCCCAGTATTTCTGGAGCTGAAATGAGACTTGAAACTCTTTGAACTGAACTGATTTACATATGCTTACCAATTCAGAAAGCTCTTTGCAAAGCTGAAATCGTTTCACTATCACAGTGTTCTGTTGTTCTGCTCCCTCTTTCCCTACTCTTTGTGACATTTCTGCTCCTTCATCTTCATCTGTAACATCTCCCTCTTGCCCAGAGCAATCAGAGGAAAGCTTCTTTGCTTTAATTAGTATTTTCCCTTTAAGTGAGTCAGGTGAGGGAAGATAAGACTCGTCTATGTTTGGAGACTGTGTGTGTAGCTTGTCCCCCAAAATTTTCTTCATGTGTTGAACCATTACTTTCTGCTGCTTAATAGAACAATGATTTTCTAAACACAGAATCAGAGGGTATTCTGAAGCAAAAAATGCGTACTTGTTAATAATGTCAATTACACTGCGGAAGACTATCTGTGATGTCATTGTATGTCCTGTATAAATTACAGGCTCATTATCTGGACCATCCCATACATCCAATTCAACACTTCGGCAACCCATTTTAAGAGCACGAATATATCCTGTGATATCAGATGGACCTCGGAACTGGTCCTCTATCAAGTATGTATTGTGAGATGAGTTTATGAAATAATGGGATAAAGGTTGTTTCATATCCTGACAAACTTTTTTATGCTCTGGATCAAATATATGACAGTCAGGTGAAGTAAGATAATTAGTAAAACCATCCATAGAGAGCCAGCCCTTTTCCTGGCCCTCTTTTGATGGTTCATATTTGTGAATAATTTCAAGACTTATTTCTTCTGTGACATGTGCCATTCCCTGTTCTGCTTCTAAAAACATCATAAGGTCCTTGGTATCTAGGAATTCTTTATTGCTGGAAAACTGAACCAATAAGAAATAGATCTCAGGTCGGGTACAAAGCTCATGGAAAACTTCAATAAATTCTTCCTTTGTGACTTCAGTACCAGTTTTGTCCTTGGATCTATGTAACTCTTTGAACTTCAGCTCAATTTTACTTGTTTTTAAACCCGGATTTAATTTTTTTATAAACTGCACAGCTTTATACAGGGCTATATGTCCAAAATTATCTGCATCAGTTTCACTGAACATTTGTGAAACCCATGAAGTCCGCATATTATCTTGGCTACTTTCTATCATATCTAGTGTATGTTTTCCATAAGAAATTAGGTATCTTAGCCCAGTAACCCAAATGTTTGCAACATCTGCTGAGTTAGCAACGAGATCTAGAGACTCATAGTTATCTCCATAAATAATGGAAAATGCACAGTCTTCTGATATCTGGTCATAAATTCCATTGCTGCGGAATATATCTGTATTTTTTCCTGTTCTCACTTCTTTGATTGATTTAATATCAATCTTTGCTTTTTCTGAATCCTTCTTTGAAGGTTCCCAACGCAGGGACTGCATATCTGCATCTAAAAGAAAGTACCGGTGATATACTCTAGAGTTGGACCGAAACTTTTTGAGCTCAGAGCCTTCAACCATTGCGTTAATACAGTCACTTGCACTACTGATCTTCTTCTCAGTCGGCATGCTGCTAAATGACACAGTCTTCTTCCGTTCTCTCTTTTGTTTTGTACCATCCTGTGGATAAAAAAAAAGTCAATATGAGCTTGTTTATATGACATGCAAAATCTTTATGTTCAAAGTTCAAAAATTAATTGAGGAAAATCTAAAGAAGGTATGTTGGGCAACAAATCTTTTGTTCTGACACCACAAATGCAAAATCTGACACATTAACAATTGCCTAATAATTGTGTTTGCGTAACTATGTATCTGGCATTTTTAAAAACATGTTTTTTTTCTGTATCACAAAGCTTAGGTTTTGTATGCCTACAAAATTTTTGGTTTTAAAAGTAAAAAAATGCATAGTATTTTGTTGGTAGCAGCATGATGAAATAGGTATCTCACGTTCTACTAACAAGATGGTGGGAAATAATCTGTTCCCCTGAGCCCTCATGCAGTCCTTGTAATTATTTGTAGATCCCTGACACCGTATTAAATAGAGTGCTTAGATATCATGGTGATAGGATCCTTACCAGAGACAGACTGATACACAACTAAAGAGACAGGTCATGTCCTCACAGAACTTACAATCTAAGTACCGACAGGCAAAACAACACACACATAGCTCTTCATCGCTCCCTATCCTGCCCACTGACCATCACTGATACACACTCTTCCCATCCTGAACTGGAGAAATTCTCTAGCCATATCTAGCTGCTTTACGGCAGCTTAATAATTTTAGCAGACAGGAGAGTCTGATGGAGAATATTGGGATGTACAGTAGTGATTTGGGGGACAGTCTTTGCTGAGATTATTGGGGTTTAGAAGGTGTCACATAAGAGTATCTTAAGGAAGAATTTAAAGGGGGACAGGTGAAGGCATGGAGGACCAGGTTGGCAACAGTGGTTCAGCCTCAACCTTAGAATAATGATTTACCCACCATTTCTGTTTTGTTTTGACCCTAAAGTTTTTTTATACATTAACTATGCAAGAAATGACTTTTTAAAGAAAAACAATACCACTTAGCCAGCTCCCCTCAACTTCATATCCAGTTTAAGTTCACCTGAATGACAATAACTAGTGCAATATATAATGAGTTTCAAAAGAGAAACAACTACATATGTTCATTATCTTGCACCATTCAGTCAGAAATCAGCCTGAGAAAATTTCTAGGAGTGTTTGAAAAATGGCCATGTCTTGCAAAGGGACAACTTCTCATCCGATGAAGTGAGCTGTAGCTCACAAAAGCTTATGCTCAAATAAATTTGTTAGTCTCTAAGGTGCCACAAGTACTCCTTTTCTTTTTGCAAATACAGACTAACACGGCTGCTACTCTGAAACTTCTCATCTGTAAGTTCTAACACAATCCTTCCCATGGAAGAACCTCTTTGATATCAGATCTCAAGAACCTCAATTTTTCTATTTGTATCCTCCTGCAAGGTTCAAATAATTACTTTTCCAGATTTGTACAGAAAAGTTTTGGTGGGGTGTTTTGTTTTGTTTGTGAGGGAAAATTTTCTCGTTAGTACTTTTCCTCTGGAAATCTGTTTAATTTTCATTCCAGTGCTAGCAAAGATTGCTAATATGGGCAGCAGCAGGGGTACTTTTACTAGATTGTTGTAGGTCCGTTCAACTAGAATATTTGAACTACAGCTCACAAAAGCTTATGCTCAAATAAATTTGTTAGTCTCTAAGGTGACACAAGTACTCCTTTTCTTTTTTGCGAATACAGACTAACACGGCTGCTACTCTGAAACCTAGAATATTTGAAATACAGATACATTTCCACAGAACAAATTTCCTGAAACATTTTCATATGTAATCAAAAAGACACTCATAAAAATATGCATTTCACAACACTACTTATGTGGTACCCTTTATATAGCACCTAATCTAATATAGAAAAGGCAAAATGCCTCTCCCATCATTGCATTTGGAAAATATTCATTTGGATGTGAAAATGGAGAATTCTGTTTTCATGATTTAATATGTGAAGCCACCTTGCCAAGTGTTTAATATTTAGTTCTTGTAGTTCCACATAAAAATGTAAATTTATCAGACATGAATATTGCATCTTTAAACGACAGCAAAATCTGTTTAAAAAGACTACCCATGAGACCAGCAAAAATTGGTTGCCTTCTACATGTTTTTTCATTTCATTTTTAACTACAGATCAAACTAAACTGCACTGCAATCACTGGATTGCTTCTTGGAGTTGGTCCTTAATTATAAATTGTTCTTTAAGTATTTTTGATTTTCAGCAACAATTTGATTAGAGTTATTTTCTGAGTTTCAATAAAATTCAGTGACAAATTTGATTATTATTTACATGGAGTGGTCTTTTATTTTTGTATTCTTGTAGTATTAGGATACTAATTCTTATTCTCCAACAGACAAGCTCAACAGCACACTTGCATTGTCTCTCTCAAAACAAACATGTCTAATAAGTGGATGGCATGAGAAGTCTGAATTGTTCTGTGCATTTTTGAAATTTTTTTAAGACAGAACAAATAAAATACTACTTCAGATTAATACTAGGGTGGATAAAAATCAATGATTTAAAAATAATTTAAAAATCAGATTTTTTTTAATTTAAATCTTTTTTTTTTTTTTTAACAAAATTCTTTTTTTTTTTTTTTTTTTAGGGGAAAAACCTATCTCAAGATAGTTTTAATTAAGATACATTATTGCTCAAAGATATCTCATCATGGAATAGGGATTATAAATTCTAATTCTATAGTATGAGAATATATTCATGTAATGTTTAAGAAAAGTTTTGTAAATGAGTTTTGCAATTCTCAAACTGTGGATTTATGTCTCCAGAAATAACATGCTTGTTAACAGCAACAATGTTTTTAAATAATGTATAAAGGTGAGAAATAAACAGACCTCAACCCTACTGTCCCTCTGCAAATTTGTGTACACAGAGTCAATCCCTTACCACTCTCTAAAAGTGCAAAGTTTCAAAAAGTTCAATGAATAGAAGATTGCTGGGGGTGGAATAGATCTGGACAAGTAGAAGACGTCTGGAGATATATCTGAGAAGGGAGGGACAGGCAGTAGAAACAAAAGTGAAACTGTTTGAGCAGCATATTCCAGAAGTCTTGAGGTCTTTCTGAGTGTAGCCTTCATTGATTTGAGATCTACCATACCATTCTCTCACTTGAAGGGAAAACCTATAATGGCAGCAGGCCATAAAAGAGACCCAGTTTGGGAATATTTTAATGAAGTTTCCCTACCTGTGGATATGACAGGTATGCATGCAAAATGCGAACAGTGCAACAAAGAAATGCAAGGCCTGTTTGGCCGAATGAAACAACATCATGAGAACTGTTCCTTCTCAGGAGTAAGCTGCTTTGAAGATGATGAAAGGAAATGTCTGAACACGCAGGATCTTCAGGTTGGTAAACTTTTTTATTTCATATTTCTTTCTTAAGGACTGCTTGTCTTCCTTCTGGACTATTCTTGAATTCTCATGTTTGAGCAAAAAATATAGCTGTTACTGTATGGTATTATCATTTTAGATGCAGTTGTGATAAAAAATAAATAGCTGAAATAGGCAGATCTTCCTTTTACAATTTCACCTTTAAAGTAGTACTGAGTGTCAATGAATGCAATGAGTAATACTAAATGAGAAGTACAGTAATAATAATTAAATAACAGTATTGACTTATTTTGTTTAGGAGAATCCATCCTCAACATACAGGATTCTGAAGACTATCCACTTTCAAGGTCATCGTCATTTTCTATAGTTTCAGAGTTATCTGCCAATGACAGTGTTTCAGTCACATCACGTATGTCACATTGCCACAGTATATCACCTGTAGCAAAAAGAAAAAAAAATCTCCATCACCCAGAAACAACCATAGATAACTTTGTGATAAGAACCAGCAGGTTACAAAAAGAGGTAATTGATGAAAAAATTGCCTAGTGGGTCAGTCCACCCAGCAGAGCACATGTCGCGGGCAAATTGCTGGATAAAATGTATGAAAGAGAAATTGAGCAGAGTGCGAAAGGTCTAGTGCATGAAATTGTTAACCTGAGTCTTGATGAGTGGAGCAATGTCCACAGGGATCCTGTTGTATGTGCTTGTGTAACAACAGAAGAAGGGAATGTCTTCCTTACAGAAACAATTGATTCATCAGGAAATACACACACAGCAGAATACTTACAAGAAATAGCAGTAAAAGCTATAACAAACTGTGAAAAAAAAATTCAAATCTTTAGTACCCATCTTGGTCACAGACAATGCTGCAAATGTATCTAAGATGAGAAGAAATTGTTTAGAAGAGAGTCCCAAGCTAATAACATACGGCTGCCTTGCTCATTTGATGCACCTCCCAGCCAAAGACTTCAAATAAAGGCTAATGTTTTGAAATTGGAAAATACTTCCGTAACAACCACTCAGCAGTAGCTGCTCTGAAAAAAGTGGGAGGAACCAAGCTAACTCTCCCACAAGACGTGTGATGGAACTCAGTAGTGGACTGTTTTGAGCACTATATCAAGAACTGGCCTAATTTGATGATATGTTGTGAACAAAATTGTGAAAAAATAGATGGCACTGTCACAACCAAAGTTCTCAACATTGGGCTTATGAGAAATGTTGAACTCATGCTGAGTACCCTGAAGCCTATTTCTGTAGCCTTGAACAAAATGCACGGAAATAGCTGTTTTATTGCTGACGCTGTTGAAATGTGGAAGGAACTGAGTGAGATCTTAAAAAGAGAAATATGCAATGACAGAGTTAAATTACAAGCATTAAAAAAAAGAATGGGACAAGCACCATCTCCAGCTTATTTTCTTGCAAATATTCTCAATACTCGGTACCAGGGTCAAACCTTAACTGCTGAAGAAGAGGAGTTGGCTATGACATGGACATCCAGCAATCATCCCTCCATAATGGCAACTATAATAAAGTTCAGAGCTAAGGGTGAACCATTCAAGAAATATATGTTTGCTGATGATGGTTTATAGAAAGTCACACAAGTGAACTGGTGGAAGTCACTTAAGAACTTGGATTCAGAGACTGTGATAATCCAAGTGATAATCTCACTTTTAACAGCAGTAGCTTCTTCAGTCAGTGTAGAAAGAATATTTTCTTCCTTTGGACTAATTCATTCCAAATTGAGAAATTGTTTGGAACCTGAAAAAGCAGGAAAGCTTGTTTTTCTTTTCCAGATTATGAACAAACAGGAAAATGAAGGTGAAGACAACTGAGTTAGCTGCAATATTTCAAGTTTCTCATGTGGACCTGGCTGACAAAGTCAATTTAATTATTGTTTTTTAAAAAAAAATATTTCATTTAACTGTTTTAGTTAAAAACAATTTTAACAAAAACAAACCTGATTTTAAAAAAAACCCTGAATGTTTAACTAAATTCAAAGATTCATATGCTTGTTTTGTTAATATATTATATGTTTGCTGTTGAAGTAAGAAATCCAGACTACATAACATTGCAGTTTTAGTTAAATAAAAAAATGTAAATGTCTGTCTGGTGATGTTCTCCTCCAAATACAGTTGGCAAGAAAATCTTCTACATATTCATTATTAACCTGTTGAATTGGAGATAGTTCACCTCCAAATGACTTCATAAATACCTGCCTCAATTACCTGTGAAATAACCAAAAAATCATTCATTTTCTATATAGCTGTAATACTAATCTGAAAAGTTTTCAAAATAAATCACTTTAAAAATATATAGTGTGTACCTTCTAAAAATGAAACCTACATCTATCGCTGAGTTGTGAAGAATACGTATGTGACATCGCACTCCATAGGCTTTATAAAAATATGTTTATAAGTGTGAATATGATGTAACTAGGATATGCTTTATGCAAAGGGTCTTTTGTAAGGTATCATTACAAAGCTTATGATCTACTGAGTGTGTTCATCCCATATGTTTGCATGTATTATTTCTATGTCTGGAATTAGGAGAATAAGATATAAACTTGTATTACTGATGTAAACATGTTAAGTGGAAGCCATTAAGGGTGCGTCAGAATCAATGACCTGTAAATGGCTATTTACTTGCAAACCTTCCAGGGTACTTGCTGGCCAGCCTTGGAAGAATGGAGGCTAGGGGTCTCGCAGGACATGTGACCATGTCACATGATACTGGAATCCATCTTAAACCTGATGTTTTTCCATTTAGAAGGAGGGGTGGGAACACAGAGAAAGACAAAGGATTCCCACCTTGTCCCAAAGCTATAAAAGGGGGTGGAATAGAACAAAGGGGCGACCAGTCATGAGAAATCCCTGAGTTACCACCTGAGCTGGAACTAACAAGGTCTGTAGCAGGGGAAAGGACTGGGTCCAGACTAGGAAGGAGTCTAGTCTGTGAAAGAAGCTTATTGGAACATCTCAGAGAGTGAGATTTACCTGTATTCAGTTTCTTAACATATTAGGCTTAAACTTGCGAGTTTTGTTTTATTTTGTTTGGTATCTTACATTGTTCTGTCTGTTATTACTTGAAACCACTTAAATCCTACTTTTTATACTTAATAAAATCACTTTTGTTTATTAATCAAGCCAGAGTAAGTGATTAATACCTGGAAGAGCAAACCGCTGTGCATATCTCTCAATCAGTGTTATAGAGGGCAGACAATTTATGAGTTTACCCTTTATAAGCTTTATACAGAGTAAAACAGATTTATTTGGGGTTTGGATCCCATTGGAAACTGGGTGTCTGGGTGCTGGAGAAAGGAGTACTTGCTGAGCTGTTTTCAGTTAAATCTGCAGCTTTGGGGGGGGATGGTTCGGACCCTGGGTCTGTGTTGCAGCAGGCTAGCGTGTCTGGCTCAACAAGACAGGGTTCTGGAGTCCCAAGCTGCAAAGGAAATGGGCTCAGAGGTAGTTTTAGCCATCAGGTGACAGTCCCAAGGGGATCTCTGTGACTGAACCCGTCACAATGTATTAAGGTTATAACAACCAACAAAAATACACTTTTATGTATGTATTGAAATCCATGATTAAATCAAGTCTTCCTGACTAGTGATTTAAATCAAATCCATCCTGCTGCCCTACATCCTCCCTGTCCGTTCTGGGATAGATAATGCTCCTAGCAGTGCTAGCTCTATGCAGTCCTCCGTACTTACACTCATCTGAACATAAGGATTGTGATTGTGATGGAAAGGTGCACAAAGAGGTTAGGCTTTTTGCATCCTCAATCCATTCCTAGTGTCTTTAACGTGTTCCTTTTAGTGCACTACTTAGCAATTTTATCAGCTTCTCAAAAATATATAGGTTCTTCCTCTTCTTTACATGTAATGGTTTGTGTTGTCAACAAGTGACATGCTATAAAAGTAAATATGTACATAGCTGAGATATAAACTCTAAAATATCTTTCAAAACTCTTCGTAAAAATAACTTACCATTGAAGGTTCTCTCAAACAAATACAGAACTACCATCCTGGGTCATTAACTCTTAGTACCACCTACTACAACAACAACAAAAAGGATGATTTTTGGAAGTTCTGATCTTCCCCAGCTCCCATTGAAATAAATGGGAACTATGGGTGCTTGGCACCTTTGAATATCAGCCTGCTTATATAGGTGTCTATTGTTAGGCACCCAGGTTTGAAAATGTTGGCTTAAGAGACTTACCCAAGTCAGTAGCAGAGCCAGAAATAGAACCTAAGTCTCCTAGTCCTGTACCCTATGAATAAAAAAGACCAGAACATCTTGCCCAAATATTAAAGCAGCCTGAGAGAAGAATTGCACACATCATTAACTTTGAAATGAAATGAAATGAAAGATTATTAGTTACTAAGTTAACTGGCATGCTTGCTCCTCTCACACAAGAGGAATCACATTTTCCAAGAGCCTGAGAATGCAGTTTTCACATTCTTCTAAAAATTACAGATGGAACCAACACTGAACTCCAGGACAAACCTCTGTCTAGACTGCATACCTTGCAAAACCTACTTTCACTTAAGGGTCTAGCTCTGAAAAATCTTGCAGCAACAGAGTTTCTAAGAGCAATGACCCAAATGGTCTCTTCTACTTTCACTGATGTTATTCATTTAAAAGAGCAGTCTCAGTTGGCAGTGATGTAGGAAGGGGAAAGCCAAACATGAGTTAATAATAAGCAGCAACATTGGATCTTATTTCTTCCCATACTTTTCCTACCCAGAGGACATTATTCATAGCTTGGCACTATGTCCGTCTGCCATTAGAGCATCTAGTGAGTACTTAATAGTCTGACAACTTTCTCCTGTTGATAGATCCATTCTGACTAGCTCCTGATCTGAAACATAAACATAATTGTTCATTCTCTGGATGATGCTCTCGTTTCAAAAGTCAAGCTAATAAGGGTGAATACTAGCCGATCATCAGCTAATATATTATGACAATTAACACCAGATGAGGATCTGACCCAAATAATCTTAGCCAACAGGACCACCTGGAACCCTGGGAATATCTCAAGTCAGAAAGGTGTAAATGATAGGTCCAAAAATGGAGGCTCTTTCATCTCCCCCTGGGTAAACTTTAAATCTTACCTGTCAAGGACAAAAAAGTGTAGTTTTGCAGGTTTTTGCTTCTTTGCAATGTATAATATTTGTGGGTTTTTTGTTCTTTTAGAGGATTTTTTCCAATTTGTTTTTACTTTATGACTATCAGGCTTTGTCCACTTTGTTTGCTGGAGGACTCCTTGGACTATTTGAGAACTCCTGGGATTAGGATATCATAAGAGACTGAAAATGACCACTGGGTGTCAGGATCAGGGATTTTTAATCAGACTATTCAAAATTCTTGGTTTTGTTTGTTTTTGTTAACACACATGCAAGAAAAGTTCTCTGTTAATGATTCCAACACTCTTGTCCCTCCCTTTGCTGATCTCTAGTCTTCCTTAGAGCCATTCAACCAAAATACAGTAGTTAAAATCTGATATTCCTAATGTAAAAGGAAGCAAAGAAATAAAACTTTAAAAACAAATAAAATTCAGTTCTGGCTATGAAAGAATAACATAGTGAATACAAAATAAATTTGGTTTCAGAATAGCAGCCGTGTTAGTCTGTATTCGCAAAAAGAAAAGGAGTACTTGTGGCACCTTAGAGACTAACAAATTTATTAGCGCATAAGCTTTCGTGAGCTACAGCTCACTTCATCGGATGCATCCGATTCATTCATGCATCCGATGAAGTGAGCTGTAGCTCACGAAAGCTTATGCTCTAATAAATTTGTTAGTCTCTAAGGTGCCACAAGTACTCCTTTTCTTTTTGAAAATAAATTTGGTACATCTGATGATCTAAACAAACGTTATGTTAATTACTAAGACAATGAGGAGTTCTTTCATGATTTTGGTGTAGTTCTGGGTGCCCAAATTGAAACACCCTAAAAGGGCCTGATTTTCAGAGGTTGACAGCTCAGAATTAGTTCAGTTCAATATGTCAGCCATGTTCTAGATGGTTAGCAGTACTGTCCACCCTAAGCAATTAAAAATCATGAGTCAGGTTGCAAAAATCATGACATTGTCTTAAAAATCAAGAGTTTTTTAAATAATAAATTTTGCATTATTTTTATTTGCCTTCTGATTTTTGAGTGTTTAGGACATTGGTTTTCAACTTTTTTTTTATTTGTGGATCCTAAAACATTTCAAATGAAGTTGTGGACCCCTTTGGAAATCTTAGACATTGTCTGCAGACCCCCAGGTGTCCACAGACCACAGGTTCAAAACCCATGTTTTATGGTAATGACAACATTTCATGGACCCACATTAGACATAGTCTGCAACCAGGGGTTGAAAACATTGCTAGAAAATGTATATAAATATTAAAAATACATATATTTAAAAAACAAATGAACAAAGCCGGCGAAGACCGCATTCTACATGCATCTTTGTGAGGAAGGACTATAGTTTTCAATATGTGTTGAAATAAACTTCTCATTTAGGAGCAAAAATATACTCCTTTCTCCCCAGTAAATGCTGAATGCACACGTGCATCTCCTCACAACTTACTGGAATGATTTTGTAGCAACGAAGCATTAGCAGTTGCCATAAATTAATATGGACCAAAAATATAAAGAGATCCAATAAACAGCAGAAATAGAGTTTTTCATATCAAGAGCAATATAAAGATTGGCAGGTTGAGATATAATAGACATATGTATCATCAATGATCTGAACAATTATAATGCATTGACAAGCAGCTGGGAGTTGCAGCCCAAAGCCTCTATTTACAGCCACTTTCCAGCCCACATGTTTTTAATTCTGAAGACTTCTGTCACGCAACCTCATAGCTGCCCTTCTTGAGACACGCATCGTATGTCCTTGTAGACTGAAGTATTGTGGGAAAAGTCAAGCACTGAGCTTTAACCTTTCAGAAAAAATATGCAACATCTGTATTTTGAGTTAATATTGCTTTGTGTATTATCATCAACTCAGCATATAAAAGTATAATTATTTCCCAAGAAAGCAAGCAATAAAACCACTTAATGCTAGTCTGAAACCAAATTGCAGTCCATCAGAAAAGCTTTGACAAACTTTAAATCTATTTGATTGCAATCTTTTAAAACATAACCGTGAAACTTTATGATTTGAGTAACCAATGCATGCAGTTAGCTTAAAATACTAATAATGCTGATGTACTTTTAAAGCCTCAAAATGAGTCCTAAAGGTAAAGTTCTCCACTAAGCAAGCTTACAAAACTCAGCAAAATAAAAGGTGGTGTTCATATTCAAACTGCAAAGCTGGCAACGTTTATGTGGACATTGTCCATGTCTCAAAAATGTATGTGATATACTTGTAACTGGTTACTGTAAATGTTCTCGAACACATACACTGATTAGATACATACATGTAAAGCTTAAAGGAGATTTACATGAGTTACTTTTTAAATACTGAACTGGAAAGTGTTGAAATTAAACAACAGAATTTCAATTTCTTTGCTGTTGCAAGGGATGTTAAAATAATTAATTTTTTAAGTTTCTTGCTGTTCTCATATTTTTAAAATTAAATTTAGAACTGGGGACACAGAAGTGCAACCTGGACACTGTATGCAGGCCTCCACAGTCTGTAAGTCTGCAACTGAAGTTTATATGTGACCCTTTTGCCAACAGCTAAACCACAGCATAACAGAAAAAGCATGCTATCAGCTACTTCCTTTTGCTCCTATTGTTATCATGAATTAACAAAGATAAAGGCAGGAGATATGCCTACCAGAACAGGAAACAAAGGAATATGGAAAATGGCAGAGGAGCAACGCTGGCTAGGCAAGTGGATTCATCAGCAACTGGCTTCAGGGAGCATGATGGGTTGACAAGTGAGAGGAGCTGATTTGGAACAGTTGCAGCCCAGAGCCTCCATCTGTAATCATGATGCAACCCACATGTCAAAACAGTTTAGTAAGCTGTTTTTAAGGGCATATATTCTATGGTAAAAGGTGCACTTGATCATTTACCCTTCTAAAAAAGGGTACACATTTCACTGCACATTTGTAACAACCAAGACTACACTAGTTCACTAAATGTGTTTTTCTAAAATAGAAAATTAACTCGTTTGAAATACATTACAGTATATACCGCTTGCACTACTGATACAAAAGGTGTTGCACCCACTTCCACCATGTCTGAATTCGACCCTTGGTGTTTCTAAAATTTGAAAACTAACTACAGCAGTGGTCCCCAACCTTTCTTGTGAGAATAGCATATTCCCTTCTCGGCAGATTTAGGCGGCGGGGTGTCCTGCGGGCGCACAAAAATGCCCCGGCGGGCGCCATGGCACCCACGGGCACCGTGTTAGGAACCCCTAAACTACAGTAACCAGCCTTTCTATATTCTGTGGTTTGATGTAGAAATCTGAAGTAACGCTAAGAGTCAGCTGTGGCAAGAATTATTGTAACCGATAGAAATGTGGCTATGTTTATTTAGCAATACTGCAGGAGTAGCGAACTTGATAATAGTATCCAATAATAAAAGGATGATGGCCATAATTATATAGTCAAACACACTTAAAAACAATCTTTAAAAAAACCAAGAAGTTAAAGGTGGTCAGCACCTCATGGAATGGGGTCTTTTGTGTCTTTACTGAAAAAATTAAGTAGTATCTTAGGCAACTGCTTATACTGACATAGATTATGGCAAATGCAATGAGTGAGTGAAGTACAGATTGGTAGTCTAAACTCTGAATTTTCTTTAGTTGATTACAGTTCATCCTTCAGGGAAGAACTTCTAAAGGATCCTAAGCAAATTAGGTGCCCAGACCCCATCAAAATTCAATCGGAGTTGGGGGCCTAACTCACTCGGGCCCTTTTGAAAATCCCAGATCCAGTAATTAACCTTTTAAAAAATTCATATTGTTATATTGCAATAATGATTTGTGTAAAGCTAGTAAACAGGAAATAGCACAAAACTTTCCATACTAAATTGTGATATTCAGAAAACATGGTGATTAAAAGTAGTCAAAATAAAAGCTGCCTGGAGCTGAAAGGTTATCAGCGCCATATGGATACTTGAAGGATATGTCAGTCTCCCTAAATTCTTATCTATTTTGAAATGAAAAGATTTATGGCCAGAGAAGTGGCAGAGATTACCCCTAAAACATACAAGAATCTGACTTTATAGCTTCTTTCTAACATATATTGATCTTTATTATTTGGCTCAAAACTTAGCTAAAAAAAGGGTCCTTATCATTTCCATAGGCGATTATTACACTGTGACAGGAGTACAATATGCATATTGAACTTTTAACATCAGTACTCACTATATATTCATTACATTTTTGCACAATGCATTACATGCCAAAAATTTAAAGTAAACACCCAAAAAAGATTCACTTACATCAACACAATCAAAAAGAAGTCAACAACAGTTATACAAATCAGAACAGAGACCTGCAATGAGTTGGAATAATTTTCTTCATATAAAATAAAATCTTGTATCACAGAACAAAAATCTAAATTGATTTATTAGGTAATCATTTCAGAAAATGACATTTTATTTATTTGTTTGAACATTATAAAATTTCTTGCACTCGTGCCAGTAGAAATTATGTAAGTACAAGTGAAATTTGGCTTTGGTCAAGTAGTACATATATTAACTTGTTCAATCAAGCAATCATTTCAGTATAATCTATAAGACCTGAAATATGTAGAATTACCACTTTTCCAAATCTATGACATTAACAGATCATTACATAGTAGGTCCAAAAAGGGCATACAAACACATAAAATTATTTCTATTACTAAAAAGGTAAATACAAAATTAAGCATATTAGTTATTCAGTTAACTGAATGCTATTAAAAATCAAATAACTAAACAAGGATTAAACCTTGTTCTGCTGCCTGTTTTCTTTCCCCAAAATAACTTCATCACTAGAGCCCTACTTGAATTGTGGGATGACTGTGAAAAAAATGTGGCAGAGTTGCAGACAAGCGATGAAAAATTGCAGAAAAGTAATAATGGACTTTATTATTTGCAGTAAGAAAGTCCATTATTATTTTTCCACAATTTTCTGTTGTTGACAACCCGAGATTGAGAGTGGGGGCCCGGGGCTGAGAGCAGGGGCTCCAGCTGTCGGCTGCCTGGCGCTGAGAGCAGGGGCCCAGGGCTGACAGGATAGAGCTCCCACTGTCAGCTCCACGCATGGTGGAGCTCCCGTTGTCATAACTATGGTTGAAGCCAAAAATTGCGGAATCCGTAATTTCTGCAATATCGCATGTTAAGCAGGGTCTTATTCATAACCTAAATGAAGTAGCATCCCGAGAGACAGAGAGAGAGAGAATTAACTAGGATACCCTGAGATCTGTTACTTTAACTAATTAAGAGATAAAGAAAATGCCAGGTTCTGATACAGGGGACAAAATAGTGAAATCTAGCAACAAGACAAAACAGGGGTAAGGGACACATGGACAGGTCTATTGAGTGAAAGAGAAGACATTTATCTTCCAAACTCATAATTCAAAGAATAGTCCAAGTAAAATGGGACTACTCAAATGCATAAGTGTATGTAGCAAAATAAAAAAATCATACACAGCATACCATGCAACATACAGAACATGCAAAAAGCTGTGTCAATATTCCTTTTGGAATGGTAATTTTTGCATTTGCTGGCCTTTTAGCTGTACAACTTTATTAGTGCCTTAACACATTTTTTCTTTTTGCATTTCAATATATAATTAATGAATACTGCATTTTTGTAATATTACTAATATGCAGAATTGAGATTTATTACCAATATTATTTTTCAGCAATAATTAAAATAGGAATAAAAGTTATGCCAGCTTTTAACTTCCATTAAAGTCAGTAAATAAAACTGATACCAAGGAGTATGTGTCATTCCGTGGCTAACTGGGTATGTATTTTTATCTTCTCCTGTTAGGTATCAGTTTTAGAAACAAAGTACTGAGACAGCAAATTTTCTGTATTCTCGTCTGTTAACCTTCATTGCATATAGTTACAGTACACATGCAACACAAGTTAATGAGTAGCATTAGAGTAGCATTCAAATGTATAGACCAATAAAGAAATTAACAAAAAATATCTCAAAAGAAAAAATTTTCCATGCAGGCAAGTGATCCCCAACCAATCACAATGGGTTGCAGTTTAGGAAAATGTTTTTTAAGGTGAAATGTCCTAAGGCAACCTGGACCTCAAACACAAATGTATGGTAAGAAAATAAATATTGTCTCAATTTTTTGAGAGCCAATATTGTGGGAATTTGTAAAATAAGCAATTGTTGTATATACATTATATTTAAGAGTATATCGCATGCAGCATTTGGATATATTTTTATTGCTGAGTTCAATTTAGTCAAGTTATTGTCTTGTCCCCTTATTCCATTTCACTTTCCATGACATAATTAACCTTGTATACTCTTCCTGAGGCACAAATGCATAGGCACCAACACCGTGGGTGCTCCAGGGCTCAAGCACCCACAGAAAAAAAAATAGCAGGTGCTCAGCACTCACAAAGTGTGACCTCGCCTGCACTCTGCCCTAAGGTCCTGCCCCCACTCGGCCTCTTCCCCCATAGCCTGCCCATGCTGCGCCTCTTCCCACCCCCATTCTGCCGCTTCATAGCTTCATAGATACTAAGGTCAGAAGGGACCATTATGATCATTTAGTCCGACCTCCTGCACAACGCAGGCCACAGAATCTCACCCACCCACTCCTGTGAAAAACCTCTCACTATGTCTGAGCTATTGAAGTCCTCAAATCATGGTTTAAAGACTTCAAGGAGCAGAGAATCCTACAGCAAGTGACCCGTGCCCCATGCTACAGAGGAAGGCGAAAAACCTCCAGGGCCTCTTCCAATCTGCCCTGGAGGAAAATTCCTTCCCGACCCCAAATATGGCGATCAGCTAAACCCTGAGGCCTCTGCCACTCACTTCTCTCCACCCCTCCCCCATCACTCACCCTTAAGGCAGGAGGGTGCAGAAAGGAGCGAGCTGCAGGCAGGAGACACTCAGTGAGGGGGCAGAGAGGAATGACTGGTGGGGAGGGGGAGAGTTGGGGAGGGAGTAGAGAGGAGCAGACAGCAGGTGCTTGGGGGAGGGGCGGAGAGGAATGGGTGGGAGATGCTCATGGGAGGGGGCAGAGAGGAGTGAGCGGTGAGAGCCTCTGGGAAGAGGGCAGAGAGGAGCAAACAGGAGGTGCTGGGGGAGGGGGTGAGAGAAGCGAGCAGTGGTTGGGCAGGGAGGCCTCGGGGCAGGAGATGGAGAGGCGCAAGCAGGGGATGGGCAGGAGAGCTTCAGGGGAGAGGATCGAGCAGCGGGTGGGGGGCCTTGGAAAGGAGTGAGCAGTGCGCAGGGGAAGGGGTGGAGAGGAGTAAGTGGCGGGCAGAGGGACCTCGGGGGAAGTGGTGGAGCAGGGGTGGGAAGAGGCAGAGTAGGGGCTGGGCTTCAGGGGAAGACGCAAAGTGGGAGTGTGGCCTTGGAGTGGAGCGGTGGCGGAGCACCCACCAGCAAAAACAAAAAAGTCAGCACCTGTAAACAAATGAGTGGAACCAAATGATGAATTTAGCAAACCAGTGGGCTGAACACTTATTCTATTATTAAGTGTTGATTATAAGGAAACCAAGGTAAAACCATAGCCGGGGGAATTAGGGAGGCAGGGGGTGCTGCAGCACCCCCAGGTTTTATGGCAGCTGCGCACCCCGAGTCCCAAGTGCCGGCCCATTCTGGGCTGTGGGTGGAGTCCCAGCTGCTGGCCCTGGGACTGGCTATGCATACAGAGGTCCCAGCTGCTGGTCCCATGTCCGGACTCAGCTTGGGGGGAATGTGGAGACATGAGGTAAAAAGTTTGGGGATAGTTTTTGCTGGCTTTCAGCACCCCCACTACAAAAAGCGTTCCAGCACCACTGAGTAAAAGTAAGTGTTCATTTTCAGCCTCAAATGGAAAATGCTGGTCAATCAATATACCCAGGATTTTTAAATGCAAGCTAGCAGCTTCTACAGCTGGCTGCAAGTAATTAAATTTCACTTACTGTGCCGGCCAGCTGGACATCAGGATTTTTCTTACCCTAGAGGGATGGCAAAACTATGTAAGATATATTTTATTCCTTATGGACAAGTCATTGAGGATTTGGAGATACTTTTAATGCTTCAAATGAAAATTTCTGTTTGGCATAAGAAGATGTAGAAAACTGTGTGGCTGAAGAAGGTTCTGCATCTTTGCTTTCATCCTTCAAAATAGAACAAAAGCCTCACTTTTGCATATACAAAACCAAAATTCAAGCATCTCAATATCCATCCCCATCTTCCCCTCAGAATAGTGCAATTACTTCATCATCATCATAGATTATTTTATCTAACCGTTTCCAGTCCCTGTGTTTTTAACATTATTCCAATCCAGAGCAATAACAACAGAGGGGTCTACAATGGTCTCCAGGTCTTAGTCTGGAGAAGAGAAGACTGAGAGGGGACATAACAGTTTTCAAGTACATAAAAGGGTGTTACAAGGAGGAGGAAGAAAAATTATTTTTCTTAACCTCTGATAGGACAGGACAAGAAGCAATGAGCTTAAACTGCAGCAAGGGCGGTTTAGGTTGGACATTAGAAAAATCTTTCCAACTGTCAGAGTGGTTAAGCACTGGAATAAATTGTTTATGGAGGTGGTGGAAGCTCCATCATTGGGAATTTTTAAGAGCAGGTTGGACAAACACCTGTCAGGGATGGTCTAGATAATACTTAGTCCTGCCTTGAGTTCAGGGAACTGGACTTGAGGTCCCTTCCAGTTCTATGATTCTATGAATAAGCAAATGGAGAGGAAACGTGCTCCTTGGGAACCTGCAGATCATGCTGAAACAGTGCTTGTGACATGTTATTTCCATTCACAGTAATTGGCATTTTCATTTCCACTTCAATAGCATCAAAATGTTTTTCAAAATTGAATTAGTATGCAGTTAAACAAGACCCCTTTTCTTCTGAAAATTGTAATAAACACATATCAATGAGACTTATTATTCAGAATGTTGAAATACATAAGCAGAAGTTGCAAAGAGGAAATTTTTAAAATACTTTAAGAATTCATAGATGTAACTTGGATTTCACTGATAGAGAGCATAGAATTATCTTGTTTCTTGTGTAAACAACAATTTGTTTAAATTGGAGAAATATCTTCCATAATACAGCTGTGTGCCTTCAAAGTTTAAAACAAAAATGTGGAGAGATGACCTACAAAGATAACTAGATAATTATGGTTGAAAGCTGCAATATAGAAAGTGTTTTGTGAAGCTTAGAAGAGACTCTGCATTATTTCTAATACATCTTAGATCTTTAACAACTCTAAGTAATGACAGGTTTCAGAGTAGCAGCCGTGTTAGTCTGTATTCGCAAAAAGAAAAGGAGTACTTGTGGCACCTTAGAGACTAACAAATTTATTAGCGCATAAGCTTTCGTGAGCTACAGCTCACTTCATCGGATGCATTATTCTAAGTAAATGTACATTATTAACAAATGTAAAATGCTTTCTGTTGAACAAGGACAAATGTTAATATATCAAGACAAATAGGCAAGATACTATAGAACTGTTGATACTATAACAGCTAAAGCACACAGCCAGAAGTTAGATAATGTAGGTTCTATTCCTGGCTCTAACATTGGCTCACAGTGAAGCCAATGGCAAGACCCTAAATCTCTGTGTGTCTTAGGCCCAGATCCTGCAAGAAGATATGAATGTGCTTAATTTTACCACTGTGAGTAGTCACATTGAATTCAGTAAAGTTAAGTACTTGCATAGATGTCTGAAGGTTTGGAGCCTTAGTATAGAGGACTGGGGCTTTAATTTCCTCATCTGTAAAATGAGATAATATTTCTTTATCTTTGTAAAGAATTTTGAAGTCTTCAGGCAAAATGATATTTTTCTTAAAACAAAACAAATTAGTCTCCTTAATTGTTTGTAGATATATTGTATGCCAGTAAACAAAACAAAACCTTTAAAACTGTTTTGGGAGAACAGGACTGCCAAGTGTCATGCATTGCACCTGACACACACATTTGGCAGCCCTGATTGCTTTCCTGCAGTCCACCTGTGATATTAGCTGTGGCACAGGCTCAGTGGACAGCCACTTTGCCTCCCCTCACTAGATCCAAGAGGGGAAGGAGCAGCCAGCAACAGTGACAACAGCAGTTGCAGGGACAGAGGATTAGAGTGTCAGTGCCAGCCCTGTCCCCAACTTCCCTGCCAAACCTCTTCTCAAGCTTCCCCTTCAACCATCCCCAACAGCTCCATGCTTTCCTCAGATATCCTCTGCCAGCCGTCCTATCCCAGCACCCACAGACACCTTGACTTTGGGGAAATCATCTCAAGAAAGTAATTCAGTCTTCACACTCATTCTGTCCTTCTCTTACTGCAGAGAGGACCAATACCACAATGCACAGGTTCCTTCAAAACAAAGATAAAAGCACTGATTACTAATACATAGTCTTGCAAAATTTTACTCACCCACAGGCAGCAGTAACTTTTCTGGGACAAGTATAACCAACATCAACAATTTCTGCAGAATCTAAGCTTTTATTGTTTAAAAAAAAGTGTGTGTGTGTGTGTGTATTATATATACAAAAATTGTGGGTATGTGTGTATTATTTATATAAATTTGTAATTTAGTAAGTTGAAATACCAGAAATCTTGAGAAACATAAAAAGTTAATCACTTAAGGTGAGATTTCAGAGGCACAAAGTGGAGTTATTTTTCATTGAGAGTGGCTATCTAACTCCCATTTACAAAATTTAAAAATCTTCCCTTTTACTTCTAGAGATGTAGTGAACATTATTCAGTTCCATCATGGACTAAATTATAGTGAAAACAAATCAAGGGGAAAAAAACAGCTCAATAGAACAAATTACTTTATATGATTTCTTTAATATGATCCATTTTCTGGATAGGAAACAGTAAGAATGGTTTATTTGTTTACTTTAAAGGCAGAGGAAAAATCATAGAATCATCTGAGCAATTGGCTGGACAAGAAGTAGGACTGAGAGGACTGGTAGACTCTAAAGTTTTCCATTATTTCATTTTTGAGTGCAGTTATTTTTTGTACATAATTCCACATTTATCTGTAAGTTCAACTGTCATGATAAAGAGATTGTACTACAGTACTTGTATTAGGTGAACTGAAAAATACTATTACTTTTGTTTTTAGCGCTAATATTTGTAATAAAAATAAATATAAAGTGAGCACTGTACACTTTGCATTTTGTGTTGTAACTGAAATCAATATATTTGAAAATGTAGAAAATATCCAAAACTATTTAAATAAATTATTCTATTATTGTTTAACAGTGCGATTAATCACAATTAATTTTTTTAAATCACTTGACAACCCTACAAAAAACTTATATAACCACAAAGCAGGAAAGGAGCCTTTCCACTTGGATGGCCTGCATAAACAGAATGGAAATGCCTTCACTCAGGTGAACTGCAGGGCCTTCTACGAAGGGATGAGGAGCAGTCAGTAGAACTGACTCACCAACACACTAGTCAGTGGAGCTGACTGTCCATGCAGAGACCGTCCATGTGTTTTCTTTTTGATCCAAGTGGCTAGTCAAATTTTGGGGCCCTGGAGATGTTCTAGTTGGAAGCAGAAATTGATCGAGTCTGGCATTTTCTTTGATGCAATTTTATTTATGTACAAAGACTGTATAATTTCCTGTGTCTATGAATGCAGAAGGAACCAAGAACAAAAAGGAGCAATTTCTTAGCTTACAGCCCCAGGCTATTTTATCCAACAGACCCAAAAGCTCACTCGCTAACTTTTTTGCAGGGCCACTCTGTCTTCACAGGCTACTACTCCTAGGCTTTCTTGTATTTTTCTCCCTTTGTTTCTCTCTCTCTGAGTTCTTGACTGTGTCCATTTTTGTGTGTTCTCGCTCACACTTACCAAAACAATACTCAGCCCAAAAACTCCTGGGTAGATTCACGCACACATTTTGTCTTAAGTAATATTTATCTTTACATTTATGTTAACTGCAAGGTGAGTTCACATCCAGCCTCAATGGGTTTTTAACCCAACTCATAACAAGCTTTCTCCTTTAAAAAGGGCTGTAACATTTTGCGTGTCCCAGTGCAGGAGCCCTCAGCACAAGGCTATTGCTAAATGCCACAATCTAGGCTTTCGAGTATGTCTGAGATAAAAAAGCCATGGAATTTCAGAGTCCAGGTCAGCAGACTTGGGCTTGCGGGACTTGGGCTGCGAGGCTAAAAATAGCAGTGGGCAGACGTTAAGGCACAGTCTGCAGCCTGGGCTCTGAGCTCCTTCTCCCTCATGGTGTCTCAAAGTCTGGGCTCCAGCCCAAGACCGAAGTCTATACTGCAATTTTATAGCCCCACAGCCTGAGCCCTGCAAGCCCCAGTCAGCTGACCTTGGTCAGTTGTGGCCATGCTGAAGGCCTTTGATGGCAGTGTTTTGGAAAACTTTCAACTGTGGCTTCACTGCCAAGAGTACTTCATCTGTGACACTAATACATACATGGTAACTTTCCAGAAAGGCACAATTATTCATACCGCTACTACTATACTGATTTTGTTGCATTAACACAACATATGCTGGCAGGCACACCCTCCAACTTTCCCATACAGAATAAACAGATTTGTAAGAAGATTGTTACACAGTTACATTAGCAATAACAACTACAAAATGAAGGCTGCCAATATTGTGCCATCCTTAACTTTTTATGTTATATTGTGGGAGTGCCATTCACGGTTCCATAGTTAAGAATATAGCTGAGTTTCGCCATTAAAAGCAGGAATTGAATCACATTGTTATATCAAAATACAGCATATCCTCCTCAAAATGATAGTATGTACTCTTTAGGCAAAATATTAATTTTATGAGACTTCACTAATAAATCTGTTAGTTTATGACGTAAAATAATTTTTTTTAAAGGGCCCGTTAATAAATTTAGCACCCTGCATCAGGCCACTTTTAGGTTAAAGTAAATAAACACAAACACACACACACTAAATAGGCTAAATTAATAGCACCTCCTATTAAGGTTACCTAACATTTCCCTTTATAAGATTCTGTTTTGATTTGATTATAACTTTGTGAGATTTCAACCATTTTGGCCATGTTGTGTATCTGACTCAGGTTGAATTCTCTTTGGAAAATTTCAACCAAAATCGTTCAACTGTTTCTGACAACAAGATGGGCGGGGGGGGAGAGGAGGGGAATATGTTTTGCACTACTTAAAAAAAACTCTTGAGACTTTTTCTTTGAGTAGCTCTACAGTACCCAAGCTTTTGAACAGGGATTTGTAATTTGGAAGTGGTGTGGCCTTTGTTTCACGACAGTTCCTTTTGCTGTCCCTGTGAAAATCTGCCCAAATGTGTCCAGGTTATAAACCTTTGAAAAATCATAATTCACACATGCTCAGTAGAGACTTTTTAGAATTTAGCACCTAAAATTGCTAAATTGTCCTCACTGAACATGCTCAAATCTCTCACAGTTCCTAGTATTGACCACACTCAGCATATACCATCTCCTCACAGAGCAACAGAGCATGGTCCATCCCTTCGCAGCTCCTAGGTATGACCAATTGTGTATGTGCCAGTCCTAGAGAGCAATTAGGGAAGTATTAATGCAATTTTACAAGCAACTGTAAGACCCTATCTGGAATACTGTGTTCAATATTGGCCACCCATGTTCAAGAAAGATTAATTCAAATTGGAACAGAAATAGAGAAGGGCTACTAGGATGATTATTAAAAGAGCTTGACTACTTTAGCCTACCAAAATGAAGGCTGAAAGGGGATATGATATTTCTCTGTAAATACATCGGAGGGATAAACACTAGGGAGTGAGAAGAGCTATTTAAGTGAAAGGAAAGGACAATGATAGCACAAGAACAAATGGGTACAAACTGACCTGAATAAAGTTAGATTGAAGGTAAAAAGAAGATTTCTCACCATCAGAGTAGTAAGATTCTGGAAGAGCCTTCCACTAGCAGTACTGGGCACAGGCGCTGACTTCTGTTTTTGCCAGTGGGTGCTTTTGAAGAGGCGTGTGTGTTTGGGGGGAGGGGGTCTGCCAGTTTTTGGGGGAAAGAGACCGAGCAGGCAAAGTTAGGAAATTCCAGAATAAAGGTTGCCTGTGCAACTTCAATTTGGCCCTCTTGTGCATATGTATTAGGATATTGTTTTTAATTACATAATCTTGAACTATTATTTTTCCTTTTCTATATTTTGAAGGGAATTTTCTTTTACATAAAAATGAGGTTGAAGATGAGTTTGTCAGCTATTCAGCTTTTGATCAAAAAGCTTATGTTTGGATACTATCCCATTCTTGATAGCATGTAATGCCACCTATACAATACCCTTTAAAACATTGCTTAAATATATCACTAAACCATCCATACCTCTGGACTGCCTCATGTATCCTGCCTTCTATTATTATTTACATTATAGTAGTGTCTAGATACCCACAGAGACAACCTTGTGGTAGGCACTGTACAAACCAATGATTAGAGACAGTCCATGCCTCAAAGTGTTTACCACCAGATGCAACAATTGGGTAAAGCAAACAAGTAGGAGAGTGAAGGAGAGGATGGGCAGGGAAACAGTAACATGAATGTGGTTAGCAAAGAGGCTTAAAGAAGTTCTCTCTGACACACTATACAAAACTTAAAACTTTGAAACACATACAACTTCAGTTTTCAGAATAGCAGCCGTGTTAGTCTGTATTCGCAAAAAGAAAAGGAGTACTTGTGGCACCTTAGAGACTAACAAATTTATTAGAGCATAAGCTTTCGTGATCTACAGCTCACTTCATCGGATGCATTTGGTGGAAAAAACAGAGGAGAGATTTATATACACACACATAGAGAACATGAAACAATGGGTTTATCATACACACTGTAAGGAGAGTGATCACTTAAGATAAGCCATCACCAGCAGCAGGGGGAGAAAGGAGGAAAACCTTTCATGGTGACAAGCAAGGTAGGCTAATTCCAGCAGTTAACAAGAATATCAGAGGAACAGTGGGGGGTGGGGTGGGAGGGAGAAATACCATGGGGAAATAGTTTTACTTTGTGTAATGACTCATCCATTCCCAGTCTCTATTCAAGCCTAAGTTAATTGTATCCAGTTTGCAAATTAATTCCAATTCAGCAGTCTCTCGTTGGAGTCTGTTTCTGAAGCTTTTTTGTTGAAGTATAGCCACTCTTAGGTCTGTGATCGAGTGACCAGAGAGATTGAAGTGTTCTCCAACTGGTTTTTGAATGTTATAATTCTTGACGTCTGATTTGTGTCCATTCATTCTTTTACGTAGAGACTGTCCAGTTTGGCCAATGTACATGGCAGAGGGGCATTGCTGGCACATGATGGCATATATCACATTGGTAGATGCGCAGGTGAACGAGCCTCTGATAGTGTGGCTGATGTGATTAGGCCCTATGATGGTATCCCCTGAATAGATATGTGGACAGAGTTGGCAATGGGCTTTGTTGCAAGGATAGGTTCCTGGGTTAGTGGTTCTGTTGTGTGGTTGCTGGTGAGTATTTGCTTCAGATTGGGGGGCTGTCTGTAAGCAAGGACTGGTCTGTCTCCCAAGATCTGTGAGAGTGATGGCTCATCCTTCAGGATAGGTTGTAGATCCTTGATGATGCGTTGGAGAGGTTTTAGTTGGGGGCTGATCACATCAGCCACACTATCAGAGGCTCGTTCACCTGCGCATCTACCAATGTGATATATGCCATCATGTGCCAGCAATGCCCCTCTGCCATGTACATTGGCCAAACTGGACAGTCTCTACGTAAAAGAACGAATGGACACAAATCAGACGTCAAGAATTATAACATTCAAAAACCAGTTGGAGAACACTTCAATCTCTCTGGTCACTCGATCACAGACCTAAGAGTGGCAATACTTCAACAAAAAAGCTTCAAAAATAGACTCCAACGAGAGACTGCTGAATTGGAATTAATTTGCAAACTGGACACAATTAACTTAGGCTTGAATAGAGACTGGGAATGGATGAGTCATTACACAAAGTAAAACTATTTCCCCATGGTATTTCTCCCTCCCACCCCACCCCCCACTGTTCCTCTGATATTCTTGTTAACTGCTGGAATTAGCCTACCTTGCTTGTCACCATGAAAGGTTTTCCTCCTCCCCCCCCCCCGCTGCTGGTGATGGCTTATCTTACGTAATCACTCTCCTTACAGGTGTATGATAAACCCATTGTTTCATGTTCTTTGTGTGTGTGTATATAAATCTCTCCTCTGTTTTTTCCACCAAATGCATCCGATGAAGTGAGCTGTAGCTCACGAAAGCTTATGCTCTAATAAATTTGTTAGTCTCTAAGGTGCCACAAGTACTCCTTTTCTTTATACAACTTCAGTGTCATACAGAAAAGAGAAAACTTGTCTCATAACTTCTTGTATAAGTTATTGTTATTGTATAAGAAATAACTCTAGCCTAAGGCCAGGTGTACCCTAAAAAGTTAGGTCAACCCAGTTATGTCGCTCAGGGGTGTGAAAAATCCACAGTCCTGAGGGCATGACTACAGTTTTACCTCCAGAGCGATAAATCCAGCAGGGGTAAATTGACCGCCGAGCACTAAGTGAAGCACCACGGTAAGTAGATCTAAGCACGTCGACTTCAGCTATGTGAATAACGTAGCTGAAGTTGCGTAACTTAGATCATCCCCCTCCCCCCGCAGTGTAGACCAGGCCTGAGAGATGTAGTTAAGCCAAACTAACCCCCCAGTGTAGATAGCACTTTGCTACCTCTTGGGGAAGTAGATTAATTACAGCAACAGGAAAACCCCTCCCATTACTGTAGTGAGTGTCTATACTGAAGTGCTACAGCTGTGCAGCCACAGCTTTTCTTGTGAAGATATAGCCTCACACTACCTAGATCTCTTGGTAGTCTATTACTTGTAATATTTACAACTATGACAGAAACAATATAATCTTTGTTTTTGAAAGGGAGAGGATCTTTACAGATATTTATTTTCCTGATTCGTAGGGTCACCATCCAATCAGTCATGTAGATAGAAAATGTGAATATATTCCCCCTGCCCAAAATGTAATAAACAAGTTTTCAAAGAAAAACAAGTAACAACCTAAGATATCACTGTTTTTGACATTCATTCCTTGTTGGTATTTAGAAAATGCATTTAATTTATGCTTAAAACATAATCACAGGGAAAGAAGTGAATTGTTCATTCTGAACACTGTATCAAATGTACTTTTGTTCTTTAATTCTGTTTACTAATTATTTACTCTAGTAAGAAGTGGTTAAAAAAGAACTATAATCTATGAATATTTAATAGAGGAGACCTGTAAAAAGAGAGAGGAAAAAGAGACATGAAAGAGGCTAGAAATCAGATACTGTAAAGGACTTGCTCACGTTCTGTGAGCCCACAAATACTAAGTACTGTATATCATACTGGAAAACATATTTTAAAAGTAAATCACAATCTAAACAAGTGTTCAAAATATCTTTATCAAGCACAGACCCACTAGATAATGCATGTTTTACCAGCCAATTACAAATCAATATACAAAACAATTACTAATATATTTCCAAACAATATTTTCCCCAAGTTCCTTTTACTACTTTTATAACTTTCTTTTGCATGCCTTGCCACAGCAATTTTAATTAGCTTTGATGCTTGTCCTGAAAAGATCACTGGCAAACTATCACTTAATACAATCCGAATCCAAGCAGTTAATGAGTATCAAGAGTTAAAGTGATTAGCACTACATATGGACAAAAAGCTCATGTGAACACAACATCAAAGCCAATGATTCTTGACATCATGTCTGCAGAAATACAGTGTTACCTACTCTTGCAGTTTTATCTCAAATATCAGGATAACTGACATTTTCCTTAAATCCATTTTTTTCAGCTGCTGCAGTCAGGTGAATATGTGAGAATCTCAATCTTTATGTAAAAAACTTTGCTAGCCCTCATGATTCTATAAAAAAGTATGAAGATATGAACTCTGTAAACCCAAAGCTTCAAAAACCAAAATGCAAGTAAATAGAACCCAAAATGTAATTTTAACATTTCATGATTTTTTTAATGTTTGGGACGGACAATGATGGAACTGGAATATATCACTAAACCATCTATACCCACAGAGACAGAGAATTATACTAATGTAATAGCTGTGTTTTGAAAGAAAAGATAACTAGTGAAAAAAATAAGTATTAGATATGATAACTATATACCAATTTTTAATGGATAAGGAGTGTTAGGACTATGCCACCTGTCTTCCATAAAAATATACACTGGTTTAAGAGCTGAAATATTTTAAAAGCATAAACCTACTTCAAACAATCTGTAATGAAAATTCTGCACCTGTGTCACGAGCAGTAAAAAGTGTCAGATTATGGAGCACAAAATCATTCCACTAATACTTAATATCGAAACAAACAATCCAAACAAAACAGTTTTTCCAGTGATGACTGAAACTTTGCCTTATTGTTTTTAGGTTGCTCCAAATTAAATTAATGTGTCTGCCCCAAACACCCTCACTGACATGCCATGTATAGGGAAGGAGGTTCTTGACATGTGAAAATAGGTCAGCATGTCTCCCAGTGATGACACAGTGGCCAAAACCAGCAGAAGTAAGAGGTGAGCAGGTCCAGATGGGAAAAAAGTGGGAGGACGGGGGAAAAAATATCACACAATAGTTATATTCATTTTCCTCACCCCAACCTTAAAACCACAAGATGACTTCCAAAATTGATTATTTAGTGAAGATGTCTAGCAGTTTGTTCTATCAAATGGGCCTAACATACAGAATGTAGGATTCTCTCCACTCCAATAATGACCCTTTTGCTATAAATTACTTGCCCCCTGTAAATCAACTGGCTATATTTCTACTCTGATGTAAATACTGAAGGAACGCTGTCTTGTAATATTTGACAGGGACCTTCTCTAAGCATTTATCTTCACTATTGTCTGTTCACAATACAGATTTAAAATGCTTTCACTACTTTCTTGATCCTACTTCTTCACTTCTGGGAGATGAACACTGTTAATCACAACTCAGAATAAATTACAGAATTTACTTGAGATTCAAAAGGGATATTCAGGCACCACTGTACATAAATAACTGTGCTGTGCAAGATATATTTAAGAGTACTCCCCCGACTTAATTCCCTCAAGTATCACCCTTAAAAATGAAGCCAGCCTGGAAGTAAAAAACAAGCACTTGAGCTTGATAATAAAAAGTCTCAAGAACTGTACATGTTCCCATCAACTCTCCAAATACTTTAATTAACATACAAACTAAATTTAAAAATTAGAGCCTTCTCTTTTCTCACTAACCTGAAGAGATTATTAGACAGTAATTCCAATATATGCATTCAAAGATAACTTCTTTAAACCTCTAGCCTTTCAGTTTAAAAGTACAGGGTATGTTTAAGAAAATTCTCTTATTACACATTAGATGTGGCCCCTAAGAAAGATATAATGAAAAATTAATCAATTCCTTAAACAATTTTGTGAAGATCTCTATGCATTTTTGTATTTTTATACCACAGTATGACTTGCCTAGGGCTAAAGAAAACTGGAAACATTCTCTTAATAGTCTAAGGACTAGAAAAAATTAAAAGGTGCTAGTAAATATGCCGGAGTTGGAGGAGGGACACTGATAAAACAGGGGAGAATGCTGAGATGCCACTGGTTTGGTGCTTTAGAAATACAAGACTTACATATTAGAAACAGTAATCCATATCCAATTAGATAGACTATGCCTATGGGGAAATGGTATGCTGAATTTGATCCCATACTTTTATTAATAACTTTGTTAACTTTTTAATGAAGTGTTTAAATACTTGATCTTAAATAAATGTTTTCCCCAAGTCTTTTACGCTTTATTTTAATCTTGGAAGAAAAAACATGAACAGTCAAAAACTACCACTGTCCTCAGTTTCATGTTTTACATATTTTAATATCTCCCTGACATGGAAAATGCAATTCGAAATCCAAAACCGTATCCCACCTACTCAAAGATCTTGCCAGCATGCCTGTTCGATTCTTGCTACATAGGCTTTGTCAATAACAGAAATTAAGTATCAATATTAGAAAAACATTCTAAATCAAAAAGATCTGGATGCTGAAGAAAAAATATATCAAATAGGAATGTTTCTATGAAATCCCAGACGTGGTTCAAATTTGGTTCAATTTTTACAAAATATATCTAGTATACTTGGTTTCAATTAGAACCTAGGTGTCAACAAATGATCTGCTTTCTCTCCTTTTCAACATTAACATGGAAGATGAATTATCCCTTTATTATTTTCATTAACTATAGAATATTGTAGCAAATATTAGACAACTGCTTGAAATTATATTCGACATCCATGACTCAATGAAAAACTCCCTTCACACTGCTTATATCCTACTTCGTAATGATGCTAAAAAATCTCCAAGGATTTTAATTAAAAAATTTCATGCAGTAAGTTAATTTACTATAAATCACCAATCCTTTGCGGTCTGAAATGTAAACACAATTGAGCAAAGAATTCTATTAAACTAGCAGGTGCCTATTTTTGGTACCTATGTATCTTGGTGTTTATTGCAACAATTACATGGTCTGAAACAAAGTTTGTATACATGATACAACCAGAACTGTTAGAGTAACTACAGACAATATGGGAATATTCCCACACTGTTGCAAGTTTAAAACAAAATGAACCAATTCCGCCCAAAGATAAGCAAAGATTTTCTGTATATTCTGATCAGACACATTTTTCTTAACTGTCATAATGATCTAAGTTCTAGTAATAGCTCAAATTTACATCTCCCATTTATCCACAAATGGCATTTTTATGGCTTTCCCAAACAAAATTTTAATAAATATTTACAAGAAGGGGGGGAGGGATAGCTCAGTGGTTTGAGCATTGGCCTGTTAAACCCAGGGTTGTGAGTTCAATCCATTTAGGGACCTGGGGCAAAAATTGGGGTTTGGTCCTGCTTTGAGCAGGGGGTTGGACTAGATGACTTCCTGAAGTCCCTTCCAACCCTGATATTCTATGATCTTAATTATTAGATTATAAAATAGGTTAACTAGATCCTGGCATTGCTCTCTGTACTAGACTACATATCGGGTTTCTTAAAAAGAAAATAAAAAATGTCAGATTTATTTTTTCTTTATTCAGAAAGCTCCAGGTCCGCATATGTGTTCAAACTTTAAAATGGCTCTATAATTAAAGAAAAGGAAAACCAGAAAATACCGCATTTCCAGAAGTTTTAAGCACTTCTGCATACAGCTTGTAATACACAACCTTCACTAAATGCTACCAAGTAGGATACATGCAAGTTACTATATATGACTGATGAAAACAGTGCTGCAGATATAAATTATCCCCAGGTAATTTACAGAATGATACTGGGATTGTCCTTCGCCAGCCATTTGGTATCCTGTAAACTAGGCACATCACAAAGTCTCAGCTATTAAAAAGCGTTTTCCTCTGGATACAACTTTTCTTGCCTTCTGACTGGAAATTTTCAATATTTTTACAGATATATTTTGTAAGTCAATATTGAAATCAAGAATGTTTCTTTTTTTAAAGAGAAAACAATTTGTTGGTGCCCATAAAACCTGAAATATAGAAAGCTAGTCTCAAACTTCTCAAGAGCCAATATAATATTGTATGGTGCTTCAATATGAGGTGGATTTGGAAATACGAAGCCCATAGTGATATTATATGAGGGCTCTGAATTATGCTGATTGTCTTACTAGCCAGATTGTTATTTATATATACCAGTACATAAGAGTTGTCTGAGCAAAAGAACATGGAGGCCCTGGGTCAAATCATCTTACCCTCCTCATTCACTCATTTGTTTAATACCACTATATCTGGCACTAATTCTTGAATTAATTTAAACTTTATATTTCCTGCACTATTACAGAACAATTGGGCAAAATGAAGATAACATGAAAGCCTTAACTCTGAAGTTCCTTGCTTTCTTAAAGTTAATCAACATTTGGAAATCCTTTTAATAATTTTCATGAGAAAATATATATATAGGGGAGAAAGAACAGATGGGGGCAATTTAAAAAGCACAATAAAGACAAACCTGCAACTATAAAAACCTCAGATCTCCTGTCAGATCTCACACGCTAAGCAGCGTCAGTCCAGACTGTATTAGGTCAGGAAACCTCACGTTACTTTTCATAAGACCAGGGGTATCAGCCCTGTTAAACAACAAATTAAAGGTATTCTGCTTCCTTAAATATTCAGTGAATTTTCCATTGGTATTCTTAGAATCATAGAATATCAGGGTTGGAAGGGACCTCAGGAGGTCATCTAGTCCAACCCCCTGCTCAAAGCAGGACCAATCCCCAACTAAATCATCCCAGACAGGGCTTTGTCAAGCCTGACCTTACCCATGGGTAATTCTAACATATTCATTGTTGTTTCCTCCCTTTTTGTTTCACAAACCTTATGAAAAGTTCCTGGTAAGTGTAATTTGTTTTTTTACATACGTGTTTAAAAGTTCTTTCCTTTTAAGTTTAACCACCTTTGAGAAATTTAATACAGAAATTATACACAAAACAGCTCTCATTTATGCTTTTTTTAGCACTACATTGCTACTAACTTTAGGAGTCACAATGCTTGAGTAGTTTCAAGATTTTTTCCAAAAAGAGAATGGCAATTACTTTCATTTTCAATTCCTTTCTTATTGTTTTAATCTCAAAATGTGTTCCTTCTTTTTAGCTGTTATGTACTTAAAAGAAATGGAAACAAAACTTTGAACTAATTCTACAATGGCAAAGCAAAATGCGCAATTTTAAGAATGTGAAAATCAATAACAAATATGTTACACCAACCTGAGCACATTATTTACTTGGGCATTTGAAAAGTGATAGTTGTAGTTTACTTTTAAGTAAAAAATGGCTAAAGATTAGTTATTGAGGTGAATAACAAACAGGTTTTCATCTCCTGTGGGACCCATCCAGCAAAATATTATTTCCAGAATTTCAAGTAACATAAGTTTCAAAAGTCTCTATACCAGGGAAAGGTTAGTCTGCCATGAAAGACAATACAAAAATGACTCCTCAGGAGCAAACTGGAGAACAATTGAGGAGATGGTGGCAGGGAACAGGGAGGAGGGAATCATCGAGAGTAACTTTCATGAGAACCCGTGTGGGTGAGGAGGGAGAAAAATGCCTTCCAGGTGACCAATAATCCATATATTCTATTTTTGTAACTCGCTCCAGAGAAGAGTGAGGTGCTCTGCTATCTTCCTCCCTTAGGTTAGGATTTTTCTCTTAAAAATCAGGTAAACGTTAACTAACACTTCCCCCTCACTTTTTCCACCACTCATGGCTAAAAGAAATAGATTCAATCAGTCAGAGACAGTCCTATACATCTGGATTACTCCCTCCTTAAAATGTTTTCCCAGCTGATAAACACATCCTATCACAGAATCATAGAATATCAGGGTTGGAAGGGATCTCAAGAAGTCATCTAGTCCAACCCCCTGCTCAAAGCAGGACCAATCCCCAACTAAATCATCCCAGCCAGGGCTTTGTCAAGCCTGACCTTGAAAACCTCTAAGGAAGGATATTCCACCACCTCATGGATAACCCATTCCAGTGCTTCACCACCCTCCTAGTGAAAAAGTTTTTCCTAATATCCAACCTAAATCTCCCCCACTGCAACTTAAGACCATTACTTCTCATTCTGTCATCTGCTACTACTGAGAACAGTCTAGATCCATTCTCTTTGGAACCCCCTTTCAGGTAGTTGAAAGCAGCAATCAAATCCCCCTTCATTCTTCTCTTCTGCAGACTAAACAATCCTGGTTCCCACACCTCTCCTCATAAGTCATGCGTTCCAGTCCACTAATCATTTCTGTTGCCTTCCGCTGGACGCTTTCCAGTTTTTCCACCTCCTTCTTGTAGAGTGGGGCCCAAAACTGGACACAGTACTCCAGATGAGGCCTCACCAATGTTGAATAGAGGGGAACGAACACATCCCTTGATCTGCTGGCATTGCGCCTACTTATACAGCCCAAAATGCCATTGACCTTCTTGGCAACAAGGGCTCACTGTTGACTCATATCCAGCTTCTCGTCTACTGTAACCCCCAGGTCCTTTTCTGCAGAACTGCTGCCTAGCCATTCGGACCCTGGTCTGTAGCAGTGCATGGGATTCTTCTGTCCTAAGTGCAGGACTCTGCACTTGTCCTTGTTGAACCTCATCAGATTTCTTTTGGCCCAATCCTCTAATTTGTCTAGGGCCCTCTGTATCCTATCCCTACCCTCCAGCTTATCTACCACTCCTCCCAGTTTAGGTCATCTGCAAACTTGCTGAGGATGCAGTCCACACCATCCTCCAGATGATTAACGAAGATATTGAACAAAACCGACCTGAGGACCGGCCCTTGGGGCACTCCGCTTGATACCGGCTGCCAACTAGACATGGCAGACATGACATATTTGATCACTACCCATTGAGCCCGACGATCTAGCCAGCTTTCTATCCACCTTATAGTCCATTCATCCAGCCCATACTTCTTTAACTTGCTAGCAAGAATAATGTGGGAGATCATATCAAAAGCTTTGCTAAAGTCAAGGAATAACACATCCATTGCTTTCCCCTCATCCACAGAGCCAGTTATCTCGTCACAGAAGGCAATTAGATTAGTTAGGCATGACTTGCCCTTGGTGAATCCATGCTGACTGTTTCTGATCACTTTCCTCTCCTCTAAGTGCTTCAGAATTGATTCCTTGAGGACCTGCCCCATGATTTTTCCAGGGACTGAGGTGAGGCTGACTGGCCTGTAGTTCCCCGGATCCTCCTCCTTCCCTTTTTTAAAGATGGGCAGTACATTAGCCTATTTCCAGTCATCCAGGACCTTACCCGATCGCCATGAGTTTTCAAAGATAATGGCCTCATACAGGCAGCAATTCTGAAGGATTCACTCAGCATGCTCAAGGAGTTCCCCCAAACCATGATGACACTATAAAACAATCCAGGTAAACCAAATACAAACTCTGTCCCAAATAGTACAGATGCAGAATACCAAGTTCACCTTTCAAAATAGGGAATCTTCCTAGGAATAGTAGGAAAAGCTACAGGGCTTGAGAAGATTGTTTCTCTCCCTTAGGCCAGTAGGGAGATAACAGGTTTATTTCAGATGGATTGGGCCCTATGACTTTGTACAGAAGATATTGTCAGGTTTCAGAGGGGCCAGGAAAGTTTTGCAGACAGATCCTGTCCCATGTCAAGATCCCTTTGTGCTCCTCCCAAAGCTGCTTTAAACAGGCAGTTAATAATTCCTCCATGGTGGGAAAATCCATGAGTAGCATAAACTGATGAAGCAAGCTCTATGCAGTTTACCTTCTCTTTACACTGAGGATACAGTAGCTTATGCCTAGTGCCAAAAAATCCCCCAGTCAGCACCAGGATCCACCCCATTAGGATTGGGGACAGAACAGTGTCATAAAACTGCTTTCTCTCTCCACCCCAACCTCAATTAGGGAAAGCACTGCTTTGGCTCGCCTGAGATTTGAGCCCTTGGATTTCAGGAGCAAGTTATTCTTTATTAATATGTGAACACAACACAGGATAGTCCTTCCAGTCTACATTTATTTTATTCAGAGATTACCAAACTTTTTCTTAGTATGGACCACATCTTGAGAGAGTTGGACACTTCCCCGCCAGTTAACAATCACACCAACTGTCTGCCTTTTCATTCCCAAACAAATATCATGCCTATACTTAGGAAAATATTGATTGTATTTTAACGGTCTTTTAATGGAGTTTAACACATGAACATTGGGAGGGGAGCTGCAACATTTGGCTAAGTAACTCTTTGTAACTTCTCCTGAAACATACTAAAAAACACTTGTTAAGAACATGGTGGTTAAAAAGTTAATAAAAGGCCAACTTCAGGAACACCTAATTGCTTTCAGTATTTTTCAGATCCTATCCACTAAGGTTTCAGCACAGAAATGGTTCTCATGCTTCAGAACAAAGGATAGAAATCAATTAGCCACACTAACACTGCTAGATTACTGATTGCCTTCAACACCCTTAACAATGAAGTAATGCCAACCTGCTATATGGAATCATACTCAACTGGTTCCACTCATTCCTCCTGGATAGGTCCCCAAAGGATGGAAATCAGCACCTGGTCTTCTACCAGGTCCTAACCATCAGGCTCAGTCCTGTCCTCTCTGTCTAATTCAATAATCCAGCCACTGAAAGACTGAGATACTGTGGACTCCAATACCTTCAATATGCAGAAGATACTCAATCTTTACTTCTCCATAAAAAATGAAGACTTTTCCTTAAGAACTCAAATACCTGACAGGGAAACTGGACGAATAGCAAAAGGCTCAAACTAGCCCAGATATAAAACAATCCAGATGCTGCTGATCTTTACCACTTTAAACTACACTAATCTTCAGTGCCCAGCCTTTGATTCTTGTTTATATTATGCTTGTCTGCTTTTAAGAGGATTTGTTCCCAACTTTGTCTTCACTTTTTCCTGCTATAAATCAAATATGCTTAATGAAATGGAAAAAAATAATCTGTGAAGGCAATTATTTCTAATAGACTAAATGAGGGACCATAATCTGTAATGCTTCATGTTAGCTCTAATCGAATCTGTAATATTTTCCCTTCGGTATTAGCCTTTGTGTGTGTTACTGTCATACTATTTAGACCAAAAATCTCTATTTCCAATGCCTTAATTGTTGTCACATTTTTTATGAAGCTGACTCAGATTCTCCCTACAATGCACCAATACTTCATAGGTAATAAGGCATAAATTTCTAATACATACTACTCTCCACATAAAAAACAACAAATCTAGATGTGTGGATGTGAATTTGAATCACAGAAATTACAGGAAGAAATATCTATTAGAGCATCAAGTCCATACACTTGGGTGCTAATTAATAAAATTAGTATTTAAAAACTATCTATATGGTATTATATATATTCTGGCATATTCATTAAGCTATATTATTACTGATTCTTTAATTTTTGAAAATAGTGTAATAAAAATCTTTTGTGACTATGTCTACAATATAAACATGAAGTTGAAGAAGTCCATAGATATAGTAATCACACTGGCCCAAATTTTCTAACATGACTAATGATTTGGGGTGCTTCAAAATTTTAGGTGCCTAATTCAAGACAGTTGAAGTGACATCCATTTCTAGAAATTGTTGGGCATCCACCCCCTGAAAATCAAACTACTTTAAAAAGTGGAGTAAGATGGGCACTCAAAAATTGAGCCACCCAAAATCACTAGTAAATTTTCAAAATGTTCTTGAATTTATGGCAGTTCTTCGGATACTAAATACTTGTCTGCAAAAAGAAAAGGAGTACTTGTGGCACCTTAGAGACTAACAAATTTATTTGAGCATAAGCTTTCATGAGCTACAGCTCACTTCATCGGATGCATGTAGTGGAAAATACAATGGGGAGATTTTATATACACAGAGAACATGAAACAATGGGTGTTACCATACAGACTGTAACAAGAGTAATCAGGTAAGGTGAGCTATTACCAGCCGGAGAGCAGGGTGTGGGGTGTGTGTGGACCTTTTCTAGTGATAATCAAGGTGGGTCATTTCCAGCAGTTGTCAAGAAAGTGTGAGGAACAGTGGGGCGGGGGGGGGGGGGAAATAAACATGGGGAAATAGTTTTATTTTGTGTAATGACACATCCACTCCCAGTCTTTATTCAAGCCTAAATTAATTGTATCCAGTTTGCAAATTAATTCCAATTCAGCAATCTCTCATTGGAGTCTGGTTTTGAAGTTTTTTTGTTGAAGAACTGCCATTTTTAGGTCTGTAATCGAGTGACCAAAGAGACTAAGTGTTCTCCGACTGGTTTTTGAATGTTATAATTCTTGACGTCTGATTTGTGTCCATTTATTCTTTTACGTAGAGACTGGCCAGTTCGGCCAATGTATATGGCAGAGGGGCATTGGTGGCATGTGATGGCATATATCACATTGGAGATGTGCAGATGAACGAGCCTCTGATAGTATGGCTGACGTGATGAGGCCCTATGATGATATCCCCTGAATAGATATGTGGACAGAGTTGGCAACGGTCTTTGGTGCAAGGACAGGTTTGAGCTTATGCTCAAATAAATTTGTTAGTCTCTAAGGTGCCACAAGTACTCCTTTTCTTTTTGTGGATACAGACTAACATGGCTGCTACTCTGAAACCTAAATACTTGTCTGGCTCACAACCAAGTTTACAGCTGTTGAACTAGTTCCCCAATACCAAATATTGTACTTCAAGAAACTGTACTACATGGGTTTATCATGCCAGGCTTTTGTACCATATTTAGCAGTTTACTTACTTCAGTCGGGAATGTACTACCTATGCAAGCATTTCTACAACTATTTTATTTACTGCATGCCCTAATCAAAGAATGGCTATGCAGAGAAAAATATAAAATGTTTTAGGGCTATATACAGCGTATTACTTTGCTTCTTCTTGGGATTAATCTTACTTAACATTTTCATTAATGACCCTGGCACATAAAGTAGGACAGTGCTAATAATTTACTGATGATACGAAGTTGGGTGCCACTGTCAATACAGAGGAGGATCAGATTACTACATAGGAAGAATTGGATGTCCTTGAGGACTGGAGTAATCAAAATGAAATGTAATGATATAAATTGCAAAGGGATTCATGCACTTAGGGACTAATCAGAATTTCTGCAATGATCAGGGGCCTTATTAGTTGGAAATGAGAGAGGAGAAGAACAACTTGCATTTATACATGAGTCAATCTCAGGATGACTATGAGCCACCAATATGATGTGGCCATGAAAAAGGCAAATGCAATCCTACAATGTACCAGGGGAGGTATTCCCCATAGAGTTAAGGAAATATTAACACCATTATACTAGGAACTGGTAAAATCTCATCTGAAATATTGTGTACAAATCTGGTCACCCATAGAATCACAGAAATGTAGGACTGGAAGGGACCTCGATAGATCATCTAGTCCAATCCCCGGCACTGAGGTAGTACTAAGAGTTCTCTAAGCTATCCCTGACAGATATTTGTCTAACCTGTTCTTAAAACCTCCAATGATGGAGATTCCACAACTTTCCTAGGTAATTTGTTCCAGTGCTTAACTATCCTTACAGTTAGGAATATTTTCCTAACGTTTAACCTAAATCTCACTCTCTGCAGTTTAAGCCCATTACTTTTTGTCCTGTCCTTGTCCTGGTCAAGGAGAACAATTTATCACCCTTCTCTTTATAACAACCTTTTAGGTACTTGAAAACTGGCATGTACCCCCCTCAGTCTTCGCTTCTCTTCTCCAGACTAAACAAACCCAATTTTTTTTTCAATCTTTCCTCACTGGTCATGTTTTTTAGATGTTTAATCATGTATGCTGCTATCCTCTGGACCTTCTCTAGTTTTTCCACATCATTCCCAAAATGTAGTGCCCAGAACTGGACACAGTTTACCATTGCTGAGTAGGGTGGAAGAATTACTTATTGTGTCTTGCTTACAACACTCCTGTTAACACATTCAAAATGATGTTTTCTCTTTTTTTTTTTTTTTTTTTTTTGCAACAGTATTACATTGTTGACTCATATTTCATTTGTGATTCATGAAAACACACAGCTCCTTTTCTGCAGTACTCCTTCCTAGACAGTCATTGCTGAGTTTGTATTTGTGCAATTTATTATTCCTTCTTAAGTGTAGTACTTCACATTTGTCCTTATTGAATGTTATCTTATGTATTTCAGACTATTTCTCCAGTCTGTCAAGATCATTTTGATTTCTAATTACGTCCTTCAAAGCGTTTGGAATCCCTCCCAGCTTGGAATTAACCACAAACTTTATACTATCTATGCCATTATACAAATCATTTATGAAGATATTGAATATAAATGAACCCAGGACATTTCCCTGCGGGATCCCACTCAATGTGCCCTTCTAGCTTGATTGTGAACCATTGATAACTACTATCTGAGTACGGTTTTATAACCACTTGTGCGCTCAACTTATAGTAGGTTCATCTAGGCCAGCGGTGGGCAAACTACGGCCCGTGGCCCACATCCAACCCGCAGGACCGTCCTGCCCAGCCCTTGAGCTCCCAGCCGGGAAGGCTAGCCCCCGGCCCCTCCCTCGCAGCCTCAGCTCGCTGTGCCATCAGCGCTATGGGTGGTGGGGCTGCGAGCTCCTGCAGGGCAACGCGGCTGCGACAGCCACTGGTGTAGTGTATTAAATTGCTCCCCATAGGAATGTGCTACTTATGGAGCCCCAGGCCTGGCAGCCATAAGTAAGTAGCACATTCATACAGGGAGCAATTTAATACACTACACCCTGGTAGGGAAGGCTGTGCCTCCCCAAACAGCCTGGCCTCTGCCCCCTCCCTCTTCCCGCCCCCTGACTGCCCCCCTCAGAACCCCTGACCCATCAAACCCCCCCCCGGCTACTTGTCCCCTGACTGCCCCCTCCAGGGACCCCCCACCCTTAACCATCACTCCCGGGACCCCACCCCCTAACAAAGCTCCCCCGCTCCCTGTCCCCTGACTCCTATCCATACATCCGCCCCCTGACAGGCCCCCTGGGGCTCTCACGCCTATCCAACTGCCCCTGCTCCCTGACTGCCTCCCGGGACCCCCTGCTCCCTGACTGCCTCCCGGGACCCCCTGCTCCTTATCCAACCCCCCCACTCCCCATCCCCTTATGACACTCAGAGCACCAGAACTGGCAGCAGTAAGTAGTACACTGTAAATAGCACATTCCTACAGGGAGCAAATACATACACTACACTGGTCCTCCATACACTTTCGGAACCCCGATGTTTCCCTCAGGCCAAAAAGTTTGCCCACCCTGATCTAGACTATATTGCTGTAGTTTGCTTATGAGAAAAGGTCATGTGAGACAGTTTCAAAAGCCTTACTAAAGTCAAGATGCATCACACCTACTGCTTCCCCTTATCTACAAAGCTCTTTATCCTGGCAGTGAAGGATATTAGGTTCCCAGTGGTTAAGAAGTTAACAACTAAGAGTTATGACAGGTTTCAGAGTAGCAGCCGTGTTATTCTGTATTCGCAAAAAAAAAAAAAGGAGTACTTGTGGCACCTTAGAGACTAACAAATTTATTTGAGCATAAGCTTTCGTGAGCTACAGCTCACTTCATCGGATGCATTTCTCATACGCTTATGCTCATATAAATTTGTTAGTCTCTAAGGTGCCACAAGTACTTCTTTTCTTTTAACTAAGAGTTAGTTGTTCTTGACAAATCCATGTTGACTGTTATTTATCACCTTATCTTCTAGATGCTTACAAATTGATTATTTGCTCCATTATGTTTCCATGTACCAAAGTTAAGCTAACTGCTCTATAATTCCTATAATTATATATTCTATAATTATAATTCTATAATAAAAAATGGGTTGTCCTTATTACCCTTTTTATATTATACCCTTATTATAGTACCTATATTTGCTCATTTCCATGTCCTCTAGGATCTCTCCCATCCTCCATGAGTTCTCAGAGATAATTGCTAATGGCTCAGAGTTCTCATCAGCCAGTTCCTTAAGTATTCTAGGATGTATTTCATCAGGCCTTGTTGACTTGAAGACATCTAACTTGTCTAAGTAATTCTTAACTTGTTGGTTCCCTATTTTAAACTAAGATTTCTCCCCTCCCCCAGTGATTTTCACTATGTTAATTGTCCAAACACTGTTAATCTTTTTGGAAAACTGAAACTAAACTCAAGAAAGATTAATTCAAACTTGAACAAATATAGAGAAGAGCTACTAGGATGATCAGAAGACCAGAGAGCCTATCTTATGAGAACAGGCTAAAAGACCTTGGCTTGTTTAGCCAAGAAAAGCAAAGACTGAAAGGGGATATGGTTGCTCTCTGTAAATACACTGGGGGTAAACCCCAGGAAGGGAAAAGAGCTATTTAAGACAAAAGGACAATACTGACTCAAGAACAAATGTATGTAAACTGGGCATGAATGAATACAAGCTGGAAGTTAGAAGAAAGTTTCTAACCATCAGAAGAGTGAGGTTATGGAACAGCATTTCACTAGCAGTAGTGGGGGCATACAATCTCACTAGTTTTAAGATAGAGCTGGATAAATTTATGAATGGGATTATATTAGGGGGCTGCCTGTGATAGCAGGGAACTGAACTCTATTAACCCAGCATCCAGTCCTATGTTCCTGTAAACTGTAGGATGACCTCTTTGAAACAACATTTCCACAAATTCATGTTATGTAAATGAATAATGGTACTCCAATTCTGCTTAAGAGTAAAGGTGAAGTTCACCCAAGAAAGAGATGCTAGGTATGTACAGAATGTACTGATTTGCAGTACAGAGATATTATTCAGTACTGGATACAAATCAAACCCATAACTGATTAACAAGAGACTTTAAAAAAAAACAACCTAAAAACAAAACAACCAACAACATTCACTGTAGCAATGCACCATGTGGAATACCGTCTCATCACTGATGAAAAATAGAGGGCACTTAAAATTAAAGGGGGACAGTCAACATTAAAAAAAAATCACATTATTTCTTATAACCACTATTATTAAAAGTAACACCTATAATTATTGTGATGGGCAGCTTAGATAAGAATTTCCTCCATTATTTTCAATTTGTTTACTATGTTGTGTACAGAAAGTTTCAGTGTATAGTCAGTCAACAGTCATTTCTCAGTTTTTGTGAGGTTTTTTTTTTTTTTTAACATAGGAAAATGTGACTTAAAACCATAAATTGGCTGGAGGTCAGGAGCAAATTGATGGTGTTCTTTTAAGTATCACACCCACATTGAGTCTTCGGTTTTTTTGTTTGTTTGTTTTTAAGTAAACAGCATCAATGTTAAACAAACACTTACGTCTTTTACAGATCTGTGTTGGTGCATCTTTTCAATGTCCAGTGCCACTCCAACCTGTACGTACCATAGTGTACAAAGCCACAAAGGACCAGAACACCCTGTTGTAGAGAGCATGCACTGAGTGTTATGGAAGATTCCGGGCTACAATGTGATATATGCCATCATGTGCCAGCAATGCCCCTCTGCCATGTACATTGGCCAAACTGGACAGTCTCTACGTAAAAGAATGAATGGACACAAATCAGACGTCAAGAATTATAACATTCAAAAACCAGTTGGAGAACACTTCAATCTCTCTGGTCACTCGATCACAGACCTAAGAGTGGCTATACTTCAACAAAAAAGCTTCAAAAACAGACTCCAACGAGAGACTGCTGAATTGGAATTAATTTGCAAACTGGATACAATTAACTTAGGCTTGAATAGAGACTGGGAATGGATGAGTCATTACACAAAGTAAAACTATTTCCCCATGGTATTTCTCCCTCCCACCCCACCCCCCACTGTTCCTCTGATATTCTTGTTAACTGCTGGAATTAGCCTACCTGCTTGTCACCATGAAAGGTTTTCCTCCTTTCCCCCCCCTGCTGTTGGTGATGGCTTATCTTAAGTGATCACTCTCCTTACAGTGTGTATGATAAACCCATTGTTTCATGTTCTCTGTGTGTGTGTGTGTATATAAATCTCTCCTCTGTTTTTTCCACCAAATGCATCCGATGAAGTGAGCTGTAGCTCACGAAAGCTTATGCTCTAATAAATTTGTTAGTCTCTAAGGTGCCACAAGTACTCCTTTTCTTTTTACAAAGTTAAGAGTAGCTCTAAGGACAGCTCTAACTTATGTGAGGGTCAGGGCCAACCCATGGCACAGGCAGAATCTAAAGACAAAGCCCCCTCTTCTTTTCCTCTCTATGGCTGCTCGTTCTGTGCTGCATCTCTCCATTACTAGCAGTATTGCTGTATATATACGGAAATGCAGATAATTATACTTTCTTCGTTTCTGCTGTTTTTTCTTATTCTTTTTGATTTTTCAAACAAAAATAAAAATCTTGGGCTTCAATATGATAATGATACTTGTACTAATGAGTGGACCTGCTTTCTTTAGAACTTCTAAAAAGTACCATAGTAGTATTGCCAGCACCAACCATTCAAAAATAATGAGTCAAGTCCCCCCAAAATCATGACATTTTTAAAAATAGCAGTTTGGTTTTTTTAATTAGCCTTCTGGTTTTTGAGTCTTTGGGGCTCATATTTACAAGTTTTTCTATACAACCATGAAAACTAGCAACCTAATTATTTTATAAATGAAAACAGAGTCTCACATAATCACATGACACCAGGCACTGAGGGTGTAAGAAAAACACAAAATCATAAAATTTGCAACAAAAAACCTGAGAGTCAGCAATACTGAATAGCAAGAGGCCATGGTTATTTCCCCTCAAAATACATCTAATTTCCATTAACGTAAATAGAAATTAGACATATGCAATATAGTAGAACAAATTCCCACATATTTTTGGATAAAATCTCTCCATTCATTTCATACCAACAAATTGTTGAGGAAATTAGGATAACAAGCAAATATTAATTCAAGAATGATCACCTTACTTCACAAGCAATGAGCCTTGTAAACACTCATACACATATTTAACTTTATGCACGTGAGAAGTCGCATGTACTTCAGTGGGACTGCTGACATGCATAAAGTAAAGGATATGCATAAATGTTTGCAGGAATAGGGCCAAAGCACCTAGTTCTTAGCTGTACTAATTATGCCTCTACTTTATGTAGAAGTGCAAGTCATAACATTTTACTGTTTTTTTCTGCAAACAAATTTATTTCTTTTATTGGCTAGCAGAAACCTAAGGAAACGATGGCAAAAACTTTTAGCTTCTAGCAGATCTATAAGCCATAATTAACTGATTGTCCGATGTAATACTGTGCCTTTGGCAGGTGATTTAAAATTCACTTTGGCCAAGCAATTAGTAGGTGGGCATTAACAATAAATTTACAGTTGCATTATACAGACGGTGGGACTTGAAAACATTTACAAAACTGAGGTAAATCAAGTAAAATTTTGTTTGAACCTTTAAAATACGAAATAAGCTTCACATTTTGAACTAATTACCGTTAGAAGCATATATATATAGCACTATACAAAAACAAAGCATGTAAGCTTTTTAAATAAATTAATTTTGTTTGCTAGAAAGGAAGCATACAGGCTATATATTGTAAAGAATCATGATGTTGACAGGTTTTCATTGTTTATTCAGAGTTGAATATATATTTACTTTAAAAAGAAATCAGATTGCCTAAGAAAATGGAAAGATTCCTCACCACTAAGTGAATCCTGAAGTATGTGGAGTAGTTATAAAAATAAATAATTGGGTGGCAAGAGGCTGTCTGTGGATGACTTCAGAGATAAGTTTATCAGCAAGGAATGAGCAGTAAATAAACAGTGAATAATAATTAACATTCATAGCACTAACACTTAGACACTTTTCATCCATAGATCTGAGAGTGCTTTAGAAAGGCGGGTAAAGGGACACTACACAACATACTTCCTCTCTTCCTGAGCATATGAGGTTCATTTGTTTTCATTTACTGTAATGCTCTGGAGGACAGGATTAAAATTCAAAATATCTGGACAAACTGGAGAAATGGTCTGAAGTAAATAGGATTAAATTCAATAAGGACAAATGTGAAATACTCCACTTAGGAAGGAACAATCAGTTGTACACATACAAAATGGGAAATGACTGCCTATGAAGGAGTACTGCGGAAAGGGATCTGAGGGTCATGTAGTCCAAAGCTTGATCATTGAATCTCTGTCCATTCTCTGTATCTGCAGTCACAAGAGAAATTACTCAACAGTTTTTGTTCACTATTACATAGCTACTTTAATACAAGTTTTCTGGGGGTGGGGAGGAGGTTTAAATTCACTAAATACTTGTATAGCTTTGCTATCTTAATACCTGGATTCCTGTACAGTCACTCATCTATAAATAACAGAAAAGGAGAAAAAAAATCAACTGAGATTGAATATCAATACTCTTTTTAATGCTTGCTTTTATATTAATATAGCTTTACAATACTTCCACATAGCAACTACAGATAAAGAAAGTGCAGCTTCCCAGAAAATTCTATCAGCTGCTATTAATCAAAAAAGCAGGATGACACAATCAGACAGCCAATAAATAAAGGATCAGAATAGAATTAGAATAATAGGATAAAGGGGGAAAACAACTAATTTAATGCTTTATTGATTTTCCCTATATCATTTTATATACCCTTTTGTCATTTCACATTTTATTCACCTCTTCTATTAACTTTATAATCATAATATTTAGAGTCTCTCCTCGTATGAAAGTCTTTCCATGTCTCTCATATTTGTTGCCCTTCCAGACCTTTTTCATTTCTGTATTACCGCTTTTAAGATGGGTAATCAGAACGGACTACAATATTCAAGGTGAAGATGTACCATCAATTTATATGAAGTTTTTAGTATTGTTCTCAATCCTTTTCTAACACCGTAACATCATGACTCCTTTTACAATCACAGCTGCAGAGAAATTTTCACTGAACTGTGCACAGTGATGTCTGCATCTGTAACTTTCACTCCATGGATCTGAAGAAGTGAGGTTTTTACCCACAAAAGCTTGTGCTCAAATAAAACTGTTAGTCTTTAAGGTGCCACCGTACTCCTTGTTGTTTTTATGGATACAGACTAACACGGCTACGCCCTGATATTTATCAGCATAGTGGGAGAAGGCACGTGGGCAGCAGTTTAGTAGGCAGGAACAACTGCTAGGGTTCGGAGTCACTATCAGAGTCAGCAATCGGACCCAGGATCAGACTGAAGGGCAAAGCCGGAGAGAGGTTGGGGATCAGGCCAAGTGTCAATACCAGGTATCAGGGTCCGGGTGGATGTTCCAGGGTTCAAGAAGGAATTCAAGGTTCACCTCAGAGGCAAGGTCAATACCAGGAACTCAGCAACGGAGAAATCAGGGTGGTCATGGCAGCTAGCTAATATTCCACACTGTTGCTTAGGCACTTCCTTGAACATCCCTTGGGTTTATGTAGGGCAGGGAGCCAATCAGGTTGCGTGAGACTGCTGTCCGTTGAACCCCTTGAAGGGAGACTTCCTGTTATCTGAGACCCCTGCAGATAACATGTAGGGAAGCACAAGCTAGTTATAGCTACCATGAAGTAGTAGTATGGAGTAGTAGTATGCACTACCTGGCAACTCTGCATCCATCTTTACAATCAAGCTATGGCAGACAGCTAAGAAAAACAGAGAAGAGTCAAGAACAAACAAACCCAAAATAAACCTCCCCAAAACTTCAACATGGATTGGTGAGATGAAGTTAACAAAGATATTGCCCAGAGATTTCATTTAAACTCTCATAATGATTTTATTGGGATAAGGGAATGGTGTTGCAACTTAAAATATTATCAGTTTCTCCTGTTAATCACCAAGTAGTTAAGACCATGTATACCTGGAGGGGCAACAGGGACTAAATTCTGGTAAAGAGAGAGAGTGGGATTTAATTTCATTTAAGATTCTTAATATTGGTTAATTGACTTGTCTCAAGACAGCTGCTTAAATGGCTTCTTCTAAGCAACTGATTTAAAAATTGTCTTCAACTTCATAGGACATAGTTAAGAGTGCTTACTTTGCCTAGCCATAAGAAGGCTGGCTGTTTACTAACACACAACAGGTCCACCTTTCCTGAAACAAAATTATTTTGCCCATCTATAAACGTTCTTATTTATTTAAGGATATACTAAATAATAGATTTAAAATAAGTTGAGTAAATTTTGATCTGATGTAAAGTAGAGCTGCCATCAGACTCTTCTAATTTATGGTGGAGACTGACTCACTGAGTCAAACTACCCCAGTACAAAGATGGCTTGAAGCCAACTTTGCACTGCACACCCATACACACACACACCATTGAGCTACAGTAAGCATACCTCAACCACAGCCCTAGTGGATCAACAGGAACCAAAACATGTTTGCAAACTGCCAGCGAGAAAACAGTAATAGCAATCTCAATTCAGAGCACTGTTGTACAATCAAAACAGGATCTTCTTCGTGGTACTTTGATCTGACTTTTATGAATCCTAAACTGGAATCTCTGGACTACATGCTGATCTCAAAGGGTATGTCTACGCTGGGATAAAAGACCAGTGGCACAGCCTCAACTGGCCCTGGTCAGCTGATTCAGGCTCTCAGGGCTTGAACTCTCAGGCCTAAACATTGCTTGGGGTCCCAGAAGTCAGGCTTCAGCACAAGCCCAAATGTCTACACAGCAATTTTACAGCCCTGGAGCCCCAGGCCAGTCGTGGGTGTTTAACTGGTGTGTAGACATACCCAAATTAACCAATTGGTCATGTTCCTCATTTATTCCAAATGATTTTTCTTTTCAGTACAAGTCTGGAGATATGAGTTCCTACCCACTTTCCAGATCCCAAAAACATTACAGAGAAAAATCTATTACCTTGATTACAAGACGCCCCTAAGACTTTACTTGAAACACATCCTAGAATCTTGGAAATGTAATGAATTAACTTATTTTGTTTGAGAGTTCCAGAAATGTCCAAGAGGACAATTTCCCATTGACAGCATAAAAGCACGACATGATAAGAGAATCCTACATGGGTGAGGAAAAGTCACCCATGCTCTGAGTGAAAGGAGTAAGCAGAAGAAGGATGATTTCTTACCTGCCAAGTACCTACCAAATAGAGTTCTTTAAATACATCTATATCACTGCACACTGTCCCACAGTTCGTTCATTCCTATGTCACTACAGTTAATGAGTCTATTAAACTGGAGCATAGCAGCCAGCAAGTCACTAAGAATGTAACCTCTGGATGTGGGCTGTCACTACCTGCTAGAACACAGGTAGCAAATCCATTATCTAAGCTGCCAAAAAAATACATTAGGAAACCCAATTAACAAGAAAGCATAGTCATTTTTCTCAGCCTTTAAGAGATTAACTTGCACTAATTTTCCTACTAGAGTCATCCTATTATTTCAATCAATTGTGTTTATTGGAATTAAAGTTAAAATACACTGAATTTTTTAAAAACTTTATTTCAGACTGCAATTGTTTTCTTGTTGATGCTTTCTAGCAGTTAAGATGCTACATTTTTATACTGCCTTCATTTATTCCTGTGTCTCTCCATTATTTGCCTATCTAATTGTTTATAAAATTCAAGATTTAAGTTTTAAAAGTGTATTCTTCATGTTGAAGGATCTTTGGATTATTGCTTTTAGCTATAGGAAGTGATCCATATTTATGTTCACCATATCTTAAAGCTATATTCATTATTTGTTAATGATCTCTTCTTTTGCATTTTCTAGATAATCAGACCTTCACCTACTTGACATCTTTATAGTAAAAGTCTTGACCATAGAATACTTTGGAAGATTTTGATTTTTGTTTTAAAAATAAGCTGAAGACTTATTTAATCATGCATTAAATTCTCCTTAGTTATTATTACTTTAATTATACATTAGGCTAATGTTTACCTTTTGAAAAGCACTGTGATAAATTAATAAATAAATAATGACACTATCTGCATTGCAATCAAAGAATTCAGAAACAAATCAATTAGTTTTAATACAAATGTTTTGCCTCAGTACAATTTCAAACATCTGCACTACAGCCTCCAGTATATAACCCTTTTATTTGAGTCACTATAGCCCAATTCATATAACTTACATACAACTGACATGCAGAAACATATGTATGATTGAAGCCTTAAATGATATAATGATTTTATTTAACAGAATTATGTTTAAAAATAAATATATAGAAATAGGTAACATTTTCAATAATTTATGCCCCAAATACTTGACTCATTGCCTACTGCCCTATGTTCAACAAAAGCAGCTGACATTGGCAGAGCTGATCTTCCTTTTTGCCTCAAGAATCCAATGTGACAGGGCTGAAATGCAAGCCTTCCTAATTCAGAAATTCCCTCTGTAGAACTCCCTCCCTAAGGATTCTGGTACAATCTAACACGGTTGCTCTTAGAGACTCTGTGATAAACATTCAAGTCAGTACATTCTTGACCATTTTAGCCTCTCCTCTTCAGGAGAGCTTCATAAAGGTAACGTTTCCTTTTTACCTGACATTCTTACAGTCGACACTAAGTGGGTATCTCTGGGGCTTTTAGACTGAAATTATTTTGTTTGCATATTACAATCATATATTTTGATAATGGGAATTTAAAAATTGAAATAAAAATAAACCGTGCTTAAGATCTGCTTACATGTACAGCAACTCCTCACTTAACATCATCCTGGTTAACGCTGTTTTGTTGCTACATTGCTGATCAACTAGGGAACATGCTCGTTTAAAGTTGTGCAATGCTCCCTTATAACATCATTTGGCAGCTGCCTGCTTTGTCCACTGCTTGCAGAAAGAGCAGCCCATTGCAGCTAGCTGGTGGGGGCTTGGAACCAGGGTGGACTGGCAGCCCCCCCATCAGCTCCCCGTTCCCCTAAGTTCCCTGTGCGGCAGCCGCCCAGCAGGCTATCAATTGCCAGCAGTTCAGTTGTCCCTCCCCCCACTGCCATGTGCTGCTCCTGCCCTTTACCTTGGAGCTGCTCTCCAGAGCCTCCTGCTTGCTGTGTGAGTGTGGGGGACGCCGACGGGGGGGCTAATTTCAAGGTATCCCCCTCCCTCCTGCACCGCACTTATCCCATCTTCCACAGAGCAGGGGGACACACGACAGGGCTCAGGTCCGAGGGAGCTTCCTGGCAGCAGCTGTCTCAGCTTGCTGATTAACTTAAAAAGGCAGTGTATATAACAGTGGGGTCAGCGTACTTAAAGGAGCAATGCACATCTCTCTCTCACTCACACACACACACACACACACACACACACAGTGTCTCTGTCTGCCATGCTATCTCCCCTCCCTCCATTTGTGCTGCCTTGTAAAGTGTGAGGCTACCTTAACAACGAGTTAACCCTTGAGGGCTCAGCCAATTGCTAGTTCATCATTTAGCAGTAAGGCATCCCCTGGGAAATATCCCACCCTCTGACTACACCCACCTCAACCAAGCTTCACACTCAGCATTGCTGTGTACCAGTATTAAATTGTTTGTTTAAAACTTATACTGTGTGTGTGTGTATATATATCTATACCCACACACACACACACACACACACACACACACACACATTATATAGTCTTTTGTCTGGTGAAAAAAATTCCCTGGAATCTAACCCCCCCACCCTATTTACATTAATACTTATGGGGAAATTGGATTAGTTTAACATGGTTTCGCTTAAAGTCACATTTTTCAGGAACATAACTACAACGTTAAGTGAGGAGTTAATGAATATAATTAAACACCAGTGTTCAAGGGCAGGAGGGAGCTTTTTTGTGTGGATAATCTATTAGATTATATGACAGTTTGAGTATTCTTTTGCAGTTTTAGACCTTGCAGCTCTCAAATGTCCCATCTACCAAGACACAAGATGAGCGAGGTAATATCTTTTATTGGACCAGCTTCTGTTGGCGGAAAGTACAAGCTTTCAAGCTACCGGAGATCTTCAGCTGTGGGGAAGATAACCAGCGTGTCTAAGCTAAATATAAATTGGGATAGATTGTTAAGCATAAGAGGTTCACACATGCTGCAGGAAACCATCTAAAATGAAGTCGGCAATTAAGGGTTAGCAGGCAATAGGGTGTGTTGCAAATTGTTGTCATGAGCCATAAAACCAGTGTCTCTGTTGAGTCCCTGGTTCTTAATGTCTAGAGGGTTATGAATTTAAGTTCCCAGATTCACCTTTTAAAGGTTTTGTGCAGGTTTCCTTTGAGGACAAATATAGAGTCAACACTTTGTGAAAAGTGTTTGCCCATTGGTGATGTGGTGTTTTTGTCCTTTATCATTTTTCTATGCGAGTTCATTTGTGTCGTGACTATCTGGCTTTCACGCACATAGTAGTTTTTGGGGCATTTGATACACTGGATAAGTTACATCACATCCTTGTAACAGGATCCAGGAATTTTGAACGGGGCATTCTGGGGCATATTGATCATCGTGGCAGTGGGGATACGTCTGCATGTTTTGCATCTGTTGTTCTGGCAGGATCTAGTGCCATTTTGAATTGGTGTGTCCTGGTCTGTGGGGAGCTTGCTTCTGATGATAAGCTTGGAGAGGTTGGGGAGGGTTGTTTGAAGGCCAGAAGGGGGATAAAAAACAGCATATAACTCATGGACAAACATTTTTCTCAAAGCGATCACTCCATTTTTGACCCCTCAGTCCTCATCCTCAAAGGAAACTTTCAAAACACCTTCAAAAGACAAGCTTGGGAACTTGAATTCAAAACTCTGCCAAACACTATAAATTATGGACTCAACACAGATACTGGTTTTATGACTACTTACAACAATTTGCAACACACCCCACTGCCTTCTCACCTCACTTTAAGTGGTTTCCTATAGAATGTATGAAGCTCTTATAACTAGGGTCCTACCAAATTCACAGTCCATTTTGGTCAATTTCACAGTTATAGGATTTTTTAAATAGTCAATTTCATGGTTTCAGATGTTTACATCTGAAATTTCATGGTGTTGTAGCCATGGGGGGGTCCCAACCCAAAAGGGGGTCATGTGGGGTCATGGGATTGCCACCCTTATTTCTGCACTGCTGCTAGCAGGGGCGCTGCCTTCAGAGCTGGGTAGCGAGAAAGCAGCAGCTGCTGGCTGGGTGCCCAGCCTAAAACCAGTGCCGCCACCAGCAGCAGCGCAGAAGTGAGGGTCGCAGGACATGGAGGAATACATTTTTGGGTGAGGCTGGGTTAGGGTTATGGGTAAGCAACCACCCAGGGCCCCATGTCAGAGGGCGCTGTGACCCCCCCCCAATGCAGCCCAATGCCTCTTTAACCCCTAAGCACTGGATCTGGAGCCGGGGAGGGGCAGAGCTGGGGGTCCCCAGCCAGAGGCTCCTACCATGCACCAGGCTCCAGTTGCTAGTGCCAGCAGGGCTGGGGAGGGATGGAACTTCCTCTTCCCCTGCAGGGGCCAATCCCATGGCTGGATCAGTCTCACCTCCAGGACTTCCCCTAGCTGCAGAAAGCTCTGTGGCTGTGCTGCCTTCAGAGCCCAGTGTGCCACCCTGACTTCTGTGCTGCCTTCAGAGGTGGGCTCCCAGCAAGCAACTGCAGAGCTTCTTGCAGCCAGGGGAGTTTCCCAGAGGTGAGTCTCACCCAGCCCTGGGAGCAGCCCCTGCCAGGGAAGAGGAAGTCCTGTCCCTCACCAGCCCATGATAGGAGCCCCCATCCCATACAATTGCTGGATTTCACAGTCCATGACGTGTTTTTCAAAGCTGTGAATTTGGTAGGGCCCTGCTTATAACTTAATCTATCCCAACTTCTGTTTATCTTAGACACTCTGGTTATCTTTCCCAGACCTGAAGAAAAGCTGTGTGAAGCTCAAAGCTTGCACATTCCAACAACAGAAGTTGGTCTAATAAAAGATATTACCTCGCCTCCTTATCTCTCATATACCTTGAGGCCAACACAACTACAACAATACTGCAACCATCTACCAAGAACCAAGGAGGAAATCATAGCCTGTTGTGGGACCCTGATAATCTAATATTTACTTCTGGCCCACTGTCATGAACATTCCCTGCCTTTGCTAGCAACAGAGCATGGGGGGGGAGGGGAGAAACGATCACTTGGAATTTAGCTTACATGCAGTGGTTCAGCACCACCACTTTATAGGAAATGTTTCAAGAGGGGTAATATTGTACTGGTATGGCATGAACTTCACAGCTGACTTGGAATTAGTGTTCAGTGAAGTATTCAAGACCCATGCCTTTAACTTCATTCTTATTTTAAAAAGTGAGGAAAGGAGTTTTTTCACCCCTTTCCTTGCCAAATAATTTGGTGTACCCATACAGCATGTGAAAGGGTACAAGTTGCTGGTCTGTTTTTCCCAAGTCTCTTTCAGGTCACAATTTTATTCTTCAACATAAAACTTAAGCAAAAACAAAAACAAATCAACACTGTGACCTAAAACTCTCAGAGGCTTTTCCCTCTTGTCTCTCTCACTGCTGAAAGGGGAGCATGTCCTTCTCTTTAATCTCCTGGCTTCAGGGCCTACTGCAGTAGCCTATCTCCCAGATGAAGCTCCTTCTGAGCAGAGCCACTTGCTAGCTTTTATAATCACTTTCTCCCTTCCCAGCTCGGTCTGATAATCATAGTTGCCTGGCTCAGGCCTCTGGCCCAGTTACACATGTATACAAACAAACACACACAAGCCCAGTGCACAGCACACCTAGACCCAGATCTTCAAAAGCTATTTAGGCACTTAACTCGCATTGAGCTCAATGGGAGGTAGGCACCTAAATATCTTTAAGAATCCAGACCTTACTGCATAGGCCAGTGAATATTCTGCAAGACATCTAGCAACACAATTAACATAGTGGTCTCTTAATACACATTACATGGTAGCCCTCCAGGGATTATTTTATGAAATGAGACAATACAGCAGTTAGAGACCCCTGACATTTTCTTAATGATGAAGGACTCAAGAGAGCAAAGTATCCCACTGCATAGGAAAGATAGGAAGCATGGCAAGAGACTACCCAGGCTTAACCAGGACATCTTCAATCATCTAAAACTCAAAAAAAAGAGTCCTACAAAAAGTGGAAACTAGGTCAAATTAGAAAGGATTAATATAAACAAATAACGAGTATGTAGGGACAAAATTTGAAAGCTCAAGGCACAAAATGAGATTAAACTAACTAGCGGTGTAAAGGGTAACAAGAAAACATTCTACAAATACATTAGAAGCAAGAGGAAGTCCAAAGACAGGGTAGGCCTGTTACTCAATGATTGGGGAAGGGGGAGAGACATTAACAGAAAATGTGGAAATGACAGAAGTGTTAAATGACTTTTTGTTTCAGTTTTCATTTAAAAAGGTTAGTAGTGATTGAACGTTTAACATAGTAAATGCCAATGAAAATGAGATAGGATCAGAGGCTAAAATAGGGAAAGAACAAGTTAAAAATTACTTAGACAAGTTAGATATCTTCAAGTCACCAGGGCCTGATTAAATAAATCCTAGAATACTCAAGCAGCCGATTGAGGAGGTATCTGAGCTATTAACAATTATCTTAGAAAATTCACAGAAGATGGGAGAGATTCCAGAGTACTAAAAGAAAAAGAAAAATAACCCAGCGAATTACAGACCAGTCATTTTAACTTCACTACCCAGAAAGATAATGGAGCAAATAGTTAAGCAATCAGTTTGCAAACACCTCGAAGACAACAAGGTGGTAAGTTAACAGCATGCATTTGTCAAGAACAAATTGTGTCAAACCAACTTAATAGCTTTCTTTGACAGGGTAACAAGCCTTGTGGATGGGGGGGGAAGTGGTAGATGTGATATATCTTGACAATAGTAAGGCTTTTGATGCTGTCTCATATGACCTTCTTCTAAACAAACTAGAAAAATATAACCTAGTTATGCATCCACCTGGAATTACTATAAAGTGGGCGCATAACTGGTTGGAAAACTGTTCCCAGAGAGTAATTATCAGTGGTTTACAGTCAGGCTGGAAGGGTATATTGAGTGGGGTCCTGCAGGGATCAGTTCTATGTCTGGTTCTGTTCAATACCTTCATTCATGATTTAGATAAAAGGCATAGAGAGTACACTTATAAAGTTTGCAGACGATACCAAACTGGGAGGGATTGGCAAGTGCTTTGGAGGATAGGATTAAAATTCAAAATAATCTGGACAAACTAGAGAAATGGTCTGAAGTAAGCAGGATGAAATTTAATAAGGATAAATACAAAGTACTCCACTTAGGAAGGAACAATCAGTTGCATACATACAAAATGGGAAATGACTGCCTAGGAAGGAGTATTGCGGAAAGGGACCTGGGGGTCATAGGAGGTCACAAGCTAAATATACATCAACAGTGTAACACTGTTGCCAAAAAAGCAACAGCATTCTGGAATGTATTAGCAGAAGTGTTATAGCCAAGACATGAGAAGTAATTTTTCCGCTCTACTCCATGCTGTTTAGGCCTCAACTGGAGTATTGTATCCAATTGTGGGCGCCACATTTCAGAAAAGATGTGGACAAATTGGAGAAAGTCCAGAAAAGAACAAAAATTATTAAAAATCTAAAAAACATGACCTATGAGGGAAGATTGAAAAAATTGGGTTTGTTTATTTTGAAGACGACAAGACTGAGAGGGGACATGATAACAGTTTTCAAGTACATAAAAGGTTGCTATAAGGAGAAAGGAAATAAATTATTCTCATTAACATCTGAGAACAGGACAAGAATCAATGGACTTCCAATTTTATGTCATGAAACAATATATAGGGTCATTAAACTAACAGACCAATAACATTGTCATTTTAACGTTTGTATCATTGATTATCCTCATTTATATGGTAACAGTACGACTTGACCGGTCCACATCACGCTTCATCTTAAAGTAGACAAAAAAAACTTTCAAATGACCTGTGATGGGCACATGTGTAAAGAGGATACATTTCGTCAACAAAATCTGTGGTGTCTTCTGCCCACCTACAAGGGTATGTAGCAAAACATTGTATTACTTGTCCAAATTATATCAGAAATGAGAAAACAAGATTACCAGTCTCTTTTCTTGAAGAAATTTCCTATGCCATTTTATTAGTGGCTACAGTATATATTCAGTAGACAGTTTCAAGCACTTCCCACAACATAGTATGGGCACAGATTACTTGCAAAAAACATTTTCTCCTTTTAAATTTATGCACAAATTATGTGCATTTGGTCTTATTTCAAACCTTTCACTTCACCAAAAAGCTTTAAATTTAAAATATTCTCTCACTAATTAAGAGAAATGATATTAACTCTCGTGGCCATATGCAGCCACTAGGGGCTTTTCATGCAGGCACAGCCTCCTGGACAGTGATAAGGGGGCAAAGCATAAACAAACATACAAATACCACATTTCACAGAAACAGACTTACTAGCTAGCAAGTCAAAAAAAAAAAAAAGAGAAAAGCAACCAAAAAACCACCACCAACAAAAACAATATTTGTTTTATTTGGGCTGTCAAGCGATTAAAAAAATTAATCATGATTAATCACACTGTTAAACAATAACAGAATACCATTTATTTAAATATTTTTGGATGTTTTCTACATTTTCAAATACATTGATTTCAATTACAAAACAGAATACGAAGTGTACAGTGCTCACTTTATATTTGTTATTACAAGTATTTGCACTGTAAAAAAAACAAAAGAAATAGTATTTTTCAATTCACCTACTATAACTACTGTATTGCAATCTCTTTATCATGAAAATTGAACTTACAAATGTAGAATTACGTACAAGAGAACTACATTCAAAAATAAAACAAAATGTAAAACTTCAGAGCTTACAAGTCCACTCAGTTCTACTTCTTGTTCAGCCAATCACTCAGACAGACAAGTTTGTTTGCAGGAGATAATGCTGCCCGCTTCTTGTTTACAATGTCACCTGAAAGTGAGAACATGCATTCTCATAGCACTGTTGTAGCTGGAGTAGCAAAATATTTATGTGCCAGATGTGCTAAAGATTCATATGTCCCTTCATGCGTCAACCACCATTCCAGTGGACATGTGTCCATGCTGATGACAGATTCTGCTCGATAACAATCCAAAGCAGTGCGAACCAACCCATGTTCATTTTCATCCTCTGAGTCAGATGCCACCAGCAGACGGTTGATCATCTTTTTTGGCGGTTCAGGTTCTGTAGTTTCTGTATTGGAGTGTTGCTCTTTTAAGACTTCTGAAAGCATATTCCACACCCCGTCCCTTTCAGATTTTGGAAGGCACTTCAGATTCTTACACCTTGGGTCAAGTGCCATAGCTATCTTTAGAAATCTCACACTGGTACCTTCTTTGCGTTTTGAGAAATCTGCAGTGAAAGTATTCTTAAAATGAACAACATGTGCTGGGTCATCATCTGAGACTGCTATAACATGAAATATACGCAGAATGCGGGTAAAACAGAGCAGGAGACATACAATTCTCTCCCAAGGAGTTCAGTCACAAATTTAATTAACGCTTTTTTTTTAACGGACCGTCATCAGCATGGAAGCATGTCTTCTGGAATGGTGGCCAAAGCATGAAGAGGCATACAAATGTTTACTATATCTGGCACGTAAATACATTGCAATGCCAGCTAAAAAAGTGCCATGCAAATGCCTGTTCTCACTTTCTGGTAACATTTTTAATAAGAAGAGGAGAGAATTATCTCCTGTAAATGTAAACAAACTTGTTTGTCTGAGCAACTGGCTGAACAAGAAGTAGGACTGAGTGGACTTACAGGCTCTGAAGTTTTACATTATCTTGTTTTTGAGTGTAAATATGTAACAAAAAAAATCTACATTTGTAAGTTGCACTTTCACGACAGAGATTGCACTATAGTACTCATATGAGATGAATTGAAAACTACTGTTTCTTTTGTTTATTTTTACAGTGCAAATATTTGTAAAAAAATATCCACTTTGATTTCAATTACAACACAGAATATAATATATATATGAAAATGTAGAAAAACATCCAAAATATTAAATAAATTTCAATTGGTATTCTATTGTTTAACAGAGCAATTAAAACTGAGATAAATTTTTTTTAACTTAATCGCGTGAGTTAACTGTGATTAATCGACAGCCCTAGTTTTTATTCTGTTTAGGTCCAGTAAAGAACAGAGACAACTTTACATTATTTTTATTATTGAGTCTGCATTAAAAACTACATAAATAAATTAAAATGATTTGAACATGTATATGTGCATATTTTTTGTTTTTCCTAAGTTAATTAAGTATTTTAAGAAAAATTATCAAAGTGGCCACCAGCAAGAGTTGGTGGCTGCACTCTGAGGCCACCAAAAATTTTCTTGTGAGACTCCCTGAGTCTTGATAACATTGGGCAGTGTTCTGTTGGCAGCTTCTTCCCTTTCCTATAAGACATGCCTCAACCTGAGTCTGTTTTTAATAAAGTTACATTTTGTACCAAAGATAAGCATTTTCTTTGGGCTTCAGAACAGCAGTATCACCTGTTTATTAGTTCTACTATGTTTGTTGAAAAAGAATACAGGTCAGTCAAAGCTGTACACTGAAGAAAAAGATTATTTTTAGCTTAAGCTTGGTCAGTTTAATAAATCTATAGCTCTTTTATTTATAGCAACTTTGATCAAAACCTACAATCAGTCGGTCTTGTTCCATAGGTCTCAGACTTCATATATGCAGATAGAAGAAACCACAATTTTAAATCCAGTTAAACAAATTTCAAACACAGCTGTTCTCAGTTCTGGCTCAGCACTATGGTAGAAGAGGAAAAGCTATTGTTATACTCTGCACAACTCCTATGTATATAATCATAGGACTGGAAGGGACCTCAAGAGGTCATCTTGTCCAGTCCCCTACACTCATGGCAGGACTAAGTATTATCTAGAGCATCCCTGACAGGTATCTGTCTAACTTGCTCTTAAAAATCTCCAAGAATGGAGATTCCACAACATCTCTAGGCAATTTATTCCAGTGCTTAACCACCCTGACAGATAGGAAGTTTTTCCTAATGTCCAACCTAAACTGCCCTTGCTGCAATTTAAGCCCATTGCTTCTTGTCCTGTCCTCAGACACTAAGGAGAAAAATTTATCTCCCTCCTCCTTGTAACCACCTTTTATGTACTTGAAAACTGTTATGTCCCCTCTCAGTCTTCTCTTCTCCAGACTATACAAACCCAATCTTTCCTCATAGTCATGTTTTCTACACCTTTAAACATTTTTTTTGCTGTTCTCTCAACCTTCCCCAATTGGTCTACATCTTTCCTGAAGTGTGGCTGGACATAATACTCCAGTTGAGATCTAATCAGCACGGAGTAGCAGAAAAATTACTTTGTGTGCCTTTGATACTTATACTTTGAAACTGCGCATTCCTCTGTCTTGGTGTTCTTCCACCTATGTAAGAAAGGCAGTCTTTTTAAAAAGTGAAATAAAGATGGAATATTATGGTTTTCTTAATTTCAATATATGGTATGAATACGGGTTTTCAACATGAGTATTATTCACACCATATATTTTGTTGCCATTTCAAAACATTTCTACATAAAAGGAAGTTCATATTCCTGATCGGGAAAAGGATCTCTTCTTACACTGTGGGTAAGTAGGAGTCTTCTACAAAGCGAACATCATGTTTTGCACTAGATGATAGAAGAACACAGTGAAGAAGTAAATGGCTCAGTGTGAGGGAGGAGAAAAGCTAGTTATTCCTTTGTGTATGCATGCGAACAGACACAAGCATACTGATTGCGTCCTCATGGGTGAGTGCAAAAGAGGCAGGAAGGAGCTATCTATCTTCAGAGAAGCAGGGAATCGCATCCTGGCAGAGATCTCTACCACTATAAGTCTCCCATACTATGTATTTTGCACTAGCTACCATTAATAATATGGCGATGGTCACACCAGAATTTTACTGTAGGTTTGTTTGCAACTATCCCAAGTCTCACTGGGCTGTCCCACTATGACTGACAAACCCCCCTATTCTGGTTGAAACACTTCCTGTTCTATGTGCTGGCTGGGCTCAGTGCTATGCTCCAAGCATTGTGACCTGGCCCCTGGCAGAAAGGGTCACAGCATCACTCAGGACTGGCCCATGCCTTTCCCCCAGCACCTCCAGACAGAGGCGCAGCTTGGCCAAATTTTAGTGAGTGGTGATGCAATCTTGTGTGCCAAGTCACAATGCCACTCACTCAAATTTGGCTTAGTTGCCCCCCCATCAGGGTGGCCGGGCCAAACCCGAGTGGCATTGGAACTCGACCCCATGATGGTATCACCAGTAATATAATATGGATAGAACAATAATAGTTCTTGTCAGGGTAGGGCAACTCTGAAGTTCAGGATGGAGAAGGAAAGGTCACAAAATACTAGAACCAAAAAGATGGTAAATTCATATTTAAAAAAATTCCTTATACAAAACACCTTTCATTTTAAAAACAAAGATTTCTGTGTTTTTTCCCTTCACATCCAATCCAGGATCATCTAGACCAGAGGTTCTCAAACAGTGGTCCGTGAGCTCCATTCAGGTGGTCCACAGATAGTTCCCTCTAAGATGTGTGCCTGAGTGGTCGCACACAATAGAACGAAGAGGCCAATAGCATAGGCCACAAGTGGCCACTGACCTAACCATAAACCTTAATTTATATTCTGCTGCATTAGCATTAGAGAGAAAGGTTAAAAAAAAAATATTGGTCTCAACATGAATTTTAAATTCTTATCCTTTGGAGAAATTTGTTTGTCCACATAAAAATACCTCTGAAAAAACATCTGAGCTAAAAGAGTTTTAGTGCAGTTGTTAATGCCTCATACTTTTGCCTGTTGCAGATTTAACACTGAACAGCATATGAGGAGTTCTATCTGGATTTTCTTTGCACATTTCTCCACCTCATCATTACCTTCCATCAAGAGACCCATATATACAACGGGATATAGTTTAAGCATCCACAAAATAAATACTCAATGTACAAGAGACACAATGGATGGCTAGATATGAGCAATCAATTTCAATGCATCAAGGCTAAGGAAGTATGCTAGATAGTTTATGAATCTATAGTATCTTAGAATAGAAACCTTAAAAAACCCCAAACTAAACAAAAATTAACCTATGGGTTTAGAACAAGATTCTGTAACTTCACGAATACTAGAGCTGTAATTCTGCTCCATATCACCAGGAAAGTCCCCAAGAGGTAAATTTACAAGTTCGCAGAGAGACCTGGGTGGAGATGCTCAATCACTCCATCAAATTTCTTGCCTGGAGCCCAGGGTAGCAGACCAGGTTCCCACAGATGGATGGCATTAGTGCTTGGATCTGACTGAAGGAAATGCGCTTCTAGTCTACTCAATGTCAGGGTAAGTTTTGCCTCTGGAAACAGAAAGAAGTGGATTTCTTTCTTCCCAGAAGGCTACAAAAAGCCAAGAGATGGGGGGGGGGTTGCCAAACCTTATATTTTCTGCAGGGTATCATAAAATCTTCTCACTAAATTGGGCTCCCAAACATAAAGGACTTCTACTGTGGTCAGAACTTCTTTTGAAACACTGGAGCTCTTTAACCAGGAAGGTTGATGCACACTAACTGTGACCATTGCCTTGGCAGTAGTTCCAGAAGCATCATATGCTTCCTCCACAGCATGTTTCGCCACCATATGACTCTCAGACTCAATTGATTTAAACTTCCTTTTTCACATCAACTCAGATCTGATTTTAAAAAAACAGCAGCTTCTCCAATAGTCAGATTTAACAAGTATATTTTTGATAGCTGATGATTTTTACTCTGCAGTATGTCTGAGGAATTATTGCTTATCCATCAATATTACTAGAGAGTCTAGAGTCAGGTGAGAGTTAAAAGTATTCAAAAATCTGTCTGAGGGACTTGATATATATGGCTAATCCACCCTGAAATAGGAGGAATTAGAACAGGGATTAGCCAGAAGCATTTTACCAGCTCCAGAATACCTTCATTTATAGGAATAGAATATATCCTGTTTGCCTAGAGTGAAGAGAAGAATAAATCAGTGTCAGTGGGCTTTCTCTGGACTACAAAAAGATAAATATCTAGAAAGCCCAACAAGGTACAGTGATTTAAATAGTTTGGGTTGTTTTTTTTCAAAAACTGATTTCAATCAGGTTTTATAAAATCTCTGCATAATGTAAAAGTCCATGCTATCACAATTTTAGATTAGAATTTATAATCAATTATAAATATTTTTTAAATTGACTTATTTCAGTGCCACTAATGATAGGTTTCAGAGTAGCAGCCGTGTTAGTCTGTATTCGCAAAAAGAAAAGGAGTACTTGTGGCACCTTAGAGACTAACAAATTTATTTGAGCATAAGCTTTCATGAGCTACAGCTCACTTCATCGGATGCATCATGATAGGGTCTCTTATCTGAATCTTGCAACATTCCTATAGGTTAAACAAAAATATTGAAAGCTAAATATTGAAACTAAAGCCCTGACCTATCTTGCAGTTCAATTAATTCCAGCTTAAACTACTTCTACATATTTAAGTAAAATAACAGGAAGTCTATGGCTGAACCAGGTATTGAGCCCATCACTCTTGAGTCATAACCACGAGATCATTTTTCCTCTTCTTGTAGGCTGAGAACATTCAATTAACTTAGAATCATAGGGTTTGAAGGGACTGCAAGGGTCATCTAATCTACCCCCCTGCCAAGATGCAGAATTCAGTGGTGAACAAGAGAAGGAAGATGGCATAGTAGTTGGTCAGGCAGGTGGATTCAAGCTTTTTTAATTTAGAATGTTTCTATTGTGAGGGGAAGGAACTAGAGAAAAATTATAAATAAAAAGAAAGGTGAGGGTTAGACTGTTACAGGAGGAGATGGGGTTCATTGAGACAGGGAAGTGATTAGAGAATGAAAATCCCAGCACTGGCAACCTGGAAGGAGGAGACAGAGTGACGGGGGATTGGGCAGAATGAGGAAGCTCATGTTGATCTTATTTTCTGTTTGAAAAAAGTCTGCCAGATTATGTGAAGGGAGGCAAAATAAGGCAGGTGTAGGGAAAGGGTGTTAGGAGAGAGTCAAAGGTGGTAAATAAGCAGTTGGGATATAGATATGTGATTCAATGAGGATGGAGAAGTAGTGCTGTTCGATTAGGAAGATAGCAGAACTGAAGGAGAAGTGGACAAATTTATACTGGAGAAAGTCCTCCTCCAGAGGCACTCAGCAACATGAGAGCATAAGCAAAGGAAGTGGAAATTGTGGCAACCAAGGGCTTAGGGTTATTGGGACATATTTAGTACTGGGAGTGATGAAGCTGAGGGTGGAAGAGAGCATGACTGAGTGGAAAGGGAGGAAGCCGGAGATACATAATGGCCACTGATGGATGGGAGATAACAGGAACTCAGGAGGAAAGGGCTTGAGGAAGGAGACAGATGGACGAAGTTCAAGACTAGGAGCTGGTGAATAGACAGAGTGAACTCGGATAGAAAGGTCAGAGAGGAAACTGTAGTTAATGAAGACAAGGTTCAATGAGTAGCTGTTTTTCCTGAGTGGAAGAGCTGATCCAGATTGAAGATCAAACAAGAAGGCAAAGGAAAGAAGAACTAAGGGCAGTTTTGTACTTTGGTTTGAAAGAGTCCCTAACATTAAACTCTAGGAAAGAGAGTCCTCTGAGTTAGACATAGGACCAGGATTTAAGAAAGAGAGTTACATTCAATTCTCAATTCTACCAGACTTCATATGCAACCCTAGACAAGTCATGTTGTGCCTTATCTTTGCCTGTGATAGAAGAGCATTCAGCACAGCTTGAAGGATGCAAAGGACATTTGTACATCCCTAAGCCTGAGCCATGTAGTGCTGGTGCAATTTAAAGCATATATTCCAGCAGAGAACTGATAAACCATAAGAATAAACTCACTGCCGGGGAGAGGGGACCTGGAATCTTCCAGTAGCTGGCTAAGCCAGCTTTAGAGCCACTTTACACTGGTGACGCAGCCCTAATACAACCAAGGAATGAGAATTTGATTTCTGTGTATTACCTCATAGAACTGAGGTGAGACAAATTTATTAAAATTAGAGAGGTGCTCAGATGCTATGGAGACTATGTAAGCACTTGTATCCAATCGCTCTCTCTGAAGTAAATAGTTATTGGTCGTCTTGAACATGTTGAACATTACTTTGAATGCCTGCCATCTTAGAAGAATGGTTTTGTAATTGGAAGATCTTTATTTTTTTTTAAAGATCCATTTATCTAATTACAAAGAACTGACAATAGCTGGGTACACAGTGAACAGGAGCGGGTCAGCTGCCTCCTGCTATGCTCTGCAACAGGGTACAATCAGGAAAACCTTTAGGTCTTATATTTTTTAAAAAGAGCCTACATAAATCTTAATATGTTCATTCTTTCTGTGTCATTCTGACCTCTTGCTCTTGTGAAGAACTTCAAAGAATTACTTACTTTTTCTACTCAAGCATACAAGTGTTTTTACTGTTAGTCGAATTTTTTATCATACTTAATTGGATGAGTAATGTTTATCTAAAATTTTAAGAGAATTTATAATAAAATAAAAAAGTAAGTTGCTCGCTATTCTTTCTTGATATCAGCTGACTTAAAATTATGCAGAGTAAATGGTTTCAAGAGACTATTTTTGTGTTTGCTCACTGACTTTGTAGTTCATAATGCAGCATAATTTTCTTTGAAAACAGAGGCCTTATACTTACGTTTACAAGCTTTTTACTTCTTCTGACCTCAGTTTTAGACAAAACCTGGACCAAAAGATTGTCCACAAAAAATAAAAGCTTCTCTTGTAAACAGACAAATAGAAGAAACAACAATTCAACAGGGATGTACCTACAGAGGTAATGTGAACAAAGTAATGTTGTAGTGACTCTAAAGAAATACTTTCATAAATAAAACCTTTGTAAACTATATTTAGAATGTGCAAAAAATATTTTGTTCATGTTACAGTCTTAATTTGACAATTACACATGCAAACTGTCTATTTTATACACACAAATATACACACACTACTGATGCTAATTTTCTGCTCTTATCTGACTGATCCTTGCACTATTGTATATATAACACAAAGCTACAACAGGTGCTGGTTTTTATTGTATTAGTAAGTGCAAAATGCATTACTGATACAACTTTACTGACTTAGCTTTTTTCTTTTAACTGTAAACAAAAAAAAAAAACCTTGGCTTGTCCTGATAGCTCTTTACCACTTTACAAATCACTCCCTCACAATTAGTTTATAAAATACATTTCTATGCCACATATAATTTCTTATTCTTAAATGTTAAAACATATTAATGTAATTTCTATTATTTTACATTTTGAAAGACCAGAACACATAGCAATAGCTACAGCCAAAAGATTAAGTCATGCAAAAAACTAGTAGAAATATTACTAAATTTCCCGAAAGTACTTTATTTCTACCCTTTAAAAAGATACATAATAGTCTGAAAACCACAGAAATGATCTTGACATATTCTCCTTAAAAGTTTGCTATAATTTCATATATAAAATTTGTCAGTGAAGTAATGGAAGAAGATAGCAAGAAAAATCAAGAGGCAAGGGAAAAAAACAGAAATTTTATAATTAAAAATACTTGTTCTTACAGTAACACACATCTCAGTGTTAAATCAGAGCAATAAAACTACACTGAAATATTTAGTATTTTTCACTGTGTAGAAGCCTTACTATTTTGTAGTTCTATCCAACACAATTTCATATTCAGCCCATTACTCCTGTTTGGAGAAGACAGATTTAGAAAGCCTTTTACAGCTGTAAATACAGAAAGACAAGTATCTGGCTCTTTAGTCAGCATCTACCAAAATGTTTTTTATTATCAATGTTTGCACTGTAATCCCTTCTCTCCAATTGCTGCCTGGTCTGAATGAAAAGTAAAATGTGTTAGTTGCAGTTTTCTCCTCTACAGTACTATAGTTAGAAAGAAAACTGGTATAAAAGACAGTACATAAATTCTATACAACCTTGGCACTGCCTCTTCCTGCTTGTAGTATTAACTACTTGTTCTAACCTCTTCTCCTTAAATGTGTGGGTGTCTTCGGCAGCTGCAAGCTCAGATGCCAAGCTCAGGGATGTATTTTTCCATCAGTAACCATGTCTGTGGCTGCCTTCCCAGCTGGTCATTTCTCAAGCCTTCTGACCGGCTTGCTTGTTATGCTGTTCAGATATTGCATGCAAAGCCAGTACATTCAACCTTGCAATTGGTTTAATTTCTTTTGTTGTCAAAAGGCTTTCTTCCTAATGCCTGCATTTGTTTGCTGCAGAAAACCACAACATGGCCCTAGAGAAGCCAAATACACAATCTACTTGCATACTAAGTTTTCTGGCCAATGAGAAATAAAATTGGCACTGCCTTCTGCTTTGTCAAATAGAGAAACACTTCTTCCTCAATCCCTTAATCACTGGTGGAATTTCGGAGTGTACAGTATATGTTCACAAATTGCCTCAGCTGGCAACATCATGAAGATTACAATATCATGATAGTAGCATTAAATGTTTGCCAATTTAGCTCTTGTTTATCTTCAACTGAATTTAAAACTGTTCAACCATCAAATTGAACCTATTTGTGTCAACATAACTTGTCATAGGAGAACTGGTTCAAGTTGGCCTGAAATTTTCTGCTAACCTATAATATTTTTTAAAAAAATACACTTAACACCCGGAGTAGTTGTCCTCTACTTCAAAAATAAGATTTGTTTCTTCACAGCTGATAAACTTCTACTTTATACCTATGAGCTACGTAAGTCAACCTCTCATACTGAAGGCATTTTAAATAAAGAATTAAGGCTTTTCAAGAGCATTCAACTTTGGCTTAGCTCTGTTTCCGCAGAAAGAGTTTTACCATTGACTTCAATGGGAGGAAAAATAGGTCAATACTGAGCACTTTCATATAAACATTTGAGGTAGAATTTTCGAAAGGGAGACAAAATGAAATACAACTGTTAACAAACTTGGACCCAAAATTTGAAGGGCAGGGTGGGAAGAAACTTACGCATGTGCTTAAATGACATAAATGAGACTACTCACCGGCTACCTGGAGACCCTAGTCATGCCTCCATAGTTAATGTTACATTGACATTTGCATTTAAAGCAGAAATTCAAGTCCTGTATATACTCGTTCATTAGCCCGATCGTTTATAGGCCAACCCCCCAAGATGGATAGGTAAAAATAGCAAAAATTGTATGACCCTTTCATAAGCTGACTCTATAAAGTCTTTGGTATAAAGTGGTGCCACTTCCTGCAGCTCCCATTGGCTGAGAATGGCAAACCGCGGCCACTGGGAGCTGAGGAGCTCTGTGCCTGCAGATGCTCCAAGTAAACAAAGCGTCCTGACCCGCCAGCGGCTTACCCTGACGGGCTGGGCGCCAAAGTTTTCCAACCCCTGCTATATTTTAAAAGTTGGCGTCACAAGAAACACAGCAGCTGTCTTCTTGTCTGGGAACAGTGAACCGCGGCTACAGGGAGCTGAGGGGATCCATGCCTGCGGACACTCCAGGTAAAGAAAATGACACTGTATTAGATATTCAATTCAATAATTCCAAAGAGTTTAAAATCATCAAATTTTGGTGTAGACCCTTTTATAAGCCGACCCCCATTCTGTCATGCTTTTTTACCAAAAATATTGAGCTTACGAATGAGTATATACGGTACTTTCTTACATATGAAGAAGACATATGAAGAATTCAGTATATCCTCTCCAAAATTAGAACGCGTTCTCTTTAAAGCCAAAAGGAATTTTCGGACAGTTGGCAAAAAAAGTAGCACCTTGTAGCCGATTTTTTTGTCCTAAATGACAGGCAATATCTGTATAGATAGAAACTGGCAGAGAGTAGAACCTTGAATTCTGGTGCAATAGGTAGATTTGGGGGAGAAAATTAGAATTAATCAATCTTTTTTCACCAATATTTATCATAAAGTTTATTCTTTAGGAGATGATGAAGAATTTAACCCACCCTCAGAGAAACTCATGAAGAATTACCCTAGTCCAAAATGGCCACCACTACCCATTGTTCTCAAGGGGTCTGAGGACATATGCTGTTCCCAATGGGAGTGAAGCGGAATGTAGGGGGTGCAAAAGGGAGAGGAAACTGATGTGTGAGCGCACGCAGGGAAATGTGGCGAGCAGGAAAAAACAGCTGTAAATCTCCCTTAACTAGCCAATATGCTCCGCCTGCTTTGAAGTGGCATTAAGCAGACAAATCATACCAGTGAATATTGCCCTCAATATTAAATTAAATGATTTAAGGTTGATGTTAAATATTGTCAAATCTCAAAGCTAAGAATGTTTGTATGTCTGTGCAGGATCAGTGTCCTAGACTGTCTTTGTTAACATTTAACAATTCGATCTATCTATTGAAAAAGCCTTCTGATAATGATTCCTTAGCTACATTACCAGCAATCTACAGTCAATTTTTTACATAATTTTAGAGCACCAAAAGAATCAACTTGAGGCATTTCGACCAAAAAATAAATATGCAAGGGGAAGATCTAACTTTTTCTAACTAAAGAAAAGATATGCTCACATGGTAATTTCCTTTTTCTTTTAAAGAGAATGCAGCTGTAGCTCATGAAAGCTTATGCTCAAATAAATGTATTAGTCTCTAAGGTGCCACAAGTACTCCTTTTATTTTTTGCAAATACAGACTAACATGGCTGCTACTCTGAAACATCTTTTCTTTGGTCACAACTAAAGGCATTAATCTTGCTAATAGGACTGCATAAGCACTGAAATCCAAAAAGGGCTAACATTTGAAAAAAAATTATGCCCAGAAGATAACAATGAAAAGGTCTTTCTGGAAACCTAAAAAATACTGATTACATGCCAGTGTCAACTCCAGAAGATAGTGCCTCCATTACCCCAGTATTCCGAACAAATCAGACTTTTCCCCTATGAGAGGGTTGGGGAGGAGGGTTGGCCGCTAAGTAAACATTTTTAAAAATTGCTAGAATTGTGTGTCATAGCCCCTTTGGATAACTTCTGATACCTCACATGTCCAAAGGTATATGTGCCTCAAGAGTCAGAGAAGCATGTTACCAACCTTTTGTGGACTTATCCCAGCATCCTTGCTATATCCAGAGGACTGACTAGCAAATACGGAGAAATAGCAGCCAAGAAAATACAGTTTATAGCAAAAACGCCAGTGATAAAATGGATAATGTGTCTGACTAACCAACAGAAGCTTGTAAGTTCAACTCCTGCGGGGACTGTATTTTAATTGCTTTGATAATAAGATGATGCTTTGATATTTAATTGCTTTGAGATTAAGATAACTTAGTAGGCATAAACCTTAGAGGTAGCATCATGTCTTTTTTTCAGATGGCCCACACAGGTGCCTTGCCAAGAGAATCAATACATAGCTTATCCACTTTTCATGTTGTTAGCCACAGATGTGTTTTGGCTACAGTACTGGAAGTGCTGTAAAGTGGACAGTCTAGGGGAAATCTTCTGCGAGATGAACAAATTTCAGTGTTTTCTTTGGAAGAAAGGGAATTCAGTAAGGAGGCTGTTCTTGCCAGGACTGCTCTAAACATGTTGACGATAACACAGAGGCTCCAAGCAATGCCAAGGATTATAAATCCTTCCAAGTGAGGATTCAATTCTTCAGTTTCTGGGTTCACTGGGAAAGAGAATCTCTCCTTCTGAGCCATCAGGTACAGGGGTTGAAAGGTCACCCCTTTTTATTGGCAATGAGCTGGCCCTAAATGAAGCTTTTTGTTTTTTTAATGTTTTTTCTATTATCACTGCTTGTCTAACTAGGTCTTCAAAGGCAAAAAGGAATGGGATGAAGGGGAACAGTTTGCATCTTATTTTGTCTTCACCAGTACTAATGCTTCAGAATTGATGGAGCCTAAGTCTTCTTCAGAAGAGGTGAGAAAAGTCTTTTTTTTCCTGCAAGTTTAGCTTTTGGAAAAGTGGTGGATGGAGAAAAGAGTATTTCATTTGTCTTCTACTTAGACTGAGGGTTCTCTAGTTATGAATCATTCAGGTAGGTCTCTACAATACTTTCAAATTCAGACTGATCTCTTTAGTCCCACATTGTTACCTTGTTGCGGAGAGTCACTGAGAACAATCTTTTAATTTCAATTTAAGATCACTTGTTTTTCTTTTTTTCCAATGCGCACAAAAGCATAGCTTGAGCGGTTTTCCACATATATCCAAAATTCAATCTTAAATCCAATAACTGATTTAGCCCAGCAAGGAATTTCTCCCTGTAGTAACAGAGGTCAGCTTGAACTCCTTAATGAAGAATATCAAGTAAGAGGAGAAGAGATAGGGATCACAGCATACAGCCATTTTAAGAACTCAGGAGGAACCATCCCTTCTAGCGGTGGATGGAGACCCCTGAAAGTGAAGAAAGAGGTGAATGATGATGGGGGGAAAAACAGCACTTACATTATTCTAAAGAGGCTCCTTTTGGGCAAAGACAACTGCAGGGACCAGAAGTTCTTGAACTGAGGAGACCCAAGATGTTGGAGAAGCAGCAGAATGCTTACATGGCAGCAGAACACAGGAGAACAGCTGAAGAGAGAAGTGCTATTCTGGCCAGAAATGGCTTTGATATGTACTACTGCAGTTTCCCACTATTCCAGCAAGAGCAGGGTTTTGAAGTTCTCACATCTGCTCTAGCTGCTTTTCACTGCTCCACTGGCATAAAGCAGCTCTTAAGCCAGTTTTAACAGCTCCCCAACAATTCACCTTGTACCATTGCTCTATGATACCCCTCTTCTGGTCCTCAGAATAGGAAACGTGGCCAGAATAGTTATGAAAGGTAACTAACATTGTAAAGTTCCTTTCAGATAAAGTATTAAGCATTATAAGTGTATTGCATTTACAAGTCTATACCAGATATTTTAAATACAAAATAGAATTCTATATTCCGTTCCATGCTACGCCAAACACATGTAGTGACTGTGCCAAAGCTAGCAATCAGCAGCAGGTGCTATGAAATCCATAGTTTTGGGTCAGAAATAGAGTCATATTAAATATGACAGTTTTATTTTACCTGCAATTTGTCTTCTCACAGAATGTACTTCCACCAATTTAGAAAGTCTATTCAATTAGTCTTGTCCAATATACTAATGGAAGAAGCATATGCTGATATTTTCTTGTGCCAAATTTTCCTTCTATAAATAACCTGATGCCAGTAATGACCAGAGAAAGTTCCAAACCTGGAATCATGCAGCAATCTACACTAAGAACATACTGGGGGCAGAAAGAATAAAACCCCATGAATATTTTGGTTATTTTTTTTTTTAAATCAGAATTTTTCAAAATTTAAATCAGAGTTTTTGATTGTTATTTAAATTAGAATGTTTTTCTTTTTTAAAAATTAACTTGTTTTAAATTCAGATTTCATTTTACATAAAATATGTTAAGGTCTAAATTTATAATCTCTTAAAACATTTAAATAAAAAATAAATATGCTGAATCCATGAGCCTCTATCAAAAACTTTGAGTTAAAAGCTGCTTTTCTATATAAAAAGAAAGAATCGGGGAAAAGCATCTGACTTTTGAGGTCAAGTTTTATAAATACGGCACAATACATCATATACTGTATTAAGAGCTTGATCCTGTGGGGGATCCCACGGTTGAACTATAGGGTACAAGAGACTGGCAAAGTCATCACAGGAGTTGGGACTCAGCCTCTGACTCAAGGAGACACCATCATATGTCTCATCAGGATCGTCCACTGCGCCCACCTGGATTATCTCATACTCTTGTTTTATAACTTCTCTCTACCTAAGATCTGACTGGCTCAGTTCTCCAGGTATGATATTTTTGACCCCACCCACCATGGAAACTTTGCGTATGTCTAAACTGTAAAAATTCCCATGGGGGTTTGAGTCTGAGCCCAGATCTACAGACTCCAGCTTGTAGGGCTCACACTAGGATACTAAAAATAGCCGTGTAGACATATCCACTCAGACTGTAATTCAAGTTCTGAAACTGGATGAGAGGGTGCATCTCAGATCCCAAGGTCCAGGTTGAGTGATAATGTCTGTAGCAGCGGTTCTCAACTGAAGCCAGCAGCAGCTTGGCGCTGAAGCCTGCAGCATCCCATTCCCCCCCATCCCAGCCAGGAGTAGTACAGGGCTTAAGCCGGCGGCCGCCCAAACCCAGCCAGCAGCGGCACGGGGCTGAAGCTGGGAGCCCCAGTGTCCCCCCTCCCCCCGAAGCTGGAAGCCTCCCCTGCCAATACACAGCCCCTAGCTACCCCTCCCTGCACCCTGAACTACCCCCCTGCACGCACACAGCCCCTATTTACCCCCTCCCTGCACCCTGATGGTTTTCAAACTTTTTGAACTGAGTTCCCCCTTTGAGTTATATTTTTTGGTTGCGTCCCCCCCCACAGCCCAGACAGGGTGGCCTTCTGAGTGAGTCAGGAGGTGGAGGTGGTGTTCCCTCCCTGGACCCCTCTGTGTGGAGGTGTCTTGAGCCCCACCAGCTCTTGCGCCCCCCCCATAGAAGTAAAACTATGCCCATGCCCAAGGATCCACCCCCCAGGCCCAGAGTCCCGAGTGTCACCCTCCCTCCCTGGCCAGGCCCTGAAGTTTTTATAGCATGTTGAGAGGGGCCTCAGCAAGAAAAAGGTTGAGAACCTCTGGTCTACACTACTATTTTTAGTGCCATAGCACATACCCAAATCTGTAGACCCAGGCTCTGAGACTCACTGCCACAGAGCTTGTTTTGCAGCATAGATGTACCCACACTCTCCTGCTCATGAAAAGACTATGATCTTCCCAGTAACTACCAGCCCTTACTTCTGGACGGTTCTTGGCACTTCAAGTAAATGGTTCTGCTCTGTCTCCTTGTATGTGTACACAGACAGACAGACAGAAATCCATTAATTTCTCAATTGTACCCCCTTCTCTAAACAAATAAAATACTGCAGTGAAAAGGTATGTGGGTTACATGAGAAAAAGTCTTGGATTGTTAGTTCTTTTGTTTTGGGGGGGGGGTTATGGTAGCGGGCTGGGCAGGGCAGTTAAGTAACAAGGGAGAGGGAGCAGAGTATGCAACCAGAAAAAAGAAACATTGATGTCAAAGCAGCACACTCTGGAAAGAAGGGACAACATTCTTCAGAGTGCAGCCTCTAGTGTTGATTTCAACCCCTGGGAACTCTGGGTGGGAGGAGAACCTACCTTGGCTGCAGCTCATTAAAAAAAAGGAAAGACTATTTGGGAATATTTTCAATAAAGTCCTGTACTTCTGGATAAAAAAGAAACACAACAAATGTGAATAATACAACAAAGAGATGCAAGGCCTGGTTGTCAGAATGAAACGTTATAAAAAATGCTCTCAGAAGGCAATGACTTTGAAGATGATGGTGCACATGTCTGACCAATCTGGATCAACTGGTTAGTAAATTTATGTTTGTACCATGCTTATGGATTGCCTACCATGTCTTAGTACACTAGCAAATGATGACAGATTATTGGCATAAATTTGTGTTCGGGGTACATTACTTTTACTTATGAATTTGAAAATCTTTGTGTTCAAAATATAAATTGGTATTTTAGTTTTTTGACAGAGTATTTCAATTACATTTTTTACCTTTACTGCTGGTACAAGATGACTGGTATGTTGCTAGAGATAAAGGTTTAAATAGATTTAGATAATTCTTATAAATTATCAATTCTTTTCCCTATAACCTAGGTTTAGAATACATTATATAAATTTAAACAGTGGTACAAACAGCTGCAGTTGGAGGAATCTTTCATTTACAGTCTTTTTTTTTTAAAGCAATTCACTGACCAAGAGCGACCTTTTCACTATTTTGTTTCAGGGTCCATCTTAGTCATAAGCAGTTATGAATATCCATCATCTTCAATGTCTGCAACTTCAAAGTTATCTACTGATACCACATGCAGTGGCGCAACTAAACGTTATATCAGACAGTAAATTACCTGCATCAAAAAATAAATAAAAAAAATCATATTCATCACCAATAAAACCACAGATTACTTCATAATCAGGACCCTCAAATTCTGGCAAGACTCCATAGACTAAAAGATTGCTCAATTTATTTATGCAACAAATTCTCCCCTTTGTTTTGTTCAGAAGAAACATTTCATTGACATACTTAAATCATTACAACTTGGCTACCAGCAAAGTAGCCTTTGCTGGAAAATTGCTGAATACAGTGTATTGGAAGGAAATTGAACAATGTGCTAAAAATGTTGTCAGGAATTTTTTTAATCTGAGTCTTGGTGGGTGGAGCAATGTTCACAATGATTCAATAATATGTGCTACCATGTCTATTTTACAGAAACAACTGATACATCAGGAAATGCTCATATGGCAAAATACTTGAAAAGAAGTAGCAGTAAAAGCTATAAAAAACCTGAACAAAAATTCAAGTGTCAAGTACAATGGTTCTCAAACTTCTGTACTGTTGACCCCTTTCACACAGCAAGCCTCTGAACGTGATCCCGCCCCCCTATAAATTAAAAACACTTTTTTACATTTAACACTATTATAAATGCTGGAAGTGAAATGGGGTTTGGGGGTGGAAGCTGACAGCTCATGGCCCCTCATGTAATAATCTTGCAACCCTCTGAGGGGTCATGACCCCCAGTTTGAGAACCCCGGTCAAGCACATTGCTTTGTCGCAGACAATGGTGCAAATGTAGCAAAGATTAAAACAAATCTGGAAGTTAATGAAGGAAACCTGAAATTTATAACATATGAGTGCAGTGCTTATTTGACATATCTTTTACCCAAAAAGATTTTATGCACAACTCCAGGAATAAAGAAAAAAGTTGTTTGCAATTTCAACTACATCAAGAACGAGCACTTCGCCTCAGCTTCACTGAAGAGAGCAGGAGGATCCAGACTAATTCTCCCCTAAGATGTAAATGGTATATTGGCTATTTTGAGCTATTTAGTAAGAATTGGCCAATTCTGATAATTTGTGGAGAAAATCATGACAAAATAGATGTACCTATCTCAGCCAAAGGAATCTACATTGGGCTACGGAGAAATATAGACGATATGCTGAATATACTAAAACATATTTCCATAGCCTTGGACAAACTTCAGAAAGATTGCTACAGTATTGTTGGTGCTGAAGAAAGAGAAAGAGAAAGAACAAAGTTAAACTTATCTGCATATGTTCTTATATTCAGTGCAGAAGCAGATGGATCAAGTATTTACTTCACCTCATTTTCTTGCCAACATTCTCAACTCAAAGTAGCATGATAGATGCCTAACTGCTGAAGAAAATGATGCTACTATGACATGGGCATCTAATAATCACTCATCAATCATGCCAACCAGAATATATTTCAAGGCTGGAGGTGAACCATTCAAGCAGTATGTTTCTAGATGATGTTTTAAAGAAACTCACACGACTGAACTGGGGGAAGTCACTCACTAAGCACCCAGAACCAGAGTTGCTTGAAGTGCTAAACCAGCTTTTGACAGCAGTAGCCTTGTTTGCAGGCAAAGACAGAATATTTTCTTCAGTTGGACTAATTCATGCAAAATTGAGATAATCGATGGGAGTTGAAAAAGCAGGAAAATTTCTCTCTCTCTTCCAGTATATGAATAAAAACAAGGTGGGAGGTGATGAGATCTACTAGTTTTCAAAGTCTGAAGGACAAACAAGTAACTTAGGAGACTACTGTCTCATTTTCAAGAGACTTAGACAAGTAAGAACTTAAGCACCAGTCACTTTCACTTAGGCATAGTTGAACATCTTCCAATGCTGATCTGAAAAAATCAGTTTAATTCTGTGACAAGGTGGACTAGGTCCAGGGGCCCCCTGTTAGAGGCCTCACAGCCCTGCCTCACTATGCCTCAGAAAGAGCAGAGGAAAAGTCCTCTGGGCAGCATAGAGTGGCTGCAGGGGAGCAGCCAGAGTGGCTGCGGGAGCAACCAAATGGGGCCAGAAGAGCCACATAAAAGGAAGCACCAGATGCAGAGCAGTCAGCTACTGCCTAGAGCTTTAAGGAGGACCGGGTGCCTTGCTGGCTGGAAGAGCAACAGGACCATGGACAGGTCCATGGGGGCAGGCTAAGCCCAGGGAACTGAGCCCAGAACCTAGCCAGACCAGGAAATGATACTATGATGGTCCCTGCTGGTCAGGCTGAAGACTGAGCCCAGGGAGGGCTGCCCAAAGAACACCAACTGAGGGTTCCGAGATGGGCTCCTGTTGGGTTGTTAAAGAAGGCAGTGTCTCTGGGGAGGAACCCTTGGGACTATGGTCCCATACCAAGGCAGTGAGAAAGAACTAGAGACTGTGTACTCCAGAAGCAGGGGGTGGGGGGAGAGGGAGTATGTGAGACTCAGCCGGAGGGCTGAGTCACTGAAGACTTTCTGAAAGAACCATCAGCCATGGGTTGGGGGCACTTGCGTGAGATGCCACCCAGTTGTAAAAACTCAAAGAAAAGCAGGGTCCCACCCAACCAGAAAGGGAGCGCTCACAAGAGGCGGGTGCTGACCCTGTTACAAATTCATTGACTACTTAATCCTTCCATTACTTTAATAAATCATGTAGTTGTAAATGTGAAACATGTTTTGAGACATTTAAAGGCTGTTTTGTTCATGAAAATAAATTTGATATGTTGTTTTGTGTGTTTAATTACATTCCTTTTACCATCCTAATGCAGACTGACACAAGTCATGAGCAAAAAGCTAATCTAGTAAATAAGCAACATATCATTCACCATTTTTAACATACTAAAAATGTATAATTAATAAGCATTTGCAATTTTTAAGCTACATAATTGCTGCAATATATATAGTTATAGTGTACCCTCTGAGGTAGCAAAACGATATACCAAATCTAGTGTAAAAGCTGTTTAGTTATAAATGAACATTCTAATAGTTTTATCAACCAATGAGAAAGCACCTTTCTTTAGAAAAACAAGTACAAATGACAGGTTAATTAAAAATCGATGATTTAAATCGTGGCTTTCTACTTGGTGATTTCAATTGCCTCGATTTAAATCAATCCACCCTGTTATGTGCATAGCCACAAATCTAGATCAATAATTGGGACTTAACAAGCAGCAAAGAGAAGAATAAACTAGTAAAAAAACACTAAAAAAGTTAAAACTGCCTACAGGATCCAACACTAAAATGTGCGAGAAGACAAAAATTGCCATCTAATTTAGCATGGAGTTAAAAGATGTTCACTTATAGCCTACATATTCATGAGATGCCCTATTTTTCTATACTCAACAAACTGCCATGGATTCCTGATAGAGAAATATACCTCCTGAATTGCTCAACTAAGTAAAATGGAAACTGTGACTTTTGACACTTTGTTTCCTCCTTTATGCAATAAGATGTTCTACCTTTCATAAGGTAGAACTCAAAAGGCTTACTTGACATTAGGAAGTCCAAAAAGATTTATCTTCACTGAAAAGGTTTGCAACCAGATTTATAAAAAAAGATGAACATAGAGGCGATTTCTGAAGAAAATCTCAAAAAACCTATGTCAACCACGAACTAGAGAAAGGGTTCCTTGTGGACAGAGCTCTAAGTTCATCAACTTCGTGGTTAGGTGATAGCTATATTAAAAAGGAAAATTTAAAGGTTCAGAAATAAGAAACTTTAGCAATGGTCTCTACAGAAGTTTTACAATAGGATTTATTATTAAACTGAGGTTCCAGTGGGAGGATTTATAACTAAACTGAGGTTCCAGTGGGAATCCTGTTGTCTCAACTGGTTTCTGTCAGTGTTAAAAGGAAATGTGTGATGTTGGATAAGATGATCAGTTCTCCAGCGACCAGTTTTGTTTTCAAAAGCCCCTACAGCACTGGTAAATTAGCATTTTTCTTAGAATTAGCATTTCACATTGTTCATCCTGGGGATTTCAACAGCACCTTAAAGAACAAGACTAGCAGTGTAGACTGTCATAGCCACAATGACCAGTTTTGTGGAGATTTCCAAGGGTATGAAGAGTCTTCCAATAAGACTGAATAGGCCACATTTTTCCCCCCTTACAGGAATTCTATTGACATCATCCTCCCATGTCAGATGATCATGCAGACCAAGCAGCACAAAATGGAAAATTTAGGCAGGAGCTAGTAACTGAAAAGTCAGAGACACAAGTATCAATAGTAGATAAAACAGAGGTCAAGGACAGAGGTAGCATGATCAGCACTCCAGCTATCAGAGTACACTTATTTATAGAAAGGCATCTTGGCATCAAGAAAACTAAATTATATGCTGCTTTTCAGAGGGTAGCTGGACCTTTGAGGGGTCAAGGACTCAGCCTACCACCAACAGGCTCCACAAGGGGAGAATGAGGCAACTCAGATTCACCTGGGACTAATTAAGTCACTAAGTAACTAGGAAGCAGTTAATTAGGCAGGGAAGTACTGAGGCATGATAAAAGGAAGCTACTCTCAGTGGGAGCTACAGAATAAAGGCTTCTAGGGCGAGGAACAGTCCCTAAAATACAGAAAAAGAAAGCACCCAAGGGGAGGGCTTCTCAGGAGGAACTTGGTGAAGGGGCTCACCAAGAAAGGAAGCTAAGGGAGAATGTTCCTAGGTGACAGATGCTCTGAAATAGAGAAGCTATTAATGCCACGTCTCAGCAGAAACTGGCCTCATGGAAGGACTTTACCAGGTAGCAACAGAAGCCCGAAATCAAAGAAATTATAAACCATTCCAAGAAAGGGTCATCATAGTTTGGCCACTGTGGGGACCGTGAGCCAAGAGGAGAGGCCTTTCCCCAGCTGAAGACAAGAGGAACCGATTCAGAAGGGGTTCTGGGTCAAGACATCCACACTGGTAAGGGACCTGGACATAAGGGAAGGTTGATGGACTTCATTAAGGTTAACTCAGCCCCTCCCCTTCAGCTAGAGACTCTTCAGTGGAGTCCTATTTGTATAATGCTCCACCTTGAGTTAAATTATCCCCCTGAAGGGGCACTGTTCAATACACATAAGCCTCACTGGACTTGTTGAAGCCCAAAAGGGGAAACTGAAGCTGAGACATGATGGTGATGCTGCACCAGGCCACTAGGGAGCATTCCAGAGGCATAATGGGTATGACTAACAGCAAATGCTCCAGATTGGTGAATGTACATTTGCATGAGAAACCTTTTAATAGTAATTTATTGCTGTTTTATTATCTCAAAACTATATAGTATTTAATGAAAAAATTCACACTGTAACAAGCTAAATTATGTTACAACAAATATTTTGTTAAGGAAGAAAAATCCTTGCTTTTCATAGATTTCAAAAATTAATTTGCCCAGGTACACAATTAACCAGACAGTTATGGGCCGGTTCCATGCTGCAGTACGTCTGCCTCAGGTTATAGCAAATGCTTTGAGAGTTTAATGTGGCAGGTGACCATCAACAGTATCTACACAACAGAACTTAGGTGCACAAGGAATTAACAATCCACATGAAAGTAAAATATTTTTAAGTAAAACGTATTAAAATATTGCATTAGTTCTAAACCCCAACAAAAATTTAAAATACAGAAAACAAAAGATGCTCCAATCTATAAAGTGTTGCCTCTTCCCTTCAGACTGTGCAGCAGGTGCAGAACAGCAGTTCCTTCTGTTCTTCTACTGGGAGTCTGGAGAGGAATGTGGCCTTCTCCAAGGGATGTCATCTCTAGCAAACATTGCTGTTCTCAAAAGCAGGATGGAGGCAAAGAGGGTGAAAACAAAATTTTGATCCAAGTATGTCAGACACATCTATCGTAAAATGTTGGATATAAGCAACAGACTTTTGTTAATCTAGGAACTACCATAAAAGGAACTGTATTTCAGGAGAAAAAAAAAGTGAAAAAATGACGCATGAGTATCATTCAAATTATGAACACTTTCTTAAAAAAGGTTCCAATTCAACTATTCTAACATTCCACCACTTTAATTAATTGCTCTAAGATATAGGTAAGTGTCTATATTTTACAGCAATTAAAGAGAATCAAGCACCACTCTGAACTCCTTGACACATTGGAGAACATAACTGGAAATTGAAGAGAGGGAGGAGAGAGACTGTCTGGCAGAATCGCTAATCAAAATGCAATTGTACTTCACAAAATTCTATGCACTGTCAAATACTGTATTTCCTTGTGATATCCACAGTACTTAGAGTAAAATAATCCTGTGCTTCTTTATCAGTTTCAAAGATTGTTAGTTTTGCTTGAGCAGTTATATAGTAATAATATATAAAAGTATGAGTATCTAGCATTGATAGAACCACATCACAATAATTCAAAATTTTATCACTATGTGAGGAGTTAAAACATGAGAACCAGAAACCTAACTATAGTAACTGGCATATCATAACTGCCACAGTAAGAGCTGTGACCTTTTCTCATGACACATTAGTTAGGTACTGAATTACACATTCTGATGTCTCTCAATGATAGTTGCCTCTTCATTCCTTGTAGAAAGGGGCCATAAAGTCCTCAAAACACACCACCTTAATATGCCAACAGACCAAAAGATACTAAATATGAAGAAAAGATAAAAAAGACTGTTACCTATCTTTTCATAACTGTTGTTCTTAGAGATGTGTTGTTCACATCCATTCCAATTAGGTGTGCGCGCACTGCATGCATGGACGTCAAACTTTTTCCCTAGCACCTCCCATCAGAACGGCAGGGGAGCCCCCTAGAGTAGTGCCCTCATGGTGGTGTATATATTATCCTGCCAGCCCGACAGGGGGTGGGTATTGTAATGGATGTGAACAATGCATCTCGTAGAACAGCAGTTACGAAAAGGTAGGTAACTGTCTTTTCTTCTTCAAGTGATTGTTCACATCCATTCCAATTAGGTGACTTCCAAGCTTACCATAGGAGGAGGGTAGGAGTCATGGAACGATTGATTGGAGAATAGCTCCGCCGATTGCCGTATCATCTCTGGCCTGCTGATAAACAGCATAGTGGGCTGTAAATGTGTGCACTGAAGACCAGGTGGCTGCTTTACAGATCTCATGGATAGGGACCTGAGTCAGAAAGGCTGTCGAAGATGCCTGTGCTCTGGTTGAATGGGCCATAATTGCTGGGGCTGGAACCTTGACCAACTCATAGCATGTACAAATGCAGTCTGCGATCCAGGAGGATATGCATTGTGCAGAGACAGGAAGACCCTTCATTCTGTCAGCTATGGCGACAAACAATTGGGTCAACTTGCAGAAAGGTTTTGTTTGCTCCGTGTAGAACGCCAGTGCTCTCTGGACATCCAGGGTGTGAAGGCTGCGGTGTCTTGGGCTCGTGTGGGGTTTTGGAAAGAACACCGGTAAGCGAATCCTGATCCATGTGGAATTGGGAGACCACCTTGGGGAGAAATTTAGAGTGTGGTCTAAGCTGCACCTTGTCCTTATGAACCACTGTGTAAGGCAGTTCAGAGATGAGGGCTCTCAGCTCGGACACTCTCCTTGCCAAAGTAACGGCCACCAGGAACGCCACCTTCCGAGAAAGGTAGAGGAGGGAGCAAGTGGCCAGGGGCTCAAATGGCTCATGAGTTTGGAGAGGACCAAATTTAAGTTCCAGGTTGGGACAGGTGGGAGAGAATACAGGAACACCTTTTCCAGAACTTTGAGGAATCATCCCACTACGGGATTAGAAAACACTGAGTTCCCAGACTCCCCTGGATGAAAAGCTGAAATGGCTGCCAGGTGTACCCTGATGGAGGAAGGGGATAGACCCTGATGCTTAAGGTGCAGGAGCTATTCTAGAATAACTGGAACGGAAGCCTGGAGCAGTTGAAGGCACTTGGGTTCACACCAACAGGAAAACTTTTTCCATTTCACCAGGTAAGTAGCCCTAGTGGAAGGTTTCCTACTGCCAAGGAGAATCCGTCTTACCAACTGAGACCATGGTCTCTCCATGGAATTTAGTCATAGAGTTTCTACGCCATGAGAGGCAGAGATTGCCAGTTCAGGTGAAGGAGGCACCCTTGGTCCTATGTGATAAGGTCTTGGGGGGGGGGGGGGGCAGAGCAATCGGGGCATCCACGGACAGCTCTATAAGGGTTGTATATCAATGCTGTCTGGGCCAAGACGGGGCGATCATGATTACCATTGCCCTGTCTCTGCAAATGTTGAGGAGGACCCAGTGGATAAGCAGGATAGGAGGGAAGGCATACTTCAGACCCCTGCACCATGGTAGTAAGAACACATCGGCGACCGAGCCCAGACTGTGGTTTTGGAATGAGCAGAACTGAGGGCACTGACTGTTGCTCTCGGTGGCAAAGAGGTCTACTTGGAGATAATCTCCCTTCTGGAAGACTGTATGATGTCCAACCTGATTGACCATTCGTGCATGTGGTAAGACCTGCTGAGGCGATCTGCAAGCTCGTTCTGCACTCCTGGGAGATAGGATGCTTTGAGCTGAATGGATCGGGCTATACAGAAGTCCCAGAGAAGGAGAGCCTCACAGCAAAGAGGTGAGGAGCGAGTTCCGCCTTGTTTGTTTATATAGAACATGGCAGTGGTGTTGTCTGTCAGGAGTGTCATGCTGACATTACCTTGTAATGTAGCGTGAAAGGTTTGGCAGGCCAGACGAACCACCCTGAGCTCCTTCAGGTTGATATGGAGAGGTATCTTGTCCCTCGATCACAAGCCTTGCGTCCTCAGGTTCTCTAATTGTGCCTCCCTTGTCCTTGATGGGTGCCTGTGCAACAACCTGGAATGCCATCGCATAGATTGTCTGGACCTAGAGGCTCTGGAGGAGATGCCCTGTTGCTAGTGGTAGGCCCATGGGGTCCAGAAGGGCCACTGACCCGGAGGGCCCCGTTGCGGCTGCCAGGCTGGTTGGGATTCTCTGCTAGCTATTGTTCTATGTCTACTATAGCTAGAGAAACTGAAGTCGGCCTCGGATCCCAAGGATACTGACTGAGCAGAACACAGTGGTGCCGAACGTTGAGAGATCACAGGGTGCCGGGGAGCAGTGCCTGGCTGACTGGGACCATGAATGGTACTGGGAGTCTTGGGACCAGGATCGATATCTCGCACTCGGTGCCGGTGACATCAGCGCCATACTACTCCAGTACCGGGCGACCGATGGTGTCAGGGACCAGCATGCAGTCACCGCGGGCGCTGCTGGCTGGCTTGCCTACGGTGCCGTAACCTCATGCTGGGTCGTGGGTGCCGGGGAATAATAGGCCGCCGAACTCGACCAGGAGCAGTGCCGAGACAGTGACCTCGAGCAGTGCACCATTGCCGGCTTTCCTCTGGACAGCACCCTTGTAGGTGGTGCCGGAGGCTTCTCCCTGCACGGGAGGGGGCTCGGCCCTGACAACTCAAGGAGGTCTTCTGCTGCCTCTAAAGTGTCGGGTATGGAGGGGTATTCGAGAACCTCCTCCAGCCCTTCGTCGGCACTAAATTCTCCGGGTACCAGACTCAATGGGGCCTGTGACACCGGAGTTGACAGTGCCGGTTCTTGGCTTGGGCCCGCAGTGTGTCTTTGTGTGCCGGGAGCATCTTTGAGAGGCTTAGTAGCTCTCTGTGGAGAGTGCCCTCTTTCCCCTTGCTTGTGCCGCTTAGTTGGTGCTGGAGAAGTCGACCAGTGCTGAAGTTTGTCGTCCCGTCTCGGTGCCGATGATTTACGGTGCCTGGGCAGTGCCAGGTCACACACGGACACCAGGGCACTTCGCACCGAGGACACCGGGGCCGGGCCGGTGCCGGTCAGTTGGAGATTGTAACGTGGCATCCATGAGCAACTGCTTAAGGCAAAAGTCTCTTTCTTCGTGCGCAGATTAAAGGCCTTGCAGATCTTGCAGCGCTCTGCCTGATGAGACTCTCCCAGACACTGGAGATAGGACTCGTGGGGGTCACTGTTGGGCATAGACTTGCAGCATATGGCACAAGCTTTAAACCCCTGGGCTTGCAGCATGCCCCGCAGCCCAAGGCTGGTGCTGGAAGTAGCTTCCAGACAACTGAGACAATGGATTTCTAACTAACTGATAACTACATATGAAAGGCTAAGGGATCACTCGCGAGTGAGAGAGAGAGAACATTTCAATGCCGCCACAAACGGTAAGAAGGAACTGAAGAGAAGTTGGGCCAGTAGGGTAATAAATACACCACCATGAGGGCGCTACTCTAGCGGGCTCCCCTGCCATCCCGACGGGAGCTGCTAAGGAAAAGGTTTCCGATGTCCGTGCACGTGGCGCGCGCACAGCTAATTGGAATGGAAGTGAACAATCACTTGAAGAACTGGGTGTTTGTCTGAGTATTTCAAATACTGGCATAACACTGACAGACCCCGGTCATCAGAGGGCGGGATTGAACCTTGGACCTCTGGAGTTTAGTGCATGAGCCTCTACTGCATGAGCTAAAAGCCAACTGCCTGTTAGCTAAGGCTGTACAGCAGACTCGTTAATCTCTTTTTCTCTAAGTGATCTCAGTGCCACTAGATGGGACAGAACACCACACCCCAGAAATGTGCGGGTTATATATACTTCCCCTAGCTGAGGAAGTACAACCCAAGCTTCAGAGACTTCCCAGTTGAAATCCCGGACGAACCCCCACTTGTAACATTGAGAAACCCCAGTCGTCAATGGGTGGGATCGAACCTGGGACCTCTGGAACCTAGTGCATGAGACTATCATATGAGCTAAAAGCCAACTAACTGTTAGCTAAGGCGGTAGAGGGGACTCATTAATATACATAGATATAGATATCTCCCTCTTCCTCTCCCCTGCAGCTGCTAAGTAATCTCCCCACAGAAAAAGGACTTAAGTAGATTTCCAGTAAGAAAACTGGGTTCCCAGTGTTACCTATCAGCTCTGTGTTCTTGGGGAACCAGGGCGCAGTACCTAGCCTGTCTAACTCACAAAAGACCTTCCCTCCCTCCCTCCCCCTCGCCCGCCTCTGCTTGAACCAAAACCAACCAGAAGAAAGACTTACAAAAAACAATGAAAAGGCAGTGGGAGACGCACCTAAACCCCTGGGATAAGGGTGACAGGATTAAGGAAACTCCCCAGCCGCATCTGCATCAAAGATGGGACAAGGAGGCATCTCCATTAGCATACAGAATGGAGAACAGAGATTCCCAGGCAAGAACCTCATAGAACTCTGGGACCAGAAAAGCAGGGAAGCACTGCATGATGGGGGAATGTCTGCTCCAGATGTCAGTGAACCCATGACTGCACACACCCAGCTCAGTAGTTATCAGACCAATTTAGTAATAAACCTTTTATTGGTATCCAAAATAGCGAAGCTCCCTAATTGTATTGTGAGCTCCCTCCAAGGAGCGCTGCCCATGGCCAGGAATGACCAGCTCCTATTGTCTAGCCTGAACAAAACATCTTTGGTATACTCCCTTGAGCCATCAGTTTATACACAAACAAATCTAGTGTCTTCCCTTGAACCATTGTTCTTTCCCTACAAAAACCCTTACCCATGCTCAAGTAAGCGTTCTGATGCCCATCTCCAAAATCTGCATCAGTTCATCTTCTCCTGACTGATCGTGCTGGGGGCTCTGCTGTCTCCAGCACTCCGGACCCTCAGCTACCACCACCACCTGGGACCCCCAATCAAGTCAAGCTTCACTGAGTGGTGAGAACCCAGCATACAGAATTCAGCTCCTCAATGTAAGATCAGGAGAAGTGTTGGCTGTTGGCCTGGGTCTCAACCCTGTAATATTTTGGATACAGTCTACAGATTTCCTATCTGACCACATATTGAGAAAAGCGAGTCACCTATTAACCAAAGGACTAAATGTTGCCAGCTAGAAGGAATCATCATTTATTGACAAAACAAAAGCATTTGGATTTTGTGCCGAGACCTGCCGTTTCCTTTTTCAAGATCTGAAGACACCCAGGTGATACACACACTACACCTTAGGTGTTTAGTCACACTATAGACTGAGATTTTTTGAAAGGAAATCAGAGGGCCAAGAATTTGTTTCTGAGGGCTCAAGTGTAAAATTTTATGCGGAAAGCTTTATATTGTAATACAAATGATAAAAACCAAACTTTAATTCCGTGCGCATTTATAACAGTGGCAACAGTTTGTGAAAGATGGCATAGCAAGAAACACTAGCAGATTTACTACCTACAGTTTGTTTTAGAAATTAAGAAATATTTCAAATACTCTTTACAAATTGTGTATTAAATATAAATGTTTGTTTACCAAGCAACTGTGTGGTACTCACTCTTTGAAACTTACTGGAAGTTATTACTAACATCTATATTCAGGATTTTGAATATAATGGCCCTGGGATTTGACTGTATATATTTTCCTCTCTTTCTTCTTCAATTCCCATCCACCAGGCTAAATGCATATTTTGAAACTGATAAAGAAGCACAGGATTATTTTACTCTAAGTACTGTGGATATCACAAGGAAATACAGTATTTGACAGTCCCATCCACCAGCTCAGCAGCAACAATGCACCCAAATTAAGACTTTGAACCATATTCTGTCCTGTATCAAATTCATAGCTTTGTTCATAACTAAACCTTTTTGCTCTATGTAATTCTTCACCAAGTCTAACCAACGCATCTTTGGTCTTCCTCTATTTCTAGTTCCCTTGCACTGTGGTACGTATTGCCAGGTATGACATCCTTTCTGAGTCGTTCTTGACACATATCCAAACCACAGTCATCTTTCTTGAATCTTCTGTAACAGTGTTATTTCCTGCCCTAGCTGTTTTCTTATTACTTCATTTTCTGCAATCTCAACTCACTCAGTATTCCCCCTCAGCCAGTTCATTTTAATAGTCAGTATCTCAAATCTGTTGACTTTCTTCAGACTTCAACATTCTGAGATGTACAGTAGTATCAGCATAACAATTCTCATACGCTTATTTTCATTTTTATCAGAATATCTTTAGCCTTCTAGATCAGAGTTTTCCAAATGCAGTATTGGCTAGTCTAATACTTCCTTGTGTGTCATATTCACTATTTTCATTCTTCGATACTATTGCTCCAAGATACACAAATTTTTCCACTTTTTCTGGTTGTCTCCCACTTTGATCTTTACTTCTTCCTCTTCTCTTCTACTGCCATAGTTTTAGTCTTCTCGGTGCTGATCTTCACTCCAAATTTTCTGCTTTCCCAGTCTATCTTGTCCGTTATTTTCATAAATCCTACTTGGTCAAAGCTATTAAGTCAATATAATCTGTGAATTTAAATTTATTCACTGTCCTCCCACATAACATAACTCCTCTTTTCATCTCTCAGTGCTGTACCCATTACTGCTTCCAGTACCAAGCTGAACACATCTGGCAATGGTGTGCATCCTTCTCTCACTCCTACCGTCATCCTGAACCATTCCATCAACTTCTAGTCCACTCTCATCACACTCAGTGAATTTCTATAGTTTTTTGGGTTGTTGGGTTTTTTTTAAAATCAGTTTGATAAATTTTTTCTGGATGCCACACATTCTCAAGACTTGCCATAACTCTTCCCGTCAAACGTTATCAAAAGCCTGTTGAAGTCTATAAAGTTCTTGTAACAGGGTTAAGAGTTGTGTTCTATCTATTTCTCCAATAACCAGTCTTATCACAAATAGCTGATCTATTGTATTTCAGCTGATCTAAATCCGGCCTGTTCCTCTGCAAGCATCACTTCCATATACCACTTCATTCCCCTTTGCAATTCTAGTGAATATTTTTCCCAGCACAATCAATAAGCTGATTCCTCTGTAGTTCTTGCACTTACTATTATCACCCTTTCTATAGATTGGTACTATTATCACTTTCCCCCACTTGCTCAGCACTTGTTCTGGCTTGTAAACCTTGTTGAATAGATTGTGCATCATCTTTACCATGCATTTCTTGCCTGCTTGCAACAGCTCTGTGGTTATGTTGTCACTTCCTAGCACCTTTTCCTTTTTCAAAACTTTCTATTGAGATCTTTACTTCCTCTAAGCTTTCCAGCATCTGCTGTGTTCTGTATGTTTTACAGCTCTTCAAAATATTCTTTCCATCACTTATTCTTTATTTGTTCATCCTCAATTATTTGTCCATACTTGCCTTTCACCACCACCATCTTCAATTCATATCTCCCAGTTCTTCTATTACAGTACATGCTGTATTCCTTCTGCATTTTCTTCTGCTTCTTTACATTGTTCACTTATCCAGTTGTTTGTCTCTCCTCACTTTGCTTTATTTCTTTAGTCAATGTATTGTACTCAGCCTCTTACATTTGTGTCTTCCTTTTTATTCTCCTTTAGCTACTTACACTTGTCACTCAACTGCAGCACTTCAGTTATCCACATTTGTTTCTTGCTCAATGCTTGTTCAGTGACTCGTGATCCCATTTTTATACTATTCCATCTCTCTTCAACATTCCTTATTTCTTTCACCATGCTCTCAATCTGATTAATGCCTACACTAAATTATCTGAGCAAGCATTGTCCATATATGATCTGCATAACAACACACTTGATTTCCATTTGCAATTCACAAGTATAAAGTCTATCATGTTCTTTGTTTGCCCATCTGGGGATAGTCAATGGTTCCTCTGAAGCATTCCTTGTTGAATTAGTGTGTTTGTTATCACCAAGTTATTACTTAGGATACTGAATTTCTGCCTCTCTGCTCTTTCACATTTTCTTCAACAAGTCCAAATCTGCCTACAGTCCAGGAATTCCAGTCCAATCCTACTTTTGCATTAAAATTTCCCATAATTAATACATACATATATTGTTGGAAAAGTCCTCAATAGACATAACTCACTCTTTGCTGACACACAGGTCAAACTGAGATTCAAGGAAATGGGAGCAATACTTGTACAATATTTGTCCCCATCCCCTTTTAAACACATTCCAGGGCACTGAACTGGGAGTCAAGAGAGTGAGGCTGTGTTCCATAGTCTGCCAGTGATGTGTTGTGTGACTTTGGCCAAATTATTTCACCTTCTTGCATCTATCTCCCCTTGTACCCAGTCTTATCAATTTCCATACAAGTGTTTTTACATGTATTTTGCATTCCCTCTACCCCTTTTTTGGAACAGTCTTATTGAAGTTATTTGTTTTTTCCCCTGCACTTGCAAAACTATGCCTTTTTTTGAAATATTAATTTTATTTAAATATTTGAGACTGGGCTCATATAACAGGCATTTCAGTAATAACCCAGGGTATGTCTACGCTATAAAATTAGGTCAAATTTATAGAAGTCGATTTTTAGGATGTGATTTTATACAGTTGATTGTGTGTGTCCCCACTAAGCACATTAAGTCGGCGGACTGCATCACAGTACCGTGGCTAGCGTTGACTTTCGGAGTGTTGCACTGCAGGTAGCTATCCCACAGTTCCCACAGTCTCTGCTGTTCATTGGAATTCAGGGTTAAGCTCCCAATGCCTGATGGGGCAAAAATATTGTCGCTGGTGGTTTGGAGTACGTGTCGTCAGCCGCCCCTCCCTCCATGAAAGCAACGGCAGACAATAGTTTCATGCCTTTTTTCCATGCAGACGCCATACTGCTATCAGCAGACAGTGCAGTAGGACTGCTAACTGTCATCGTCATCCACCGCTTCTGCTGCAACTCTGCTCTCCTGGTGCCATGAATCCACCTTGCAGGTCCACTCATTGTTCTGTATAAGTATCTATTCTCGTGGCAGCCGTTGTCATCCACTGCTTCCGCTGCAACTCTGCTCCCCTGCAGACAACATACCACGGCAAGCATGGAGCCCGCTCAGCTCACCACTGCTGTTGTGAGCATTGTAAACACTTCACGCATTATCCTGCGGTATGTGCAGAACCTGCAAAAGCAGGCAAGGAGGCGACAACAGCACGATCACAATGGTGATGAGGACAGGGATACAGACTTCTCTCAAAGCACAGGCCCTGGCAATTTGGACATCATGCTGGTAATGGGGCAAGTTCCTGCTGTGGAAAGGCGATTCTGGGCCCAGGAAACAAGCACAGACTGGTGGGACCACATAGTGTTGCGGGTCTGGGATGATTCCCAGTGGCTGCAAAACTTTTGGATGCGTAAGAGCACTTTCATGCAACTTTGTGACTTGCTTTCCCCTGCCCTGAAGCACAAGAATATCAAGATGAGAGCAGCCCTCACAGTTGAGAAGCAACTGGTGATGGCCCTCTGGAAGCTTGCAACGCCAGACAGCTACCGCTCAGTAGGGAATCAATTTGGAGTGGGCAAATCTACTGTGGAGGCTGCTGTGATCCAAGTAGCCAACGCAATCATTGACCAGCTATTATCAAGGGTAGTGACTCTGGGAAATGTGCAGGTCATAGTGGATGGCTTTGCTACAATGGCCGGGAAAGGTGCATGACGCTTGCATCTTCAGGAACTCTGGTCTGTTTGAACAACTGCAGGAAGGAACTTACTTCCCAGACCAGAAAATTACCACTGGGGATGTTGAAATGCCTATAGTTATCCTTGGGGACCCGGCCTACCCCTTAATGCTATGGCTCATGAAGCCATACACAGGCACCCTGGACAGTAGTAAGGAGCTGAGCAAGTGCAGAATGGTGGTAGAATCTGCATTTGGACATTTAAAAGCTCGCTGGCGCAGTTTAGTGACTCTGTTAGACCTCAGCAAAACCAATATTCCCATTGTTATTGCTGATTGCTGCGTGCTCCAAAATATCTGTGAGAGTAAGGGGGAAGATGTTTATGGAGGGGTGGGAGGTTGAGGCAAAATCGCCTGGCAGCTGATTACGCGCAGCCAGACACCAGGGTGATTAGAAGAACACAGCTGGGTGCCCTGCACATCAGAGAAGCTTTGAAAACCAATTTCATGACTGACCAGGCTATGGTGTGACAGTTCCGTTTGTTTCTCCTTGATGAAAACCTGTCCCCTTGATTGACTCTACTACCCTGTAAGGCATCCGACCTCCCACCTTCGATCACCGCTTTCAGAGGCAATAAAGTCATCATTGTTTCAAAATCATGCATTCTTTATTAATTCAACACACAAATAGGGGGAAAACTCGCAAGGTAGTCCGGGAGGAGTGGGTGAGGAGGGAAGCACCAGGTGGGGTGGTGGATGAGGGGAGGAGGGAAGGACAAGGCCACACTGCACTTCAAAACTTACTGAATGCCAGCTTTCTGTTGCTTGGGCAATCCTCTGGGGTTGAGTGGCTGGGTGCCCACAGCCTCCCCCCAGCGTTCTTGGTCGTCTGGGTAAGGAGGATATGGAACCTGGGGAGGAGGGCAGGCAGTTACACAGGGGCTGCAGCAGCAGTCTGTGCTCCTGCTGCCTTTCCTGCAGCTCTACTAGACACCCGAGCATGTCACTTTGCTCCAACATTAGCCTCAGCATTGCATCCTGCCTCCTCTCAGTGTGCTCCTCCCTCCTCTCATTGCATTCATTTAATGCTTTCCTGGACTCTGCCATTGTTTGCCTCCACGCATTCTGCTGAGCTCTTTCAGTGCGGGAGGACTGCATGAGCTCTGAGAACATGTCATTGCGAGTGCATTTTTTTCACCTTCTAATCTGCACTAGCCTCTGAGACAGATGATGGGGGAAGCGTAGAAACATTTGCAGCTGCGGGAAGAAAAAAGGGGAGAGTAGTATTTTAAAAGATACATTTTAGAGAACAAAGGGAAAACTATTTCACACTGAATCGAGCGATTCACATTACATGCTTCACCCCGCCCCGCCCCGTGTTGCTAGTATTAGGGAAGATCCCTCTCAGCCAAACGCGAACAGCTCAGCATGAACAGGCCTCCCCCCACCACATGGCAAATGCTTTTAGAGTACCTCCAGGAGAGCTTCATGGAGATGTCCCTGGAGGATTTCCGCTCCATCCCCAGACATGTTAACAGACTTTTCCAATAGCTATACTGGCTGCAAATGCATCCCAAGTCTCCAGGGCAAATTAATCATTAACACACTTGCTTTTAAACCCTGTATTATATTTACAAAGGTACACTTACCAGAGATGCCTTCTCCAGCTTCATGGTCCGAGAGCCCGCCTTGGGAGGGTATTGGCTCCAGGGTGACGAACAGTTCCTGGCTGCCGGGGAGAAGGGATTCTCCGTTTGCCTGCTGTGCACTATCCTCAACCTCCTTCTCCTCATCTTTCTCATCCCTGTTGCGTGAGATTCCCCCCTTGCAGGTGTCCACGAACAGTGGTGGGGGCCCCCCCTAGAATTGCATGCAGCTCATCATAGAGGCAGCATGTATGGGGCTCTGACCCGGAGTGACCGTTTGCATCCTTTGTTTTTTGGTAGGCTTGCCTCAGCTCCTTAACTTTCAAGCAGCACTTCTGTGTGTCCCTGTTGTAGCCTCTGTCCATCATGCTCTTGGAGATTTTGGCAAATATATTGGCGTTTCGTCTTTTGGAATGGAGTTCTGCCTGCATGGATTCTTCTCCCCATACAGTGATCAGATCCAGTACCTCCCTTTCGATCCATGCTGGAGCTCTTTTGCGATTCTGGGATTCCATGGTCACCTGTGCTGATGAGCTCCGCATGGTCACCTGTGCTGATCAGCTCGCCATGCTGGCCAAACAGGAAATTAAATTCTAATGTTCCCAGGGCTTTTCCTGTCTACCTGACCAGTGCATCTGAGTTGAGAGTGTTGTCCAGAGCGGTCACAATGGAGCACTCTCGGATAGCTCCCGGAGGCCAATACCGTCAAATTGCGTCCACACTACCCCACTAAACCCCTCACCGGGGAGGAGTACAGAAATCTATTTTAAGAGCCCTTCAAGTTGACAAAACAGGATTGGTCGTATGGATGGGTGCAGGGTTAAATCGACCTAACGCTGCTAAATTCAACCTAAACTCGTAGTGTAGACCAGGGCTAAGAGACCCATTGCATATGACTGAATTTGGTACATTTGAAGTAACTGTAGTAGTCAATTTTTAAATAAAAAAGGATACTATATCACAAAATATACTTATCTGGACACCTGATAGTTTATTTTAGTTTTTAATTATTTGATAGTATTTCAAAATATATGTACTGCAGTATACTTTATAAAAGTAATACATTATTAGTACACTGCAGTGTGCCTGAAATCAAATATTTCTTGAGAAGTAGATAGATAGATAGATAGATAGATAGATTGTTAAGATTAGCAAGATTCTAGTTTATGGAAGGATGTGTTAACTGTTGTATGTTTCTCAGACTATAAGACTGTATTCTTATAAACTTTATGCACTATTACCAGCTAAAAAAAACACTTAATCCTAAACACTTTTGTGGGGGGATGGGAAGTTTTGATTTTTTGTAGGGAAATTTAGGGGGGGTTCCCTAGGTTAGATTGTATGCAGGCCCCGTTTAGTCTTAATTCACCATTGTGCAGACGTTTAATATACCCATTGGATGCCATTAAAATCTTTAGTGGTTGTTCTGACAGACAAGAAATGTATTGGCTTAATCTCAGGATTATTCACTTCATCTTTAAGAGGCAAGAAGTGTATATTCTGTGGTCTAAAACTTCCTCACTTCACCTTTAAAATGTAAATGATATCCTTTCACTGAGACTAATTAGGACGATAAGCATGAGAGAAATTAGTGATACTAGATAAGAAGTTTGAACCACTCTGGGCCAAGCAGAAAGCAATAACTAAATTTTGTAACTCTAGATTTCTAGTCTGCATATACAAACACAGATTTTCATTTCACAGTGTTTTTACATACATATTAATATATTAGTGACCTGTATTGCATTATAATTGAATACATCATAAACTTTGTATTTCCAAATCATATTAAATCATAAGAACTAAAGCATACAGTAACTACTTTAGCAGCTTCTGAAATATTATGTATATTCTAAATTGATCCTATTCCAATGCAGATTAGCGAAAAACGGATGTTATTTAAAAAGAACCACAAGTTTATATTATTTCCATGCAAAAGAAAATATGCATTTAGTCATGGTCAGACAGGCTGTGGAGTACTGTAAAATGTCTTTATTTAAGTTGATATCTAATTTCTTTAGTACACAAGGGACAATGAAACTGGAAAGCCTTGTAATAAATTCATCAACTAATTATTCATTTTACAATATTTCCAACAAATATCGATAGTTTGCAAATTATACAGTAAAAACTGAATGTAAGGATATAATTTTAACCAGAGTTTATATCAATTCAAGACCCTTAGATCTGAGACAACTGATAAACTCTCAGAAAACAAACTTTAGAGGCTTGGGTCCATCAGGAGTATTCAGATTAACTTTTTTTGCATCTAAGCAGGTAGTGAGATTATACATCTCACCCTCCAGAGCTTTCTGAAAGCAGGATTGTAGTAAATTTCACATGCCTACCCACGCAAAGAAATGAACGGCAGAGAAACTGAAAGAACAGATAACACAGGACACTGGGTTAGATGTGGAGAGTATGGCACATGTGATGCAGTTGAAGGCACTAAACTTGTATGCTGTATTAATCACAAGTCACTAGTAGTGATAAACAGCAAAAAATATCACTCACCATGATATGTGGGAAGTTTTCCCCACAAGTGTAGGGGCTTAAGCTCAGAATTTCTGCAGTTAAAGTTCAAGCTTAAAGCTTTGGAAGGGGAGGGAAAAGTCTCCAGTCCTTAGGAGTGAGCCGATAATCTTGCAAATGTGAATTCAGTGCAAATCCATGTAGTGTTATCTTCTTAAATCTGCAGACAAACAGTTTCAGTGCCTCTGCTTGAGCGCATGAATTTTACTGCTACTGCTTAGAAAAGCAACAAGTCCCTGGTCAATTTCACAGCTACTCTTCCAGTAGCCTGTAGGGCAGCTGTAAAACTGTCAAAATTCACGTCATGTTGACAATACTTGGCAGAGCTATTATGACTATGTCTACACTACTACTGGGAGCATGCCTCTCAGCCTAGATAGGCAGACACTAGATCAGCTCCAGCTAGCATGCTAAAAATAACAGTGTGGACATCACGGCATGGGCAGTGGCTACCCAAACTCTGACCCAGGGTGTCAGGCAGGCTTGTACTCTGGTAGGTAGCCCATGTCACCCATCTATTTTTAGCACACTCGCTGGCACTTAATCACTAGGGTGAACAACACAAACTATGGAGACTGGGGAGGGACAGAATAGCAGTTCTTTTTGGCTACTTCCATACAGCAGGAGAGGACTATTAGGCTGAGCAGTAGAGATTGGTCCCTTTCACGGCAGCAAAGAGTCTGGGGAGAATGTTTTTTTATTTTGAAGCCAAAGGTTAGAGGCAGATACAACAGGAGAAGCCCCCAAATAATACAGGGACTGCACCCTGGTAGATATCCCATACCTCCTCTTTTCCAGCAGTTAAGATGCGGGGCTGGGCTTCTCTCCAAGACATCAACCTTGAATCTTTTGTTGGAAATTTGTCTAGCTACTTCTCATTTGTATATCTTAGTCTCCCTTATACAAACTATTTGGTAAATTTTTCAGGCCCCAATTGGGTTCTTCTCACAGGCGAAAATTTTTGATGCTTTCTCTTTGTTGATACAGACTACTGTATCAGGGAGTTGTCTGACCTTGACATCACTTTCTGTAGTATGAATTTCCAGCAGACTAGAAATGCCCTCCTTTCGTCCCTGGACCAGTGGACTAGTAGCTCAGAAAAGCCTAAAAAACTGTAAAGCAATGATTAAGATGACCCCAGTTGAAATCCTGGCCCCACTACAATACATCACAAGACTTCTATTCACTTTAATGAAGCCAGGATTTCACCCACAGTCTAGTACAAGTACATACAAAGCTGACCCTATTTTGATTTTCAGATAGAGAAATATGAAAAACTGGCATAATTAGTAGGGAAATATATTTAATACCAAAGGCAGCAAAAGGTACACAAGAACATCTAGCCAATTATCTTATATTCATTCCCCCCCCAGACACCCCATCTTTGTTTTAAAAAAAAAATTAAAAGAGAGATGAGAGCTAGTGATACTGATAAGAACCAACTTAAAAATCTTGTGGGAAACCAAGAACAAGCAAGAAACAGCCAAAAGACTGAATAGCTGCAGTTTTTCATAGAAACAACCAAAAGGAATTCCTCAACAGGCAGAGGCAAAAGGAACACACAGATGAGGACCCCAGTAGGCTGTGCCACTCATTATTTCAAGGTCAGAATGCTCCAACTTCCAGCCTTCTAGAAATGTTTTGCTTTGGGAGTTCCAGACATTCTTGCACAGGAGAATTGAGGATCAGGAATTGGAATCTGAAGGGAGTGAAGATATCTTTAAAGAAAGGAAGTTCTCCTGGCATTGAGGCTTGCCATTTTTCAAATACCAAGACACAACATCTGGCGTCACAATGTTTGTACTTTGAGGCCATATCATAAAGAAGCTAACTCCACGGAGCACCTTGAATTTCCCTTTCATATAGGAAGCCAGCTGACGTTTCTACTTGCCATTCAGTAAGTGTTCTAGCTTTGTATAGGGAGCCCACTTCAATGCCAAGATGTTGAGTGGAGAGCCCAGCTTGCCATTAATAATAAAAAGACCTAATGAACTCTATTCATCTATTTTTTTTTAATCAAAAAGGGAGTGACATTTTCCTGTAGTGTAGTGCTGGGCAACTGCAGAATCAATCTCAAGGGCATTATCAGAATTTCTCTTTTTCAGCCGACATTTTATATAGTTAAGGGATGGAAGAAAATAAGGCAGACCATATCACAAATATTACTGAATTTATTCATAGTTCGTAAGCTTTTTCTTCGTCTGTTATCAAAAAGACTCTTTAGGGCCTTGTCTAGACCAAGTGGAAAAAGTGTTTAGTAGTTGTTGTTTTTTTTGTTCTGTTTAATAGCTAAAACTTGTTATCTACCTAGTTAAGTGCTCTAAACACATTTATTTAATTTTCCAAATCTAGATAAAGCTTACCAGTAATTGTGGGACCAAAAAAAAAAAAAAAAAGACCCAAAATATTTATATATGGAAGAGAGAGAATCCCCAAGACAAGATGGCAGAAGAGGACAAACCAGTCTTTTCCCCTGTTTCTGTGAGCTCAATTTCTTCTTTCTCAACCTCTGCAGAGTTTTAACTATGCTTAAGTTGGGTCTTGCTAGATCAGTTTCTCCCATTAAACTCCTAGAGAAGTCATTTTTATCTTCAGTTTCTACCCCACATGATCCTGGCAGTGCAGGTGCCCCTATTTTTGAATGCATTTGCTGTGGTAGCTGAGGGAAGACTATGTGCACTTACACAAGCTAGAGTAATTAAAAAAAACAACGGAAGTCAGGGAGGAAAGAATAGGGTGACTCCCCCAGCACACACACACACACACACAGAGTCACTTCCCTCAGATCTATAGGGAAAAAAACCAAAGAGGTTCCTTCCACAGACATTTGAGGAGTTTCTGGTTTGTTCCTTCTGTAGAAAGAGAATCGCCTTGGACATCAGTGCTCCAAGGCCAAATCTCCAGTTTGCTACTGTTGTAAACAAGGCAAGCTGTAGTTTAAGCTGGTCAACCAGCTTAAAACACACGTTAAAACTACAACTTGCCTTGTCTACTCTAGCAACAACCAACATGTTAATTTTTTTTTTTTTAGTGGAGACAAAGCCCAATAAAACAGCCCCAATACTACATGATGTACACAGGCTATCCCTTTGTGGTTCTGAGTTTAAGTGGTAAAGTTAGGGCACTTATATTAATTTCCTTTGTTTAAGCAGTGCTCAAAAAAATAAATTTTTCCCAGACATCAGACACTGATCTCTATCTAGTTAAGATGGCAATTCTCTAAATGAGAGCAGTACCTTGCGGAAGACCTAGGATGGCCCTCTCATCATCTTCTAGAATACTGGTACTCTAAGCTTCCCACTAGGACATAGCTCCTAGACACTGCTACCTTCCCCATCTTTCAGATCAGCTTTGGCTAATAAGAAGCTCAAAGTCCGATAAGCATGAAGCTTTTTTCCCCAAGTGCTGGGACCCGAAGGAAGCTTCACTGCACTCTGCTCCTCCACAAGGAGTGAAAGGGGGAAATGGGGAAAGGCAATGACAGGGACAGTAGCATCACTTTTGGTTCAAAACACCCCCTTTCTCCAAAGAGAGTTTTAGTGGTTCTTTCCCCTATGATCTTTAGAGAACATGCTCGTTTAAAGTTGAGCAATGCTCCCTTATAATGTTGTTTGGCAGGAAGAGCAGCCCGTTGGAGCTAACTGGTGGGGGCTAGGAATTAGGGTGGGTCAGCAGGCCCCCTTTCAGCTCCTCTAAGTTCCCTGTGCAGCAGCTGCCCAGCAGGCTATCAGTTGCCGGGCAGTTCAGGTGTCCCTCCCCCTCACTGCCCTGTGCTGCTCCTGCCCTCTGCCTTGGAGCTGCTCCCAGGATCCTCCTGCTTGCTGTGGAGAGGGAAAAGAGGGTGCTGATGTCAGGGAGTCCCCCTCCCCCCCGCTCCTGTAGCCCATCTCCACAGAGCAGGGGGGAACACAACAAGGTTCCAGATGGAGGGAGCTTGCTGGCAGCAGCTGCTGCCTCAACTTGCTGATCTACTTAAAAAGGCAGTGTACTTAGAGTGGGGTCAGCATACTTTAAGGGGCAATGTGCATCTCTCTCTCACACACACACACTCTGTGGTCAGTCACACATACATGCACACACTCCTGGCACTTTGGAAACTGAAGGAAGTGGTGTGCTCCAGTGGGATAGTTTGGATTCATCATCACATTCAGTTTTGCAGGGAATGTTTGCAGCCACTGCCATGCCTCTATTGTGTCTCCTCCCTCCATTTGTGCTGCCTTGTAGAGATTGAGGCTACATTAACAACGTGTTAACCCTTGAGGGCTAAGCTGAGTGCTAGTTCATCATTTAGCAGCAAGGCATTCCCTAGGAAATATCCCACCCTCTTCCATCTTCTGACTCCACCACCTCAACCAAGCTTCACAATCGTCATTGCTGTGTACAGTATTAAATTGTTTGTTTATATATATTTCCCTGGAACCTAACCCCCCTATTTACATTAATTCTTACGGAGAAATTGGATGCACTTAACATTGTTTCGCTTAAAGGAGCATTCTTCAGGAATATAACTACAATGTTAAGCGAGAAGTTACTGTATTTCAATAGCGCTTAAGGATGATATATAAATACTAAGTATTTACATACATATCTATACAGTTTTTCATATCCAAAGTACTTTTCAAACAAATTAATTCTCATGTCAACCCCATGAGATAGGCTGGTACTTTTTATCATTATTTTATAGATAGGAAAATAGAGGCAGGAGTTCAGAAGACTTGCCGAAAACTGGGATTTGAACTCCAGACATCCTAATTCCCAGTCAACAAACCTGAGATAGCACGCCTTTCAATACTGTTAACTGCTTCAATCCTGATCCCTTCTGGGCAGAGGACAGTAATAATATTATTTTTCAATCTTAGATCCATGTACATGTAGTCTCCAGCCTCAATTTTTTAGTTCATTCTATTGGAGCCACTGTCTGCTACTTTCATGATATAAATTACAATCTATCAGTCTGAGGTGGGAGACCCGAAAATATAGAAAAAAAAAGCACAGAATTTCATTTCTCGCACATAAACAGGCTAGCAAGAGGCACTGTATAAAAAAGGGAGCCTCCAATCACCTAGAGCGTGTCCCTTCCTGAACATGTAGAGCACCCCAGAATTTGCTCCAAAGGACTCGTCTCCTCTTTGGTGGCTACTATAAATTACACCACTAGCAAGTCCAAAATCCTCTCAAAATGAAGGATATTTTATTTCCACACACATTCTATCTTCCATTTAGAAGCCTATTCTGAAATGCTACACTTTTTTTTTTAAACCTTACTCTGCAGCCTTACATAATGTAATTTTTTCTACTCTATTCTGCGGATATGCAAATAAATGTATTCAACCATAGCTAGAAGCTAAATGTATTAATCAGCACGGTTTCATATCACTAGCCTGTAAAAGAAACATGTTTATAGTATGTTACAAACCATTTCAAACGAAGCTTCCAGATTCCAGCAAACACATTAATGCCAAGCAAAAATAAAGATAAAAACCAATCAGAGCACATGTTTCTTCAATGAGAAGAGTTTAAATATATTATTTGAAAGGCATTCACAGCATTCTCTCATAGCCAATATCTTAAATAGTACCTATGATGGTGTCCCTGGCCTCTGTTTGCCAGAAGCTGGGAATGAGTAATGGGGAATGGATCACTTGATGACTACCTGTTCTGTTCATACCCTCTGGGACACCTGGCATTGGCCACTGTCGGAAGATAGGATACTAGGCTAGATGGACCTTTAGTCTGACCCAGTATGGCCATTCTTATGTTCAGCCCAGTGACTTACTGATGGTATAATGCAATCTACCACCCTAAATTCTAAAGCAAACTCTGGCCGTTTGCTGCTGAAGCAACAAGCATGCAACATACATCACTTTAGATTAAGGAAACTCAAAAAGGCGCAAGCAGATTTAGAAACTACCTACCCTCCCCAAGCAATAGCTGTGGAGTGCAATGATGTATCTACTACAATGGGAGGAGGGAAAGGAGAGGTGGGGAAACCACGAGGGAAAAAGTAACAAGATACAATTATAAGAGACTAAGAAAGACAAGAGACTAGAAATTACCAGTAATTAATCTAGCAGTCATCTGAGAAACATTCTCAGCTCAGTACTCAATGTCTGCAGTCTGAGGCCACATAGAGCCTTAGAAAGCCATAGATACTGGCTACACAGCAATCCAAGGATATGTTTGATGAGACCTTATAGAAAAAAGGACATTTAAGCTCTCATGCTATTTTTGTAGGCATTTAGGACTGCCTATATCTATCTATCTCTTTGGCCAAATACTACCCACTGACCATTGTTTCTGAGTAGCAGCCGTGTTAGTCTGTATCCATAAAAAAAAAAAAGGAGTACTTGTGGCACCTTAGAGACTAACACATTTATTAGAGTATAATTACTGCGTACTGGTTGTCTGTATGCTCCTTCCACCCCTGAAAGAGGTTGCTTTTCAATAGCGTTGCACAGACTGTAAAATGTTTTGAGGATTCTTTGGGAAGTGGCAATATGTGAACTCAAGTTATTTAAGGTAACGGTCTGTCTCTTTCCACTACATGGTAGTGATGTTCAATGAATAACCACATTCTCATCTCCCGCATTTCATGAGTTTATACTTAAACTCCTAGGTTTCCACTGGATACATCTCTTAAAACACTCCAGTGTGGGTTCATAAGAAAAATGAGTTTAGAAGTTGTTCCTTATGAATGACAAAATAATTTCTCTTGATCCAAGGTATTTCCTGAAGTGAATATTATACAGCATTCTTACTGCCTTATGTTATATAAAATGCATTGTATTTAGCATGTATAGTTACAGAACTAGTTTCAGTGGCTTTAAATGTTATTTCAGCAACACAGAAGTTGAACTCCTGGGACCAACATGGCTAAAATAAATAAATAAACAAACAAGTCAAATACACATTTAGAAAGTTGTTTTGTTTTGTGTTTTGTTTTTTTACAATAATTGGCAAGGCACAGTATGTTGGATCCCACCTCCAAATTTATTTACCTCCAACAAATTTGTTAAGCTTCCATAATTTTGGAAACAATCTTATTTTTTTCTATTTACTGAGTGTCAGTTAACTCATGTAAACAAGTGCCTTTACTGAAAATACCAAAATCAACTAGTAAGCAGAGACGAGTCTAAACAAAGATTCTGGCAGTCAACTGAAAGAATTCCTGTCATTTGTTATAACAATATACTTTTATACAGACTAAACAATGAATGTTAAAACAATGTTTAATTTTAAAAAGCTCTCTTCCCATAATTTTGTTTAAGTATTGTTAAAACATTGCTACCTTGAAGACTGGAAAACAAAGCATGCTGGCTACACAGCGGGCCTGCACTTTCCTTATTATGATGCTGTCAAGTACGAGGTAAAGGAATTTTACAAAGTATCCAGAAACGTTCCACCACCTTTTGAAAAAGATGTCTCCTCTGCTTTTGAACCAGACAACTTCCTACTCCTTGCTGCCTGGGCACCAGCAGGAGGGTCATTGAGAGCACAGGAGAGACAAGCTCCTTGCTCTCAATTCCAGTTCCCAGTATAGGTAAAGTCCTGTAATTCTAGGTTGGCTGGAAGATGCTCAGTCTTTGTTCTGATGCTCTGCAGGGATGCCACATTCCAGTCATATGTAGAAGCTGGAGAAGCGGGGGCATGCTCAGTGAGGACAGAAGATTTTAGCTGCTAAAATTGAAAATGTTTCTACTGAGCATGTGTGAACTTCGAAAGACACATTCCTGACACAAAAGTCACCCCCCTTACCAAATGACAAGGTCCTTCTCCAAAGCATGGGGGTGTAAGAGCTGTTTAAAAAAAATGGTCACCTATTTTTTTTTTAAACTTGGGCAAAGTAACATATTTCCACCTAGCCTTTGTTCTCAGAAATGGCTGAACCAGTTTGGCTAAAATTTTCAAAAAATAATTCAGCCTGAGGCAGACACCTGGCATGGAAAATTTCAGCCCAAAGTGTTAAAACTTGGTAAATTACAAGCAACTGAAAACAGGGTCTTATGATAGGAAGTGTTGGGTAATCTTAAAAATAGGTGGCACTACCAGCCCTGCCTATAATTACATGCAATTTCACACCTATTGCTTGACTAAACTCCAATGCAATGCATTAATTTTCAAAAGTTTACAGATCAGCTCCTGAGACTAGCTTCCAAATTTCAGAAGTTAAACTTTTGGCATGAATAAGTCAAGTTGTGTCTGAAAATTCATTTGATGTCTTGTTTTGAAGTTTCAGTTGTCTGGGAAGAACAACAGGTCGAATTTTTTTTTCATTGTTTTAAGAACAGTATGCGTCAGACAACATAACAATCTATTGTCCTCTATTATAGAGAGGATAGTTTCTAAATGTCCCCTCCTGCTGGTCTCTTGTGTCACACTGATATACTGATTCTCTGCATCAAATGAAACTATTAGAGAGGAGGTCAGAGTACAGATGGCAGAAATCATATTCCAAACTAGATCGATCATAGCATAAATTTTAAAGTCCTATACTGAAGCTGTGATTGAAACAAAGAAGGTTCTCTTTTCCTCCACCATAGCATCTGCATCATCATAGTAAATGAAATTGCTCCAGGTAGCAGACATTTGGCTACTTAGTGAATTTGGCTGCTTCTGTTCAGATACTGTCCAGTGTCTATTGCTTGAGAAATTTTCAATTTACTTCACAGAAAAGAATGATTTAATCTGGACTGGAATGGCTGTGTCCATGGGCTAAATTCTATGTCAGGGAAGAGAAGGAGAAATAGTCCGTTTCTTTCCTTGAGTTTCAGCCAATTATGCTCATTGAGGTTCCAGAACTACTTGAAGAATTTTGGGCTATCATTAGTTGTAAAATCTAACAGAGAGACAGAGTCCATTATTGAGGGGGAGGGGGAGTCAACACCTATCACAGGCTACCAACAATATCTCATTATAAAGATGCTAGGTCAGGGGTGGGCAAACTTTTTGGCCTGCGGGCCAATCGGTGTTGCAAAACTGTATGGAGGGCCAGGTAGGGAAGGCTGTGCCTCCCCAAACAGCCTGGCCCCCTCCCACTTCCCGCTCCCTGACTGCCCCCGCCCCCTCTGAACCTCTGACCCATCCAGCCCGCTCTGCCCCTTGTCCCCTGACCACCCCCTCCCGGGACCCCACACCCCAAATCACCACACTCCCCATGACCCCACCGCCTATCCAAGCATCCTCTGCTCCCTGTCCCCGACTGTCCCTGGGACCCCCTGCCCCTTATCCAACCCCCTCCTCACGCCTCGTCCCCTTACCATGCCGCTCAGAGCAGCAGGAGCAGCAGCACCACCAGAGACAGCCCCACCACCCGCACTGCCCAACAGGAGTGGCAGGAGCGCTGCCCGCGTGGTGGCATGGCTGCAGGGGAGGAAGGACAGTAGGGGAGGAGCCAGGGGCTAGCCACACTGACTGGGAGCTCAGAGGCCAGGCAGGACCGTCCCGTGGGCTGGATGTGGCTCATGGGCCATAGTTTGCCCACCTCTGTGGTAGGCTCTTAGTCAGGAAATTACAATCTTGCCTTATCTCAAGCCTTCATTTCTGGAAAAGGTTATTGTGAACTATCAGGAGCTCATCCACTTGCACATCTACTAATGTGATATATGCCATCATGTACCAGCAATGCCCCTCTGCCATGTACATTGGCCAAACCAGACAGTCTCTACGTAAAAGAATAAATGGACACAAATCAGACATCAGGCACGGTAACATACAAAAGCCAGCAGAACACTTTCAATCTCCCTGGACATTCTATAACAGATTTAAAAAGTAGCCATACTTCAACAAAAACCCCTTCAAAAACAGACTTCAAAGAGAAACTGCAGAGCAACAATTTGTAAATTTAATATCATTAATTTGGGCTTAAATAGGGACTGGGAGTGGCTGGTTTACTACAAAAGCAAATTTTCCCTCTCTTGGTATTGACACCTCCTCCTCAAATATTGGGAGTGGACCACATCCACCCTGATTGAATTGGCCCTGTCAGCACTGGTTCTCCACTTGTAAGGCAACTCTTTTCTCTTCATGTGTCAGTATATTTATGCCTGCATCTGTAATTTTCACTCCACGCATCTGAAGAAGTGTTTTTTTTACCCACGAAAGTTTCTGCCCAATAAATCTGTTAGTTTTTCAGGTGCCACCGGACTCCTCATTGTTGTTATGAATTTATACAATACATTCAGTCCTCAAATTTCCTGGGGGGAATTCTAGTCTCATTTTAGACCTAGCTATGGTACAGAAATAACTGTGTACTTGTTGGACCTTCTCCTCATCCTGGCAGTTGACAAGAAAGTATCCATGCTGATTCTTTTAAATCCATAACAGACTGATGCCACTCAGCACAATATTTTGTTAATATGTTTATAGACTCTGGCAGAGATACACAGAACTTCTCTTTAACTGCTGTCTTGCTAGCATTGTGCCAATTAGTAAAGCTGTTTGTTTTTTAAAATATTGCACGTCTCAATAATGTTTTGATTAGTACTTCTTATAGATTGAAACAAGTTAAAAATAAATAAATGTTTAACAAATTACGAGAGGAAGTTGCATCATTTGTAGCATGTATCTCAGGGAAGAAGCAAGACATGTCTTGTCAGCTGAGAGGCACACCACAAATTAACAATGATGTTGAGGTGTCCTGGTCACTTTGTTGCTAGCAAGTAGTGACATGCCTTTCACATCACTGACATATGCCACATGTTGAAACCCCTGAGGGCTATAAATATAACCTCATAGAGAGTCTAACAAAAAAGTTATATGCTCATTGCCACTTTTATAATTTAGTGATAGGAATTATGCCCTATCATTGAACTGAGGGGAAGAGAAGACACATGAACAGAAATAATACTGCTGCTATTCATCCTTTCCCATAGCTTACTGGGTTTACTGGAAATAAGAGTACAGACAGACAGACCTATATAGGTAACCTCAGAAAGTTATGAAGCAGCTTCTGGGTCTTCAGGCAAGAGATTTACTTGTATTATCTGACAATCCTGATCAATGAGACACCATATACTAGCTAGGAGAAAGGCAGAAACCTGAAAAAGTCTGGCCCAGGAGCATCTTGATTGAGGGAGCTACATTCTGACTGCCTAGTTTCAAACCTATTGAGCTATAAAAATCAGTCAGCTGTAGATTAAAGTAATGAAAGGGAAAAGATCATAGAGCGAGGGCAACTTCACCTGCGATAGGAATAGGGATTTTATACTGTACAAAGGAATTCTTACATTAAAGGCAATTATATAGGAAACCTTAGCTAGTAGTAATACCAAGCTGAGCATTCTGGAATATTGCTAACATCTTTCATTCTCCCATCATGCACTAGTAAACCACTGAAGTTCATGAGTTGGATATCCCTGCAAGACATGCAAACAAGGTACAGTGATATTTCCTGGAATAATCCCTAGTATAACATTTCCCACTGTGGGAGGATGACACGGTACAGAGGAAAGGAACAGTAGAAGAGAGAATAGCTTCATGAACACCGATCCACCCAAGGCCCATATCTGTTCCAATATATGCAAGTAAAGCAGCACGCTTCACTGAACACAATCTATCTTTACTTGTTCCCGCACCATCCTTTAATACACTTGGCCATGGATACCGCTCCCATGCTCAGGGCTAGAAGCTCAAGCAGCAGCCCTCATCTTAAGGTCATCTTCTGTTTTTCTTAAACCTTAGCTCAGCCACTTGAGCACATCAAGCTTTATGAATACTTCACACCCAAGAAGCAAACAGCCATCCCATGAGGGAGAAAGAAGAGCCATCAGTGAAGTGGGTACAAAAAGGAAAACCAAGAGCAAAAAATTATTAAATACAGAAAGGTGGAAAAACACAGAACAAACAAAGAGGAAAGAACAGAGGGGAAAGATGGAGGATAAGAAAAAAACGCAGCAACGGTCCAGAGATATGGGATTATGAGATACGGAGATATGGAAGTGGGGTGTACTTCTGTGCCTACCTATTACCAATGAAGGTTCAAAGAAAGGATTGGAAATCACTACCATGCAGTCTTTTGGAGTAAAATATTTTTTTGGATCCTGATTTTCCTATACACGTGCACTTCCAAAGAATATAATATTAACTGAGACTACTGTTTTAATATAAATTTGCTGTTGTCTCTCTCATATTCTGGGACCAACACAGCTACAACAACACTGCAAACAATTTGTTGTTTATAACTCAGGAGCCCAGGCAATATTTAGCATGCAAAACAAGGTGTCTTGAAACACTGACCAGGTGTTACATCAGTTTACATCTAATTACTACCACCATTCTTAGGGTATGTCTTCACTACCCGCCGGATCCACTAACATAGTTCCGTGATTCAAATAGATTGTAAAGGGTAAGAAAACTGCACTTCTTGTAGCAGACAGGAGTTTCGATGAGATTTCACATAAACACCCATTTTCATTGGAAAGGGTAGAGTTTAGCCCAGCATATAAAAATAAACCACTTAAATTCCCCAAAAAAGTTTTATAAACTGGACTATGACAGTGAAAAGACGTGCATCTTGATTTATGCTATGTAGTACTAGGTGCACAAGTGTCAGATATTGAATGTTAAGATAAAACTAAATATTGCCACTAAAATTGTCAGACTGGCTTCTAAAGGTAAGCATCTACAGGATTTTCAAAGCACCTGTGAATTCTATAGGAGTCAATGGGAGGAAGGGCACTCAGCAACTCTGGAAGTCAAGCCATTTTCAGTTAGGTACCTAATTTAAGGTACCCAAGACTAAAAGAAATATGGCCAAAATAATTTCAAAAATTATTGGCTTTCACTGAAATTTTTCATCTTACTTATCTAAACTACAAAGTAAAATATTAATCAGTACTAAGATAAAATACATCAGTGTTCAAATTTATGAAATTGAGATTAATTAGCAACTTTCAGACATCATTGCTTCAGAAATTTCTAGAGAAATAGAAGAACTTTAGAGTTAAAGATGATGTGTTTAAGAGACAATACTATACGTGAAAAGATCACTTTAATATTCCACATTTGTACTCTTTAGTTTTATTATATTGTACCTTGAAACTCTGTATACTTGTTTTGACCTTACAAACATATAAAGAGAGGATACACTGAAAATCAATATCACAACCACATGTTACATACAGCACACAACACTGGCTTTTTTTGGACTACCAGAGAAGATGACAAGCGTAGAAATTAACACTGATCTTGTATCAAAAGATTTTTGGCAGGTCCAATGAATATTAAATTATGCAAACACAATGTTTAACTGCCTCTTGTTTATTGTTCCACCACACCCAGCATCATCACTCTGACAGGAAGGGTGGGTACACAGCTGTCAACCGTGTTCCACCACTGTCTGTCCTTGTCCTCTCCTTGGCTCTCAAACCAAGGTCCTGCAGTCTAATACAGCACAACTTGAAAGACACCACTGGGCTAACTTTTCCTGATATACTTCACTATTGTTCCTCTAGCAAAAATACATATTCTTATTTCAGCATACATTATTACATGTGTCCAAAAATGTGTAACAGGAAGACAAAAAACAGTTAATTTATATCAGTCAGTGAAACTCACCTCTAATGTACTTTTAAATTTAAAAAACTTGCTTTCTTTTTGTAAGATTTTTTTAAAGCTCTTTAGGCCTATCTGCTGGAGCTATGAAAGATAATTAACCCAAGACAAACTGTCACCTCTTAAGGGCCTGGGGTTTAAGGAAAGGGAATACCTGTACTTACATAAATGGTTATTGTCAGAAATCTTGCATCCCTTCCTCCAATGATTTACATAATGTAAAACCTGCCCTTGTCTGTTCATGTTAAACATTAGCAGCTGAAATCTACATACAGGTAACAGTAGCCAAAGGTTGCTGCTAAGTAAAGTACAACATAATCTATTACTAGATGCACTGACCCCTTTAAGGAGGAAGCCTTCATATTTTGCCTTCTCTGACCCGCAGTCCAATGAACGCCTGGTTTTCCATCACCTGTGTGTGTGTCTCCCTCTAACCTCCCCAATGGAGCCACAAAATTGCTCTGCACCGGTGCACCCATCATCACAGATAATAAGCAGGGATCCTGTCATCCACGGCTTGCTAGTAGCCAACCAGGCTCTGCCTTCCCTTCCACCAGCTCTGGGCTAGGAGCCCTCCAAGATCAATAACACCCTGTGCATAAGGTTCCCCCGCCCCAGTTGTCCACTATGTACCATGGCAGATCAAGTCACCCACGCCAAATCCAACACATCCTTTCAGCGGAGACTGGACTACGTGAGCCAGACAACCTCCCCCCCCCATCTCTTCCCGCCCAGGCAAGAAGAAATCCCCGCGGTGGGGCGGGGCAAGCCCTCATACCTTGATAATACTGCTCCTCCGGGGGATGCCGGATTTGCTTTCCCTCTGTTGCACGGTAGAACATCCTCTCTTGCTGCCGGGCTGGGCTGATCCCGTCTCCTCTCCGACCAGAGCGCAGTCCCCATTGGAGACCCCGTCGCCTGCACTGTCAACATAGGATTTGCCGCTGCCGCCGCCTCCTCCTCCTTCCCCATCTCCTGCCTTGAAAGCCACCTGCTCCTGGACAGGACCCGGGGACGAGGGAAGCCCCCCGCCCCTGCTGCTACCAGTAGCAGCACCCCTGCTGCCAAACTCCGCCATCAGCCTCGGCCACTATAGCTGCAACAATATTGCCGTTCCCCTCCACCCCCTTCCCCTGCTGCTGGCTCCTCTTCCGCTTTTTGTATATTTAAGATTGGGGGGGGGGGGCGTAGTGCGAAAGTCTCTCTCCTCCACTGATTTGGCAGCTGAAATTGTAACGCTCCTGTAGGGGTGAGGGGGAAATTCCCTCGCGCCTGCTTCTGGGAGCTGCTGCAGCCCTCCTTTTCCTTTTCAGCACCTGGGAAAGGAAAAAAATAAAATAAAATGAAACGTGAGTGTCTCTCGCTTCACATGAAACTAAAGGGGGGGGGGAAGAGAGATACAACACACCACACGCACTACAGGGAGAGGAAGGCTGCATGAGATCTGCCTGAAAGACAACACAACACAACACAGCACACCCCACACAGCAATGGAGGGTGGAAAGGTGCCACACACCACAGGAGGTGCATGTGAACAAAAATCGATGCGAAGTACGGCGGGGGCGGGGGCGGGGGGGGAGAGAAGAGAATAAACCCTGCCTCTGCTATTACTCACTACTTAATATGTTTGGAGGAACTACACCAGTCAGGCTGCTACATGATGAGGGGGGACAAATCGGTTGCTGGTGGTGCGTCCACAAGGGGGCTACACAAACTTGCAGGGGGAAACTAAAAGCCAAAACAATACAGACCTGGCCGAGGGGCGGGCTTAGCAGCAACGAGCGTCCCTCACACGGCCGAACAAAACCCGACACAAAGAGCGAGTCCAGATGAAACCGGGAGCCCGAGGAACCGCGCACACTATTCAATAAGGCACCCACCCGCCTCCCGCCGGGCCCTGGACGGTGAACGCGTTAGCTCGTGGCGCTCCAGCGCAGCCAGCCTGGAACCGTTACCCTGCCCACCTCCCCGGGGGGAGGGCACCAGAGGCCGGGCCGCCAACCGTCCCCCCTCTTGGCCCCCCGCCGATCCCAGCCACGCACCCCGCTCCCGCCGGCCGGCCCCCAGCAGACACACACACACCTCCGCGGCGCGGGCGGGCGGCACCTCCCGCCGCGTCCCCTCCCTCCGCGCTATGGTCCCCGCCTCTGCCCGAAGCCGGATACAGAGAGATTCGCGTGGCTGCTTCCCTCGCTCGCCGCCGCCGCCCCAGCTCAGCCGGCCGCGGGAGCCGGTGACGAGCCGGCAACCCCGAGCGCCCTCACCCGGGGAAAGTCTCCGGCAGGCGGGGGAGAGCGGGCGGGCGGCCGCTCGGCTCGGGAACCCCGCCGCCAGCGCCCCCATCCGGCGGATCAAAAGCTCTCCGCTGCGGGGGAGGATTACGTCCGTCAGTCAAATGTTACCCTCCCTGCCTGGGACTTGGCGCCCTCGCTCTGCTGCTTCGCGGGACCCTCCCGAGCTGTAGCAACGTGATGGGGGGGGGGGGAGAGGGAGGAGGAAGATGTTTGAGATCCAGAAATACCCCCACCTCTCCTCCCCCCCCCGCACACCCTCCCGCCACCCACACTCTCCAAATTCAAACTGTTCAGTCTCCCAGCTCCACCGATTCCCCAGGCCCCAGGCATATGTCTGTCCCCATCTGCTCTCTTATTTTTTCCTGTGGTTTCCATTATCACTTGCTAAGTACATTACAGTGCAGCGCTGTTCACCTTGAACCGCAGTTTTGACACTATATATGTCCCTTCCCACCCTAGTCCCTCAGGACTCTCCCCAATTAATCTATAAGGATGTCTATATTAGATTAGAGCCAGGAAACCAGTTCATTCATGGACAATCAATCCTGTCCATTAACTGCATCCAAAGTGTAAATCAAAGTGGATAATACTGGTACATGCTGTACACGTATGATTAAGGGCTATTTCCAAAAAGAAATGGTGGCAAGAGAAAAGAATGGCACATTATGGCACAGGTAGTGATTTGACCCTGTCTGATGCAGTGATTCACCTAGAAACCTCCCCTTCTCCAGTATTTCCATTGTCCCACAAAGAAAGCAGGCCATTAAACACACACTGTGATCATCACTAACCCAGGAGTCTGATTTCAGAGTAGCAGCCATGTTAGTCTGTATTCGCCAAAAAGAAAAGGAGTACTTGTGGCACCCTAGAGATTAACAAATTTATTTGAGCATAAGTTTTCGTGAGCTACAGCTTATGCTCACAGGAGTCTGAATAGACCTTACATCACATGTTGCCGTTTGTTTCTTTTGGGCTACTTGCAGAGCAAGGTCTTACTCAACATGAATGAGTGTTTCAGAATCTGGCCAGTACAGTTAGAAAGGTGTACTAATAAACAAAAAGTAGATAGAGTGATCAAGCAGTGGGTTAATCATAGCTTAATGAACAACATAATTTGCCAGTCACCCTGAGAAATATTGTCAACACAAAATTATACTATGTTCTACACCATGACAAATGTGGCACATATTTGTCTATATCCAAAATGTGTATACAACACAAAAGCAAGTTAGTTAATGCACAGAGGCAATTATTGTAATACATTATTAATTTCTCCCATCTTCTGATCACAATGTATTTTTGCAACAGGTTATTTAGTCTTTTAGGCCCTGATCCTGCAAACACTCAAAGTTAGGAAGCAAAGTTAGTTGCTTCCTAACTTTGAACAAGTGAGTAGTCCAGGCTAGAGTCAGAGAGATTACTTGCTTGCTTAAAGTTAAACAAAAGCATAAGTGTTTTCAGGACTCAGACCTTACATTCTGAGGGCAAATACTATTAAACCTAAATTCTGGACTTGAAACAAATTGACAAATTGAGTCTTGATGATCTAGGCATGCGGTCATCTTTAATATTCTTCCTCAGCTTGGTATTTGGCACTGCCTGACCAATTACGTAAAAAAACCCACAATCATTAAAAATTCAAAATTAACTTTGAGTAATGTATCTTCAGGTATGCAAACTACTCCTACCTGAGTTTCCTATCCCAGATTAGCATCGTAACCATTTCTTCCAGAGGATAGGAGTTACAAGCCACAGGTACAAAATGTTATTAGAATCATTTGTTACACAGCCTTGCCAGTAAGCCAGTGAAAAGGAAGATTAATGTTTTCAGCCATTTTGCTACTTAGGCTGCACATTAGAGAATCAGTCATCCAACCACTGATTTTCAGGCTTGTAACAAGATTTGAATGGTCCATCCACAGAAAAAAATAAAGCCTCCCCTTCCCACCTCACCCTATTTGTCCACTCTATATGGAGAGAGGATAACTCTATTGAAAAAGATTTGGCCTTTAAGTAAAACCTTGGCAGACCTGTAACTAATGCTGCCAGGAGCAGCAAGCAGCCCCTGCCAGAATTTTTCATGTGAGCACTACAGATACATATCTCCAACAGATTAATGTAGTAAAGAAAAACAAATTGTTCTGTTTTTGAGATTTCTTCTGTGACTCCTTATTCCCTGGTGTTCATTATTTCCTTGTTCTGGCTATTTTAGTAAAGGAACAATTACATTTTTGTTACAAACCTAATTTTTTAGAGAATTATACCTCAACCATTTTATTCAGATATATAGTTAGTACATTAACCTTAAACTCTACTTCCCTATACAAAATGAAAAATTGCTGATACTTACAAGCCAAATGTTCAAAAGTACCCAATAAAACTGGACCAAGTGAGGAGTCCTTACTCACCCTAGTGAGCACTTATTTACTCGTCCTATTGAAGTCAATGAGACTAGTGGTTTAAGTGCACAGAAGCATGTAATGGCTCCATAACTGGAGACATCTTAGCCTTGATTTACAGACCTGAGTTCCTGCACTTCCAAAAATTTCAGTACTCCTGAAAATCAAGTCCAATGTGTCCAAAGCACAACACTCAAAGTCAGCAGTCACTTTTGGAAATGGTGACCTTGGGGTTCAATCTTGTGAAATACCAAGTGCCATAGAAGTCAACAGAGCTTGAGGGTACTCAGCACATTGTACATACAGAACCTCAGAGCCTCATTTGCTCCTACTGAAGTCAATGACAGTTTTGCCTTTGACTTCAGTGAGACTAGGATGAGAGCCTTAGGACCAGGTTTTCAAAGGTATTTAGTGCTTGAAAAAGTGCTAAAAGCACCTACGTGCCAAACTGTGGGAGTTAGGCACATAGGCATTTTTAAAACTCCTATTAGGTGACTAAATGCATCTTCAGGCATCCAAGTACCTTTGAAAAGGTCTGGCCTTAGTCCATAGTGCAGGTAGATAACTGACACTGCATGAAAAACAGCTAAATTACACTGATTTCTTTCTATTTTCTGAGAAAGTGTGGTCCAGTGGATAAGGCACTGCCCTGTGACTCAGGAGACCTGAGTACTGTTCCCAGCTCTGTCACCAGCCTGTCATTTTACTTCTCTGTTCCTCAGTTTTCTGACTGGTAAAATGAGGATCATATTTATGTTCTTTGTAAAGTGCTTTGACATCTATGGCTGAAAAGACTTTTGCATTATTATTTTTATAAGCTATTCTTAGCAGCCAACTGTTTTAATTGTTATAATGAAATGAGGATTATTATAACGGGAGCAGAGAAACTTCTATGAGGATATTTAACTGAAGAACAGCTGTTATGCATGCACAGCAATTTTCATAAAATCCTACTAAATATCAAAGTTCCATAGCTAAGCAAAAAGCACCTGTTGGACTATTCGAAGGCAAGTATTAACTTGCAAGCATTAAAGGCCTACAAAAAATGGGGCAATTAACCCCCGACCCATAATTAAATGACCTGTGAAATGAAAGGCCAGATCATTAATATCCTAACCACCTTTATTCATTAACATTTAAAAAAATGTTATTAGCTATTATTTTGTGCAGATGAGGCTTTTCTGTAATCTCTGCTTAGAATTTGTTTTTTCTCCATTATAAGATTCTTTACAACTCCAGTAATTATCTTGTATCCGATTCAATTCAATAACTAAGGTCCTGATCTTATAAATGTTTATGCACGTGAATAAAGCTACACATATGAGCAGTCAGTAATTGATCTAAAGGAGAGTTTAGTTGTCCATAATGTATAATTACACATTTGTAGATTGCGAGTGTCTATGTATGTGCGAGAGAGAGCATATGTTTGTGAGTGTGAGAATGTGACTGTGTCTGAGAGAGAGAGAGAGTGTTGGTGGGTGAACACAGCCAAATTAACAGATTTGTTTCTTGGAAAATATTTGTTATTTTTTTGCACTTGCAATTCATTATGTTTATATTTTTGGAAAGTTCATTGGACCAGCCGTTGCAAGATAATTGCTTCTTTTCTATATTCATTCATCCAGACCAAACATTCTTAGCCCACTGAGGGCAGGATGAAGGACTCTTTAGCATCTCTCCCACCCATTATGCCAAACAGTTTGGCTAGAAATCCACTGAGCTTTGCAAATGAAGATTAACAACAGCTTAACCCTCAGTCTCACTCTTGGTCTGTCTCCCACCAACCTCAGTATTTGAATCTGCAAGGGATTATTGTCCAATCCAGCATCACTCAGAGGTTCTTCATTGGACTGGCTGTTACTCAACTACCAGAGTTTTTTGTCAGTTGGTTGCAACTGATGCAGCATCTTCATATTCTAGGTCACATTATTTCTCAGCATTTCTGAAAAACAGACGATTCCTTTAGGTTTCTAACAAAAGATCTAGGGACAAGATTTTCAAAAGTGACTAGTGATTTTGGATGCTTCACTTTTTGGGTGCCCAACTTGACATATCATAAAGGGATTTTCAGAGGGTGTATGTACATCACTTTCTGATAATCAGGCCCCCCTTAAAATCTCAAATTGGGCATGTAAAAATGGCACCCAAATTGCTAGTCACTTTTGAACATCTTGGCCTTGGCACCAGTTTTAGGCAGCCATGTTCTGAAATCTTGGGTTATCTGAAATAGAAATAGGATTATATAATATCGTAGCCAGTTATTTATTTGCATTCCTAAAAATGCTTAAGATCTGAACTTTTCTTGATTTACTTTAATGTCATTAATTTCAGAAAAACTTTAAAATCTCAGGCTACTAGTATTTGAGATTATTTTGGGTAAAAATTCCAGAAATCTTAAAAAGAAAAGGAGTACTTGTGACACCTTAGAGACTAACTAATTTATTTGAGCATAAGCTTCTTAAATAAGAAATCTTAAATGCTCTCACATATCTCAATCATTTATAGGGCAAAATGTCTATTTTCATCCCACATGAAAGGCAGATACAGTTGATAAGATTTGAGTCATGAGCATTTAAATTGTAGCACATATGTTTTACCAGAGCGACTGGAATAACAAATCTGTTCTTGAAGTATTTCTGATACATCTTTAAAGGAGCACACAAATACTGTTTGCAGCCTCCTTGTTAACATACTGAACTCTGACCTCTAAGGAAAGCAGGGAAATGGCAGAGTTATATAAAAGGGCTGAGAGCCAGAATTCTGCAGAAGAATGGATTTCATTTTGTTCTTGTTATATTTATTAGTAACTATTGGAGATGTTTAGTAGTATTTAACTCATTGAACGTGAATGCATCTCAAGGGTCATGTACTCTGTAAGTACAGGAATCCGACTTTTCTACTACAAGAGCCTGCAAATCAAATAACTAAGTACCTGCAATAATATTTTATGACTTCATACAACCTAGATTTTATTCCTGCAAACTAAGTGAAATGTTTCCTTATCTACATCCTTCATTAGATTCTTATGTTGAAATGAAAATGTGTAGGCATTAGTTGGCAACTTTGAGCTGATATTACCTTGCCAATTCTCTTAATAGTATTATACATTTCACTAGTTCAAGAAAGGGCCCCAGTCTCTCACATTATGGGAGATTAGACTAAATTAAAGTGTCTCATTTCTGTCATCTGAATCTCATTTAATATGTTTTTCATTTTGTCGTCTCTGTGGTGGCAACCAATGGGTTTGTAGATGCTTAACAAGCATAACGGTGGTTTTGTGCCTGTTTTTTGGAAGTTACAATACATAACTTTCTGCAGGTCAAAAGCTAGGTTTGTATTTCTTCCAATTTACTCTGCTAGCCAGAAAGCTGATGATACTACAAAAGAAGTTAGTGATATGAATAAAAGGGGAATTAGACTCCCAAAGTGAATGGCAGACAAAATTCAACATTTTCTACTTTGGCCTAATAACCTCTCAGTAATGCTGTGAGTGTCTCAGGACTCTAGTAAAAGTCTGCAGCCAAAGGTGGAAGCCAAACAAGAATTGATTAAGCCATGACTAACAAAGAGTTTGGAAAAGAGTCCATGAAAGCACAATCTCATCTTTACCCAGTCATTACAAACCATAACAAATATGATCTGTTGTAATAAGAGCTACTGCAATGAAGTGCGGCTGTTGCAGCATGATCAATGTTCTGTTACAAATTAAGGTGAAGTACAGTCTCTTTCTATGGACCAAGCTAACATCTCAGGGAAAAATGACTGAGTGCTTCCCCTATCAGAATGTATTTTAAAAGCACTCCATTTTATACTAATGTAACTAACTACTTTCTTTGATGTTCCAAAAACAAGATGAGTAAACAGCTATCTGCTTACTACTTGGATGAGGTAAAAGTGATTTTATTTTACAAACAGCCAATGCAACTCCTCACTGAGTAAACAGATGGAAGGAGTCTGAACGCCACCATATTCCTTGCAAAGGAAAGTTGTAACTTGTGTTGCTAAAATCTGGTACAGATATGTATTTTCAAGGTAAAATATTTGGTGGACTTATGCACTGACTTAAAATGCCCCATTCTCCTCTAAGCTATGTCCCTTTGAGGCAATCACACAGTACAAATGATTTGAAAAGGAAAACAGCACTGAAACATGGTAGAATACAGCGCACTTGGGCTATTTGGCCTGGAGACTGATGTCAGCTCAGCAAGCAGTGGATATTGTGCCTTTTACTGAAATATACACTGCTGTTCTTCAAGCATGTGAGTAGTCTCACTAATTTCAGTGGGATGGCTCACAAGTTTAAAGTGAGCATTATCTCTTCCTTATGAGGGCAGGCAAGATTGAGCATGTTACGATGTTCTGTAGTCTCAAGTGAAGTCAACCTTACTTTTTAGTCTATTAGTAATTTGTCTTTTGCCTCTTTGAAAACAAATTGATAGTTTAAATGATTGTTTCTTTTAAATAAGGGGCTTTTTGGAAATAAAATGTGATAAAATGTTACAGTATTTATAGCTTAGGATAGATATTCAAAAATTCTTGACTACAACACACATGTAAGCTTTATGGTTGAAACATCAAGAAAGAAGAATAGGGTTAGTTTGAACACTTATGTTGCTGTTACAACAAACTAATAACACAGCACCAGAAAAATCTCTTTTAACTTTCACGGCAAACATTTGTATTGCAGATGAACAATGTTAGAGTAAGAGTCCTGACTGTGCTTAGGTAGTATATCTTTTTATTGTATTTGTCTCTCTTTTTCTATCATATAGACATTCATTACAAAATCTTAGTGCATCAGAGAGGTGCCAATACTAAAAGGAATACTATTTTACAACAAAATAGACTTAAGTCAATATACTGTGACCTTGTTTTCTATCTGAAAAAACAGGAGATAAAGTAGGGGGAGCTCAGCAGATAGAGAGTTCTCTAGCTCCATCTTTCTAGCATGAGGGAGTTTGCTCCTCCAGATCACCCCCTCTGCTCTGGCTGCAGTGGGGAAGATTCACCAGGAAGGGGAATCTGAAGTAGGAGCAGCCACAGAAGCTGGTGACTGCCTGAGGAGCTTCTGGGACTCCTAGCCTTTATGTCAGTAGGTAGACCAAGTCTTCATTTTGGAGAAGTCTAAACGATGGCTTTTATAGGAAAACGGCAGGGGCACTACAGATGTCCCCTTGTACAGTTTCATACACTGCACATATACACACTATTTTGCTTTGCTGATCACTGGCCTGGATTCCTTTCAGATATATTTCTTTTCTGGTCCCCATTCTCTTCCTCTTTCTGTGTCTCATCTTCACAAGGTGATACAACACCATATCTCCAATTAACATCAAGACCTGTGAGAACACTCACTAAACTTGGCAAGGTCCCTCTTCAATTTTCATCTACTTTAACCACTGTAAATCAGGTGAACTAATATACTCTGAGCTGATTCAAAGCTTCTGCATGTAGCAGGAGCAGCAAAAGCACCAATAATTGTACAGAAGTGATCCTGCATATGTGCAATAGGTTGTAATGTGTATGAAAATGGAATTAATTTGATTTTAACTTTACTAGGTACCACTGTTTAATGTGATGCAGTGTAGACAATGAAGGACAGGGACTAATCTATGCAGGCTTTAACCTTCAAAGTCTCAAGGAGGCTCACTAAAGACCTGGAAATATTGGTGTGTTTATGCCTGTCTGTTTGGAAAACTTGTGCTCCTTTTTGCACAGACTATCTCAAAGTTTTAAGCACTGGTAACATTTTTTGCCAGTTCTGACTTGGGTACCAAAAAAAAAAAAAAATTTGCTTCAACTGAGAAAACAGCTTTCCTTGGCTGGTTCCTTTAGTGTCTTGTTTGCTGAGTTATGAATAATACTTTGTTTCACATGTTAGACCTCTTAAGTGTCTGGATGGTGATTATGCATACACACACATACACACACACTTGTGACAGCACTACCCTGATTGCTTCCTTTGTTTACAAACTCCTTGTTGAGTTTCATACTATATTTTAAAAATTTTCAATAAAATACACATCACTTCTCTCAAGAAAATAAATAAAGCTACAGAAAGTAGATGTAAAAGATGGTTCTAGCTAAGATATAGAAATGAGAGAAGTATAAGAACTCCACATAGAGTAGTGTCCTGGTAGTAATTATGGGGAATGCCTTGCGCAATATATATTACACTATTTGCAAATGGAAACAAGAATCCCCTCACCTCAAAAAGAGAGATTTTATTGCCCAGGAGCCTGAAAAGCAGTAAGTTGCAGAGTTATCTACTTTAGTTCCTTTTATGGTTTGGAATATATTTAAGAATTTGAAAAATAAAAGCTTTGTTAATCCACTGGCAGCTCAAAATGAATTGCTAATGAAAGCATAGATTCCTTAAGCAGTTCTAAGGAATTGGGGTTGTTTTGTCTCACAGCTCTCTTTCTGAAATATGTCTTCAATTTCCTAGTATGTTTTCCAACTCTAATAGGATCAACATATGACACACATACAATGCGCAGTAGTTCTCTCTTCTTGTTGTATGTGAAGGGTTGACCTTCTAGCTCACTGACAATAGAATCTCTTAAATATAGCATCTGTCGGGGAAGCAAGGCTTCCTGCTTGGATTTACCTTTTAATCTAATGCTTTGAATATTTTTAGAACATATTAAAAATACCATTCTGCACATATAAATGTGTTTGGTTGTTTTTTTACTAGCAGCTCATATTCAGATGTGCCCTTCCTTATGCCTTATCTTACTCAGGAAGCAGTGCTGCATTTCAAGGTGATGTGTGTGCTCCTTAGTCATCAGGCTGGCAGAAATTCCATATAATACAAGAAGGAGGACAGCTATTCCCTTTGGGAGCAAAAAGTGCTGGGTAACAGCTAGACATTAAATATTGTACACCCTGTGAGCTATGGCTGTAGTTAAAGAAGTTGCTTTACTGCATAGGATTTGTGCTCTCCATATGTTGTGTCGTCATCTTTGGTATATTTTGTCATTTTGTCCACTGTAATAAGGCTCAAATGTCGTTTCCCACCCCCACCCCCCCCCGCCAACCCCATAAAAAAGTAGCAATTTAGCACCTCAAAAGAAAAGAGATAGATCCTCAGCTGGAAGCTATGCTTATTTTCACTAGCTTTGGATCTGAACCCTAGTGCATACAATATATTGAGACTACTCTGGTCCACTTAGTTGTTAGTACCACACTTTGGCCCACAACATTACATTCACTTCAGCCTGTGTATAGAAGGGATCAAACACATCCAAATCTTTCTCTTTTCTGTGCAGTAATGAGAAGTTGGATAGTTCCACTGCACATCTCTCCTGTTCAACCTTGCAGAAGATAGCCTCCATGGGGAGAGGAGAGGGCAGAGTCAGAAGGGAAGGAATGTCCTCCATCCTACAACCAAACTCTTACTGAAGCTACATTAACTTTTGCATAATCCTACTCCCTCATACTCTGAAAGCGGTGCCTGGAGCAGCAGAAGGCAGAATTTTCATAAAACCATAAGAATGGCCATATTGGGTCGGACCAATGGTACATCTAGCCCACTACCCTGTCTTCAAACAGTGGCCAGAGCCAGATGCTTCATAGGGAATAAACAGAACAGGGCAATTTATTGAGTGATCCATCCCCTGTCGTCCAGTACCAGCTTTTGGCAGTCAGAGGTTTAGGGACACCCACAGAATGGGGTTGCATCCCTGACCATCTTGGCTAATAGTCATTGATGGACCTATCCCCCATGAACTTATCTAATTCTTTTTTGAACCCACTTATACTTTTGGCCTTCACAACATCCCCTGGCAATGAGTTCTACAGGTTGACTGTGCATTGTGTGAAGAAGTACTTCCTTTTGTTTGTTTTAAACTTGCTGCTGCCTATTAATTTCATTGGGTAACCCCTGGTTCATCTGTTACGTGAAGAGGTAAATAACACTTCCCTATTCACTTTCTCCACCCTGTTCATGATTTTATAGACCTCTATCATAGCCCCCCTTAGTCATCTCTTTTCTAAACTGAAACTTCAATCTCTTCTCATATGGAAGCTGTTCCATACTCCTAAGCATTTTTGTTGCTCTTCTCTATACTTCTTCCAATTCTAATACATCTTTTTCGAGATGGGGCAACTAGAACTGCATGCAGTCTTTAAGGTGTGAATAACCCATGGATTTATAGGGGCATTATGATATTTTCTGTCTTATTATCTATCCCTTTCCTAATGGTTCCTAACATTCTGTTAGCTTTTTTGACTGCCACTTCACATTGAAGCAGATGTTTTCAGAAAACTTATCCAAGATGACTCCAAGATCTCTTTCTTGAGTGGTAACAGCTAATTTAGACCCCATCATTTTGTATGTATAATTAGGATTATATTTTCCAGTGTGCATTACTTTGCACCTATCAACATTGAATTTCACTCGCCATTTTGTTGCCCAGCCATCCAGTTTTCTGAGATCCCTGTATAACTCTTCCCAGTCAGCTTTGTACTTAACTATCTTGAGAATTTTGTATTGTCTGAAACCTTTGCCACTTCACTGTTTACCCCTTTTTCCATCTTATTTATGAATATGTTGAACAGCACTGGTTCCAATACAGATCCTTAGAGCGCTCTGCTAGTTACCTCTCTTTACTGTGAAAATGGACCATTTATTCCTATGCTTTGTTTCCTATCTTTTAACCAGTTACTGATCCATGAGAGGACCTTCTCTCTTATTCCTGACTGCCACTTTCAACCTTGTCAAAGGCTTTCTGAAAGTCCACATACATTGTATTGACTGGCTCATCCTTGTCCACATGTTTGTTGACACCCTCTCTCAAAGAATTCTAACAGATTGGTGAGACATAATTTTCCTTTACAAAAGTTGTGTTGACTTTGCCCCTATATATCACATTCATCTATGTGTCTGATAATTCTGTTCACTACAGTTTCAACCAATTTGCCTGGTACTGAAGTTACGTGTACTGGCCTGTAATTTCCAGGATTGCCTCTAGAACCTTTTTTTAAAAATTGGCATTACATTAATGATTTGCCAGTCATCTGGTACAGAGGCTGATTTAAACAACAGGTTACCTATCACAGTTAGTAGTTCTGCAATTTTATATTTTATTTCCTTCAGAATTCTTGGGTGAATACCATGTGGTCCTGGTTTCTTACTACTGTTTAATTTACCAATTTGTTCCAAAACCTCCTCTCTTGACACCGCAATCTGGGACAGTTCTTCAGATTTGTCACCCAAAACAAATGGCTCAGATGTGGGAATCTCTTTCACATCTTCTGCAGCGAAAACAATGCAAGAATTGATTTAGCTTTTCTGCGATGGTCTTGTCTTCCCTGAGTGCTACTTTAAAACCTCGATTGTCCAGTGCACCACTGATTGTTTGGCAGGCTTTCTGCTTGTGGTGTACTTTAAAAAATGCTGTCCGTTTTTGTGCCTTTTGCTAGTTGCTCTTCAAATTCTTTTTTGGCCTGCTTAATTTTATTTTTACATTTAATTTGCCAGAATTTATGCTCCTTTCTATTTTCCTCAGTAGGATTTTACTTCCAGTTTTTAAAAGATGTCTTTTTGTCTCTAACTGCCTCGTTTACTCTGTTGTTTAACCATGGTGGCAGTTTTTTGGTCCTTTTGCTTTTTTTTTTTTTTCATTTTAAAGTATACCTATAGTTTGAGCCTCTATTATGGTGGTTTTTAAAAATTTCCATGCAGCTTGCAAGCATTTCAGTCTTGTTCCTTTTAATTTTTGTGTAACTAACTTCCTCATTTTTGTGTAGTTCCTCTTTTTCAAGTTAAATATTACTGTGGTGGGATTCTTTGATATTCCTCCCCCCACCGAAAGATGTTAAATTTAATTACACTGTTGTTGCTATTATCGAGCAGTTCAGCTATAATCTCCTCTTATACCACATTCTGTGATCCACTTAGAAATAAATCACAAATTGTCTTTCCCCTTATAGATTCCAGGACTAGCTGCTCCTAGAAGCAGTCATTGATGGTGTCTAGAAATTTTATCTTTGCATCCATACTAAGATGATATGTACAAAGTCTATATGGGATAGCTGAAATCCTCCATTATTATTGGGTTTTCTGTTTTTGTAGCCCTTCCCTCCCTGGGAATTTCACAGTCCCCATTGCCATCCTGGTCAGATAGTATATTACTACTGCTATACTCTTTTGTACCACAGAATTTCTACAGATAGAAATTCATGGTACAGTTTGAGTCACTTAAGATTTTTACTATATTTGACTCTAAACCTTCTTTCACATATAGTGCCACTCCCCACAAATGCGACCTACTCTGTCATTCCTATATATTTTGTACCCTGGTATCACCATATCCATTTGATTATCATCATTCCACCAAGTTTCTGTGTTGCCTATTATATCAATATTCTCTTTTGATACCAGGTACTCAAGTTCACCCATCTTAGTATTTAGACTTCTTGCATTTGTATACAAGTACTTATAACATTTGTCAATATTTGTCTGCCTACGTGATGTAATTGAATGGACACTCTTGTTTGACTGTTTCTCTACAGTAGGGGTTCTCAACCTTTTTCTTTCTGACTCCCCCAAACCCCCACTCCCCGCAACATGTTATAAAAACTGCATGGCCCACCTGTGTCACAACAACTGGTTTTCTGCATGTAAAAGCCAGGGCCAGCATTAAAGGGGAGGAAGCAGGGCAATTGCCTGGGGCCCCAGGCCATAGGGCCCCCTGCAAAGCTACATTGCTCAGACTTTGGTTGCAGCCCCGGGTGGTGGGGGTCAGAGCCCCAGGCTTCAGCCCCGTGAAGCAGGCCTTTGGCTTTTGTCCCTGGGCCCCAGAGAGTCTAATGCTGCCATGCTTGGAGGACCTCCTGAAACCTGCTCACGGCCCCTCAGGGGCCCTGGACCTCTAGTTGAGAACCACTGCTCTACAGTTCCTACCTGTACTTTATCAACTTCTATTCTCTCCTTTTTATGAGGCTACAGAGTATCCCCTTTAATAAATCCTCCCCCAAGAGACATTGCTTTTTGAATTGTGTGCTCCTCTGCACCTGTTGGGTTTTTCCCAGCTCTTAGCTTAAAAACTCTTTAATTTTAAATGCCATCAGTCTTGTTCTGTTTTTGTTTAGATGGGATACATCCTTCCTATAAAGGCTCCTCTTTTGCCAGAAGGTCCCCCAGTTTCTAATAAACCTAAATTCCTCCTCCAAAAACAATCATCTCATCCAAACATTGAGAAGCTGCAGTTCTGTCTGTCTAACTGGACCTGTGCATGGAATTGGAAATATTTCAGAGAATGCTACCATGGAGGTCCGGGACTTAATCTCTTACCTAGCAGTCTAAATTGGCCTCCAGGACATGTCACTGGTATCTACAAATACCATGATCATCAGCTCCTCCCCAGCACTGCACATAAGCCTGTCTAGATGTCTTGAAAGGTATTGTTTCCCTCCACTGCAGCTTGATGTTCTGCTTCCCTGAAACTTTCAGCCTTCTCAATAACACGGGGGTGGGACTGCTCTCCTGTGTCCCAGAAAGTCTCATCTATGTATTTCTCTGTCCTGCATCACTGCTAGAGAAGAACCAGGAGTCTCTAGAGCTGGTGCAGGAGTACAGGACCTCCAGTTGTATGGTTCTGGCCTCAGATAAATCTCCTCAGCCCTGTAGGTTGCGTGTGCCGAATCTCCTCAGGAGAACTCCAGTTTTCCCTCACACCCAATCCAAGGAGGAATTTGTATGAAACTCTGCAAATAGAATATTGTGAAATCTCTAGTCACACAATTTTTATCTGGGACTAAATACAAGGAACTAATTACAAAAAAATGTTAACATGGAGTTAAGATTGAGAGTACACGTCAGTAATTTAAGGGTAAGAATCTAGCTAAGAGTTTTGTAAATATCTTGCTGATTCATATTTTGCTAACCTACATAGTTCATAATTCAAACACAGAGTCTGCTTCCCATTCCTCAGCAAAGGGATTTAAGGATAGTGTGCTATTGTGAGATCTTATATCACTCAGACTTCATTATTTTCCCTGTATATTGCACAACATATAATAGTATGCTATGCAGTATTATAAATCATTATTAATATACTGTCAAATTAATGTACACTTTATAACTCGGTATCCTGACTTTTTATTGTGCATGTTCATTTCCTTGGCACTTCACAAAATACAGTCATTTGTAATTGGTCTTCCCTGTAAGTTAGAGCTCAGTCCCAGTGTTGAGCATTCTGGCCCGAATCCAGAAAAACACTTAGGCATGTGCTAAACTTTAAGCAGGTGAGTGCTCCCACAAAGTCAAAAAGATGATTCATCTGTTGAAAATTAAGCTCATGCTTAAGTGCTTTGCTAGATTAGGCCCACAGTGCTCAGCAATTTGAAGAACAAGCCCTTTGTGAGGTAATACTATAAATGTAGGTGCTAAAAAAATCAAACAGTACTTGCATTTCAAATTATTTTAAATATGCAAGTCTAGACTTGATAACTAATGATTGTATCAAATAATAGTCCATCTGTATGAGTGGAGGCCTAGGATTACCTCCAATTAACATCAGATATTTTTAATTCTTTGTTCTCTATCACTAAAGTGCCCTGGGTTGTTCAAAACCTAAAAAGTACTGAAGGGCTCTTTCTTGTGTCTCAAAGCCTGCTCTATGGCACATGTGTGTGATAACCTGAGAAGAGAACATAGGGAGCCTTTGTCATCCCCATCCCACACAAAAGGGTTAAATCTGTGCCTCCAGAGCAGAGCCTGTTTCTGTGCTGCCCAGCACACCACAGCCTCAGGGAAGCATACTCTGACCCTATGGCATGTGCCCAGACCTCTAATAAACTAGAATACATGGGTTAGTAAGGGAGCATCAAGGTACACCCAGCAGCACATTATAGCTAGCCTGCCATGAGTCATCTTACACTATGATAGCAGGATGCGTCTAGTGATGGATGCATGGCTGACACAGGCCGACCCTCTCCCCTTCATGACCACATGTGAAGTATAGGACTTAGCTCTTACATTTTGCAGTTACTTTTTAAGAGAAAATCCTACCTTATTCCACACATATGCATGGCTATCTGCGAGCATTACTGGTACATTTCTGTTGTGTAAGGATCATATGCAGAGGCCCATAACTCTGCATATTATAGAGTGCTTTGCATCCCAGTAGAAAGAGAGTTTTTTGGGTCCCTCCCTCCCACATCATAAATTCAAGTCCAGAAGGGACCATTGTGGTAATCTAGTCTGATCTCCTGTATAACACAGGCCATAGAACTTCCCCAAAATAATTCCTAGGGGAGATTGTTTATAAAACATCCAGTTTTGATTTAAAAATTGTTGATGATTGAAAATCCATCACCACATTTGGACAATAGTTCCAATGGTTAGTTACTCTCACTTTAAAAGTGTATGCCTTATTTTTAGTCTAAATTTTGTCTAGCTTCAACTTCTAGCCATTAGACAGCAGCTGTGAGGCCTGACAAGAAGGTTCAATCAACTCTGGCTCCTGTGTCCCACTCCTCCACAGCCTGTGTTTTCTGGCTGCATTGGGTCCAGGAATTGTCTCTAAGAGTTCACTAGAGGCCTTCAAGAGATTTCAACAACTAACATGATTTTGGAGTGATAACAATTACTCCAGAGGTAATTAACACCTATTCCCCTATGAGCACTAGTTTTGACCCTTCAAACTTTCTCCAAATAATTTCTCATGCTCTGAAAATTCCCATGCTTAATGTGAGACTAGAGTTTTAATTTTGAAGATTTAATTTATAAAAGTTATCCTGTATAACTATTTACATAGGTAAATGAAAAATATTATTCATTAAGATTCTTAACTGGGAATTTCCGTATGTTTGTGTGTTTACCTCTTTAAGTGTAATGCCATTTCAAAATTATTTTTGGAAATGGGAATAATTTAGCAATCATAATGAAAGGTAAAGTTTCTCTGGGACTATTACATTAGCTTGACTGAATGATCATCTGCATGCATAGCTTCATATTGTAAATTAATTCTTTGCCACCACTTGAACTCCAGGGAGCACTGTTACAAAGCAATGATTTTTCCAATACGTAATAATCACTGAAATGATCAACATCTAAATCTGTGCATTACCCCCTATATACCTTACTGATTAGCCTCAGTTAAACAGTTAATTGCTTAAACTGACTTTTTATATAGCATCAGTATCATTTTAATTAGTTGATGGGGGTGGAATCTAAATTTAATTCACTTCAAGTCAGATAAGCCCATAAAAGTTTGGAGACTGATTCAAATTGCATCTGAATTATATGAACCTTACCATTCCTCAAAACTGTGTTGTAAGTCTTGCAATAACAGACTCTCTAGCAAGAGATGAAGCTTCCTGCTTCTGTCTGAGTCAGAAAGACCACGCAAAAAGACTTTCTGTTTTTGATCAGTGCCAGAATCAGGAAGTGTAAAGCTGCAAGAGAATAAAAGTTAACCAAACCTTTTCAAACCTCAACAGCAGTTCATCTGAGTTTGATCAGAGGTCACACTGGTTCATCATTTATATAAACCAATTCACCCCCCCCACTTAATTTTAATTTGATTTTCTGTTGCTCATAAAATGGGAAGTTATGCACGTACTGCAATCCTAGTACTATATGTTTCTATATTCCTGATAATATAATTCTTTCCTTTTTTAAGAGTGTTTGGCTTTTTTGACTCAGCAAATGTCTTGTTCCTTAACTTCCTTATCACAAGGCAAAGTAGTCCTGCAACTCAACAGCTAACAATTTGCCTAAGAAAACATGACCTTTGCTGATCTTGAAGAGCTGTTATGTTTCAAGAGCACCAAGCCTAAATTTTACTTTTCCTGGGAGATCTGTCTGTAGATTATCACTATATTTCTACTTTGTTGTTACTCTAAGGAACACAGTCCCTCGTCACATTTATGAGTGTGTACTAAGAAATATTAACTTTCCTATTTCAGAAAAAGGCAAGTTTTTAAACTTGATTTGATAGAGTAAGCTCGATTGTAGAATGTAAGCACTTCTCTAAATCAGTCTGGTTTACTGTCGACAAAAAAAAATTAACAAATTGGGCCAAACACTTCTGTACTTAGGGAGCTCAAACCCACCTGAAACATCTGCCAAATTGCCAGTATTTCCACATAAGTAGTGTGTGCTGCCCAGCTTTCTCTTTCTTTCTTCCTCTGTATCTACAAGGTTCCTCCCTCCCACTTGTTGCCGGGCAACAGAATGATACTCTCTGCATGCACATCCAGCAATCACTGACATTGAATTTTAATGTTGCACAGTTTCTTAAAGAAGGAAAATAAAAATATCCTGGAATACACTGTCTGATGAACATCTAACATCCCAAGAAGATTTCTAGGCTTTAAAATGTTGTTGTCTCTCTTTCTCATGCACTCACAAACACACACAGATTGTGAAACCTCTCAGAGGAACTCCCATAAAAGTGTGAACTCTATAACACTAACATATACTATAATATTGCTCAACACAGAAAAACCTCTGCTGATACTCACACCTTCTTGTCAACCCTTGATTGCATTGGCCTTGTTAGCACTACAAAAGTAATTTTCCCTCTATTGCTATTCACCCCTTCTTGTCAATTGTTGAGAATAGGCCACTTCCACCTTAATTGAATTGGCCTCGTTAGCACTGACCCACCACTTGGTAAGGCAACTCCCATCTTTTCATGTGCTGTAATATATATACTGCTTACTGTATTTTTCACTCCATGCACCTGATGAAGTGGGTTTTAGCCCACAAAGCTTATGCCCAAATAAATTTGTTAGTCTCTAAGGTGCCACAAGGACTTCTTGTTGTTTTTGCTGATACAGACTAACATGGCTACCATTCTGAAACGTGTCTACATTAGTTTTGTTACTCCACATAGTTAATAATTAAAAATACAAACCTGCAACATCTACATACACTTACATAAATCTGTGTCATAATCAGTGCAGGATTAAGGCAGTGAGAAATGTTCATAACTCTGAACAAAAAGTTACACTTGTTCTTTCAAAAATTTACAACTGAACATAGACTAAATACAGCTTTGAAACCTTACTATGCAGAAGAAAAATGCTGCTTTTAACCATCTTAATATAAATGAAACAAGCACTGAAACACTTTCCTTACCTTGTCAAATCTTTTTTTTTAAACGTTCCCTTTATTTTTTTTAGTCCCCCCCCGCCTTTTTTTTTTGGTCTCTGCTGTTGCCTGACTGCATACTTCCGGTTCCAAATGAGATGTGTGGTTGACCGGTCAGTTCGTAACTCTGGTTTTCATAACTCTGAGGTTCCACTGTGTCTGATAAGGCTGGGTTTTTTCTATTTTGTTTTTCAGTTTGGTGCAAATCAATTAAGAAAATTTAGTATTTTGCTTTTACTTTTGATGCTAACTATTAGAGATGGATCCAAATCCAAATTAACAAAACTCCTTGTCTTATCCCAAAATGGTATTTTTGTCTGAGAGGGTGGCTTGTGGCTCTAGGCCTGGGTTTGGATCTGGATCCAAATTTCATCTTAGAAAGATATGAGTCTACCTCCTAATAACACTCTGACCTTTCAGCTAGTTTGGATTCAGACCCAAATTTCACACTTCAGGTCAAACTAATTTTTATGTAGCTTCAAAGGAACTCAAAGTTGAAGGCTTTACTACAGTCTATCTATTTCATGTCTCCAAAATCAGGATAATTTTCAACTGTAAACCAGCATTCTAGAATCTAGATAATCCCACTAGGCTGTATAAGGTCCGTGAAGTGAATTATTAATGATTGTGAAAGTATGTGTTCCCAGCTTCAAAGACATATTGCATGAATCTAAACTAGTAGACCTCACAAGTATATTTAAACCAGTTTATTTTAAACAGTTCCAAAAGAGGAGTTGAATCTCTAGAATAATAGAGGGTGTGATTTCTCATTATTCTGTGATTGAATTGCCTTTTCAACAGTTTTATAAGCAGTTCATTTAATAATTAAGAAAGGCAGAGTCATTCATCTATGTTGAATTTTATATGCCTAAATTTTTCTAGATATAAAACTCTGTGATTAAAGTTTTCAATGTGGATAAAACCCTGATATTAGCAGGGTTTGATCCCTGGACCTCCAGATTGCTAGAAAATACATCTACCAACTACAGTAGGTCACCTCTTCACCGTGATATTACACACACTTTGCCAGTATATTACACAGCTATTTGGTAGACAGCAATAGAAAGTTGGGAACCAAGATTTCTAGGTTTTATTTTTGGCTTTCGGAAGAAAGTATGGGGTCGAGTGGTTACAGTAGTAGTTAGAAACAGCATAGCCAAGTACACAGAGTTGGCATATTATTAATTCCAAAAGACAGTGTGGATGAGACTTGAGTCAGCTATATTAGATACCTGGGTTCTATTTCCAGCCCTGACTGGAATGACTTTGTGTAACCTCTCAGTTAACTTATTTGTCAAATGGGAATGATGATATGTGATTGCTTTCTAGGGTGGGGATTTGAGGCTCAATAATAAAGGCTGTAAAGTGCACAAAAATATAAACAGCTGTCATTAGAACACGTTGGTGAGATATTTTCTTTTCTCATCTTATAGTCTGCATCTACAACACAGGGGCTCATGGCTCTGAGCCTAGGGTCCTTTCTCCCATGCTAAAGAGCATTTTAGAAGGGAGCCTTTCCCCATCTCCTCTCCAAACACAGCATGACCTAGCAGAACAGGAAGCACAATTCAGCTGAAATATGGTATGTCCTGTAAAGTGCAGTACACCTGCGAGCTCACGGCAGCTGAAGCTGCTCCTTACTGAACAATATATAAACTACTGTAGCTAGATCCCTTAACTGTTCATTTACAGACCTAGTAACATTTGGGTTTTTTTCCCCAGAGGTACAGAATTTTCGTGAAGACCGTGTAATTTTTTTTTTTGCGGGGGTGGGGAGGAGAGTTTTTAGCTGGACTCCACTGAAACACTTTCAACCTCAACGAAGCTTTTTGTCTGCAAATTGAACAGTGTGAAGTGTACAGGGTAGTAGGGCGGGTTTGGTTAAAAATTCTAAATAATTCTGAATTCTAAACAAACCAAGCAAAACAAAGTATATTAACCTTTCTTAAGTACCATATTGAGTCTTCATTTTATACACACACACTTGCCATTCAGTTGTTTTAAGTGGGGCCACGTGACAAAGTAGATTGTGCAACAGAGTGACTATTGACTGGTTTTTAGACTAACAGTCAATAGTCTCAAAACTATTGACTGCTCATGTAACAACCCATATTTTCCATTCCATGTTAAACAACTGTAGGAAAACATTTGCCAGATGTCCACTCTGCAACAAAACATTCCAACTTCTATGGTTTCCTCCTATAACCCTGCACGACCTGATGCTTCCTCTACACAGCATTCTCTATTTCCTTCAATACCTTCAATGTGTCAGTGTTGCAGTATTCTACTAAAATGTACTTGCCAATGATTTGAATGTTGGGGTGAGAGTAATGAGATGAGATATTCATTTTCATCTCTTATTGGTCCGCACCCAACTGTAAGAATCAGACCCAAATGCTTTTATCAAATAAAGGTGTGCTCACCGGGGTAAAGGAAAGGGCAGCTGATCTCTCCATACTTACAGTTCACTTCCCATTCCACGTGTCCTGTAACAGGGTAACTTGTCAATATGTAACACAGACACAGCATGCTTCTCTTGTCTGCAATATATTTAGTTATCTGTGTTGAGACTCTGATTCTGGAGGCATACTGATAAAACAGCTCTAAATTGCACCCTCTATTATCCTTTTTAATGCCTTAAAGTAGATCAGTGGTTTTCAACCTGTGCTCTGCAGACCCCTCGGGGTCCACAGACTAAGTCTAAGAGCTCTGCAAACAGTGACTCTGAAAATAAAGTGTCAGATCCCAGAGAAGGCATTCCATTTTTCTGATCAATCAAAAGTATGTGAATACCCCCATCTACAGGTCAAAACCCAGAAGTGTTGTTGTTACCATAGAAGCCCACAGTTTAGCACCAAATGCGTCACATCACCCTGAGTCAAACGCTGTGCCAAGCATGTTCATCATTTATAGCTGAATGCTGTTCAGGCTGTTTTCAATCTAAGGCTTCTATGGTAGGGGTCCACAGACCACAGGTTGAATTTCCAAAGGAGTCCACAGCTCCATTTGAAATTTTTTAAAGGTCCACAAATAAGAAAAGGTTGAAAACCACTGAAACTAGAAGGATAAGTGACAGATTCAAAATATCACTCTTCCTAGAAATCACACTTTAAAAAAAATTGACAATATTTTCCTAGTAGTGGGGGCAGGAGGAAAGAAAACAAAAGAAAACTAGCAAGCCCCTTCCAAAGAAAGCTAGTGTGACATTAAAACTGCAGTTCCGGTGCAGTGTTACCACCAAAAACAGAGTTTGCATGCTCAGTTTGTTCAGACTATAGGTGTTTATATGACACAATTGTATGCGGCACAGATGTTCACAGGATGTGAGCTCCTACACTTTGTGCTTTCCATCCACTCTCCCTGTGGAAGCACATTAGGTTCCATTTGTCTGACCTAGCAATGGAATGAGACTGCCAACAGTTTTCCTCTCTTCAGAGCCTGGGTGATGAAAATCTGGGATTTTAAACTGTCACAGTTGTCAGTTTGGAGGAGTGGATAAATTTGGTGCTATCAGTGCTTTTTAAAAAAAAATGTAATTTTTAGAAAGGGTCAAAACTGAGGGGTGTCAGCACTGACAAAGATTCTTTAAAATCCGAGCAGTAAGCGACGAAGAAATGGGAGTGGTGGCATCCTTCAGTTGCCAAATCCTTTACACACCATATGCTGCCCCAGAAGATAGATCCTAGAGGTGTCACTGACAAATTTGTGATAGAGACAGGGACCTAGACTTGCTGCTACCGTTTCCCCTTCCGCTACTGAATGTGCTCTTTCTTGCAGTGAAGAGTGATATAGATGGTGCACAAGGCCGTGGAGCCAGTTTTGACATGAGAAAAATAGGGACATTTTTCTTCCCATTTTTATATGGTTTATCTTTACATTTTAGTTTCTCTTTTAAGCATTACATTCTTTTCTCAGTCGTGCCTGACAGATTTCTAAACTGAATCAAAAAGGCTCTCACTACATTTGCAGAATTCTTTGATGCTAACATGATTCTGCACAGAACAGCTTTGAAAAAGTCTGACCCTCAGTTCAGATTTAGCTGTGAATATGTCGTTTCTTCAGCCATTCTAAAAAAGTTCAATGGAAGCAATATGGGCTAAGGCCCAGGTCTACAAAGGTACTTAGGCATCTAACTCTCAAGTTTAGGTGTTTAAGTCCCAGTTTTGGCTCCACTGCGATCCACACAACTTTTGCCCAACCCAGTAGGTGCCTAAATTCATTCGATGCCTAAGTTTTCAGGGTAAAAGTTCTTTACACACCTATGTTTCTGCCCTGGGCATGCACACTGCTGTCTTCATCTAGGTATTTGGATGTCTCAGTCCCAGAGCAATTAATGACTGGGGGAAAGATAGGCATTCATCCACCTAAATTGTGAGCAGGGCCAAATCTGGTAGGTATGCTCAGAGGCCACCTGCCTGATCGAGTCCCATTCAAGTCTCCACCTTATATCTTTTCAGCCAGTGGTTAGAGCACTTGCCTGGGATGTGGGAGACCCAGGTTCAATTGCCCCAACTCTGTCAGAGGGGGAGAAAGGCTTTGATGGGGACCCCCCATCTATCAGAAGAATGCTGTAACCACTGAGTTATGGATATTCTAATGTGGGGCTTCCTCACTGTCTTCTGTTGAAGCTGACGCACTGTGGCTAAATAATGAAAATGACTGGAGCAGGGGGACTGGACCCACGGTCTCCCACCTTGGTGCTCTAACCCCTGGAATAGAATCCTACTCTTACCTCTGTCTGGTCCAATGACTGTTTTTTGTATTTATCTACAATGGAACAGTCACTAGGAAAGGAAACACACACACACACACACACACACACACTGTAATCCTGGGAGGTGTGAGAACATGGGTCCAGTCCCTCTGCCTCTCCCGGCACCATAACAGAATTGGGTGAATTGAACTTAGGTCTCCCCCAGCCCTGGCAAGTGTGCTAACCACTGGGCTAAAAATAGTTAGGTGAATTGCACCTCCTCCTCCTCCAGTGTTTGGTGTGGAGTAGGGAGATGTCCAACTCATTCCCACAAGAAATACCTAAGATGCCTGATTCTAGGAGTTGGGTTCCCATTTGTGGGTCACTAAGCACAGATAGGAACCTCCCTGAAGCCCAGACTTAAGCCTTTATCTCTGAGAGGGGTGGGCCATACCCATCACCAGCATCTCCCATTGGCTAGCTTAGGCAGCTTCCCATCTACTCCACTGGCTTTTGCGGATCCCATTCTAAAGAGCCTATTTCTCTCCAAGCATTGTGTAGGGCGTACCGGTGCCTAACTCGGCTTTGTGGATCACACTGTTGTTCTTGTGATTTTCTAGACTCCTAGAAGTTAGGCGCTGTGATGCTCAGTGTTGCAACACATAAGCCCCTTCATGAATCCCACCCTAAGTTCTGATTGTGCTTGAAACTGGTATTTCCATTGAATAAGACTGCCCCAGCCTCCTCTGTGGGAAATTAGTGACCTTATACTCCCCTTACTTACACTGGTATAAAAGTTATACAAAACATATATTATGTTACTTTTACTGAAGTCAGTGAAGTTACGCTGGTGTAAATGAAAGCATGGTAAGGTTTTTCACAAGGTTTCTGTAGTTTATAAAAAACTTTGGATTAATCACCGAGTATATTTTTAAAATATTGTCAGTGACTGTATTGTTCAACATAACTGCAAAGATTAAAATTAATGTGCTAAATTCTATCCTCTTTTACAATTTCAATTAAGTGATCTGGGTTACAAATAAATAACTGAGGATAGAAGTGGGCCCAGTGATTGCAAGGTCACATTTCTGTTCAATATCTGCCAACGTTGTATGACAAAAAAGATTTTAGTTTGCATAAAATTACACAAATTGGCACATAAAGTACTGCTTGGTGGTACAAAGTTTCTCCCTAAATAATTAATTAAATCCATGCCCTACAAGTTCCACATCAAATAATTATGCATGCTTAACACCCCAACTTCCAACTAGTTATACTCCTTCAAGCCCCATATCAACTAATTCTGGTCCTATCAGTTTTACAACCGTTATGTTTGTGTGCCTAGCCCACACTAACACTGGGCACACCGAGCCCCAAACCAATTAATTTTGTGCTCCCTCCACATTTGCCCCAGCCCCACATCTTGCCCCACAGGACACCTCTGCTCCTCCTACAGCTGTGGAAGTTTTTCACTCATCTCTCAGGCCTGGGGAGGCAGATTCCGAGGGTTATTCATCTCACCTCCCAGCCATAGCTCCAGTAGTTCATTAGTCTTCCACCAAACCAGGAGTTGCAGGGAGGAGCCATCTTATGGCTTACAGGAGGGAGTGGAGTTGCCCTGAGCTGCTGTTGTGCTCTTTAGCTCCCTCTTTCCCCCTCCCTTCTTATAAATATGGTATCAACTGTCCCTTTCCCCACCCAAAAAAACCTGACTATCTCATGATCAGTGGAACTGGAGTCAGAAGGCCCACATTCCCTATAGGAACTGCTATTGACAGGACATCAGTGGAGCAGGGAATGGATGGAGTTAAATCTGCAAGCACCTTAGCCACAGGGACAGAGTAGGCCACAGGGTTTAATAAAGCTCCATTTGCTCAACTTAATCTGCATTCAGTTTCACCCTTTGCGAATGAAACATGGTCACACACTGAAGCAGTGAGTAATATACAGTGCAGCAGCTGGCAGCACGAGCCCTGGAATTTGGTCTGAGCTCCCCCAGAGGCCTGGATCTTGCAGACACAAATTTAGGTCAGAGATGGATGCAATGGAAGGAGGAGTTGGCTCTATATAGA